>NC_057803.1:110537162-111231429 GCF_018294505.1 Triticum aestivum
ACACACCGACTTTTTTATACTATATAAACTTTACAACAACACAAAAAATTCATAAAGCATGAGCACTTTAATGCACTACAGTAATATTTTATTAAAAACATGGAAATATGTAAAGTTATATGATAACTTATTTAAATATAAAAAACATTCTAAAATTACTTCAATTTTTTATTAAAAATGCGAGAACTTTAAAAAATATATATAATATTTTCATAATTAATAATTTAATGATATTTATTTTTAAAATTATGGCATACATATATTATGAAATTATATTAAATTTGTGGGTGTAATTTATTTTATTTATATGTATATTATTTATAAAACACAATTTTAATTTACGTATTTTTTTCTTCTAATTTTAAAAATATAAAAAACTAACACGTTGAAATGGGCCGCATTGTGGCCTATTTCACCCGGATGAGCGCATTATGTTATAATAAATGGAAATTTGTCATTTGTAACATTACATTTCGTCTGTTTTAGTGGTATGTGTGGCTGTTGTGTAGCCACAGGGACAGGGTGCACTGTTTTCGCTGGAATAAATTTATTCTTTATGTTTATCAGCCTTCTGTATATAAAACATGTGAACATGTACTGAAAACGAATGTGATTGGGCCTACAGGCTAGCCACGACCACATTTGAGAGATAGGATGCCAGTTCGAATCCCCGCCTGACCAGTTTTTATTTTTACAATTTGTGTTGTTTATCTCTGATGACAATTTTGTAAGAACAAAATAATTTTAGGACTTTTCCCATAAAAACAAGGCCAATTGCCCTTCTCCCTATCAATTGGTCACTGACAGCAGGCCACATGCCATGCTGTCGTGCCTGGTCCGTGTCGTGGATCTAGGAAGATAAGGTTTGAAGCGTATTTGCATGTCCATACCAAGTTATTGAACTGTTTCAACGTGTTTTGCAAGTTCAGATACAATAGTGCATATTTGTGGCAAGTTCAAGAACCAGTGGATTAATTACCTCTTTTGAAAAATCAAAAGTTGCAAATATTTGACAACCATTTGTAATAAGATTGACAATAAAAATTGGCATGCAATCAATCTCTAGCCAATATTTGCAGTTACCAAATTTTGAAGTGCCAACTCTTAGCATCAAACTAATTAGCATCTACATATGCCAATTCTTATTTGATGATCCAGGCACGAGTTAAAGGCTATTTGGTAGTTGGCGCACACTTGAAAGTGTGTTATATCGACTAGAGGGGGGTGAATAGGCGATTTTTATGAAATTCTTCACTAAGGAATTTGTTGGTGAGGAAATTCCTTAGCGAAGAACTACTAGCAGCGGAATAAGTACTCAAATGTAAACATAACAGAATACAAGCATAGTCATCATGATGAAATGAAGACAAGCATAGAGTACAAGAAGCATAATCACAGGATAACACAGGATGAAGACAAATAGACTGAATAAATTGAACTGAGGAAATTGAGGAAGTCTTCAGTCAAAGTCTTCAAACACAGATATGAACAAACACACAACACAGTTATGAGGAGATGAAAGAGTTGAGGGAATAGAACTAGTAAGCTTGGTGAAGACAATGATTTGGTAGACCAGTTACAAGTGATGTCTCAGTTGTACGTCTGGTTGGAGCGGCTGAGTATTTAAACTCGAGGACACACAGTCCCGGACACCCAGTCCTGAACACGCAGCTCAGGACACCCAGTCCTTACCGTATTCTCCTTGAACTAAGGTCACACAGACCTTGTCCAATCACTCGTGGTAAGTCTTCAGGCGACTTCCAAACCTTCACAAACTTGGTCACTCGGCGATCCACAATTCCTCTTGGATGCTCTAGACCATGACGCCTAACCGTATGGAAGAAGCACAGTCTTCAAAGGTAACAAGCGTCGGATCCACGCAGGATCAATCTCTTCAGTGATGCTCAATCACTTGGGGTTTGTAGGTGTTTGGGTTTTGGGTTTTTGGTTTTTCCTCACTTGATGATTTTTGCTCAAAGTCCTCAAAGGATGGGTTGCTCTCAAATGACAAGTGTCAGTTTCTCTCGGAGCAGCCAACCAGCTAGTGGTTGTAGGGGGCGGCTATTTATAGCCTAGGGAGCAGCCCTGTAAGTGCATCTAGTGCCACCCCTAGTTGGTTTTGGAGTATTGACGACAAACCTAGTTGAGGGACTAATGTGTTTGTGAGAATTGCAGGATAACACAGGTAGAAGTCCCTCATTGATTCGGTTTTCCTACCAGAGATGACCCCTAAAAATGTATGAAGACATTGAAGTCAAAGGTGGTATATGAAGATATTCACATTGAAGGCTATGACAAGAGAAGACATCGCATGAAGCCTATGGAGCTCGAAGACTTAGATCTTTCATAGGTCTTTTTCTTCCTCTTTGTTGAGTCATACGAACCACCGTACTGTTAAGTGGGGTCCAAGAGAACCAGTCAGAATGACTGAAGTGATGCTTAAACAAAACCTATGTCTTCGAGTGAAGACTTTGAGAGCGAATCTTGTCCAGAGTCGGACAAGTCAGCTTTGCTTATAGCCCAAGTAAAGTTGTCGTGTGAGTTTGAAATCTGACCGTTGGAACACGTGTCAGTTCCTTAGTGACCCAGGGTCATTTTGGACAAATCAGGTCGGGTTGCCAAGTGGCTATAAGTAGCCCACCCCTACAACCATAAACGGTTGGCTGCTCAGATTCAGAGTACGGCTTTTGTCGTTTGAGAGCAACCCACATCGAAGCCTTTGAGAGAGAATTCCTTGCGAGGAGAAAGCCCTAACCACCCAGAGCCAAAGAGAATTAGGCATCACTTAAGTCTTCTTGTCTGTGTGATCTGAAGACTTATTACACTTGAGGTCTGTGCATCCTCCAGCCGATTAGGCGTCGCGTTCTGAGCATCCAAGAGACATTGTGGATTGCCGGTGAACGAAGTCTGTGAAGCTTTGGGAGTCTACCTTGAAGACTTACCAGAGTGATTGGGCGAGGTCTGTGTGACCTTAGCTCAAGGGGAATACGGTGAGGACTGGGTGTCCTGAGCTGCGTGTTCAGGACTGGGTGTTCGGGACTATGTGTCCTCAGGTTTAAATACCTAGCCGCCCTAACCAGACGTACAGTTGTCACAACAACTAGAACTGGTCCAACAAATCATTGTCTTCAACGTGTCACTGGTTTCATCCTTTCCTTCCCTTTACTTACTGTTGGTCCTTGTGAAGTCATTGTATAATTGCACTATCTTTTATCTTCACTAAGTGACTGTGTTTTCTGTTTGGCTTCATAATATCTTCCTACCTGATCCTTACTACATTGCTGCTATTAGTCATTGTGCTTTCACTCCATTGAATACTTGACTATGGCTTGCCTAGTGTAGTCTACCTTCCGCTACAAGGTAATAGGTTTATTTCTATCGTTTGTCTTCATAACTTCCACGTTTTTGAAGACTTTCATAAAAAACGCCTATTCACCCCCCCCCTCTAGTCGATATAACACACTTTCAATTGGTATCAGAGCAAGGTGCTCCTTTGTTCTGTGTGATTCGGTTTAACCACCTGGAGTTTTAGCTATGTCGACTGCAGGGATAATTAAAGTCTCCGCTGCGTGCCCCGTCTTCGATGGAACTGAATATCCCTACTGGAAGAATAAGATGCGCATGCATCTTGAAGCCATTAACGTCGACCTATGGTATGTCGTCAAGAATGGCGTTCCCAAGGCTGGAGAAGGTGTCACTGCTGCTGATGTCAAGAAGTTCGTTCAACTGGACTCTACTGCCAAGAATATCATCTGTGGTCATCTGACCAAAGGACAGTATGGCCGTGCGAGTGCTTTGGAAACATCTAAGCTGGTCTGGGACTGGCTCTCCAAGGTCAATGAAGGCGTCTCAACCCAGAGAGATCAGAGAATCAGTGCCCTTCGCAACCTCTTCAACCGCTTCAAGCGAAATGACAATGAGAATGTCCAGCTCACATTTGACCGACTCACTGACATCACAAATGAGCTTCAAGCCCTCGGCGCTACTGAGATCATCAAGCATGAAGTCGTCAAGACACTACTGAGATCACTTGATAGTTCGTTTGACACCCTAGCCCTGATGATTCAAGAACGTCCTGATTTCAAGACACTCGATCCGTCTGACATACTTGAGAGGCTCAACACACATGAGTTTCAGCTTTCTGAGAAAAGAGATATCTACGGTCCAAACTATGGGCGAACTCGTGCTTTGAAGGCAAAAGTTGTCTCCTCGTCTGAAGAAGAATCTGACAGCAGTTCGGATGATCCTGAAGACATTGGAAGGGAACTTGCTATGCTTGTGAAGAAGTTCCAAAAATTCACCAAGAAGAAAGGTTTCAGAAAGTCTTCCCGATCAAGCTCAAGGAATGATGAAGCTTCTGCTCACGACTACAAGAAGAAAACATGTCACAAGTGCAAGAAACCTGGCCACTTCATCTCTGAGTGTCCGCAGTGGGACAATGAGAACAAAAAGAACAAGAAGAGCAAGGAATATGACTCTGGCGACAAGAAGAAGAAGAAATACTCAAAGTCTTCTTCCAAGTCTTCCTCAAAGTCTTCATCAGACAAGAAGAGCTCATCTGGCAAGGCACATGCGTTTGTTGGCAAGGAAATGGATTCAGAGGAGGAGTCCGCTTCTGAGGAGGCAGAGCTGGAGTCCAAGGAGGAGTCCGATTCACGCGTCGCAAGTCTGGCTACAGCATACGTTGCCAAGTCCATCTTCAACACTGAAGACAATGACGTCATCACGGACACCGATGCAAATGACAAGGACTACTCCGCTTCTACCTACTGCTTCATGGCACGCGGTGCCAAGGTAAACACACGCACTACTCACTATCAAACATCTAGTGATGATGACTCTGATTGTGGTTCAAAACCCAGCTACAAAACACTTGCTAAAATTGCAACTGAACAACAGAAAGCTATGGAACATATTCAAAAACTGTTAGACAGAAGCGATGATCTGTTAGGTGCTGAAATGACTCGATCTGAGTCCTTAATTGAAGACATAAAAAATCTTCACGTTAAGTATGAGGAACTTGAAAGTCGTCATGAAACGCTCTCAACAACTCATGAAAAGCTTTCCTATGATTATCTTCAAAGGAAGCAAGATCTTGAGAAATTGAGAGCGGCTCATGAAGATCTTCAAAAGGAAAACGAGTCACTTCGCGCCGAACAGATCAGCTCCGCTCAGGAAGGATTTGAACCACCATGTCTTAAATGCATTGAGCGTGATAATGCTACTACTGTTGCTGAATGTTCTACTGCTGTTACTGTTGCAATATCTTCAACTGTTGATGTGGGAACTAACCCCTCTGCTGAGGATTCCACTGCTATTGCTGATGAGAATGCTAGGTTGAAGACATAGCTTGAAACAGGGATGTACAAAAGTCTTAAAGGGCATCAAACACTATGTGATGTCCTCAAAAAGCAGATCTTGAACCGAAACCCGAGGAAAGAGGGTGTTGGGTTCATAAGGAAAATGAATGATGATGGCTCTTACTGGAAACCTGAGCAGTACCCCAAAACCACATGGGTTGCTGCAAATGAATTTTCAGCAGATCCATCCACTCTATCTGGGTTCACTTGTGCAAACCCCATTGTCATTGATGAATCCTTTGATGCAAAGTATAAACTGTTTAAGAATCAGAATAGTGAAGTGTTTGCCAGGTACATTGGTACTAACTGCAGGAATGGACCGCCTATGAAGAAGATCTGGGTTCCGAAAAAGTGTCTAGAGAATCTTCCTGTGAATGTCATCATGACACCTCACGTGAAGAAGACAAACCTCAGACCAAAGGCTTCATACGGTCCAAAGGCTTCATACAGACAGAGGACTCACCTGAGTTGCACTAACGCAAATGTTTTGCAGGGAAACCATACTCAGGCCTATGAATATGAGAGCGGTTCATCAAACCACCATGTTCATAAGACCAAGAACTATTCTGCTTATTCTTATGAGTACTATTGTCCGCCTGCAAGACTGTTTGCTAGGGCTCCAAAGCCAAAGTTCTCAGATGCTGCACTTAGACTTATTGCTTCTAAGCCACCCTTGAAGATGTGGGTGGCTAAGAAAGCTTAACTCTCTTTTTGCAGGGAAAGGTCTCCAGCAGAAAACCAAAATCGTTTGACGCTATTGCTGGGGACCTTAAACATCTTGTAGGGTGCAAGATCAAATGCCCGAATGGTCTTACTATGTACTTCGTTCCTGAATCACTTGCTACTCTCCCTATTAGTCCTAATCTGGATCTAAGCTTTCATAATCCATTGGTTCGTCAAATGTTTTTGCTTCACAATTCTCTTCGTGAAGCCTATCCCCCTAACTGCACTATAGGGTACGACACCAGCGTCTTCAGAATGGATTATTGATAGTGGGTGTACAAATCACATGACTGGCAAAAGAAGCCTTCTTATGGACTCAACCTTACGTCCATCCGACAAGAGCCACATCACATTTGCTAACACTGGTAAAAGTAAGGTATTGGGTCTAGGTAGAGTTGCAATCTCAAGGGATCAACACATGGATAAAGTCATGCTTGTTGAATCCCTTGGCTTCAACTTAATGTCTGTCTCAATGCTTTGCGATTTAAACATGATCGTAATATTTGGAAAATATTGTTGCCTTGTTCTAACGGAATCTGACAAGTCTCTAGTATTTGAAGGGTATCGAAAAGATGATTTGTACGTGGTAGATTTCTCAGCAGGACCACAGCTTGCCGTATGTCTTCTAGCAAAAGCTTCAGAATGCTGGCTCTGGCATCGGAGGCTTGGGCATGCTGGCATGAGGAACCTCCACACCCTGGCAAAGAAGAAGCATGTCATAGGCATCGAGGGCGTCAAGTTCAAGAAAGATCACTTATGCGGTGCCTGTGAGGTAGGAAAGATGACGAGGGCCAAACATCCCTCGAAGACAATCATGACTACTACTCGACCCTTCGAACTGCTTCACATGGATCTTTTTGGTCCCACTCATTACTCAACTCTTACTACTACTGCTTGTCTCTATGGCTTTGTCATTGTTGATGATTATTCTAGATATACTTGGGTGCACATAATCCTTTACAAGACTGAAGTGCAGGATGTCTTCAAACGCTTCGCCAATCGAGCAATGAACAACTATGGCGCCAAGATAAAGCATATCAGAAGTGACAATGGCACTGAATTCAAGAACACTGGCCTTGATACATATCTTGATACCTTGGGCATCACACATGAATTCTTAGCCCCGTACACGCCATAGCAGAATGGCGTCGTCGAACACAAGAACAGAACACTCATTGAGATGACCAGAATGATGCTAGATGAATACAAGACTCCAAGAAAATTCTGGCCTGAAGCCATTGATACTGCATGCCATACAATCAATCGTGTTTATCTTCACAAGCTTCTGAACAAGACATCTTATGATCTCCTTACTGGCAAGAAGTCAAATGCCAGTTACTTCAGAGTATTTGGCGCCAGGTGCTGGATCAAGGACCCACATCACACCTCAAAGTTTGCACCAAAAGCACATGAGGGTTTTATGCTTGGATATGGAAAGGATTCGCACTCCTACAGAGTCTTCAATATCTTTCATTATAAAGTGGTTGAAACAGTGGATGTGCGGTTCGATGAGACCAATGGTTCACAAAGAGAGCACCTGCCAAATGTGCTAGATGAAGTTCCATCCAGTGAATCAATCAAGCTAATGGGAACTGGAGAAATTATACCTTCTGAAGCTCATCCTGAAGAAGAACTTATCATCTCAGCACCTGATCAACCTGAAGACAATGCTCAGCCTGAAGACATTCCCTCTAACAACGACAATGATCAGCAAGAGCAAAATCTTCGCCCTGTACATCCTCGTGTTGCCAATGAAGTGCAGATTGAAAGAATAATTGATAGCATCAATGCACCCGGTCCACTCACTCGTTCAAGGGCAACTCGGCTAGCAAATTTCTGTGGGCACTTCACATTCGTCTCAATAACAGAACCCAAGAAAGTTGAAGAAGCCTTCATGGAACCTGAATGGATTCAAGCTATGCAAGAAGAGCTTCAACAGTTTGAGCTGAATAATGTATGGGAACTGGTTAAGCGTCCCGATCCTCGGAAGCACAACATAATAGGCACAAAATGGATATACCGCAACAAACAAGATGAGCACGGTCAAGTTGTCAGAAACAAAGCTCGTCTTGTTGCTCAAGGATATACTCAAGTGGAAGGCATTGACTTCGATGAAACATTTTCTCCTGTGGCTAGACTTGAAGCCATACGCATACTGCTGGCCTATGCAAATCATCACAACATACTTCTTTATCAAATGGATGTGAAGAGCGCCTTTCTCAATGGCAAGATTGAAGAAGAAGTGTATGTTGCACAACCACCTGGCTTTGAAGATCCAAAACATCCTGACATGGTATACAAGCTCAACAAGGCACTGTATGGCCTCAAACAAGCCCCTCGGGCCTGGTATGACACACTCAAATACTTCCTGAAGAGCAAAGGCTTCATACCTGGTTCCCTCGACCCCACTCTCTTCACGAAGACATATGATGGTGAACTGTTTGTGTGCCAAATATATGTGGATGACATTATCTTCGGGTGCACCAATCAGAAGTACAGTGAAGAGTTTGGATTTATGATGCAAGAGCAATATCAAATGTCTATGATGGGAGAGCTGAAGTTCTTTCTCGGTCTTCAAATACGACAGCAACGCAACGACATCTTCATATCTCAAGAGAAGTATCTCAAAGATTGCCTGAAGAAGTTCGGTATGCAAGACTGCAAAGGCTTCACGACGCCAATGCCAGCCAAGCATCATCTGGGTCCTGACGACAATGGTAAAGAGTTCGATCAAAAGGTATACCACTCCATGATTGGTTCTTTACTTTATCTATGTGCATCTAGGCCAGATATTATGCTTAGTGTTTGCATGTGTGCTCGATTCCAAGCGGCACCAAAGGAGTCGCATCACTTAGCTGTGAAGCAAATTCTTCGATATTTGGCTCACACCCCAACTCTAGGATTATGGTATCCAAAGGGCTTAGAGTTTGCTCTGGTTGGATTCTCGGATGCTGATTATGCTGGTGACAAAGTGGATCGCAAGTCTACATCAGGCACATGTCATTTTCTGGGACGATCACTTGTATGTTGGTCTTCAAAGAAGCAGAACTGTGTATCTCTCTCCACTATTGAATCTGAATACATTGCTGCTGGATCTTGCTACGCTCAGCTTCTGTGGATGAAGCAAACACTCAAGGACTATGGCATTCATCTGAAGCAAGTGCCACTCTACTGCGACAAGGAAAGCGCCATCAAGATTGCCAACAACCCAGTTCAGCACTCGAAGACAAAGCACATTGAAATTCGTCATCACTTTCTCAAAGATCATGTTGTGAAGGAAGATATTGATATCATACACGTCAACACTGAAGAGCAATTGGCAGATATCTTCACCAAGCCCTTGGATGAGAAGAGATTTTGCAAGTTACGGTGTGAGCTAAATATCCTGGAATCCTCAAATGTCCTGTGATCAGGCACACATCCTAACCCTTATGCATATTGATGACTTAGATGTGCAACACACGAAGTAAAGTATATCTTCAATCAATGAAGACATACATTCTAAGTGTGAATACATTAATGTGGAATTTGACTTCGGAGCGCCACGATAATTGTGCGCCGTGTCTGGGTCTAATACTTCCCATACGGTGGGTAACGCCACCACCAAATATTCTATTTAAAGTGTTTCACTCATGGCGTTACCTTGCTATGTCTTCACATTTGGTTTGGCTTCAATCTCAACATGTTTTCATGATTATCTTCACTATGTTGATTATATATATATATACTAGTGTTCTGTCCTCTACAGCATTCACTTATAGCTATGTCTTCTTGTTGAATCTTTTGAACTAAGTGAATGTGATCAGACCCTAACCTCTCTATGCTTTCTATCTCAAACTCTATTTCTCCAAATCATATGCATTCTATTGAAACTGTCGAATGTCTTCTCTGCGTCCTTGTCATCAGAAGATACAGAGACAAACCTTAAGTCCTCTTTCAATGCTCATTCCTCCACATGAAACCCGGAGAAGTAGGAACGACTACCTGACAATCCAGGCGTGCGTGGGACATGGAACAAACCCCAAAATTCTGCATGATGGCCACGTGTTCCTCAGATGTGAATCACCAGGGGCACCTATGTAATAACGCAGTGCCGCCCCTGTACCTATAAATACACACTTCACAGCGGTCATTATCTCTTCTTCCACTCTCGCACGAACCCTAGCGCCACCGCTAGCCCTCGACGACGCCGGCGACGAAGCGCTTCGCTACCGCAACCTCTCCGACGCCGTCTTCATGTCGACCACGGACATCATCCTCTCCGCCGTCGCCGTAGGTGTCCTCCGTCGCCAAGTTAGGGCACGGAAGATCGAACTGCTCGGCCTCCTCTTCCACTCCGTCTAGCAGTTCTTAGTGTGGTAAATAAAACTTCCTTTTTACGGCACCGTTGATCCTATGGCTTTGTCACTTTCTACCACAAGCAGTTTCTATTCACACAAGTTAGATCTCTCTCATACTGCATCTTATAACATGCCTAGTATATTCACTTATGCTTCACAAAGTAGTTAGATTCCTCACTTGTACTGATCTCTGGATTCGTACAAATCTGGAACCAACTCCTTATTTATGAGTGAATGTCTTCGCACGATGAGGTCAATATCTTCTAAACTGATTTATATTCAAAATCTTCTGAGAATGCATATGACCTCTTCCCCTTCCCTCGCACCTTAATGATGTCACAGGTACATGTCCATGGGAGAATCCCTTGGTTCTCATAGTCTGCATTCATTTGCAGAATTCTTACAGCATCATATCAATTCTCCCGAAGCCAGTTCCTGTCTGTCCAGCAAGCGAAAGCCCTTGAAGCCTTTGAACATATTGAAGCCTTTCAGTTTAAAGTTCATGGCTTCAGAGAAATCAGCAAGGAAGGGTGGCAGAAAGCATCATGGAGAAACATCAAGAGATCTGCCAGATGACCTCTCAGAACTGTACAAGACAGATCCTGAAGAGGATTACAATCAACGCAAAACACGAATCCAATGGATTCGACGCTATTGGGCAGAACAGTGGTTCAAGTACAGATTTGTGACAAAGGAATATGCTGAAAAGAATGCCATCAAGCGACCATGGGGAGACATCCTCTACAAAAATCTTCAACCCAGGACCAGAGATGAAGCCATTGAACAAGGCTTCTATCCCTGCATGGTCCGTGGACCACAGCCTGCGGATGCTGACCCATCGTCACTGCTATGGTGTCGTGACGACATTCTGTTCAAGCGCAACTTTCAGTTTGCCCAGAACTCAGCGAAGCAGAACAAGAAGACATTGGGACTATACTTCAACCCTGGTCCTTCTACTCCAAGGGCTGACGGCACCCGTGATGTAGAACCCAATGTCGTCGGTCCTTTCTACAACCTTGAAGGTCTCATCACCCATATCTTGGTTCAAGGGACAGCCGTGAATGAGCCTGCAGCTGACGCTGAATCAGATGAAGTGCCTACAGCGCCGAAGCCAAAGAAGTTGAAGAAGCCTAAAGCTTCAAAGCCTGCCCCTTCACCAAAAATCTCATGGGCGAAGCCACTGGCAACTGCATCTCTTGAAGACAGTGTGCAGTCTGAAGATTTGTCACGCATCTCCAAGCCCCAGAAGGTCAAGATGCCTCTGCCACACACCGGCCAAGAGCTAACTGCTGTTGCCATTCTGCGCAATGATGCCATTAATCTATCAAGTGATGAAGATCTTGCAGATGACGCTCTTGAGCAACTCATCAAGAGCAAAGAAGAAGCAAAAATCTTCAATGATATGCCGCTCTTTGATGTAACAATCATCCACAACTTCATTGATGAGTGGTTTGACACGCCAAACATCAGCTTCGACGATCTCCAACTACCAATTAGCCTCAGTATCGCCTTCCATGGCGCCATTGCTTCAGAGTTAGCCATAGCCCAGCGCATTGTTGAACTGAAGCAGAAGATTGACTTTGAGAAATCTCAGTTCAAGAAGCATATGGCCAAGCTCAGCGTGCAAGACGTGAAGAGCTTCAAGATTATGCTGCACGAGCTCAAGGAAGCCTTTCTAAAGAAACGTGCAGAAGCTCAGGGTTCTCGTGAGCGCATGAAGGTCCTGGCTGATAGGTGTGTGCAAGCCTATAATGAGGCTGAGAAGCGCAAGGCCCTTGGGCATCCTGGCATCGACCCCAGGATGGCTGCCAAGAAGACGAAGAAGCCCGCTATGGCTGAACCCGAAGCACCAAGGCAGGAAGCAGATCCCCTTGTCTTCCCAACTAGCATGACTGGCCCGAAGCCAAAGGCCAGGTCAACCACTTCAGAACTGAAGAAGACCAGGACTGCTGAGGCTAAAGCAAGGAAGAGAAAACATCCTGAAGCCTCTGCTACTGCCCCCGCCAAGAAGAAAAGAAAGACCAAGAAGGAAAGGGCTGCTCCCACAGAGCCCTTGATTGTTGAACCCATTTCCATGGTTCACCCCGACGCCGATCCACAAGAACGTCAACTGACTGTCCATGAGCCTGCTTTCACAGAGGCTCATGAAGCTGAAGACTTTCCAGCAGCTGATCCCATCGCTGCTGAAGACATTGGTCACCATGACCATGTTGAATATGATGCATCCCTTCCTCAGCTAGAGCACCAACAGGTATCATCGCCTATGCTCACGCACAGCGAACTCATCAGCATTGGTCATCCACTGACGCCAATTGCACAGGATGCTTCATGGGCGGATCGCCCACAAGAGGAAGAAGACTTTGAGGCCCAGCCAACAGCAACTCCACAGGCGTCACCCACGTTGCGCAGGCTTCGCAAAGGTCCAAGGACTCAAGTCTCTGCTGAAGACAATCCAGTTGCATCAGCCGCTGAAGAATAAGTCCCACAAGTTGCCACTCCCCTGTCCCACCAAGAAGCGGTTCTCGAGGAGAACGTGATCGTGACCGACCCTCCTGCTCGTCAAGTGGAGGTTGAACATCTTGAGGCTGCCACCACCAACACCACTGAAGCCACTGATGTTGTCATGGCTGAAGCTAATGTGGAGCCCTCACCAACAAAAGCACCAGAAGTTAGCGAAGCCATTGATCTCGCCGCTTCTGTTCCTGCGTCTGCTGCCGGTCCCCAGTTCGACTATCATGTTGAGCACAGGCCTTAGGTGCAGAAGCCAATCCCAAGATTGCCAAGGTTCCCAGGTCCTACATCAGCACCTGGCTCCTTCAATATCAATGGCTTCAGAGCAGACAACACATTCTTCAATAGCTCCAGGAACCCCTACTCAAGGGAAAGAATAGCATCTGATCGGTTCTGGAGTTATCCGCAGCGAAGCTATTACTCATGCGTTCTTTACAACCAAGGTCGCATCTTCCCACACAAGCGCCTTGACATTGAAGCAATAGCTGGTCTGCCCTGTCTGGAAGAAGCTCTGGATTGCTTCAAAGAGGTTGGACTGCTGCCGTTCGTCACTGACCAAGAGCATTGGAATGAAGAGTTGTTGCTCCAATTCTATGCCACACTTCACATCCGCGGGCATAGCAGAGATCCGAAGACTTGGGTCCTGGAGTGGATGACAGGAAACGTTCATCACGAAGCCAAAGCCTTTGACATCATTGAGCTCACTGGTTTGCCCACTCCTAGCGATCTCTACGAGCATGGATGTCAGCTTCATAGTGAAGCTATTGAGAGCATCTTTCAGAAGACTGAACCTAATATGAGTCAGATGCTCAGTATGATGAAGCCATTGCCCCAAGATGCTGCTTATCCCACGGAGTTCTTCGTTGAAGACCTTGAGTATCTGCCAAGAACCATTTATCACATCATAAGGCGAACTCTCTAGCCAATCAAAGGACATTCTCCCCATGACAAGCTGGAAGGTGCAATGAAGACTTTGGTCTTCTATATTCTTCATGGAAAATGCTTCAATACACAGGATTTCTTCATTCGCCAACTTGCTGCATCTGGCTCTGATCTGTTTGGTTTGAAGTTCTACGCCCCTTGGGTGATGCGGCTGATCAAACTTCACTCCGCTATCTCATATCATCCCTCTGCCCGCAATCATAGGATCTTTTTGCCTGATGTGGATATGTCTATTGAAGCCATCTATCCTGAGCCTGCCAAGGAACCTCTAAGTCTTCAGAATGCAGAGCATCAAAGTTTTTCTCAGAACGTTGAAGGCATTGAAGTCGTAACTCGTGTGTATCCTTTGGCTGGCACTACACGTGTGTATCCTGCTCTCACTGAAGCCACTGACAGTACAACTGCTCCACGACCCAAGAAGCGCACTCGTGTTCTCGACGACCAAGAGCTTCTTGTGGCTCTTCATCAGAAACAGGATAGGCATCATGACTGGCTAAAGCGTCAAATGCAAAGCCTCTTGGTGGATGTTAATCGCATTCGCAATCTTGCCACCAAGAATGCTTTTGTTGCCCATGAAACCTCTCGCCGCACATGGAAAGGGCTGACGCTGATGTGTTCTGAAGATGATCTTCAAGAGGATGGCTTCTCTGAGCGATTCAAGTTTGACTCCACACCTCCTCGAAGGGTAGTGCTGCGACGAACTTCATCCCTTGAAGACTTTGAGTTCTCTTCCTCTGCTGCAACTGTGAATGCTAGAGTGATCGAGGATGAAGACGATGCTACTTCACCGCCACCTCCTTCAGCATGCTTCGACTCTGCTCCAAACTCTTCTGAACCGCCAAACACCACCAACGACCCTGCTGCTTCACCTACTCTTCATGGGAACGAGTAGATGCTCTATGTCTTCAAACCTTTTTGGTCCTTATTGACAAAAGGGGGAGAAGCATATGAGTTTTATAAGTCTTCAAGCGGGTCCATATGGGCGAGCGCTTTATATTTTGCTTCGTGCTTACAACTCTCGTTTTGCTACATTTGGTTCTTTGAGTTGTAACACTTAAACTCGATGGCCGTCTGCTACTTATTTGCCACCTTGTGTTGTGATGATAAATTCTGCATGTGCGACGATAAATTCCGCACTTAGATCATTCTGCAGACGTCCATTTTCCATTATGCATGTCATTATCTTCACATACTTTCTCATGCATAGTGGATTGTCATCATAAGTTGAAGTGGATCTCCACAAGTACAACCTGCCATGTGCATTTGCATTCCAAAAGCAAATTACTTATATGCACATCTTCAGGGGGAGCCCTTGCAACTTATGAAGACAATTCCTTATCCTTTACAATTTCATAGACTATATTCCTCGTTGAAAACTTCAACTAGTTTGTCATCAATCACCAAAAAGGGGGAGATTGTAAGTGCATCTAGTGCCACCCCTAGTTGGTTTTGGAGTATTGACGACAAACCTAGTTGAGGGACTAATGTGTTTGTGAGAATTGCAGGATAACACAGGTAGAAGTCCCTCATTGATACGGTTTTCCTACCAGAGATGACCCCTAAAAATGTATGAAGACATTGAAGTCAAAGGTGGTATATGAAGATATTCACATTGAAGACTATGACAAGAGAAGACATCGCATGAAGCCTATGGAGCTCGAAGACTTAGATCTTTCATAGGTCTTTTTCTTCCTCTTTGTTGAGTCATAGGAACCACCGTACTGTTAAGTGGGGTCCAAGAGAACCAGTCAGAATGACTGAAGTGATGCTTAAACAAAACCTATGTCTTTGAGTGAAGACTTTGAGAGCGAATCTTGTCCAGAGTCGGACAAGTCAGCTTTGCTTGTAGCCCAAGTAAAGTTGTCGTGTGAGTTTGAAATCTGACCGTTGGAACACGTGTCAGTTCCTTAGTGACCCAGGGTCATTTCGGACAAATCAGGTTGGGTTGCCAAGTGGCTATAAATAGCCCACCCCCTACAACCATAAACGGTTGGCTGCTCAGATTCAGAGTACGGCTTTTGTCGTTTGAGAGCAACCCACCTCGAAGCCTTTGAGAGAGAATTCCTTGCGAGGATAAAGCCCTAACCACCCAGAGCCAAAGAGAATTAGGCATCACTTAAGTCTTCTTGTCTGTGTGATCTGAAGACTTATTACACTTGAGGACCGTGCATCCTCCAGCCGGTTAGGCGTCGCGTTCTGAGCATCCAAGAGACATTGTGGATTGTCGGTGAACGAAGTTTGTGAAGGTTTGGGAGTCTACCTTGAAGACTTACCAGAGTGATTGGGCGAGGTCTGTGTGACCTTAGCTCAAGGGGAATACGGTGAGGACTGGGTGTCCTGAGCTGCGTATTCAGGACTGGGTGTCCGGGACTGTGTGTCCTCAGGTTTAAATACCTAGCCGCCCTAACCAGACGTACAGTTGTCACAGCAACTGGAACTGGTCCAACAAATCATTATCTTCAACGTGTCACTGGTTTCATCCTTTCCTTCCCTTTACTTAGTGTTGGTCCTTGTGAAGTCATTGTATGATTGCACTATCTTTTATCTTCACTGAGTGACTGCGTTTTCTGTTTGGCTTCATAATATCTTCCTACCTGATCCTTACTACATTGCTGCTATTAGTCATTGTGCTTTCACTCCATTGAATACTTGACTATGGCTTGCCTAGTGTAGTCTACCTTCCGCTGCAGGGTAATAGGTTTATTTCTATCGTTTGTCTTCATAACTTCCACGTTTTGAAGACTTTCATAAAAATTGCCTATTCACCCCCCCCCCCTCTAGTCGATATAACACACTTTCAAGCCCGACATGATAAGACATAAATGCCCTTCAATGATATGACCGTTAGGTGGATAGATATTTTGGGACAGCTGGCGCATAGCACAGCAATGGTCGGAATTTTGAGTAGCAAAATCCTCAGGGCTATCATGTTCCTCACTGTGTAGGCAATCCGCACTGGCGAATTCCTAACTCCTCAGTCATGACAAATTCCTCAGAGACCAGAAGAACTTCGTCTCTGTCACTGGAGAAATTGACTGAACTGTATGAGATTTCCAATGGCTTCACTCGAAGGGATTGGTAGGTGTAGGATTTTGAGTTGAGCATCACATGGAAATTTTTCCTTAGTATTTCCTCGACCCCCTTTCACAGTACAGTGTTTCCTAGGACTCAAGAAAGAGAAAAAACAAAACTATGAAAACGAAAGTCTTCAAGCTTCATATTCCTCGCATGAATATCAAGTCTTCACGGACACACCAATTTCTTCACTTTCAAAGTCTTCATGAAAGTCTTCAGAAATATCAAAATCTTCAGTCGAAGATATTTATTTTTAGGGGTCGACTTTTCCTGTAAATATCAAACTCCTCATAGACTTATAGACCTATGTACACTCACAAACGCATTAGTCCCTTAACCTATAAGTCTTCAATACACCAAAATCACTAAGGGGCACTAGATGCACTTATAATCTCCCCCTTTTTGGTGATTGATGACAATATAGGTTAAGTTTTCAATGGGGATAAACATATGAAGTGTAACTACTGATATTGAGGAATTTGATTGCAAGATATAGAAGAACTCCCCCTGAAGATGTGCATAGTGAGGAATTTGCTTTTGAAGCAATGCACACTTGAAGAGTTGAATCATGTAGATCTCCCCCTATATCTTGTAATTCATACACGCATTTAACATATAATATGAAGAATTTGAAATGCATGATGAAATATGGTGCCTGATGAAATTCAGCATGCGTGCAATAATATTAACGAGCAATAAGCATGCAGAATAGTGCATCAAAAGTATCAGAGCACCATCGGGTTTAAGATTACAACTCGATCCAATAAAGTTTCAGAAGAACGAGAGTTGTAACTTAGCAAAAAACGCCCATATAGTAGACCCGCTTGAAGACTAACTCATATTTCTCCCCCTTTGTCATCGAATGACCAAAAGGATCGAAAATGAGGACTAACGCCCCTGAAGATAATCAAGTTGATGAAGGAGCGCCAGCGTAGTTGGGGTCGTTTGTTGATGTAGGGCCTGCCGCAGTGTCGTCCAAATCTTCATGTTCATCAGTGTTGTGCGATGAAGAATATGAGCTGGCCACCAGAGAAGGAACCTTGACCTTCTTGAATTTCTTCGGTGGAGGTGCAGACCAGTCAAAATCTTCTTTGAGACCCATGTTCTTCAGATCTTCTTCACCATACAGATGTGACAGGATTGCCCAGGTGCGACCAAAGACTTGATGGAGGTAGTAGTGGTTTTTCTTCACTGCATTGTGTGTGGCAGTCATGTTGTGAAGAAGTGAACCAAACTGACGCTTAACTCATTTGTGATTTCGATCCACCTTCTGGTGAAGACTAAGCAGAAGTTCACGGTCAGTCATCACGCACGGAGCAGTGGCTTGAGGAGTGGACTTGGGTGCATTGGCAGAGTCATGTGTGGCAGAGTCATCATTGGTGGAATAAGATGCAGCTTTGCGAAACTGACCATCCAATGGACGAATGACTTCATCTATTACAGCTGGTGCCTTGCCCTTTCCATCAACTGAGGAATATGTCTTCTTGAGGACTTCAATTGGGGGAAAGTAGCTGAGGTGATTCTGAAAATCAGCTTTGTAGTTAAGTGAAGACCTTGTCCTGAGGAATCTCATAATCCAAGGTGCATAAGGCTTCAGCTCAAACGGAGACAGTGCAACATTGGCCATAGTCCTCATGAAGAAATCGTGATAATTGACTGGAATGCCATGAACGATGTTGAATACCAGATTCTTCATGATGCCAACAATTTCCTCATCAGATGAGTCGTGGCCTTTGATGGGACTGATTGTCCTCGTAAGAATACAATAGACAGTTCTGGGCACGTACAGCAATTCCTTCACGAGGAATTTGGTTCTTGGTGCTTGACCTGGCTTCAAAGGTTTCATCAGCACCTGCATGTAATGATGTGTGAGCTCAGGTTCACTGTAGATGCAGCGAGCTTCTTCAAGGGGAGGACTGAGTGGTAGAGCACGAAGCAATTCAGAGGATGGTGCAGTGTAGTGAGTATTTTCAGGCATCCAGTCCAGCACCCATGAATTCACATCTTCAGCATCTCCGGTGATGTGCAGCGTTGCATAGAATTAAAGAATCAGTTCTTCATTCCAATCGCAGATGTCAGAGCAAAAGTTTAGCAGTCCAGCATCGTGAAGAACACTAAGGACTGGTGCGAAGCACGATAGAGATTCCATATCCACGTGAGGAATATGCTCATGGTAGAAGATCTTCTCCTTGTTGAACAACACTAAGGAATAGAAATTGGCTTGACTAGCAGTCCAGAAACGCCTCTTCCTAATGCGAGCAGAGTCATATGGGTTGTAATCTTCGAATAATGCATGCTCACCGAAGAAATCATCAGCCTTGAACTTTTGCTTGCGTGAGAATGGATCCTTTGTCTTCAGCAGAGGAGTGTCGGTGAGTTGCATCACGACCTCAGGAATCTCAATCGCAGGTTCTTCAGGCTGAGGAATTTCTGGTTCCTCCTCAGTGACAGTCTGCATCGTTGGTTGTTCAGCAGCAGCAGTTTCTTCAGCGCTAGTGGCTGGAATTTCCTCA
This sequence comes from Triticum aestivum, assembly GCF_018294505.1. Classification (NCBI taxonomy): domain Eukaryota; kingdom Viridiplantae; phylum Streptophyta; class Magnoliopsida; order Poales; family Poaceae; genus Triticum; species Triticum aestivum. The sequence continues at coordinate 110,556,627 of NC_057803.1, forward strand.
TGGACAGATGCAGTGGGATGAGTTTCTTCAGAGCCCATGTGAACAGTTTGTGTGGGGGACTGAGGAATTTGTTGTAGAGGGGTGAACATTGGAGAGTTTGGATGCTTACTTTCCCAGGATTCATCACTGATTACGGGTGTGGAGTAGCCAATGTCCACATCTTCATCTTCCATTTATTCAATGCCAGCCTCTTCAGCTGTGAACTAAGGCATAGGCGAGGAGATGATAGGTGTTGAAGGGATCGCATCCACTTCAATTTCTTCATCCAACGGTTCAGACAAAGCAGCAGAAGGAGTTTCTTCATCAGATCCGCTGGGGATCACATATTCTTCATCAAAAGGAATAAGGTCCTTTGATGGCCTGGTTGAGATGGGAACAACATCAAACGGATTTGCAAATGAACTTGTCATAGGCTTCATTTTCTTCGGAGCTGAAGAATCTGAAGCAACTGATGCTTTCCTTTTCTTCACTGCAGCACGCTCTGCAGCCTTGGTCTTCTTCACATCTAATGCAGATGGAAGGATTGGAGTTGAAGTTGGTGCAGGAGCAGCTGAGGAATCTGGTTGATTTTCTTCAGGCACAACTGATGCAGTTGCCCTGAGTTCTTCAGTTTCTTCAGGCACACCACTAGTGGGTGTCCTGGCAATTTCTTCAGCTGCTGGAATGCAGTCATCAGCTCTGGAACTCACATTATCTTCACCAGCCTGATTGTCATCAGCGGTCCTGACATTTTCTTCAGTAGGCTGAGCAGATGCTTCAGCCTGAGGAATTTCCTGTTGCATTGGGGCTGCAACATTGGAAGTGAAGTTATCCGCAAGTTTCACAAAATGAACCTTGGCTCCAAGCCAATCAGCGCGATATGCGTCAAAGTCATCACTGAGTTTCTTAATCTCAGTCTGAATAGTGACAAGTTCTTCAGTTGTCATAGAGATAACGTTTTTCTTCAGATAGCGCTCTTTCTTGTACTGCGCTTTCTTGATCTGCCTGCCCTTCTCAAATTTCCACTTTTCTTCTTGAATGAAGTGGGTCAGCATGTGACTCTGGCCAGGAGTCAGCTTGAAGTCAGGCAAGGGAGTGTTGGGGTCCTTGTGCCAATCATCAATGTAGTCGAGGATCAGCGTGGGATCCAAAAGCAGTGGCACCTCTGATCCTTTGGCTCTAGCGGCCCTGACTTGCCTGTCTCTGATGATTTCTGCAAGTTCATCATCATCAGCTTCATCTTCATCAGATGACACTTGGAAAGCGACTTGCTTCTTTTGAGGACTTGGGGCGAGGACCTCGTCCAGCAGTGGCCTTTGTCTTCAGCAGTGAGAGGCCAGCTGAGGAACTTGGTGCAGCTGAGGAACTAGCTGAGACACCTGAGGCAATAGAGATGCCGGCAGTCCTTTGGCACGAGGCGAGATGCACAGGTGCTGAGGATTTAGTTGGAACAGCTGAAGGCTTTGGCGGAGGAGCTGAGGACTTTGGAGGAACAGGAGCAGCATGAGGAGTTTGTTGTGAGGGCTTTGAGGATTCTGGCCGTGAGGGCATTGCTGAGGAACTTGGCCTTGAGGGCATTGTTGGTGAAGCACTTGGCTTGCGCGCAGACTTCTTTGACATAGCCTTCTTTGGCTTGACAGCAAAGGCCTCAGCAGAGGCAGCAGCAGCAGCAGCGGAGTCTTCATTAAATTTCCTCACTACTTCTCTGGCTTGCTTAGTCAGCTTGGCTTGGCGCTTGGCCCATTCATTAGGATAGTCCTCACCGCGCTTGAGGATGGTGGGATCAGCGATTTGGCTAGGTGCCAATGGAGCTCTTGGGCATGGAGGATTGAGTGTGAATTTCTTCATGTACTTAGGAGTGACATATATGTACTCCCTCCATTCTCTTGCCCATCTCCTCTCTATCTTCTGAATGCGCACTTTGCGCTCATTCTTGGTTTCCTCGGTAGGTGTGCAGTACCCAGCATATATGTCATCAGGGATCTCAAACGTTGTATTTACCTCAGGCCTCTTTCCTCCCTTCTGTGGCTTCTTACCGTCAGCCATTTTCTTCAGTTGAGGAATTTGAACAATTGAATTCTCTGAAGAAGTATGCAACTTTTCTTCGAGGAATGCTGCAAATGAGTTAAGTTGATGAGAACCTAGTGATTCAGCAGCTGACATGTGTACCTGTGAACAGAGTATAGTTGCGAGGAATTTGGAGAGGTCATATGCGTTCTCAAAGGGTTTTTCAAAAGAACAAGTTAGAGGAATTTGACCAGATGAGTCTTGAAGAATTTCACTAAGCGTTCTTTGTTTTAGGTTCCAGAGATGTGTATATTAAAAATCCACACATTTGAGGAATCTTGAAGAAAAAAACATGTCTTAGAGAAACGAGTCAAGAACAGATGACTTGTGAGGTGTTTAGTGTGTGAATCTATGAAGAAAAACACCTTTGAAGATTTTGAAGATACTCATTCGAATCAACGAGGGTAGTAAAAGTAACTTTTAATTACCCTGGACGAAGAACACGACGAACTGGAGTGAGGAGATGTGAAATTCGTCTGTGCAGATCTTCCACGCCCTAACTTGGCGGAGGAAGATAGCTACGACAACGGCGGAGTGAAGATTTCCGCGGTCGGCGTGAGTACGTCGGCGACGAGGTCGAGGCAGTGAAGCTCTTCCTCACCGGCGGCGATGAAGTAGCGACGGCACTAGGGTTTGAGAAGCTCGAGCTGGAGAGAGAGGTCGAGCAGAGTAAAAGAAGTGAGGAAGGGAAGGAGGGGTATTTATAGCCATGGTGAAAAATTGTTCGCCCGAAGAAATTGGACGAACGTGCCCCTGACCCTTCTCATTCGCATGACATGTGTCACCCACGTAGTGAGAGGTGGAGATCGTGTTAGATCGTGGGTGAGTGGATAAGTGTATCGTGGGATGCGGAGCGGTTTGAGCGGCAAAGCTGAAAATTTCGATAAGATAGGTTTTAAAGTTCCTTTCGCAATTTTGAACGAGTTTCAAATAGAACGCACATGAAGAATTTGTGAACAGATTGGGTTGAGGATAGCATAGAGGGGAAGAGTCCGATCACATTCACTTAGCAGAGAACCAACTTGAAGAAATAGCAATAAGTGAATGCTGTAGAGGACATAAACTCATATATATATATAGCCAATGAAGAAAAATGACGAAACCAATGAAGACTATGCAAAGTTGAAGAATATGAATAATTTGAGGAATTTCAACTTTTGGTGGTGGCGTGACCGACCGTATAAGAATGATGATTTCAGACACCGCGTACAATTATCGTAGGGTTCTGAGAATCAAATTCTTCATTAATTTCTTCACACTAAGAGTGTTATTCTTCATTGATTGAAGAAAAGCGTTTCTTCATGTGTTGCACATCTAAGTCATCAATTTTGCATGAGTGTTAGGATGAGTGTCCTTTTCAAAGAACATTCGAAGATTCTAGGATATTTAGCTCACACCGCAACTTGCTAAATCTCTTCTCATCCAAGGGCTTTGTGAAGATATCGGCTAGCTGTTCTTCAGTCTTCACATACTCAATAGAAATGTTGCCCTTCAACACATGATCACGAAGAAAATGATGACGAATCTGAATGTGCTTTGTCTTCGAGTGCTGAACTGGGTTGTGAGGAATCTTGATGGCACTCTCACTGTCACAGAAGAGAGGCACATTCTTCATGTTGACGCCGTAGTCCTTGAGAGTTTGCTTCATCCATAGCAATTGGGCACAGTAAGAACCAGCGGTAATGTATTCAGCTTCAGCAGTAGATAGTGATATGTTGTTCTATTTCTTCGAGGACCAACAAACCAAAGATCGTCCGAGGAAATGACATGTACCAGATGTTGACTTGCGGTCCACACGATCACCAGCATAGTCAGAGTCAGAATATCCAATGAGATCAAAAGCCGAGCCCTTAGGGTACCATAATCCAAGTGTTGGTGTGTGAGCTAGATATCAAAGAATATGCTTCACAGCCTTATGGTGTGATTCCTTCGGTGTAGCTTGAAATCGGGCATATATGCAAACACTAAGCATTATATCTGGCCTAGATGCACATAAGTACAATAAGGAACCTATCATGGAGCGGTATACCTTATGATCGAAGTCAATACCATTCTCATTAGTGCACAGGTGGCCATTTGTGGGCATAGGAATTTTGATGCCTTTGCAATCTTGCATGCCGAATTTCCTCAGTACATCCTTGAGGTATTTCTCCTGAGATATGAATATGCCATTGCGTTGTTGACGAATTTGAAGACCTAAGAAGAATTTCAACTCTTCCATCCTAGACATTTGATATTCTTCACTCATCATATAGGCAAATTCATCACTATAACGTTGGTCAGTACAGCCAAAGATAATATCATCAACATATATTTGGCCCACAAACAATTCACCATCATAAGATTTAGTGAAAAGAGTAGGGTCGAGTGAACCGGGTTTGAAGCCTTTCTTCATGAGTTCCTTCAAGGTATCATACCAAGCCCGTGGGGCCTGCTTGAGGCCATAGAGGGCCTTGTTGAGTCTGAAGACTTTGTCAGGATTCTTTGAATCTTCAAAACCTGGGGGTTGAGCAACATATACTTCTTCCTCAAGCTTACCATTGAGGAATGCACTTTTCACATCCATTTGATATAAAGTGATATCATGATGGTTAGCATAAGCAAGTAATATGCGAATAGCCTCAAGTCTAGCAACAGGTGCAAAAGTTTCATCGAAATCAATTCCTTCAACCTGTGTGTAACCTTGAGCTACAAGTCGTGCCTTATTCCTCATCACAAGGCCATTTTCATCTTGCTTGTTGCGGTAGATCCACTTTGTGCCGATGATATTGTGCTTGCGAGGATCTGGACGTTTGACCAGTTCCCAGACATTGTTGAGCTCAAACTGATGTAATTCTTCTTGCATGGCCTGAATCCACTCAGGCTCCAGAAATGCTTCATCTACCTTAGTGGGCTCTGTAATAGAGACAAAAGCATAGTGCCCACAAAAGTTAGACAAATGTGAAGCTTTTGAGCGTGTGAGAGGACCTGGCGCTTTGATGTCATTGATGATCTTTTCAACTTGCACTTCTTTTGCAATGCGAGGATGAGCTGGTTGTCGTTGAAGAATTTGATCAACGTTTTCTTCAGCACCATTTTCTTCAGCATTTTCTTCAGGTGCATTAGCCCGACGTTCTTCATGTTCTGAAATGAATTCTTCAGCAGATTCTTCAGTAGGAATGACATCCTCAGTAGCCTTGAACTTGATAGTTTCCTCAGGTGCTGGTTCATCTATCACAGTAGGTAGGTGCTCTCTTTGCGAGCCATTAGTTTCATCGAACCGCACATCTACAGTTTCAATAACTTTGTGAAGAACGTTGTTGAAGACTCTGTAGGTGTGCGAGTCCTTTCCGTAACCAAGCATAAAACCTTCATGTGCTTTCGGTGCAAATTTTGAGTTGTGATGAGGATCTCTAATCCAACATTTAGCACCGAAGACTTTGAAATAACTTACATTGGGTTTCTTATCAGTGAGGAGTTCATAGGCAGTCTTTTTGAAGAATTTGTGAAGATATACTCTGTTGATGATGTGGCACGCAGTATGAATTGCCTCAGTCCAGAAACGACGAGGTGTTTTGTATTCATCAAGCATAGTGCGAGCCATCTCAGCAAGAGTCCTGTTCTTGCGCTCCACGATGCCGTTCTGCTGAGGAGTGTAAGGAGCAAATAACTCATGAGTAATACCAAGTTCATCAAGATAGTCATCGAGACCAGAATTCTTGAACTCAGTGCCATTGTCACTTCTGATGTGCTTGATCTTCACACCAAAGTTGGTTGAAGCCCTCAAGGGAAATCGTTTGAAGACTTCCTGCACTTCATGTTTGTAAGTAACAAGGTGTACCCATGTGTAGCGAGAATAATCATCAACAATAACAAAGCCATATTGAGATGCTTCATTTGAAATAGCAGAATAATGATTAGTACCAAAGAGATCCATGTGAAGCAATTCAAATGGGCGAGTGGTGGTCATGATATTCTTTGCTGGATGCTTGGCCTTCATCATCTTCCCAGCTTCACAGGCTCCGCATAGGTGATCCTTGAGGATTTTGACATTCTCGATGCCAATGACATGCTTCTTCTTTGCAAGCGTGTGCAAATTCCTCATGCCTGCATGACCAAGTCATTGATGCCAGAGCCAGCCTTCTAAAGCTTTTGCAAGTAAGCACACGGCTGGTTGTGGTCTTGTAGACAAATCAAGAATATACAGGTCTCCTCTCCTAAAGCCTTTAAAGACTTTGGAATTGTCAACTTCCATAACTACAACACAACGGTACTTGCCAAAGACAACAACCATAACAAGAGCACAAAGCATTGAGACAGACATAAGGTTGTATCCTAAGGACTCAACAAGCATGACTTTGTCCATGTGTCGATCCTTTGTAATCGCAACCTTACCTAGACCCAATACCTGACTTTTTCCTTTGTCAGCAAAGATGATATGCTTCAGATGCGATGGAGATAATGGAGCATCCATCAATAGATTCTTGTCACCAGTCATGTGGTTTGTACATCCACTGTCGAGGACGCACTCAGCGGCTTTGGGTTGATCATCCTGCAGACGAATTAGTGCAGCTTACAAACTCATATACTTCATCAGTGAGGAATATGACATCAATTCATCAGATCAATTTCATCAAGTAAAAGAACTGATAAAGCAATATGAGGACGTGAGAAATGAAAGTTCATTTCTTCATGATTAGCCTACGTCCTATCAGGCATGCTCAGGTCTCCAGCAAATTCTTTAGACAATTACGTGCGTCTGGAGACCTGACCCTGCAGAAGAGATTAGTTCTTTTTCTTCACCACCCACATCTGAAGGGGTGGCAAAGAGTTCATCATTCTGCGAGCTCCATACGAGAAGGATGGTATAGAAGCCAGTCCATTTCGTTTCACATAAGAGGGGTTAGAGTAAGCATAAGAGTATGCAGAGAAATTCTTCGAGGACTTATGGACATAATGCTTTGAAGAATAATGCACATATCCATAATCCTTAGATCTTCCCTGTGAAACAGACGGGTTAGCCCGATGATGTTCATATGAGGACTTTGATCCATATGAGGAATTTGGTCCGTATGAGGACTTGAATCCATATGAAGAATTTGGTCCATATGAAGAATTTGATCTGGGGTTCCTATTCTTCACAGGTGGCGTCATGATGACATTCTCCTGAAGATTTTCAAGGCATTTTTTGGGAACCCAGATTTTCTTCATAGGGGAGTCGTTCCTGCAGTTAGTGCCAACATATCTAGCAAATACTTCACCATTCTGATTTTTGAACAGTTTATAGTTGGAGTCAATTGACTCATCATCAGAATGAGGAGATTCGCATGCAAATCCAGATAAGTTAGATGGATCAACTGGAGGTCCCTTTGCAGCAACCCATGTAGTTTTGGGATACTGCTCAGGCTTCTAATATGTACCATCAGCATTGAGTTTCCTCTCAAAGGCGATACCCTCTTTCCTAGGGTTCTTGTTGAGGATCTGCTTTTTAAGCACATCACAAAGAGCCTGATACCCTTTGAGGCTTTTGTACATGCCTGTCATGTACAATTCCTTCAGCCCTGCATTGTCAGTGATACTAGCAATGTCCTCAGATGAGGAATTAGTGATAGTAGAGGCATGTGAAGAATTTGAAACATTAGCAGCATTTGAACATTCAGGTGAAGAATTAGCAGATTCACGTTCAATGCACTTCAAGCATGGAGGAACAAATTCTTCCTGAAAAGCGCTGATTTGTTGAGCAAGTAATGAATCGCGCTTCTTCTGAAGATATTCATAACTCACTCTTAGCTTCTCAAGGTCTTGCTTTCTTTGAAGAATTTCATAAGAAAGCTTCTCATGATCGGATAAGAGAGTGTTATGATGACTTTGAAGATTGTCAAACCTAGTCTGAAATCTCTGAAGATTTTCAGTCAGGGCTTTAGTGCGATCCACTTCTTCACCCAACATATCATCAATTTTATCTAGCATGTTTTGAACCTTTTCTAAAGCATTTATTGTTTTACAGGAATCTTAGCTAGTTTAGAATAGCTGGGCTTAAGATTTTCATCAGATTCATTCTCACTTGATTCAGATGAGGTATATTTGAGTACCTTGGCACCCTTTGCCATGAAGCAGTAGGTGGGAGCGTAGTCATCATCCCCTTCATCAGCTTTGTTGGTGAGGTTATTTTCTTCAGTGTTGAAGATAGACTTGCTGACGAAAGCAGTAGCGAGAGCTAGGCTCGCCACTCCAGATCCGGACTCCTCAGATGACTCCTCTTCCTCATTTTCTTCAGATTCAGCCTCAGAGTCCATTTCCTTGCCAATGAATGCCCTGGCCTTCTTGGAGCTGCTCTTCTTGTGATATGAAGGCTTTGAGGATTTTGATGATGAGGATTTTGAGGATTTCTTTTTTTTCTTCGCATCATCAGAACTGTAATCCTTGTATTTCTTCTTCTTTGATTCCTTTTCCCATTGAGGATAGTCTTGAATGTAATGTCCAGACTTCTTGCATTTGTGGCAGAGCCTCCTCTTGTAGTCACTTGATGAGGAATCATTGCTCCTTGAGGGTCTTCCAAGGCAATCACGTCTTGAGAACTTTTGGAACTTCTTCACGAGCAGAGCCAGATCATGGCTCAGTTCTTCAGGATCACCAAGACTGCTATCAGAGTTTTCATCTTCGGACTCAGATACTGCCTTGACCTTTAGTGCATGTGATCTGCCATAGCTTGAACCATAAAGATCTCTCTTTTCAGCAAGTTGGAACTCATGAGTATTTAGCCTCTCAAGAATATCAGCGGGATCAAGTGACTTGTAATTAGCACGTTCTTGTATCATTAATGCCAGAGTGTCAAATGAGGAATCAAGCGATCTGAGCAATTTCTTCACCACCTCATGGTCGGTGATGTTAGTGGCACCAAGTGCTTGAAGCTCATTTGAGATGTCAGTGAGGCGATCGAAGGTTTGTTGAACATTTTCATTGTCGAGTCTTTTGAAGCGGTTGAAGAGATTGCGAAGAATATCAACTCGAGAGTCACGCTGAGTTGAGACTCCTTCATTCACTTTGGACAACCTGTCCCAGATAAGCTTCACTGTCTTCAAAGCACTCACTCTGCCATACTGTCCTTTGCTCAGATGGCCACATATGATATTCTTCGCTAGAGAGTCGAGTTGCTTGAATCTCTTCACATCAGCAGCATTCAGAGAAGGTGTGACCGAGGGAACACCATTTTCCACAACATACCAGAGATCGTTATCAATTGCTTCAAGATGCATTTGCATCTTATTCTTCCAGTAGGGGTAGTCCGTCCCATCGAAGGTAGGACACCCAGCAGAGACCTTGATCATACCTGCGGTCGACATAACTAAAACTCTAGGCGGTTAAATCAAAATCACACAGAACAAGGGAGTACCAGGCTCTGATACCAATTGAAAGTGCGTTATATCGACTAGAGGGAGGGGTGAATAGGCGATTTTTATGAAATTCTTCACTAAGGAATTTGTTGGTGAGGAAATTCCTTAGCGAAGAACTACTAGCAGCGGAATAAGTACTCAAAAGTAAACATAGCAGAATACAAGCATAGTCATCAGGATGAAATGAAGACAGACACGGAGTACAGGAAGCGTAATCACAGGATAACACAGGATGAAGACAAACAGACTGAAGAAATTGAACTGAGGAAACTGAAAAAGTCTTCAATCAAAGTCTTCAAACACAGATATGAACAAACACACAACACAGTTATGAGGAAATGAAAGAGTTGAGGGAATAGAACCAGTAAGCTTGGTGAAGACAATGATTTGGTAGACCAGTTCCAACTGCTGTCTCAGTTGTACGTCTGGTTGGAGCGGCTGAGTATTTAAACTCGAGGACGCACAGTCCCGGACACCCAGTACCGAACACGCAACTCAGGACACCCAGTCCTCACCGTATTCTCCTTGAACTAAGGTCACACAGACCTCGTCCAATCACTTATGGTAAGTCTTCAGGCGACTTCCAAACCTTCACAAACTTGGTCACTCGGCGATCCACAATTCCTTTTGGATGCTCTAGACCATGACGTCTAACCGTCTGGAAGAAGCACAGTCTTCAAAGGTAACAAGCGTCGGATCCGCGCAGAATCAATCTCTTCAGTGATGCTCAATCACTTGGGGTTTGTAGGTGTTTGGGTTTTGGGTTTTTGGTTTTTCCTCACTTGATGATTTTCGCTCAAAGTCCTCAGAGGATGGGTTGCTCTCAAATGACAAGTGTCAATTTCTCTCGGAGCAGCCAACCAGCTAGTGGTTGTAGGAGGCGGCTATTTATAGCCTAGGGAACAGCCCGGCATGATAAGACATAAATGTCCTTCAATGATATGACCGTTAGGTGGATAGATATTTTGGGACAGCTGGCGCATAGCACAGCAACGGTCGGAATTTTGAGTAGCAAAATCCTCAGGGCTATCATGTTCCTCACTGTATAGGCAATCCGCACTGGCGAATTCCTAACTCCTCAGTCAAGACAAATTTCTCATAGACCAGAAGAACTTCGTCTCTGTCACTGAAAAAATTGACTGAACTGTATGAGATTTCCAATGGCTTTACTCGAAGGGATTGGTAGGTGTAGGATTTTGAGTTGAGCATCACATGGAAATTTTTCCTTGGTATTTCCTCGACCCCTTTAACAGTACGGTGTTTCCTATAACTTAAGAAAGAGAAAAAACAAAACTACGAAAACGAAAGTCTTCAAGCTTCATATTCCTTGCATGAATATCAAGTCTTCACGGACACGCCAATTTTTTCACTTTTAAAGTCTTCATAAAAGTCTTCAGAAATATCAAAATCTTCAGTCAAAGATATTTATTTTTAGGGGTCGACTTTTCCTGTAAATATCGAACTCCTTATAGACTTATAGACCTGTGTATACTCGTAAACGCATTAGTCCCTTAACCTATAAGTCTTCAATACATCAAAATCACTAAGAGGCACTAGATGCACTTACAACACTGTATGTAACATTTCCATAAAAACCATGGTGGAAACACTTCCGTAAAAACGAACATGAAACGCTTTTGTAAAACTGAACATGAAACGTTTTCATAAAAACCAACAAGTACTATAGCTGTTCGTTTTTAAGAAAGCGTTTCCATCATGGTTTTGTGAAACTTCTGCCCTCTTTTTTTCTTTTCTTGTTTTTTCGATTTACTCAATTTGTCTGATTGTTTTTCTCTAGTTTGTGTTTCACCGGTTTTTGTTTTGTTGGTTTGTTTTTCCTTTTCACCCTTTTCTAGTTTCTGTTTTCTTTTTCATTTTTCTTCTAATCTCTTTTTATTTTGTTATTTTTTTGCAAATTTAAGATTTTTTTTCAAACTTGCAACCTTTTTCAAATCTGTGAACTTTTTTCAAAATCACGAACTTCCCTAAATTCCTTGATTTTTTCAAATTTACTCACTTCCAAAAATTAGTGAACCTTTTTAGATTCACGAACTTTCTTCAAATTCACACACTTTCTTCAAATTCATTATCTATTTAAAAAAAATGGTGAACATTTTTTAAAATTAGTAAACTGTTTGTGGTACTATAAAGCGGGGAACCCTTTTTCGGTAATCAAGGACAACGAACTGGTAATATATTTCTCATCTCCTGAACTCAAGCAAAAACAACATACTACAAGAACCACATGTGTATGTCGTTCTTGCGTTTACACATTATTTATCATATCCTCTACTAACCTAGTTGTACATCATTCCCTCGAAAAAACTACACTCATACAAGCATCCTCGTTATTCGACAGAGCCACACGACCACAGGCGACCGAACACAGTACCACTCCAGGGACCTGTCACGACTCACTTAGTCCACTTCTTCGATCTTGGGCCCGGCACCGCTCCCGCCGCCGGTGCCCGCGCCGCCGCCGGGCATGTCCTCGTCCATGCCGGCCGCGCCGCCCGGGCCGGCGCCCTGGTACATCTTGGAGATGATGGGGTTGCAGATGCTCTCCAGCTCCTTCATCTTGTCCTCGAACTCGTCCGCCTCGGCGAGCTGGTTGCCGTCGAGCCACTTGATGGCGTCCTCGATCGAGTCCTCGATCTTCTTCTTGTCGTCGGCGGGGAGCTTGGACGCGATCTTGTCGTCCCGCAGCGTGTTGCGCATGTTGTACGCGTAGTTCTCCAGCGCGTTGCGGGCCTCCACCTTGTGCCGCACCTGCTCGTCCTCCGACTTGTACTTCTCCGCCTCCTGCACCATGCGCTCGATCTCCTCCTTGCTCAGCCGACCCTTGTCGTTGGTGATGGTGATCTTGTTCTTCTGTCCCGTCGTCTTGTCCTCTGCCGACACGTTCAGGATGCCGTTCGCGTCGATGTCGAAGGTCACCGTGATCTGGGGCACGCCCCTGGGCGCCGGCGGGATGCCGGACAGCTCGAACTTGCCCAGCAGGTTGTTGTCCTTGGTCCTCGTCCTCTCGCCCTCGTACACCTGGATCAGCACGCCGGGCTGGTTGTCCGAGTAGGTGGAGAAGACCTGCTCCTTCTTGGTTGGGATGGTGGTGTTCCTCGGGATCAGGGTGGTCATCACGCCTCCGGCCGTCTCCAACCCGAGCGAGAGCGGCGTCACGTCGAGCAGGAGCAGGTCCTGCACCTTTTGGTTGCCCTCGCCGCTGAGGATGGCGGCCTGCACGGCGGCGCCGTACGCGACGGCCTCGTCGGGGTTGATGCTCTTGCAGAGCTCCTTCCCGTTGAAGAAGTCCTGGAGGAGCTGCTGCACCTTGGGGATCCGGGTGGAGCCTCCGACGAGCACGATGTCGTGGATTTGGGTCTTGTCCATCTTGGCGTCCCGGAGGCACTTCTCCACGGGCTCCATGCACTTGCGGAAGAGGTCCATGTTGAGCTCCTCGAACCTGGCACGGGTGATGGTCGCGTAGAAGTCGATCCCCTCGTACAGCGAGTCGATCTCAATGGTGGTCTGGGCGGTGGAAGAGAGCGTCCTCTTGGCCCTCTCGCACGCCGTCCTCAGCCGCCGGAGCGCCCTTGGGTTGCCGCTGATGTCCTTCTTGTTCTTCCTCTTGAACTCTTGCACGAAGTGGTTCACCATCCGGTTGTCGAAGTCCTCGCCTCCCAGGTGGGTGTCGCCGGCGGTGGACTTGACCTCGAATATGCCTTCCTCGATGGTGAGGATGGACACGTCGAAGGTGCCGCCGCCGAGGTCGAAGATGAGCACGTTCTTCTCCCCGGTGCTGGTGGCCTTCTTGTCGAGGCCGTAGGCGATGGCCGCGGCGGTGGGCTCGTTGATTATGCGCATGACGTTGAGGCCCGCGATCACGCCGGCGTCCTTGGTGGCCTGGCGCTGGGAGTCGTTGAAGTAGGCCGGGACGGTGACGACGGCGTTGTTGATGGTCGTGCTGAGGAAGGCCTCGGCGATCTCCCTCATCTTGGTGAGCACCATGGAGGATATCTCCTCAGCAGAGAAGGTCTTCTCCTCCCCCTTGTAGGTGACCACGATCATCGGCTTGTCGCCGGCGCCGGGGACCACCTTGAACGGCCACATCTTCATGTCCGACTGTACGGATGCGTCCGAGAAGCGCCGTCCGATGAGTCGCTTGGCATCTGCATGGCAGAGCAGCAGAGTGGTAAGTGACTGCTCAGAAGCGTAAAACAGAGTAGAAGGCAGAGCACGTACTATCACTACACGAGCATGGATTCTACTACTTACAGTATAAGATAAGAGACCGAGGCAGGCCGGGCTTACCAAAAACGGTGTTGGTGGGGTTCATGGCGACCTGGTTCTTGGCGGCGTCGCCGATGAGCCGCTCGGTGTCGGTGAAGGCGACGTAGGACGGCGTGGTGCGGTTGCCCTGGTCGTTGGCGACGATCTCCACCCGATCATGCTGCCAGACGCCGACGCAGGAGTAGGTGGTGCCGAGGTCGATGCCGATGGCAGGGCCCTCCCCCTTGTTGCCTCCCTTGCTCGCCATCTTCTCCGATCAAATCGAACGCAAGATTCGAGACTGTCTGTGACTGATCGAGTTGTTCTTTCGGTTCGCTCGGTGGATGTGGATATGCTCTGGTTTGCTCTCTGAATTGAGTTGATTGATGATGGAAGGGACGAAGGGGGTGCGGTTCTTATATACCCGCAAGAGCGGTGGGAGCTCGGGAAGGTTCGCGCGGGAGATGAGGTGGGCGGTTCAGGCTCGGCGCCGGGTGGAGGGTTCGGGTGCACGCGCGACACCTCCAGAGCGGTGCCTGCTTCTCTCGGTCGGTCCCCGGTTTCGTGCGCCGCTTTGGGCTGGATTGGGTTTGGTGAGTCCGCTCTGGTGGGTTCCCGCGCCAAGTGGAGATTACTAGAATTATGTAGGTGATTACGGCTTGGAGCCAAGTGGCGAGTTTAGGATGAGTCGTTTTGTTTAGGGAAATGAGTAAAATCAACCGACTGATTTTGTTGAAAGATCAGCCGCTTCGTTCGGCTGCCATGTACCCCATCACATGTGTGTGGTGAGTCTTTCATTGTTGGTGCTGTAAAGCACGCCACATGTGCTTCGATGGAGCTTCCACATATGGTTGTCGGCGCTACGACAACATCGTGTTGCGGCGGGAGCATCGCGTGGGCCGGTGGTGCTGCGATGGAGCATCATCGGCTCTGCGACTATGAACGCGACGGGTCGGCCGATGGTGCTACAACTCCAGCGATATGACACAGCTGCCAGTGCTGCAATGGAGCATCGCTGGCTCTGTGACGTGAATGTGATGGGGCGGCCGATGGTACTGCAACTTCGGCGATGTTACGCGGCCGTCGGTGCTGCAATGGAGCATCGCCGGATCTGTGATGATGAATGCGATAGGGCGGCCGTTGGTACTACAACTCCGGCGATGTTACGCTGTCGTCGGTGCTGCAATGGAGCATCGCCGGCTCTATGACGATGAACACGACGGGGGTGATCGGTGGTGCTGCAACTCCGGTGATGTTACATGGCCGCCGGTGCTGCAATGGAGCATCGCCGGCTCTGTGACAATGAACGGGACGTTGGGACGATGGTACTGCAACTTTGGCGTTGTTAAACGGCTGGCGGTGCTACAATGGAGAATCGCCGACTCTATGGTGATGAATGCGACGGGCGGCCAATGGTGCTACAACTCCGGTGATCTTACGTGGCCGCTGGTGCTGCAATCTTCGCCCACCGTCATGCTTCAAGCTGCAAGGCTAGCGACCGCTACTGTTGCAAGCTGGCCGGGCACGGCTGCTCGACGGAGTCACTCAGATGCTGCGTTGCAGCATGCTCGGTCGGTTGCGGCAAGCTCGCCGGCGTTCTGCTGTGGCTGCTCGCCGGAGTGATATGAAAGCTGCATTGTAGCATGCGTTGAGGCTGGTCATGGCAAGCTTGATGGCGTTTCACTACAAGCTGACCGGCGGCGTGGCTACTGCAAGCGGGGGCCTTACGGGCCAGTGAGCTGACGCCCTCGTTGAAGCTACAGGCTAGCATGCAAGGCAACTGAGGTGCTGCTTTTGCAACTTTCGTGTCTGCCGCGGAGGCGCTGCGGGAAACATGGGCAGTTCGGCTCGTTCAGGGGATCAAGCGGTCCTAATCATTCCTAATCAGAATGAATAGACGGCTAGCAAGGCGGCTTATCCTTTCCCAGGATCAGCCGACTTACGCGTAGCAGTGGCCTTTTGTTTAAGGCACGCACGTGCTCATGCATACGCCGCTGCTAGTGCCTACAAATTGTTTTTTGTTATCGGAGAAAGCCAAAGCTTTTTCAATAAAAGGCGTTTTTATTAACTTAAAATATAACATCAATTGGATACAAAGTATGCGAAAATTCGCAGGGGCGCGTAGGTGCGGGGACACGCACTTACCGGGCAAGCAGCTGCGTCCGTTCATGCAGTGATTCGTGCACTTGTGTGTACTAGAAAATCATGAGAAAGCACCGGTAATTTATTTATACTATCAATGCATTTGAGTACGGTTCAGTATACATGTGGTTGAGTTGGTTAGGTGGACAGTGGTATCCCCAACCCACCAGGGTTCAAATCCTGGTGCTCGCATTATTTCTGGATTTATTTTAGGATTTCCGGCGATGCGCTTTCAGTGGGAGGAGACGTTTCCGTCAACGACGAGGCGCCTACGGTGACTTTGTAAATCTCAAGATGATATGCCGGCTCAGTCTCTCGGAGGTGCTCATAGGGGTAGGGTGTGCATGTGTGCGTTCATAGGGGTGAGTGTATGCGCGTATATATGAGTGCTTGTGTCTGTACTGATGTTTAAAAAAAGTATACATGTCGTACAATTGTCGTCTATTTTTTTTTACTACGGAAGAACCTTACATGTTTACTTTTTTATTTCCTGTTCATCTCCTTCCTCCCGCCTTTGCATTCTTAAATGGAGCGAACTCTTCTTCCTTCTGTACATTGTCACTGTTCTTTTATTTTGTCTCATCTGTTGCTTTCTATTTTGTTTGGATTCACCTAATTTCTTTGCTTTGTTTCTTCATCTACTATTGGTATGGGATCTTTCGGACCGGAGTTTGATGGATTAAAATTGCAATTTGACAGGTAATTTATTCTGTTACTCCTTCTTGCTTACTCACATAGGCCATTCATATCTTTTCATCTCCCATTTTATCGAGTGAGTGGATTTATTGATGCAGATTTGTGGACCTTAGATCATCTGATGCAAAGTCTTGTTTACCTACTCATGTATGTGCGAAGGATTTTGATATTACTAACGTTTAGTCATTAGACGATTCTGGATCGACAGCTGGGGAAAATAGTCATCTTGCGCAACCAACTTCTTTCACAGATCGATACATTCAAGAGTCTAAATATATTCGTGTTGTCGATTCAGTGCCAATGGATTTGTCAGTTTACTGCGAATACTGCCACCAACATACTAGCTGATTCTGAAATCTCTTCCATCTATATAAATAGTTTATTTCTTTACTTTTCAAGCTACATTATTTGAAACTTGCTGCATTTAAGTTTCATTCATGATGCACAACAATGTAGCGAAAGTGCAAACCATTTACTGAAAAGTTATATACCCACTCTTTCTCCAATGCAGAACTTCGTCAAACAATACCAGAAAATGCAATTTGACCGAGTGTCTGAAGAAAGTTATGAAGAGAAAAGAACAGCCCCCGTAAGATTTTATTCATTACTTATATAGTATGTTTTTATTGTTTTCTTTCGTTCAGTTTGTGCAATCTTTCAATCCCATATTAATTTCACTAGTTTATTACAATATTACACTAAAGTGTTACTAAACGTAGAAAGTGCATCACGAGTTTTTTTCTTCCACCGGAAGAAAGAGGACCTTTGGCTAGGGTCTCACGTGCCTCTAGTCAGTGCCGTCGCCGGTCTACCTCGTCTTGTGTGGTCTTAGGGCCATGAAGACGTGGTGGATCCCGACCTTTGCCGGCGGGAGGCCTCCGTTTTTATACTCTTTTGAGTTTTGTTAGGGTTGGTGCCCTGCTCAGAGAGGCAAGGTGGCGGCGTCTCTCTGCGGATGAAATAAGGTTCTTCCCGCCTTGTCCCTGTCTCGATGGTGTTTCTGGCATCGTCGTAGCGCGTGTGGAGGTTTTTCTCCGGCGAATCTCGTGGGATTCGGTCGGCATTTGTCTTCGGTGAATCCACATGGATCCAAATTTAAATACTTATTGTTGGGGACATCCATATCCCCATTGAGGTAACTTAGTGATTTACGAAAGTTCTTCGGTTTCATGCTAATCGAAGGTGGTTGTTAATAAGACTTGATCGACCTTATTAATGAATAATTTTTAAACAGTATGAAGTTGATGAATTTAGTAAGCACTACTTTCTGTCCCTACTTTTCATTTTCTGTTTTTATTAATAAAATAAAATAAAAATGCCATGTTTTGTCTGTTTTCTGAATTTCTCGTGCAATAAAAAATGACCAAAAAACAAAAGTTCTTAAAATGCCCTAAAAAATTTACACTATTTTTGCTGAATATTTGAGAATTTTTGGTGTAATAAACATCAGAGGGAGGTGCACCAGGTGGGCACAACCCACCTGGGCACGCCAGCACCCCTAGGCGCGCCCTGGTGGGTTGTGGTCCCCACGTGGCCCCCCTCACTTACCTCTTCATCCCACATCATCACTTACCTCCAGAAAAAAAATCTCCATTGCTCTCTCTCCCGTGTTCTTGAGCTCAAACTCGCGGATTTCGATCTCTTTGCTCGAACCTCCGTTTCTGAAACTGTTTCGAGGGATTGTTGCTTGGTATGTGACTCCACCGTTTGTCCAATTAGTTTTTGTTTTAGTGGTTTATATTTTGAATAATTAGCTACTCTTGGTGCTGTTGTAGATGTGCTTGCATGTTAAATTCTTAGTGTTTTAAGTAGTTTGAATGCTTGCTATGACTTCTATGTACCCCTATCAGTAGTTGTTATCAATTTTATAAAGTTTTTTTGACAAATTTTTGTCACCCCCCAAATTTTTTTCTTCAGAAAATTGTACGCGGACATGAATATCTTCAGGAAGTTTGGCTCGAAGAAGAACTCCAAGGGTGTTATTGGGAAGTCTTCTGATAGTGATCTCCACCCTCAGAGGTTGGCCGAGGTACGGCCGTGTGAATGGACGCACACCCCGTTCCTGAAAGAGGCTGGAAGCCTTCAGGAGTTCACACAATATGTTGCAAATGCCGGCCTCACCGACTTCATTGCAGATGAGTGTGACCAGCACCAAATTCTCACAAATATGTTCATTGAGAGTTTTACTTTCCTGCCTAGGAATAATCCTCCTGAAGTGAGCTTCAATTTATATGCTAAAGACCATCAGATACCACTTACTGAATTTTGTGATATATACTTGATCCCCTCTGATGGGAGCTTAGCCGAGCCTAGGCCGGCTGGGTTTGAGGATTTTTATCGCACTTTGACAGTGGAAGATGAGAGAGGGGTGTCAGCCACTACCGCTGCTAGCATACACTTTCCTATCGTACATTATTTTGGTTTATTTGTTGCTAAGTGATTGCTTGCTAGAAAGAAAGTAGGTGCGCTCAGCGCACCAGACTTTGTTGTTTTACGCCGAGCACTAGAGGGCGACAACACCCATAGCTTGGGAGCTATTGTGGCTCCTCGCATCCATCTTAATAAATCCCATGGTGAAATACATGGTGGGATTTTTGCTACTCGTTTGACGGCTCACTTTGAGGTTGAGATACTCCCTCATGATTACCCTCTGACCAAGGTTTATCTAGACAGGGCAGCCATGGAGCACCATCATTTTCTTGCACGAGATTATCCTAACATTCCTACTCCTTATAAAGTGATTTTTAGCGTTAAAACTCGTGATATTATTTCGCTGCCTGCACCCGCTTTGTTTGATTCTGCTGCCAGGGGCGGATATAGGATCATGCCTGCGGACATCATCGCCTACCGGAACGCTCAAGCTGCTGCAGAAGCGGCACAGGAGGAGCCTCCATAGTGGAATGAGTGGATACCCGCTCCTCAGCACCCCTACTACCCTCTAGGCTACTGATCGACTACCAAGTTAGGCCAAAAGCCTAGCCTTGGGGGAGTACGTGTTTTCACCAACTTTACATTCATGTCTATTTATTCCATTTGTCGGTGTCCACACTTTTTCATTTTATCATCCATGCTTAGAATTATTTTCTTGCTTTCTTCTTGTGTGTTTGATAAACTTTAGAAACCCCAAAAAAATAATTAGTTGTAGTTAATTTACTTTCTATGCATGCTTAGTTGTAGTATTAAATAGAAAACCCAAAAACATTTCCTTGTGCTTCTTTTGCTTGTTGGGAGCTTACCCGTGTAAATATTTTTGTCATTTTTGTTTTTTCCTTATTTTCTTGCTCAAGAAAACCAAAAACTCCAAAAATATTTCAGTGTGTTTCTCTGAATTTCTTTTCTTTTTATTCGAGTTGTACCAAGGAGAAGACCACGATGAAAATGTTGAGTGGCTCTCAATTAAATAATTGTTGAACTAATAAAGAGCATATTTTACCTTGTCGTCTCCTGTTGAATAAAATGTTTTGCAGATTCCAGCTTAGTCTATGGCACTCTTGCACTATTATTATTTTCATATCATTCGGTCGTGAAAGTGAAAGGCAATAATGACGACATTCGATGAACTAGCTGTGGCAGAGAGAAACTGGCATGAACTCGACTTGTTCTGTCTGTGTAAATATGTTTAACCTAGCATCCATGATTCAACCCATTATGATTAAACATGTTTGCAATGATAATTAGAGATTATAGTTTCTCATGCCATGCATAAGTAGCTCGGAGTGAATAATGATTTATCTGGGATATCAACATTGCGTTAAAATGATTGTGATGTAGTATGATGATATGGTATCCTCCTTTGAATGTTCAAGTGGCTTGACTTGGTATATGTTCATTGTCGATGTCAAAACCGGCGGATCTCGGGTAGGGGGTCCCGAACTGTGCGTCTAAGGCGGATGGTAACAGGAGGCAGGGGACACAATGTTTTATCCAGGTTCGGGCCCTCTTAATGGAGGTAAAACCCTACATCCTGCTTGATTAATATTGATGATATGGGTAGTACAAGAGTAGATCTACCACGAGATCGGAGAGGCTAAACCCTAGAAGCTAGCCTATGGTATGATTGTATGTTCTCCTACGGACTAAAACCCTCCGGTTTATCTGGACACGGAGAGGTTAGGGTTACACAAGGTCGGTTACAAAGGAGGAGATATACATATCCGTATTGCCTAGCTTGCCTTCCATGCCAAGTAGAGTCCCATCTGGACACGAGACGAAGTCTTCAATCCTGTATCTTCATAGTCTAACAGTCCGGCCAAAGGATATAGTCCGGCTGTCCGGAGACCCCCTTATCTAGGACTCCCACAGTAGCCCCTGAACCAGGCTTTCAATGACGATGAGTTCGGCGCACAGTAGTGTTTTCGGCATTGCAAGGCGGGTTCCTCCTCCGAATACACCACGGAAGAATTTGAATACAAGGATAGTGTCCGACCCTGCAAAATAAGTTTCACATACCACCGTAGAGAGAATAATATTTCCACAAATCCAATTTGCTGACTTGTTTTGGCAACACGACATTATGTCACGGCCCGGTGATTATTCGAACCGTTTCTTTTAACTAGCCCCGCACATAACGCAAGGCAGTTTTTGACACGTCTCGTCAAAGCAAAGATCGTGTCCCCTTATCACGGGATTTTCATCAATATGGGCGTGGGTAACCCAACCGTGTCTAGGACTCCTAGATTATAGGCAAGCCCCAAACGGCCACGGAGAGGACGCTTGGTATTCACCCTCTTTATAAAGGGCCAAGGCTTTCACTTTTTTCCCTCCCATGCTCAATCGAATCCTTCCCCCACCTCGAGTTCTAACACCCAAAGCCCAGGTCGGGTGCTCCAGATCTTCAACCATGTCCGGATCCAGCCTTCAAGGCCGATGGATGCCCTCCTCCGTTACAGAAGAAGATACCAAGAAATTGAGGGAGGCCAGATATCTGACCGCCGAAGTTTCGCATCAGCTGCCTGCCCGAGGGCAGGTCGTCCCTACTCCTAAACCCAATGAAGACGTCGTGTTCATCTCCCACTTCCTCTGAGGTCTAGGCCTCGCTCTGGATCCCTTCGTAAGGGGTTTGATGTTTTACTACGGGCTAGACTTCCACGATCTAGCCCCGGACTCCTTTCTTCACATCTTGGCATTTATTGTCGTGTGTGAGGCCTTCCTCCGCGTTACTCCTCACTTCGGCCTATGGCTCAAGACTTTTGATGTGAAGCCGAAGACAATCGAGGGACAGCACACAGCGTGCGGAGGAGCATTAATAAGCAAGATTGCAGGAGCTCCGTGGCCAAAAGGTTCCTTTCCAAAGGTGTCCGGATTATGGCAACGGGAGTGGTTTTACATCACAGCTCCCAGAAGTGCCAAGTGGGTGGCTCCCCCCGCTTTCCGCTCGCCCCCCCCCCACCACAACTGATGTCATGGATTAGTAGAGGGCTGAGCTGGGGTCCAGCCAAGGACGTGCCTATACTGCAAAGCCGCATTCAAGATCTCTTCAAGGGAGATTTTAATTTGGTCATGGTAATGCAAGTCATGCTGGTTCGTCGAGTCGAGCCTTGCAAACGCCGGCCCCTTCGCTTGTGGGAGTTCAACCCAGAAGGACCGCACGCTATTCAAAGCTTCCTCGGCCTAACGCACGAGGAGATGTACAAGTCATTCTTCGGACCTCAAACAGAGTGTCCGGATACTATAGAGGACGTGGGCCTGAGTAGCAACCGCGCCGCTGAACAAGTAAGTAATCCTCTAGCCGGACACACCATCTTTTATTTACCATGACGTCATTCCTGAGAAATCGCCCTTTGACTAGGACTGGCTAAAAAAAGCGAAGATGATTTGGTGTTCGCCCCCCTCCCTGAGGGTTTGGAAAACCCGGTACTGGAAAAGATGCTCGAGCTCGCACCCCGCATGGAGCCCTCAAAGGAAGATACGGGGGGGATAATATGGGCGAAAGTGGGCCCCCATCGCTGCCAGTTCCAACCGTGGGAATGAGCGCCTCCATAACGGAGGATGACCAGGGAGAAGATTCCGATCTTCTCTCGCTACAGGGGAGGAAGAGGACTACCTTTGAGGATCCGGAAACCGAGGCCTCCAAACGGGAGAAGAAGTCTCCAATAGAGGGTCCTGCCTTGGGGGGGTGCTTTTTGAAGGAAATATGCCCTAGAGGCAATAATAAAGTTATTATTTTATTTCCTTATATCATGATAAATGTTTATTATTCATGCTAGAATTGTATTATCCGAAAACATAATACTTGTGTGAATACATAGACAAACTAAAACGTCACTAGTGTGCCTCTACTTGACTAGCTCGATTAATCAAAGATGGTTATGTTTCCTAACCATAGACATGTGTTGTCATTTGATTAACGGGATCACATCATTAGGAGAATGATGTGATTGACATGACCCATTCCATTAGCTTAGCACCCGATCATTTAGTATGTTGCTATTGCTTTCTTCATGACTTATACATGTTCCTATGACTATGAGATTATGCAACTCCCGTTTACCGGAGGAACACTTTGTGTGCTACCAAACGTCACAACGTAACTGGGTGATTATAAAGGAGCTCTACAGGTGTCTCCAAAGGTACATGTTGGGTTGGCGTATTTCGAGATTAGGATTTGTCACTCCGATTGTCGAAGAGGTATCTCTGGGCCCTCTCGGTAATGCACATCACATAAGCCTTGCAAGCATTGCAACTAATGAGTTAGTTGCGAGATGATGTATTACGAAACGAGTAAAGAGACTTGCCGGTAACGAGATTGAACTAGGTATTGAGATACCGACGATCGAATCTCGGGCAAGTAACATACCGATGACAAAGGGAACAAAGTATGTTGTTATGTGGTCTGACCGATAAAAGATCTTCGTAGAATATGTGTGAGCCAATATGAGCATCCAGGTTCCGCTATTGGTTATTGATCAGAGACATGTCTCGGTCATGTCTACATTGTTCTCGAACCCATAGGGTCCGCACGCTTAACGTTACGATGACAGTTTCATTATGAGTTTATATATTTTGACGTACCGAAGTTTGTTCGGAGTCCTGGATGTGATCACGGACATGACGAGGAGTCTCGAAATGTTTGAGACATAAAGATTGATATATTGGAAGCCTATGTTTGGACATCGGAAGTGTTCCGGGTGAAATCGGCATTTTACCGGAGTACCGGGAGGTTACCGGAACCCCCCAGTAACCTAATGGGCCTTAATGGGCCTAGTGGAGGAAGAGGAGAGGAGGCCTAGGGGCTGCCGCGCGCCCCTCCCCCCCAAGTCCGAATTGGACAAGGAGGGGGGCGGCGCCCCCCCCCCCTTTCCTTTCTTCCCTCTCCTCCTTCCCCCCAAGTCCTAATCCAACTAGGGAAAGGGGGAGTCCTACTCCCGGTAGGAGTAGGACTCCTCAGGCGCGCCTCCTCCTAGGGCCAGCCGCACCCCCCCCCCTTGCTCCTTTATATACGGGGGCAGGGGCACCCCAAGACACACAAGTTGATCTCCAAGATCGTTCTCTCAGCCGTGTGCGGTGCCCCCTTCCACCATAGTCCTCGATAATATTGTAGTGGTGCTTAGGCGAAGCCCTGCGACAGTAGAACATCAAGATCGTCACCACACCGTCGTGCTGACGGAACTCTTCCCTGACACTTTGCTGGATCGGAGTCCGGGGATCATCATCGAGCTGAACGTGTGCTAGAACTCGGAGGTGTCGTAGTTTCGGTGCTTGATCGATCGGGCCGTGAAGACGTACGACTACATCAACCGCGTTATCATAACGCTTCCGCTGTCGGTCTACGAGGGTACGTAGATTACACTCTCCCCTCTCATTGCTATGCATCACCATGATCTTGCGTGTGCGTAGGAATTTTTTTGAAATTACTATGTTCCCCAACAGTGGCATCCGAGCCTAGTTTTATGTGTTGATGTTATATGCACGAGTAGAACACAAGCGAGTTGTGGGCGATATAAGTCATACTGCTTACCAGCATGTCATACTTTGGTTCGGCGGTATTGTTGGATGAAGCAGCCCGGACCGACATTACGCGTACGCTTACGCGAGATTGGTTCTACCAACGGGCGAAACGCCTCCCCCGGACCTGAGCCCTTCTCAGCTGAGCTCGTCTTCGGGGGATCTTCTTCCGGAGATGATGGAGAGCGAAACGCCTCCCCCGGACTCCCCCGCTCAAGAAGCGGGTGACCTCGAAGTGTCGTCACGGAGGGCCTCTCCGGATCCGGTGAGGCTAGAAGATAATCCCATAGTCACCCGAAGTCCCCAGCGTCCGGCTCTCGAAGAGAGCAAACAAAAGAGTCCGGCACCATCTGGTATGCGGTCGGACGTTCTAAGGGAGCTGTTGGAGTGAGTGGCCATCTCAGAAGAACACCGTACGTTGATGGGTACGGTGATGGAAAGAATTTCGTCCGCCGAAAGCGGATTACATGAAGCCTTTATGAGTCTACTGACGGGCTTTGAGGTACGTGAAA
The DNA here is from genome assembly GCF_018294505.1 of Triticum aestivum. Classification (NCBI taxonomy): domain Eukaryota; kingdom Viridiplantae; phylum Streptophyta; class Magnoliopsida; order Poales; family Poaceae; genus Triticum; species Triticum aestivum. The sequence continues at coordinate 110,581,606 of NC_057803.1, forward strand.
TGATATACTTTTTGATAGTACCGCACATGTTAGGTGTGCCCTGTGTAGATAGTAGCCCCTGAGACTCTGGTTGTCGTCGAGAATGGCGGCGAACAGAGGATCATAGTCCCAGGCAATAACCGGTACTGCATTTATGTGCAGGTGGTGGAAGCTCCGGTGGCTAGCCGGACTAATGAGTTTGCCGAACTAAAGCGACAACTAGATGCGGCAGACGCCGACATCGAGCTTGTTAACAAGCGGCTTGACGAGTCATAGGGTAAGTAATGTTTTCTGGTGAATGTCACATAATAAGAGCAGCATGATGCCAGTATCTTTAATATGTTGTGACTATAGACAGAGCTGCCACCGTGGAGACCCTTCGGGCGGAACTTTCCCGAGCCAAGGAACAAGGAAGAGTTAGTAATACGACTGCTTTGAAGGCGGCCAAAGAGCTAAGAGCCGAGAAGGCCGCGCATTGCGAAAGCAAATAGAAGATGGCCAAGATGGCCGTAGAATTAAAAGACACTGCCGACCGTTGCCAGTTCCTTGAAGAAGAGAACCGAGTGAAGGCAGCAGACCTTGAAAAGGCCACGATGGAGACCAAAGACACTCGCTCTGCTATGAGGGTGAAGAAGGAGGAGCTGCGTGAAGCCGGGGATATTGCGGCTGGGAAGCCCTTTCTGCTGCAGAGGAAGTTCGGAGATCCGCGATATGCCCCTCTGGATCGGCTGTGGAGTTCGGCAGACACATATATGGACTTGGCGGCAAGCGTTGTAGATGCGGTCGAATACTTCCGAGATCAGACAGATCGTGAAGTGGACAAGCTGTCCTGGTTGCAATTTAACGTTCCAGAGCGTCCGCTTCCCTTGACTGATCAGCTAGCTGAATGGGCCGAACTTAATAGGTTGTCCGGACTTGCCATGAGGTCCGTCGTAGATCATTTGTGGTCGGAGAAGCCGAAGCCGAACAACTATTTCAGCTTAGTGCAGCAGTTCCTTGGTGCGGTGCCGCGCATCAATGCGATGAAGAGGTCGGCGTGTATAGAAGGCTCGCGGATGGCCTTTGCCCATGTCAAGGCATACTGGGCGGAGATGGATGCTACCACTGTTGCGGCGCAAGGTTCGGCCATAGGCCGAGTAGCTGTCGAGCACTATTTTGAAGAGGTTCTTGAGGGTGCTCGTTTGATAGAGGCCCAGTGCTCGAAGAATATTATGTTTGAGTGACATGTATCCCCATTGTAAACACAATGTTTTTATGAAATGTAGTAAGGCTGTGTTTATACTTTTGCCCAAAAGTAATATGGTGCCTCCTGTGCGGCCGTTTATGTATACATGTATATAACCTGAAAGATTGCAGTCGTCGGCTTCAACCCCCACGCATATAATGCGGAGGTGCTCGCAAAAAACGCATGTTCACACTTAACCCAACGTCTTGGTCCTATTAAAGTGGTGATAGCGCAGCGAACGAGGCAACCAGACTATGATGCTTTAACACTTTCACTTAGCCATAGGAGTTTGACGGTGGGGCTACTATATAGCCCCTTGTGGCTCCGCACTCTCCCGAACTCGGGGTGTGTATATGCCTAGCCGGGAAATGGCCATTCTAACATTCCGATAGGTCATTGAGTGGTTGACTAGTCTCACGCTATATCATGACAGTCAGTTTTCGGCTTTCTCTACTGAGGTGCTCGTCCGGACGAACCAGGGCACGATCGTAGTAGTTCTCCTGGTGCTGCCTTAGCCGATAGAATGGAACGTAAGGCACCAAAACACAGGAGCCGGGCAAACCCAACATTTGACCAAAGACATGATTCGGAGCTGATGCATATAAGGCCAAACTCACGACGCCGAACACTCCCTAAGGTATTCGGTCTTTATGGTATAAACCGGGCCTAAATAGTGCCCTTTGTAGGAAGCCCCTTGTGTCCGGGTACGTGCATTATTCTGATGTGGCCACATGCCAAGACGTCAGCATCCTTCTTAATTTGTACTGAGAATCCGAGGGATGTATATCAACAAGAGACAGTAAAAAAGGTTTACGCAGGGTCTTAATCTAAAAAGAATCCTTGGAGCGGGTCCCTGCTGCACATCTGCGCCTGTGTCTCCGTTGTGCCGTATCCTAGACGGGTGTAGCACGATGGTCATCTGTAAAAGAGAGGAACTTAGGTGAAAAGTTGTCGTGCAAAAAGGTAGTTTTTTAAAGAAACCATGTATAATTAAAGATAAGTAAAAATTGCCACTTGTCTGCGCGCGTTGAGCCCCTTGTATTTGTAATAGGGGTGTGGCCATCAATCCGGTATGAATTACATATAGCTGCGCCAGACTTGTCTAACCGTGTCCGTGGTCTTGACGACCTATCAAATGCTTTAGTTGGTGAGGCCGTTTTTAGTGTGCGGCTGCCAAGGTAGTCGCACTCTCTTCGGCGCGCAAATATCGCTCAATATTTCCATGCACTGCAATGATGCCACGTGGACTGGGCATCTTGAGCATGAGGGAAGCGTAATGCGGTATTACATTAAAGCGAGCGAAAGTTTCGCGTCCAAGTAGTGCTTGATAGCCACTTTGGAACGGAGCAATGTGGAAGGTTAAATGTTCGATACGGAAGTTATCGGGGAAGCCGAATATAACCTCTAGTAGCAGGGAGCCCGTGCAGTGAGCCCCTGGGCTTGGCGTTACTCCTTTAAAGGTAGTGTTGCTATGGCACATTTTCGTTGGATCTATCCCCATTTCGCGGATTGTATCCTGGTATATCAGGTTTAAATTGCTGCCACCGTCCATCAGGACTCGTGTAAAGTGGTATCCGTCAATTATTGGGTCTAATACCAGGGCAGCCCATCCTGCACGCCGGATACTTGCTGAGTAATCACAATGGTCGAAAGTGATCGGATGATACGACCAGTGGCAGGACTCCGCGGTGATAGGCCCTTGGGCATATTTTTCTGGGAGTGCCACTTTGTTTCTCCCCTTGATCACGTGTAACACGTTGACTGTTTTGACTTCTTATGGAAACTTCTTTTGTTCCCCAGTGTCTTGCTTGGGAGGCTCATCCTCATCTTCGCTTGGCGTATCCTCCCCCTTATGTACGACGTTGAGCTTGCCGGACTGCTTGAAGACCCAACATTCTCTGTGGGTATGATTAGCAGGTTTACCGGGGGTGCTATGGATCTGACATACTTGGTCCAGAATTTTGTTTAGGTTGGACAGTTCATCTCTAGCGCCTTTAGAGGGCTGCTTTTGCTGACTTTGCCGAGAGCTTCTAAATCTGGCATTTACTGTCGTGCTCTTTGTGTTGTCTTCTTTATTCCGGCGTTTGTTATTGTTGTTGCGCCGTGATTTCCCGTTTCCATCTCTAACTTCAGATGTACTTGGGTCACTGATGCTGCATCTGGCTAGCCAGCTATCCTCACCCGCGCAAAAGTGGGTCATGAGGCTTGTTAATGCTGCATTGTTCTCGGCTTTTCTTGGCCGAGGTGTCTGGCAAGCCATTCGTCACGGACGCTATGCTTAAAAGCTGCCAAGGCTTCAGCGTCCGGACAGTCGACTATTTGGTTCTTTTTAGTAAGAAACCTGTTCCAAAGTTTTCGGGCTGACTCTCCGGGCTGTTGAGTTATATGACTCAAATTGCCCGAGTCTGGAGGTCAGACGTAAGTCCCCTAAAAATTTGCCCGAAAAGCATCTTCGAGCTCTTCCCAGCTTCCAATGAAACTTTCGCGAAGGCTCTTAAGCCAATGCCGAGCTGGCCCTTTGAGTTTGAGGGGTAAATACTTAATGGCGTGGAGGTCATCTCCTCGAGCCATATGGATATGGAGGATATAAATCCTCAATCCAGACACCAGGGTCTGTTGTTCCGTCGTATGCCTCTATATTTACGGGTTTGAATCCCTCTGGAAATTCATGATCCAGCACCTCATCGGTGAAACATAGGGGGTGTGCGGCACCCCTGTATCCGGGTGTACCGCGTTCTTTGGATGTTTGTTGTGTTGCGTTGTATGCTGGAGCGCGCTTACGTGGTCCATAGATGGATCTGGTTGTGCCGTCCTTTTGATGCGAGTCCTCGCGTGGATCGCGTATTGGCTTATGTGCGGCGTTGTTTGCCGCTCTATGTTGGCCGTGAGGTCGCCTATCCGGCCAGATGGCTGTTTTGATTTTTGGTTGTGGGGGATCTAAGGCCTCCTCATCGAATTCAGGTAGCAACTTCCGCTTCGGGTAGCTCTTGGTGGGGCGATTACCGCCGTATTTTGCTGCTATGTTGAGTACTTTGCTCCATCTGATTTGGAGCGTGTCTTGCGCAGCTTTGAGCCTTTGCTTCTGCTTTTTTAGACTCCTCGCGGTGGCAACGAGCCTTTGATGGGCATTCTGTTGCTCCGGGTGTCCGTCCGGTGTGACGTCATCTGGACTATGATCTTTGACAGAGTCGGGTTGTTCGGCTTGATTCTCCGTGTTGCCGTGGTCCGGCAATGGTTCCCCCTGCTCTAACGCTGTGTCTGTATGATCGTTGTTTCTGCCGAGGCGTGATTTGGGGCGGTGCTTACGCCGCCGTTTTGACTGCTTTTCGAGGGAACAACCCTTCGTTGCGTCCTTCCGTTCCTCGTCGTTGTTTTCCTTTGGTGTGTCCACCATGTATACGTCATGTGGTGAAGTGGGCGTCCAGTGCCCTGGGGGCAGTGGTTCCTATTTGTCTCCTGCATCGTCGTCCATACCGTCGATGTATTCGGAGTCGGAGTCGAGCATGTCGGTTAAGTCATCGACAGTGGCTATTAAGTGGGTGGTGGGTGGGCGGTGAATTTCTTTGTCATCTGCATCCCAATCCTGCCGGGCATAGTTCGGCCAGGATTCTCCTGACAAGGAGCGAGACTTTAATGACTTCAGTATATCGCCGAAGGGAAGTGTTGAAAGACATCCTCGGAGGTAAACTCCATGATTGGCACCCAACCGGATTCGATCGGAATGGGCGCAGGCGGTTCGGAGTCCGTGGCCGGAGAAGTATCCGGCAGTTCAACAACACGGCTCTCATGCAAGGTAAAGTTGATGTTTAGCTCGATCGCCGCTGAGGGTAAGGCCTCCGCGGAGGGGTCCATCCACCCGTCCGCGGAAGGCACAACTTGCTCCGAATTGAGGGTCGGAGCGGCCGCCGGTGCGATCTCCTTAACACTGTCCGATGGTAGAGCTAAGTTGTACTCATCGTGACCGCGTGACGCACAAGGCAGAGGCTTGAATCCGTCGAAGATCAAGTCTCCACGCATATCAGCCGCGTAGTTTGAGCTTCCAAACCTGACTTGGTGGCCAGGGGCGTAACTTTCAACCTGCTCCAGATGGCCAAGTGAATTGGCCTGCAGTGCAAAGCCGCCGAACACGAACATCTGTCCGGGGAGAAAAGTCTCACCCTGGACTGCATCGGTATCGATGATAGTAGGAGCCATCAAGCCTAACGGCGACGACACAGAGGAACTCTCAATGAAAGCACCAATGTCGGTGTTAAAACCGGCGGATCTCGGGTAGGGGGTCCTGAACTGTGCGTCTAAGGCAGATGGTAATAGGAGGTAGGGGACACAATGTTTTACCCAGGTTCGGGCCCTCTTAATGGAGGTAAAACCCTACGTCCTGCTTGATTAATATTGATGATATGGGTAGTACAAGAGTAGATCTACCACGAGATCGGAGAGGCTAAACCCTAGAAGCTAGCCTATGGTATGATTGTACGTTCTCCTACGGACTAAAACCCTCCGTTTTATATAGACACCAGAGAGGTTAGGGTTACACAAGGTCGGTTACAAAGGAGGAAATATACATATCCGTATTTCCTAGCTTGCCTTCCACGCCAAGTAGAGTCCCATCCGGACACGGGACGAAGTCTTCAATCCTGTATCTTCATAGTCTAACAGTCCGGCCAAAGGATATAGTTCGGCTGTCCGGAGACCCCCTTATCCAGGACTCCCACATTCATGCATGTAGTTGAATCAAAACAAACATAGCCTCTATGATATTTATGTTCATGGTGATCATATCCTACTAATGCTAGTGTCCAATGTTACTTATGCATAATGCATGATCATGATCGTTGTTGCTCTCTAGCTGGCCGCTTCTCAATCTAATTGCTAGCCTTCGCCTGTACTAAGTGGGGATTCTGCTTGTACATCAAAAACCTGAACCCAAAGTTATTCCATATGAGTCCACCATATCTACCTATATGCAGTATTACCCTGCCGTCCTAAGTAAATTTGCATGTGCCACCTCTAAAAACTTCTAAAAATATATCTATTTTGTGTGCCTGAATCGTTCATGGAATGACAGGAGGTGGTCGGTATCTTCCATTCTAAGCGGGTTATTCTTAGGTCGAGTATTTATTCACTCGCCATCGCATGAGAAAAGGGCGGTAATAGGAATGCCCAGTCCCAAACTGCAAAATACAAAAAGAGTTAATCGCTCAAATAATCAAACAAAAACTCCCAATGGAGTCAAAACCTTTACTTTTATCGCTTGAACCACCACTAGCTTGTTTAGCATGGGAGATACTGATAACTGATGGTCGTGAAGTAAATGAGAAGGGTGCATGTCTCAAAATATCATTTATCTCTGTTTAAAAATTGAGCCCTGGCACCTCTGCAAATCACTGCTTCCCTCTGCGAAGGGATTTTCTATTTACTTTTATGTTGTGTCATCACCTTCTAAAACAAGCGCCAGAAACTGAGTAGAGCACAATTGTCGTGATTTATGCATTGTGTGTAGCTAATGTTGGGTGCATCATGACTGTATCTTTTCTACCATGAATTACAATGTTTAGTCACTGCTTGAACTTTGGAGGTGCTCTGCATTTATGTTTTACGGTCTCAGAAAGAGCTAGCGAGATACCACTATTGTCATATTATATCATGGTTGTTTTGACAACGTGTTGCTGTTTGAGATATCTTATTATTGCTCACTAGCTGATTATGTCATTGATATGAGTCATTATAATCTTTAAGATTTATTGCCGACATGGTTAGTTATAATGTTGGCTGAAAACATGGGTGATGTTTAAGCTTATTTATGCAAACAAGAGCAAAGTTCATAAAAGTTTTTCTTTTTCACTTTCAGTTTATCAATTGAATTGCTTGAGGACAAGCAAAGGTTTAAGCTTGGGGGATTTGATACGTCTCCAACGTATCTACTTTTCCTAACGCTTTTCCTCTTGTTTTGGACTCTAATTTGCATGATTTGAATGAAACTAACCCTGGACCGACGTTGTTTTCAGCAGAACTACCATGGTGTTGTTTTTGTGCAGAAATAAAAGTTCTCGGAAGAATGGAACTTTGCGAGGAATTTTTATATAATATATACGAATTTATGGAGCCAAGACCTACCGGAGAGAGGCCCCTGGGTGGGCACAATCCACCAGGGCGTGCTCCCCTCTCCTGGTGGGCCCAGGTGGGTTGTCCCCACCTGGTGGCCCCGCTGACCCTGAAACCAACTCTATAAATTCCTATTTTCGGAGAAAAATCAGGGAGAAAGAATTATAATGATCCACGAGACGGAGCCGCCGCCAAGCCGTGTTCTTCCTTGGGAGGGCAGATCCAGAGTCTGTTTGGGGATCCAGAGAGGGGGATCTTCGTTCTTTATCATCACCAACCCTTCTCCATCGCCAATTCCATGATACTCCCCACCGGGAGTGAGTAATTCCTTCGTAGGCTCGCTGGTCGGTGAGGAGTTGGATGAGATTCATCATGTAATCGAATTAGTTTTGTTAGGGCTTGATCCCTAGTATCCACTATGTTCTTAGATTGATGTTGCTATGACTTTTCCATGCTTAATGCTTAACACTTTGGGCCCGGGTGCCATGATTTCAGATCTGAACCGTTTATGTTATCATCATTATATCCATGTTCTAGATTCGGTCTTTCAAATTATAGTCACCTACTACATGTTATGATCCGGTAACCCTGGAGTGACAATAACCGGGACTTCTTCCGGTGATTACCGTAGTTTGAGGAGTTCATGTATTCACTATGTCTTAACGCTTTGTTCCGGTTCTCTATTAAAAGGAGGCCTTAATATCCCTTAGTTTCCATTATGGACCCCGCTGCCACGGGAGGGTAGGGCAAAATATTGTCATGCAAGTTCTTTTAATAAAGCACGTATGACTATTTACGGAATACATGCCTACATTATATCGATGAACTGGACCTAGTGCCTTGTCGCCCTAGGTTATAACTGCCACATGATGAATATCATCCAACAAGTCACTGATCCATTGCCTACGAACTTTTCCATATTGTTTCTACTAAGTTACTACTGCTATCATCACTGTTACACTTGCTACAAAATTACTGCTATCACTGTTACTATTACTATTGATGTTGTCACTACTATCAAAACTATCAAACTACTTTGCTACTGATCACTTTGCTGCAGATAATTAATCTCGAGGTGTGGTTGAATTGACAACTCAGCTGCCAATACCTTCAAATATTCTTTGGCTCCCCTTGTGTCGAATCTATAAATTTGGGTTGAATACTTTACCCTCGAAAACTATTGCGACCCCCTATACTTGTGGGTTATGAAGCAACGTGATGAAACTCGAGCCCCTCGAACTGAGCCGATATTTTTAATATGGCGTTTCGGTACGCCGCCATTTTTGGACCTTTTGCATCGAACTCTCCATTTATCTGGGATATTGCGAGGTTTGAATCACCGCGCACCTCTAGGCGTTGTATGCCCATGTAGACAACCATTCGGAGACCATGTGAAAGTGCCTCGTATTCGGCTACGTTATTGGAGTTCGTATACATGATCTGCAACACGTAGCGAACTGTGTCCCCCATAGGGGATGTCAAGATGACACCGGCCCCCAGTCCGGCTAGCATTCTAGAGCCGTCAAAGTACATGATCCAGTTGGAGTATGAGCTGAACTCTTTAGGGATCTCGGCTTCAGTCCACTCGGCAACAAAGTCGGCCAGCACCTAAGATTTAATAGCTCGATGCAGCTTGTATGTTATTTCAAATGGTAAGATCTCAATGTCCCATTTAGCTATGCGGTCGGTGGCATCCCTATAATTTATAATGTCATTTAGTGGTACTGTGGATGCCACCGTGATCGCACACTCTTGAAAATAGTGTCGGAGCTTGCAGGATGCCATGAAGACCGCATAGGCTATCTTTTGATAGTGAGGGTATCGAGATTTGCATGGTGTAAGGACCACCGATACATAGTATACTGGTTTCTGGATGGGGAATTTATGTCCCTCTTCCTCTCACTCGACAATGAGTACGGTGCTCACTACCTGGCGAGTCGCGGATATATAGAGCAACATAGGCTCGCCAACACTTGGGGCGGCTAGGATTGGGTTGCCCGCTAATAAGGTTTTTATTTCTTCCAATCCGGCTGTAGCCGCATCTGTCCATTCGAAATGATCGGTGCGTCGAAGCAGTTGATAAAGTGGTAATGCCTTTTCTCCTAATCTGGAGATGAAACGGCTCAAAGATGCCACACACCCTGCTAGTTTTTGGACCTACTTTAACTCTGTTGGCATGGGCAATTGTGACAAGGCTCGGATTTTGGCTGGGTTCGCTTCAATTCCTCTATTGGAGATAATGAACCCTGTTTTCTGGCTAGAACGCCGAAAACACATTTTTCCAGATTAAGCGGTATGTCATATGTGCGGAGGTTGCCAAATGTGTGGCGGAGACTGTCCACCAATGACTCAGCGTGTTTAGTCTTGATGACCACATCGTCCACAATGCTTCCACTATCTTACCGATTGGTTTTTCCAAACATGTTTGAATCATGCGTTGGTAAGTGGCACCAACGTTTTTCAGCCCGAAAGACATAGTGTTGAAACAAAAAGGCCCGTATGGGGTAATAAATGCCATTGCGGCCTGGTCGGACTCCTTCATCTTAATCTGATGGTATCCGGAGTAAGCATCGAGGAAACACAATGAGTCATGTCCCGCGGTTGCCTCGATAATCTGGTCAATGCGGGGCAATGGGAAAGGGTCCTTTGGCGAGCCTTATTGAGGTCTTCAAAATCGACACAAAGGCGCTAGGATTTATCCTTCTTTGGCACCATGACCAAGTTGGCTAGCCAGTCCGGGTGCTTGACTTCTCTAATGAACCTGGCCTCGAGTAGTTTAGCTAGCTCCTCCCCCATAGCTTACCGTTTGGGTTCGGAAAATCACCATAGTGTTTGGTTGACTGATTTGAACCCCTTGATTATGTTGAGGCTATGTTCGGCCAGTCTGCGTGGGATCCCGGGCATGTCCGAAGGGTGCTAGGAAAAGATGTCCCGATTTTCGAGCAGGAACGCCCGTAGGGCGGCATCGACCGTCGGATCCAGCTGTGCTCCAATGGACGTTGTTTTGTTGGGATCCGTCGGGTGCACTTGAAATTTAATTATTTCATCTGCTGGTTTGAAAGAGGTAGATTTGGGCCTCTTATCGAGGATCACATCATCTTTATCCATCATGGATCACAGGGTGGTTAATTCTTCGGCCGCAAGGGCTTCGGATAGTGCCTCGAGGGCTACAGATGCAGTTTTGTTTTCGGCGCAGAGTGCTTTATCCGGATCACTTGTAACTGTGATTATTCCATTAAGCCCCGGCATTTTAAGCTTCATGTACCCGTAAGGGGGTATGGCTTGGAAGCGTGATAAGGCGTCCCGCCCCAAAAGGGCATGATATCCGCTAGTGAAGGGGGCCACGTGGAAGAGCAACTCTTCAGACCTATAATTCTCCGACGTGCCGAATACTACATCAAGTTTGATTTTCCCCAAACATCGTGCTTCTCGACTGGGGGTGATGCCTCGAAAGGTAGTACTGCTTTGCTCGATGCGGGCCTTGTCAATTTACATTTTGTCGAGCGTCTCCTCATAGATGAGGTTAAGTCCACTGCCGCCATCCATGATCACTTTGGTGAGTCAGAAGCCATCCACAATCGGGTTTAAGACCAAGGCGGCTGGTGCTTGGACTAATCGGGCCCTTGGTGTCGGTGTCAAAACCGGCGGATCTTGGGTAGGGGGTCCTGAACTGTGCGTCTAGGATCGATGGTAAAAGGAGACAGGGGACACAATGTTTACCCAGGTTTGGGAGCTCTCTATGGAGGTAATACCCTACGTCCTGCTTGATTAATATTGATGAATATGGGTGTTACAAGAGTTGATCTACCACGAGATCGTGATGGCTAAACCCTAAAAGCCTAGCCTATATGACTATGGTAATGAATGTGTCCTTTCCGGACTATCCCTCCAGTTTATATAGACACTAAGGGGATCTAGGGTTTACATAGAGTCGGTTACATAAGAAGAAATCTTCATAGTCGGTCGCCAAGCTTGCCTTCCACGCCAAGGAGAGTCCAATCCGAACACAGGTATAGTCTTCGGTCTTCATGTCTTCACATCCCATCAGTCCGACCCATGGATAACAGGCCGAACGCCTGAGGACCCCTTAGTCCAGGACTCCCTCAGTAGCCCCTGAACCTGGCTTCAGTGATGAGGAGTTCGGCGCACAGATTGTCTTCGGCATTGCAAGGCAGGTTCCCTTTTATCCAAACTTCAAGTTAGTCTTCGGATGCGATGATAGTATTCCGTCCTGTCATACACACCATACATAACCGTAGAGAGAATATATATATTTTTACACGAGTCTAATCCGCTGACTGCTTTTACAACATGACATCACGTCTGTCCGGTCATAATTTAGGACAGTCTTTTGTCTGCCGCTCCATGTTTCGAGACGCGGTTGCCATTGTCACGTCTTGTCGAAGCAGAGATCGTGCCCCCTTATTATGAGATTCTCATCAATACGGGCATGGGTAATCCCACCGTGCTGTTTATACAACCCTTGGGAATAGGCGAATCTTAAGGCGAGTGAGGAGGCATTCAATATTCATTGCCTTTATGAGGGGATAAGGATTCCCTCTTCCTCTCTCACGCCCTCTCTCTGTCTCCGCCTTTCCAATCTCGGGCTCCAACGCCCAAGTTCTCATCTCCCTTCCACCTAAGCAACCATGTCCAGATCCGGAGGTCAGGGCAAGTGGATGGTCTCCTCCGTCATGGAGGAGAACATCACGGAGCTTCGGGCGGCTGGATACTTGGCGAAGGAGATCACTCACCGCCTGCCAACCGAGGGACAAGTCGTCCCCACGTTGAAGCCCACCGAGAGGGTAGTGTTCCTCCCCCATTTCTTCCGCAGGTAGGGTTTCCACTCCACCCTTTCGTCCACGGGCTGATGTATTATTACGGGATAGATTTCCATGATCTGTCCCCGAATTCCTTCCTCAACATCTCGGCGTTTATCGTCATGTGTGAGGCCTTCCTCCGCATCCAACCCCACTTCGGTCTATGGCTCAAAGTCTTCAACTTGAAGCCGAAGGTGGTGGATGGTCAGCACATGAAGTGCAGAGGAGCCATGGTGAGCAAGCTGTCCAATGTATCCTGGACCAAAGGCACTTGTGGATACAGTGAAGGAGTGGCAGAAGCAGTGGTTCTACATCACAGAACCTCGCGGCACCATCTGGGCCACAACTGTCGAGTTCCGCTCCAGCGCCCCCATGCGACTCACCTCCTGGGTCGAGAAGAGTCCGGACTAGGGTTCCCCTGACGAGGTGATAGCGTTGCAGACGTGCGTTCAGAGCATGTCAACCAAGAAAGTCAAGCTCGATGATGTGATCCAGGTGATGCTGGTCCGTCGGATACTCCCGTGCCAGCGCCGAAGCCGTCCTCTGTGGGAATTCAACCCGAAGAAGGATCAGACTTTGGTGAGGCTCTTCGAGACTACTCATGAAGGCGCATGGAAGTTGCTCTTTAAGGGCAACGAGAAGCCACCGGCCACGGATTCAGACTGTGGTCACAATTGTAAACACCTCGCCAGTGAGGTATGCTATCTTTTGATGTATCCCCAACTTAATCATTTCAAGGATGATGTATGAGCTTATCATTGCATTTCCAGGATTGGATGGAGATGGCGAAGCGGATCCAGTGCCCGGCTCCGCTGCTTGAGGAACTGGTCATCCCGCGTCTAGCAAAGATGCTGGTGTCGGCGCCTTATAAGGCGCCGAAGAAGAAGGCCAAGGGTGGCCCCCGTCGCAAGGGCACTTCGGACGTGACGTCCGAAGATGACGAAGCCCATTCCTCCGTCCCTGAGGAAGGCGACGAGGAAGAAGGGGAGGAGGATGAAAACAACCCTCCCCCTGAGGAGACGAAGAAGAAGAGGGCGGCTTCGGTGCATCCAGAGGCGGAAACGCCCAAGAATGGGAAGAGCGTCCCAGCGGTCAACACCGCGTGGGACGTTGATAGTAGTCCAGAGAGACACCCCCGCACTAAGCCCCAGGCCACATCGTAAGTGACACGGCTTGCTCATGCGCACATCCGACCCTTTCTCCTCATTATCATGACATAGTTAATTGTGCTATTGCAGTCCGGCCCGCGACCTTATCCAGCGATCCTCATTTGGGGGGTCGTTGGCTCCGTCGGAGATGGCAAGCATGTCGCCACCGCCCGCTTATTCCCCCGGGACCAGGGATGACACCGAAGCGTTGTCCCGGAGGACTGCTCCGAACCGGGGAGGGGCCCAGGACACAGTCCGGGAGGCGCCACAAGGCGAGACCTCCACTGCCGGACACATGGGGGAGCCGACCCCCATGGAGATTGGCGTAGAGGGCCGCATACAGTTCGGCCCTTAGCCGAATACGATTCCGGAGGCCCAAATGGCTTCGGAGTTGGGCGAGTAGCCCCCTTTGAAGGAGGGGGGGGGTGCGCCACTTCCACCAGTGGCCCTTGTCCATCCAGGGGCGCCGGATAACCCGGTGGAGGCGCTTCGAGGCGCCTCTGTCGTGGACGAACACCGTGTCCTTATGGGTGCAGTGATCGAGAAGATTCAGTCCGCCAAGAGTGGACTGAATGAAGCCTGCAGCAGCCTATTAACAGGTTTCGAGGTAAGAAAGAGAAAAACCCTGTGTAACCAGTAGCCCCTGAGACACTGTCCGGTGTTCGGCAAGAAGAACCGGACAGAGGATCAATCTTCTGTTGTAGGAGACTAACGTAATATGTATGAATAAGCAGTCATCACTGTTGGCCATGACCTCCCATGCTGCCGAAGTCTCTAAGCTGAGGCAGAGGCTGGAGCGGACCGAGAACGAGCTCAGCGAGGTCAAGGTTCGGCTCCAGGAGAAGCAAGGTGAGTGACGACTTGTTGTGTGTTCAGAAAGGATAGGCGATGTACATTGACCGCCGTGTCATAATGTGTGCAGGAGCCACGACTGAGGTCGAGGCCCTGAAGAATGCCCTGGGCGAGGCTGAGGAGAAGGCTGTCCAGCAGCAAGCCGCCCGTAAGAAGTCCAAGGCCCGGGTCAAAGAAATCCAGTAGGAGCTCCAGGATGCGGTCAAGAAATGTGAAGCCTTGGAGCATGATGCGTCGGTTCAAGGGACCGAACTCGCCAAGGCTAGTCAGAGCGCGGAGACCGCACAGAATGAGGCCCAGGCTGCCCTCCAGGAGATTCAGGAGGCCAAGAAGACCACGGCGGGTAAGGCATTTAAGATGCAAAGCAAGTATGCGGAGAAGCAGTACCTTTTACTAACCCGGGTTCGGAGTTCCCTAGGAGCATTTGCGGATTTACCACGCAGTGTATTAGACGCCGCGGAGTTCTACCGAGCCAAAGGAGGGGGGGTTCTATGGAGAAGCTATTATGGTCGCAGTATGCGGCGCTAGAGCATCCCGTGTCCTTCACCAATCAGCTGAAACAACTGGTGGAGCTGCATAGGGTGGCCGAACTAGCCATGAAGGATTTCATAATCCGGCTATGGCCAGCCGAAGCTATGCCAAGCAGCTACTTCGGACTCGTGAGGCGAATGGTGAACGCCTGTCCTCAACTGGACATCGTCAAGCGCTCGGCCTGCATTGAAGGTGCGTGCACGGCCTTCGCCCATTGCAAGATGTGGTGGGCGAAGATGGACGCCGTCGAGGTGACCAGAGCGCCACCGGAGGGCAAGGAAGACCGCACACCCGAACGGTATTTTGCGGATGTTTTGGAGGGTTCTCGTCTTGTAGCAGCACAATGTTCGCACGATATTGTATTTGAGTAAATGTATTCATGTTACCTTTTCCTTGTATTATGGGAACAAAGCCTGTTTTGTAATGTAATATTGTTATGCTTTGAATTGTTTCCTCCTGTGCGGCCGTTCTGTATGTAATCTGAGGGTTGGCCAGTCGTTGGCTTTTGCCCTCACGTAGGTAGTACGGAGGTGTTCGGGATGGAATCTAAACAATCTTGATCCAATTGTATGGTCCTTGAAGGATTTATTTAGCGCAAAGAACAAGGCAATCATACTGTACGGCTTAAACACCCTCACTTAGCCATAGGAGTTTTATAATAAAGCATAGGTGCAGCCCCTGGTTCGAACCAGGGGGCTGTTAACATCTGATCAGGAAGTGTCGATCTTTCGCATAATGCGGAAAAAATCTCCAACGATTTGTGACCCTCGAACAGCTGACCGGCTCTCGCCGTATCATGACAGTCAGTTTTCGGCTTTCTCTACTGAGGTGCTCATCTGGTCAAGGCCATGGCACAATCGCAGTAGTTCTCCCTTGACTACCCTAGCCGATTTAGTGGAACGTAGGGTAGCAAGCACAGGAGCCGGGCAACCCAACTATTGACCAAAGACATGATTCGGAGCCAATGCATATAATGCTAATTTTGGGGTGCCGAACTTATCTTTAGGGATTGTTTGGGCTTTGTTGCCGTATCGTGGGGCGATGGGGAGCCCCTGGCAAATATGACACGTACCAGAGTGTACGACTGCTAGGAAATAAGTAATATAAAGGAAAACAGAGGGAGAATAGAGATAGGGTATGGGGCCCTTGAACATGGCTCATGAACTGTTTCCATTATAGTTGGGTTAATGCGTCCAAGCACATTGGTACAAAATAATGCAATAAGCAACCGACTATTTGACATTCCATACCCGAAGGCGGACTGCACATGGGTCCTGAAGAACGGTTAGCCTCTAGGGCTTCCCATGTACGCCTGTGCTCCGTGTCAATCCGGTGTGTTTATCCTTTAACGAGATCGTTAATCAGGCCGTCGAGGGAGCCCCCCATAGGAGAAACCTGAAACAAGGGAAAAGGAGATGGTAAAGTTATATGTGTGTCCGGGATCGGTCTGGCCAAACCATGGATCCCATGATAGCTTGTGCCTCCATGGTCGCCCAAGGAATTTTGAGTGCGTAGTTATGGACGCGTGGTATGAATGCCACTACTTCATCGGGATTGGGACGGAGCCCGAATTGCTAATCGAGCTCTTGACGAGCTGCGTTGTCCTGTTGCAGTGTAGTCCGGACCCTCTTAATGATGTCCAGGGGCTCGACAGCCAGACTATGATGCTGCTTGAGAAGGCCGTTTTGTACCTCTGATGCTAGGCGGCGGTGTGCTCCTCTGTCCGGAAGGAGCGCTATGTGTTTCCGTTGACTGTTATGACGCCGCGCGGACCGGGCATTTTTAGCTTGAGATAAGCATAGTGTGGTACCGCATTGAATCTAGCAAACGCGGTTTGTCCGAGTAGTGCGTGGTAGCCACTGCGGAAGGGGACGATATCGAAGATTAACTCCTCGCTTCGGAAGTTGTCCGGGGAACCGAAGACCACCTCCAGCGTGATTGAGCCCGTGCAGCGGGCATCAACGCCTGGTATAACTCCTTTAAAGGTAGTCTTTGTGGGTTTGATTCGTGAGGGATTAATGCCCATCTTCCGCACTGTATCCTGATAGAGCAGGTTGAGGCTGCTACCGTCCATTAGGACTCGTGTTAGGTGAAATCCGTCGATGATTGAGTCGAGGACCAGTGCGGCTGAACCGCCATGCCGGATACTAGTTGGATGATCTCGATGATCGAAGGTGATCGGGAATGACGACCACGGATTGAATTTTGAGGCGATTGGCTCTACCGCGTAGATGTCCCTAAGTGCTCGCTTGCGCTCCCTTTTGGGGATGTGTGTAGCATATATCATGTTCATCTTTTGACTTAAGGGGGGATTTCTTCTGCCCTCCGATGTTCGGCTGCCGGGGCTCTTCGTCCTCATCCTCACTTTGTGATCCCTTTTCTTTGCTTTCGACATTTAACTTGCCAGCCTGTTTGAAAACCCAACAGTCTCTGTTGGTGTGATTGGCTTGTTTGTCTGGGGTACCATGTATTTGGCACGGATGATCAAGTATGCGATCCAGGCTGGATGGTCCCTCGCTGTTCCTTTTGTAGGGCTTCTTTCGCTGTCCAGACTTGGAGCCGCTGAATCCGGCGTCAACAGTGGTGTCATCGGTGTTGTTGCCATTGCTTCGGTGTTTGTGTCTATTGCGTCGGATCTTTCCGGAGCTGTTCTTGGCCTCGGAGGGGCCTGTCTTGCTGGTTGTGCTTTTGCTATGAGCCAGCCAGCTGTCCTCTCCCGCGCAAAAGCGGGTCATGAGTGCCGTAAGGGCTACCATGGACTTCGGTTTTTCTTGGCCGAGGTGGCGTGCTAGCCATTCTTCACGGATGATGTGTTTAAAGGCCACTAGGGCTTCGGCATCCAGACAGTCAACGATCTGGTTCTTTTTGGTTAGGAACCTAGTCTAGAATTTTCTAGCTGATTCTCCAGGTTTTTGAACTATGGAGCTTAAGTCATCGGCATCGGGTGGCCAGACATACGTACCTTGGAAGTTGTCAAGAAAGGCCTCTTCCAAGTCCTCCCAGCTGCCGACAGAATTCTTGGGCAGGCTATTCAGCCAGTGTCTGGCTGGCCCTTTGAGTTTCAGTGGGAGGTATTTGATGGCGTGGAGGTCATCTCCACGGGCCATGTGGATGTGGAGGATAAAGTCCACAATCCATACTGCGGGGTCGGTTGTTCTGTCGTATGATTCAATATTGACGGGTTAGAACCCCTCGGGGAATTCGTGATCCAGCACCTCATCTGTGAAGCAGAGAGGGTGTGCGGCACCTCTATATCGGGCCGCCTCACGGCGCACCTTTGATGGAGTGCGTCTGCGGTTATCGGTCCGGGTGTGACTAGGTTTGTCACGCCTGAATAGGTAGCCCTCATCCCGAGTCGGGAAGCGTCCTCGCGATCCGTAGATTGACCTGGTGTGTTCTGCTCTACTGTCCAGCTCCTGCCGAAGGTCGTATGTATGGTCCCGAGCTGTTCTGTCCCTGTATTTGCGAGGTGGTGGGGCGGGCTGTTGTTTGGCCTGAGTTGCCGCTTTATCCCGACCACAAGGTGGTCAGTCTGCCGCACTATCCCGACCGCGTGGTGGTCGGTCCGCATTGCGTAAGGGAGGTATGGGATTTGGTGCCTCCTCATCGAACTGAGGTAGCAGTCTACGCTTTGGGTAACTCTTGGCTGGGCGCTTGAGGCCATATTCTTCGGCTGCCAGGACATCAGTCCATCTGTCAATGAGTAGGTCTTGGTCAGCTTGAAGCTGTTGCTGCTTTTTCTTCAGGCTTCTTGTAGTGGCTATTAGCTGGCGCTTGAAGCGCTCCTGCTCGAGGGGTGCCTCAGGCACGATGAAGTCCTCATGGCTGAGGCTCTCATCATCCTTGGAGATTGGACGATAACTATCATCGTCTGGGTCATTGGGCGTGGTCTGATTATCAGGGTTATCTTGCCCGTTGTCTTTTTCCTCCTGCTCGGATGCAGCCCCGACAGGGTCTTCATTGTTTTTGGCGTCACCCGGAGTACTATTCTCCCCGGTGCCAGTATTTCCATTATTTGAGCGACGAGGCTTAGAGCAGCATTTAGGGCGCCGACGCTTGGGCTATGTCTCAGAAGGTTTATTCGCAACTGGATCTCCTTTGTCATCGTCACTAGATTTTTTAGGTGTGTCGACCATGTACACATCGTATGAAGAGGTGGTCGTCCAACGTCTAGTAAATGGAGGGTTTTGGCCTTGCTCCTTGTCGGCATCGTCATCCATACCGTCGATGTCTTCGAAGCCGTAATCGAGCACGTCGGTTAAGTCATTGACAGTGGCTATGAAGTGGGTGGCGGGTGGGAAACAAAATTTCCCATCATCAGCCTCTGGCTCGATCCGAACATAGTTCGGATGTGAGTCCTTTTCCAAGGACAAGTTCTTTAAAGAGTTTAGCACATCACCCAAAGGTGAGTGCTGGAAGATGTCTGCGGCGCTAAATTCAAAAATCAATAATTGGTCCATCTCGGTGTCTGCAGGCGTTCCCGATTCGGAACTCATAGCCGGAGACGAGTCCGGAGTTCCATTGACGTAGATATCGCGGGGCGCCGAGTCCGTGCGCGGCTCGAACACCGGGGACTCTGTGGCTTCAGATGGCACAATCTGCTACAGTTCTAAGGCCGTCACAGCAGCAGGGACCATTCACCGGATGTGATCCGGTGACAGATTTAGGTCATGTTCATCGGAGCGAGGGGGAGCGATCGCTGCGGTCTCAAATCCATTGAAGATCAAGTCTCCACGGATATCCGCGACATAGTTCAAGTTTCCAAACCTGACCTGGTGGCCAGGGGCGTAGCTATCGATCTGCTCTAGATGGCCAAGCGAGTTGGCCCACAGTACGAAGCCGTCGAACACGAAAATTTGTCCGGGAAGGAAGGTTTCTCCTTGGACAGCGTCACTGTAGACGATTAAAGGAGCAATCAAACCTTTCATGGACGACACAGTTGAACTCTCAATGAAAGCACCAATGTCGGTGTCAAAACCAGCGGATCTCGGGTAGGGGGTCCCGAACTGTGCGTCTAGGATCGATGGTAACAGGAGACAGGGGACACAATGTTTACCCAGGTTCGGGCCCTCTGTATGGAGGTAATACCCTACGTCCTTCTTGATTGATATTGATGAATATGGGTGTTACAAGAGTTGATCTACCACGAGATCATGATGGCTAAACCCTAGAAGTCTAGCCTATATGACTATGTTAATGAATGTGTCATTTCCGGACTATCCCCTTCGGTTTATATAGAAACCGAGGGGATCTAGGGTTTACATAGAGTCGGTTACAGAAGAAGGAATCTTCATAGTCGGTCGCCAAGCTTGCCTTCCACGCCAAGGAGAGTCCAATCCAGACACATGTATAGTCTTCGGTCTTCATGTCTTCACAGCCCATCGGTCCGGCCCGTGGATAACAGGTCGGACGCCCGTGGACCCCTTAGTCCAGGACTCCCTCACTTGGTTCGTCGTCAGCGGTGAAAGTTATTGCTGGTTGTTCCAAGGGCTCATTGCGGTTACTTGGTTGATTTCGGTGAGGTCGCGGAGCGCCCTTTTGCGTCGATTGTTTGAAGAGAAGGTCTCGACAACCGTAAAGACGTTGAGATCGTCACCCTCCAGAGAATGCTTCTCTGGAGTAGCGTGGGTGAGGATAGCCTCACCGCTTTTAGCCACTTGCCGGAATACCTAATGCTACCTCTTGAGCACTGCGTTGGTTTTCTCTTGAAGAGGAAAGGGTGATGCAGCAAAGTAGCATAAGTATTTCCCTCAGTTTTTGAGAACCAAGGTATCAATCCAGTAGGAGACTACACGCAAGTCCCTCGTACCTACACAAACAAATAAGAACCTCGCAACCAACATGATAAAGGGGTGGTCAATCCCTTCACGGTCACTTACGAGAGTGAGATCTGATAGAGATAATAATGATAAGATAAATATTTTTGGTATTTTTATGATATATATTGAAAGTAAAGGTTGCAAAATAAACGGTGCCAGAAATAACTTGTTGACGGGAGATTAATATAATGGAGAATAGACCCGGGGGCCATATGTTTCACTAGTGGCTTCTCTCAAGATAGCACAAGTATTACGATGGGTGAACACATTACTGTCGAGCAATTGATAGAAAAGCGAATAATTATGAGAATATCTAGGCATGATCATGTATATAGGCATCACGTCCGTGACAAGTAGACCAACTCTTGCCTGCATCTACTACTATTACTCCACACATCGACCGCTATCCAGCACGCATCTAGAGTATTAAGTTCATAAGAACATAGTAACGCATTAGGTAAGATGACATGATGTAGAGGGATAAACTCAAGCAATATGAAATAAACCCCATCTTTTTATCCTCAATGGCAACAATACAATACGTGTTGTTTCCCTTTCTGTCACTGGGATCGAGCACCGCAAGATTGAACCCAAAGCTAAGCACTTCTCTCGTTGCAAGAAAGGTCAATCTAGTAGGCCAAACCAAACTGATAATTCGAAGAGACTTGCAAAGATAACCAATCATACATAAAAGAATTTAGAGAAGAATCAAATATTGTTCATAGATAGACTTGATCATAAACCCACAATTCATCAGATCTCGACAAACACACCGCAAAAAGAGTTACATCGAATAGATCTCCAAGAAGATCGAGGAGAACTTTGTATTGAGATCCAAAGAGAGAGAAGAAGCCATCTAGCTAATAGCTATGGACCCGAAGGTCTAAAGTAAACTACTCATAGATCATCAGAGGGGCCATGGAGTTGATGTAGAGGCCCTCCGTGATCGATGCCCCCTCCGGCGAAGCTCCAAAAAAGTCCCCAAGATGGGATCTCTTGGGTACAGAAGGTTGCGGCGGTGGAAATAGGGTGTCGTGGTGCTCCTGGATGTTTTCGAGGTATATGAACATATATAGGAGGAAGAAGTAGGTCGGTGGAGCCATGAGGGGGGAGGGAGCGCCTCCCTGCCTCATGGCCACCTCGTTGGTTGCTTGACATCTACTCCAAGTCCTCTAGATCACGTTTGTTCCAAAAATCACGCTCCCAAAAGTTTCATTTCGTTTCGACTCCGTTTGGTATTCCTTTTCTGCGAAACACTAAAATAGGCAAAAAACAACAATTTGCACTGGGCCTTGGGTTAATAGGTTAGTCCCAAAAATAATATAGAAGTGTAAAATAAATCCCATTAAACATCCAAAACAGAATATATAATAGCATGGAACAATCAAAAATTATAGATACGTTGGAGACGTATCACCCAACATGCCCGAAGACCGTGAGTTGGCTTAGTGCTCGGCGTCGCATGTATCTGACAGGGTTTGTCAAGGAGTTCGTCAAGAAATGTTCTGTATCCCGTAAAGGGTTTGTTTTTCTTGCTGACGGGCTTATGATCGGATGCCTCATAAAGGTGTATCTGTTTTTCTTGTGTGGTGGACTGCTTAAAGGCAGCGGGTTCCAACCGGGTTTTCTGGGCCTTCCATGTCTTTTCCATCGCGCAGTACATCTGTACTAAGTGTGACAATTCCGTAAAGTTCTGTATGCGATGGCGGTTGAGGGCATTCGGAATTCCGCCGTCTGTACAATTACGATAAAAAACCAAAACTGCATAATCATCGCCGCAATCTTTGATCTTGTTTTTAACAAGGAAGAATCTGGCCCAGAAGTGATGGACCGTTTCCCGAGTTTATTGACATACATACATTAGGTCACATATGTCTGGAGGGCCTGAATTACTTGGATAGTATTGATTGTGGTGGGTGGGTGGGCTAAAACCTGAATCCCGACCCAAGATTGAATCCGAAGCTTGAAAAATCTCCAAGGTTACCAGTTCAGGTCCAGGAAGATCCAAGTGCTTTCCGGGCCCTATGTCCGACCCTGAGTTTGGAGGACGTGAAATTTCATCCCGAGGGAGGGTGTCCGGCTCGAGGGGCTTGGAGATCCGAACATAGCTGGTGTTTAACTTAGGGGAAGAAGTGTTTTCGGCTCGTTCATCAACGACCGCTACCAGATGGGTGATTGTCGGGGAATTGATTTCCCTCTGATCGGGTTTGAGCCTGATCCGATCATAATTCGTTGCAAGCCCCAGGGCGGTGATGCGATCTAGCAGCTTGTTCAAGGACGAGACGTCCGCCGGATCCATCTTTTTAGAGTGTTCGAGGCCGATGCGGAGGTAATGTTTGGCGATCGAGGGGGGCGTCGCCAGCTTGACGACCGTACGGGTACCCATGGTTAAACCGCCGAGCTGGAGGACATGTCCCGAAGCTAGGTTCCTTCAAGAAGTGATATTATTACTGATGACAAGGCGAGCCATCGATCCTTCTATCGACAACACAGTGGAACTCTCAATGAAAGCACCAATGTCGGTGTCAAAACCGGCATATCTCGGGTAGGGGGTCCCGAACTGTGCGTCTGAGGATCGAGGGTAACAAGGGACAAGTGGGACACAATGTTTACCCAGGTTTGGTCCCTCTCAATGGAGGTAAAACCCTACGTCCTGCTTGATTGTATTCGATGAATATAGGGGTTACAAGAGTTGATCTACCTAGAGATCGTAATGGCTGAAGCCAAGTTGTCTAGCCTATGAGAATTCTGATAGCCTCTACGGACTAAACCCTCTGGTTTATATACACACCGGAGGCATCTAGGGTTGTACAGAGTCGGTTTGCGGGGGAAGGAAATAACATATCCGGACACCAAACTTGCCGTCCACGCATATAGCAGTCCTACCTGGACACGAGGGAAGTCTTCTGCTTGTATCTTCATGGCCCATCAGTCTGACCCGTATTAAACATCCCGGACACCCGAGGACCCCCCAATTCAGGACTCCCTCAGCCGTAACCTGATGTTGGTCTATAGGGACCTAGAGTATGTCAATCTGGAGATATAAGTATTTTTACATTTAAAATCTTTACATTTTTGCTTAATTTGGTTCACCAACATTTGTTTTACTATCGACAGGTGCAAATATTGTTCCAACACGCGTGGAATCACCGATAATTAATGAATTGCCTCAACATATTGCCTCAAACTCAGATTGGTACTTATGCCCGCGTAGTGCCCATCATACTTCCATCCTACTGATTCGTAGGTCTGGTGATGCATAAGAAACCAATTGACCAGCCGGTCAGATAATCCACTTGTCCATTATGTTGGGCAGTCTGTGTTTCAGTATAAACAGTTACGATGCAATATTTTTGAGATAAATGCAAATGCAGTTTATATGTCGAGTGAAAAATGGGTGAGAAGTCATAATGTTGGTGACTTATTTGTTTTTGTTGGCATGAACTATCCTCTTGTGGTTGTCGGTCTAGAAATACACACAAAAAATGAAATTGTGCCAATGTGGAGGCATGGTTTTATCTACATTTTTTGTGGAGACTGTTACAGGAATGGGAAACCAACACAAGTAGAACCTGATGTTTGCCGATTGGAATTAGATGGACAAGTTACTGTCGGCTTCCAACTGAAAGTGGACGGATAGGGGGTTCCCGACAACATATTATGGTTTTTGCCAACTCACAAAAATGCATAATCCTAGAGTAACAAGACTAAATTCATGTGTTGACATTCTGTTCATTCATAACATCTCATTTCTTGAGATGTGTGTTATGGTTTCTGTATCTTCACTTGTGCAATGTATAAAAGTTTCTTCAGTTTGCGTGATGTATAATATTATCAATGTGCTATGTTATGGTATCTTGAGAATGATGGCACAATATGTGTTATGTTATTGTGGTTTCAATACTCGCTAGAAGACTATGCTCATTTCGATGTATCCTTACTTTGTTCCATTGCTATTTTCTACAACATATGCATAATCGGTTGTTTTTCTAAAAAAACCATGGCTATCATGTGAGTATAAAACTAATCATAGTTAGGCACATATGTGGTGATGCAACAATTGGATTAATCCTAAACCAACGATTAACATATCATTAATCTAGTATTACATGATGAAGATTATGATATCAATCTACACAAGTGTTATATCTGACAAACATTTTGTAGCGAAATGTTTCCTCTATGGACTATCAGATATAATACAGCAAAAAAAAGACTCAATAGTGTCGTACTACCTACATTCATCTTTAC
Source organism: Triticum aestivum (assembly GCF_018294505.1). Lineage (NCBI taxonomy): Eukaryota > Viridiplantae > Streptophyta > Magnoliopsida > Poales > Poaceae > Triticum > Triticum aestivum. Next base: position 110,606,333 of record NC_057803.1, read on the forward strand.
ATGCGTTTTGAATCCTAGATAGCATGATCAAAGAACATACTGGCCATACCATTGCGTACAAAAATATCCATTTGGAATTTTGATCCTTGAACAACTACACATTGTTGTACAAAACTCTTTCATCCCGATGCTATCTGAAGACATCCGTCATTCGAAGAGTTTTTGTATTTTCTGTCAACTTGTACGTTGCCATTACATGTGCGGAGCAGAATTACACATTTGTTCCTGATTTCTAGGACTTCTACCAAAATTTTCTTAATTTTCTGCGAAAAAGGCAACCTTGTGTAAATAACTCAAATTGTATGTTTAGATATATGAATAGAGAAGTACATGCTTACAAGAATGGAGCTTATCACGCTTGGCTTCATCTCATGTAGGAATGAAGAATGTATTGTACTGTTATACTTTGGATTGGATATGCAACTGTTGAACCATTTAATTTTGTCAAATCATAAATTAAGTTTCAATAAGAGAAGCACAATATGGTACTACTAATGTTAAAACTTACCCTGAAGGTTCATTAAAAGATCCCTTATGTACTTGTAAACATATGCGGACAGAGATGTCGAATTATGCATGAAATGAAAGAAAACCTGATCACATTCCCTAATTTTGTGCACACAAGTGTCGGTGTGAAATAAGCAGACCTCGGGGTAGGGGTCCTATCGTGGATTTGTCACGACAGGTGTCCTAGCAAAAGGACTTAGGTGTGGAGCCATCGCAACTAGGTTAGCTTAAAGGGGTTGAACAAGATAAAGGACATAGGGAGTTTACCCAGGTTCGGCCCCTCTCAACGAGGTAAAAGTCTACTTCCTACTTCTAGTTGTATTGCTTGAGTTTCGAGTACAAGGGAGAGAATACGCTTGACCTAGCTCTCGATTGGTTGTTTCTTGAGTTAACCCGCCGCCGGGTCGCCCCTTTATATACACAGGTTGGGACCTGGCGGCTTACAGAGTCCCGGCCGGCTCACTCAATGTGACTGGCTCGGTTTCTAACTAATCTTGCGTTACAGATCAAGTCTTCCTTCGGCGGTTCATAGGCCCGAGTCTTCGGCCTTCATCCGGCCTGCCTCCATGATCCGCCATCTTCGTGTTTCTTCTTGGGCCTCCTCGTACCTTTTTCATGACAAGCCGCCAATGGTATAACCCGGCCCCTCCTGGGCGGGTCATACCTCAGGGCTATATCCTCAACATTAGGCCCCATGTTGATTTGAACTTGTTCATATCAATCTTCACCTTTGCCTTAGTAGAAATGCACCCATGCCGAATCTTCAGTAGATCGATGTAAGCTGCCATGACGTCACATAAACAGAGTTATCTTAAATTGCCATGATGTCACATGCATTCATTCCGCACAAGGCTCAAAATATCTCAACGGATCCTTATCTTAATAGACTTCTCGAAAATCGAGGCGTCCATATCGTTAACATAATCATTTTGCTTCCTTGGTTTTCATGCACGCCCTCTTTTCACTTCCTTATAAATAGGGACAGGGGGCCTTATTTTTTTACTTTTTACCCGTGCCCTCGCATCTTCTTCTTCCCGCTCGTGACTCCGCTGCGACCGAGCACCGCCGCCGTTGTCCTTCTTCAACAGCGTCAACTCCGGCTACTGCATCAACCTGAACGGACCAGAAAACTGCGGTGCTCCTCCGCTGTTCATCAACATCAGTAAGCACTTATCTCCGCTCATACCAAATCCGCATTAGGGTTTTGGCTATTCGTCGGTGTTCTTCACTGTTCATCGAAGCTTCTTTCTTGACTGCTTAGTTTGATTTGAAAACAGTACTGATGCTGCGCAGAAATAGTTTAGCACCATCTTCCAACTATAGACATACCCCTCTGCCCAAGATTCAATTTCAATTCACAAATTCTACCACTGCCGTAGCTTTAGTTTTAAGAATTATTCTCATTTTCTGGACCGATGTAGATCCAAAATTATAAGCAAGACTTGTAAAACCTGTTTACCCAGCACTTAGTGAACTTTTATTCCATTCCATATCTATAGATACCCGATCTATCACTGCCATGGGGGGCGGCTTAACTGAAATTTTGTAACCCGCCAAATGACTGCCGGCTTATTTCCGATCCTTTTAAACCGCCAGTATTTATCTAAAGTTTTCTACTCTGAATTTTAACCCGCCAATATTTCCTTCTTAGGCCTTCAATAACGAAAAATGACTAAAACCGTCACCTCATGTGATTGGGTTGCTTCCACTATGACGGAACAAGCTCTGAACGAATATGTTCAAGTGGGTGTTTTATCAGCCAAAGAGGTTATCCATTGGCGAGCTCTAGTGGCTGAAACCAGACATGTACCCAAGGAAGGCGAATTCATAGTGTTCGCTGATCATATGAGCCGGGGTTTCTCTCCACCCGGCTCAAAGTTCTTTCATGATGTCCTGAATTTTTATCAACTTCATCTGCAAGATATCGGGCCCAATTCAGTCTGCAACATTTGCAACTTCCAAGTCTTTTGCGAAGTGTATCTTCAGGAGGAACCCACTATTGATTTCTTCAGAGAATTTTATTATTTAAACCGCCAAATAGAAATGACCGATGGACCCAGTCTTGAACTTGGCGGGATATCTATCCAAAGACGATAAAAAGACGTTGTCTTTCCTACGGCCACGCTTCCTAGTCACCCCAAAGACTAGAATCAGACTTGGTTCTACTGCCAAGACACCTCTCTGGCAGGTGAGAACCCTCTGCCGGGTCTCCGTGACCACGAGCTTAATCCAAGACATCCACTTCTGGATCGGATCAGTGCCGCTGAACAGGCCAAATACACGCCCGCCTTCAGCAAGATAAGAGCCTTAATGGCCAACGGCTTAACTGGCGTCGATTTGGTCCGATGTCGGGTTGCCTGGAGGGTCATGCCACTGAGCCGCCGCCCCTGCTTAATGTGTGAGTACACGGTGACACCAAAGATCCACAACGTCACTACCAAATTCGTCTAAGTGACAAGGAGATCAATGAAATGACAAAAATGCTGCTCAACAAGAGCTTAGCAACTTGCAGCAAGACGGGGCCGAACCCCTTTTGCACTCTTAACCCGACTCCGGCTGTAAGTATTTCAAGCTTCATTATTATCTTATTCGTCTCATATATTGTCTTCTTACTATTACATGCTTTCCTTAGGCCAATGATCCTTTCTAGAATAAAAAACTTCAGGATAAGTGATACGTCTCCAACATATCTATAATTGTTGATTGTTCCATGCTGTTTTATTATCAATCTTGGATGTTTTATAATCATTTTATTTCATTTTTGGTACTAACCTATTGACATAGTGCCAAGTGCTAGTTGCTATTTTTCCATGTTTTTTACATCGCAGAAAATCAATATCAAATGGAGTCCAAATGCCACGAAACTTTACGGAGATTTTTTATGGGCCAGAAGGAAGGCAATGGGCCCTGGTTGCACCTTGGGGGTGCCCCGAGGGGGCACAACCCACCAAGGCACGCTAGGAGGCCCAGGCGTGCCCTGGTGGGTTGTGCTCACCTCGGGTGCCCCCTGGACCGCCTCTTTACTCTATAAATACCCCAAAAATACCAGAACCCTAGGGGAGTCGACGAAATATTCATCCAGCCGCCACAGAGTCCAGAATTACCAGATCCAATCTAAACACCATCTCGGATGGGGTTCACCTCCTCCATTGGTGCCTCTCCGATGATGCGTGAGTAGTTCTTTGTAGACCTTCGGGTCCGTAGTTAGTAGCTAGATGGCTTCATCTCTCTCTTGATTCTCAATACAATGGTCTCTTGGAGATTTATACGTCTCCAAGGTATCTATAATTTTTGATTGTTCCATGTTGTTTTCTTATCAATCTTGGATGTTTTATAATCATTTATAGTCATTTTATATCATTTTTGGTACTAACCTATTGACATAGTGCCAAGTGTCAGTTGCTGTTTTTCCATGTTTTTTTACATCGCAGAAAATCAATATTAAACGGAGTCCAAATGCCACGAAACTTTACGGAGACTTTTCATGGGCCAGAAGGAAGGCAATGGGCCCTGGTTGCACCTGGGGGGTGCCCCGAGGGGGGCAAAACCCACCAGGGCGCGCCAGGAGGACCAGGCGTGCCCCGGTGGGTTGTGCCCACCTCGGGTGCCCCTCAGACCGCCTCTTTTCTCTATAAATACCCCAAAATACCAGAACCCTAGGGGAGTCGACGGAATATTCATCCAGCCGTCGTAGAGTCCAGAATCACCAGATCCAATCTAGACACCATCACGGAGGGGCTCACCACTTCTATTGGTGCCTCTCTAATGATGCGTGGGTAGTTCTTTGTAGACCTTTGGGTTCGTAGTTAGTATCTACATGGCTTCATCTCTCTCTCTTGATCCTCAATACAATGGTCTCTTGGAGATCCATATGATGTTACTCTTTTTGTAGTGTGTTTGTTGGGATCGATGAACTTTGAGTTTATGATCAGATCTATGTTTTTATACCATGAAAGTATTTGAGTTTCTTTGATTTCTTTTATGCATGATCTCTTATAGCCTCATATTTCTTCTCCGATATTTGGATTTTGTCTGGCCAACTTGATCTATTTATCTTGCAATGGGAAGAGGTGCCCAGTAGTGGGTTCGATCTTACGGTGCTTGATCCCAGTGACAGAAAGGGAACCGACACATATGTATCGTTGCCACTAAGGATAAAATGACGAGATCTATATCTACCGCCATATAGATAAATGGATCTTGTCTACATCATGTCATCGTTCTTATTGCATTACTCTGTTTTTCCATGAACTTAATACACTAGATGCATGCTGGATAGCGGTCGATGTGTGGAGTAATAGTAGTATATGCAGGCAGGAGTCGGTCTACTAATCTTGGACGTGATGCCTATGTAATGATCATTGCCTGGATATCATCATAATTATTTGAAGTTCTATCAATTTCCCAACAGTAATTTGTTTACCCACAGTTTGCTATTTTTCTCGAGAGAAGCCACTAGTGAAACCTACGGCCCCCAGGTCTTATTCCTCATATATTTGCCTTGCGGTCTACTTTTCCTTTGCATTTTTATTTAGATCTATTAAACCAAAAATCCAAAAATACCTTGCTACAATTTTTTTTATTTGGCATTTGATCTATCAATCTACTACAATTTGCCTCACGTCCACGTGCCATCTCTGGCGCCATTACCCGAAAGGGATTGACAACCCCTTTAACACGTCGGGTTGCGAGGATTTGTTATCTGTGTGTAGGTGTTGCCTACGTTGTGTTGCTTGGTTGTCCTACTGGTTCGATACCTTGGTTTCATAACTGAGGGAAATACCTACCATCGCTGTGCTACATCATCCCTCCCTCTCCAAGGAAATACCAACGTAGTTCCAGCTACCATCAAGGAGAATTTCTGGCGCCGTTGCCGGGGAGGATCTTTAAGACATACCAGGTTCCTAATCACAAATATCATCTCCTTGAAATTTACATTATTTGCCATTTGCTTCTCGTTTTCCTCTCCCCCACTTCACAAAAATTTGTCGTTTTATTCGCCTCTCCTTTTCCGTTCGCCGTTTTCTTGCCGGATATGTTTTTGTGCGTGAGATCTTGTTTGCCGTCATGGATAATTCTTCCTCTACTGCTTGCACTCCCGAGAACAAGGTTCTCAACTTTTAAAAAAGGGGAGGAGAAAGTTTAAAATATGCTTGTTATAGAATTTGCAAGGCTCATAATAGATCTACCCGTAAGGAACCTACCGTTGTGTTTTGCGTTGTTTTTTTGTTGGCATCACCACTTGGTATAGATTTGTCCTTGATACAATTACCGGTGGAAATTTCTTATGAGTCCTCCTTTTGATGCTCTTAATGCTATGGGAAATTTAGTGGGCTCACCACCTCTTACGATTAACGAAATAATTTTGACTCTTGAGCATGTTATGGAAAGACTAGATGCTATCAAAAAGAAAATGCTCACCGAAAATCATATGGAAATTATACATAAAAAGATGCATAATTTTTCCACTAATCTTGGATAAAAAGCGGGCGATATTTTTAAGTTATTAAAAGAAAGGGGTACTTTAATCCATGAAAGAATAAAAGAAAGTCCGACTCAGATCGACAAATTGGAAGAAATATTTAGTAATCTAAGCACGACTTTTACTACCACTAAAATTATTGAGGAAACCCCCCATAAAGAGTAGGAGATCAAAAAATAAGGGTGCAACTCCTAGTGATAGCAATAAAGGTGATCTTAAGATGATTAGTATCCACCCTGATTTTGTTGAAGTGATGAAAGATCCTTTTTGCAAGAATAAAATCTTTGAATTTATTCCTAGGAGTGTTGTCATTGAAAATCTTTATTCTAATTCTTTGAGGGATTCTAAGTTTTTGATTGAAGAGTTGGACAAAGATGACAAAACTTAGATCCTTGCTTTATGCCTAGCTAAGGGCGTAAAACTATAGTGTTTGTTGGGAGGCAACCCAATGAATAGAATTTATTTTTGCTTTTTGCTTTATGTTCTTGAGTGTTAGCACAATTATGCTACAATTATGATTGTGTTTTTGTGTTTTAATTAGTGTTTGTGCCAAGTAAAGCCTTTAGGATCTTCTTGGGCAATAGTTGTGTGATCTTGCTGAAAAACAGAAACTTTTACGCTCACAAAATTAATTTTATTTTTTTACCAGAGAGCGATAAAATACCCATTCCAGCTGCAGTAGATCATATACAAATTTCTCAGGCCGTCCTATTTTTTCAGAGTTTTTTGAGTTACATAAGTATTCGAAATAGTCAGATTGCTACAGACTGTTCTGTTTTGACATATTTTGTTTTCTTTGTGTTGTGTGCTTATTTTGATGGCTCTATGGTTTTCTTTGATGAGTTTTTGCCATAGAAAAGTTGGAATACAGTAGATATAATACAAAAAACAAATTATGAATTGGTTTGATACAACACTTATAGTAGTGGTTTATTATTCTTATACTAACGGATCTCATGAAGGCTTTGTTGAGTTTTGTGTGATTAATGTTTTCAAGTTTTGGGTTATCTTACGATGGATGAAGGAAGGATGTAAGAGCCTAAGTTTGGGGATTCCCCGGCATCCCAAGCTATTATTCAAGAATGAGCAACCAACTAAGCTTAGGGATGCCCCCGAGTGGCATCCCCGCTTTCTTCCAACAACTATCGGTATTTTACTCGAGACTATATTTTTATTCGTCACATGATATGTGTTTTGCTTGGAGCGTCTTGTATGATATGTGTTTTTGCTTGTTTTATTTTGTGTTTTAAGTCATAAATCCTTGCTGGACACACCTATTTGAGAGAGCAAAAATTATGTCATGATTTGTTAGAATTGCTCTCTATGCTTCATTTAAATCTTTTATGAGCTAGGACTTGCTCTAGTGCTTCACTTATATCTTCTTGAGCATGGTGTGCTTGTTATTTTTGAACAAATGCTCTCTTTCTTCACTTAGATTTATTTGAGAGTTAGTAAAATTTTGAAGAAATTCTCTCTTGCTTCACTTAAATTATTTTGAGAGAAAGAAATTTGTTATGCTCATGATCTTCACTTATATTTGTTTGAGCTTATGAAAAGCAACACATGAAAATTAGTGCCAAAGTGATAGATATCCAAGAAGGGTAAAGTAAAAGAAAATGTCATGAAGATCATTGGACAAAATAAACTTGATTGTTAGTAATAGTTTTGGGATATGATGATGTGATATGTGAGTCATCTTGATGAGTAATTATGCTTTAGTAGGAATATTGGTGTTAAGGTTGTGATTCCCTCTGCATGCACGAAAGTCAATAATAATGCAATGAAAATTATATCCTACTTGTGGTGCATTATTCGGTGTTAATTATGCTTAATGCTTGATTATGAGATTATTCGTTTCTTGGTTGGTCGCTTCCCAATCTTTTGCTAGCCTTCATTTTGCACTAAGTATGACCTCTACTTGTGCATCCAAAATCCTTTAAACCAGTTTTGCCACATGACTCCACTATATCTACCTATGTGCGGTATTCTTTTGCCGTTCTAAGAAACTTTGCATGTGCCATCTCTAATTTTCAAAATAAACTTCTCTTTTGTGTGTTTGTTTCGCTCGCGGAGCGGTGAGGGGTGGCTAATATTTTCCATGCTAGATGTGTTATTCTCAAGATGAGTGTTTATTCACTTGTCATTGCACGAGAGTAAGGCAAAGGTATTAGGGATGCCTAGTCCCGAAATGCAAAAAATAAATGAATTTACTTTATGTTGTCAAATAATAAATTCCCTGGAAAGTGTTGGTATGGAGGGCACCCGTGGATACTGTTAGCCATGGAAAGCGAAAGTTATGGTGGAAAAAGGAATACATTTTATTTTCTATTTGGGAACCGCCTATGATATATCTAAGCATGGAAAGTATTGGGAACTCTAAGTCGTTTTCGTTGGTGGGATGGATACACCTCCGAAAATGTTTTTATCTCAAAATTTTCACTTTGAGCTCTGACACCTCTACAAATACCTTCCCTCTGCGAAGGGCCTTTCTTTTACTTTATGCAATTTTTATTTTGAGTCTCCATCTTCTGTCATAAAAGCATCAACTAGGAGGCAATATGATCGTGCTCAAGTATTGGGTGTAGTTAATATTCGAGTGTGTTTCATGAATGGATCAATGTTTGAGCATGATGGGCTAGGGATAACTTATTTTAGCATTGATATTTTGAAAGACGTGGTTGCTTGTTAATATGCTTGAATATCTAAATTATTATGTCAAAACTAGACTATTGCTTTGAATCACATAAAATTCCAAATGTCCATGCTATAAAGAAAATAATATGATATGACTTGATGAACATCACTCCACATCAAAAATTCTGTTTTTATCGCTTACCTACTCGAGGACGAGTAGGAGTTAAGCTTGGGGATGCTGATACGTCTGCAATGTATCTATAACTTTTGATTGTTCCATGTTGTTTTATTATGAATCTTGGATGTTTTATAATCATTTTATAGTCATTTTATATCATTTTTTGGTACTAACCTATTGACATAGTGCCAAGTGTTAGTTGCTATTTTTCCCATGTTTTTTACATCACAGAAATCAATATCAAATGGAGTCCAAATGTCACGAAACTTTACGAAGATTTTATATGGGCCAGAAGGAAAGCAATGGGCCCTAGTTGCACTTGGGGGTGCCCGGAGGGGGCACAACCCACCAGGGCGCGCCAGGAGGCCCAGGCGCGCCCTGGTGGGTTGTGCCCACCTCGGGTGCTCCCCAGACCGCCTCTTTGCTCTATAAATACCCCAAAAATACCAGAACCCTAGGGGAGTCGATGAAATATTCATCTAGCCGTCGCAGAGTCCAGAATCACCAGATCCAATCTAAACACCATCTCGGATGGGGTTCACCACCTCCATTGATGCCTCTCTGATGATGCATGAGTAGTTCTTTGTAGACCCTCGGGTCCGTAGTTAGTAGCTTGATGGCTTCATCTCTCTCTTGATTCTCAATACAATGGTCTCTTGGAGATCCATATGATGTAACTCTTTTGCAGTGTGTTTGTTGGGATTGATAAACTTCAAGTTTATAATCAGATCTATGTTTTTATATCCATGAAAGTATTTGAGTTTCTTTGATCTATTTTATGCATGATATCTTATAGCCTTGTATTTCTTCTCCGATATTTGGGTTTTGTTTGGCCAACTTGATCTATTTATCTTGCAATGGGAAGAGGTGCCCGGTAGTGGGTTCGATCTTATGGTGCTTGATCCTAGTGACAGAAAGGGAACCGACACGTATGTATTGTTGCTACTAAGGATAAAAATACGAGATCTATATCTACCGCCATATAGATAAACAGATCTTGTCTAAATCATGTCATCGTTCTTATTGCATTACTCCGTTTTTCCATGAACTTAATACACTAGATGCATGCTGGATAGCGGTCGATGTGTGCCGTAATAGTAGTAGATGCAGGCAGGAGTCGGTCTACTAATCTTGGACGTGATGCCTATGTAATGATCATTGCCTGGATATCGTCATAATTATTTGAAGTTCTATCAATTGCTCAATAGTAATTTGTTTACCCATCGTTTGCTATTTTTCTCGAGAGAAGCCACTAGTGAAACCTACGGCCCCCAGGTCTTCTTTCTCATATATTTGCCTTGCGATCTATTATTCCTTTGCATTTTTATTCATATCTATTAAACCAAAAATCCAAAAATACCTTGCTACAATATTTTATTTGGCGTTCGATCTATCAATATTTACAACTTTATCTCCCGTCCACGTGCCATTTCTGGTGCCGTTACCCGAAAGGGATTGACAACCCCTTTAACACATCGGGTTGCGAGGATTTGTTATCTGTGTGCAGGTGTTGCTTATGTTGTGTTGCTTGGTTCTCCTACTGGTTCGATACCTTGGTTTCATAACTGAGGGAAATACCTACCGTCGCTATGCTACATCATCTCTCCCTCTCCAGGGAAATACCGACGTAGTTCTAGCTACCATTAATAAGCCGTCCAAAAAGGTCAGGGCAAAGAACAAGGCTCCCAAGAAGCATGCCAAGAACAAGACAGATGCAATTGACCCCTTTACTCTGGAATATGAGTCGAAGGTAGAACTTGACTCCCTTGGATCCTTTTTCGTACATCTTATTGACACTGATTGCTATCAGGATAACGCGGAGGCCCGCCATGCAGATGGTGAAGAGGTAACTATCCTTTCCTCCGACTCAGAAACTCTGCCAAGATAGAAAGTTCGACAAGCGAGCCGGAAAGTAAGGTTATCTCACCCTTTAGCTTACTTGGATCCCAACTTTATTTTGAAGAAACAACAACATGAAGTTCGCCGCACAACCCGGAACAGCGGCTGCGGAGATCTCTCCTCCGGCTTACCCAGCACGCCGGTTCCTCGGAAACGCCGGAATGAGGTGCCACAAATTTCAACCCTCTCCTTTCCTAAGTCGGGTCTTATCTCTCAACCACTTAATCTGTCCGACTCAAATTGTCGGGGAACTTCTCATTCATCCTCTGGCGACTCCACTCGAACCCAAATTCCTCCCTTCAAACTTGCTCCTAGGTGAGTATACTAGACTTTTCTACTTCAATACTTGTATACTGCTATACTGATATCCTTATATGTCTTACTTTCAGTGGCATAGCCAAACCTAGCAAGAATTTTATGGTAATTAAGCCGGCCGAAGACCCAAGGTTGCTGAACCAGAGAAACTAAACACCTTTGAAACCTCTCAACAAACTCTGGTGGCTGTTGTTGATGACCCGCCACTAGAAACTCATGATGTCATGGTGGATCCAATGGGCGTTGACCCGCCCCGCACTGAGCCGCCAAGTACCATCAAGCCTGTTGAAGAGGCTCAAGATGTTGTAATCACTGGAGCTGGTTATACAGAGCCAGACAACCCCATTGTTTTATCAAAACACAGTGCCAAGGAAGAATTTTCAGTTGCTGACAAAGGCAAATGGAAATTGGACTTGGAAAGCTACGCCGGCTTCAGCGCCAGTGAGATTCACTCGGGCTATCTAAGCCGCCTTCATTCCAGTCGAGACATGGAGGCCGGCTTAGTCAACTTGATGAAAGAGCGCTTTGAGGTAAACAACGAAACCCTTCTCATATGAATATATGTCAGCCGCCAAGTCCATAGGATACGAGAAAATTGAGAATTGATACGTCTCCGTTGTATCTACTTTTCCAAACACTTTTGCCCTTGTTTTGGACTCTAACTTGCATGATTTGACTGGAACTAACCCGGACTGACGCTATTTTCAGCAGAATTGCCATGGTGTTATTTTTGTGCAGAAATAAAAGTTCTCGGAATGACCTGAAAATCAACGGAGATTATTTTTGGAATATATAAAAAATACTGGAAGAAGAATCCACGTCAGGGGGCCCATGATACGTCTCCAATGTATCTATAATTTTTGATTGTTCCATGCTATTATATATTCTGTTTTGGATGTTTAATGGGCTTTATTTTACACTTTTATACTCCCTCCATTCCTTGATATAAGGTGTATAGTTTTTTGAGAAAAAAATCCGAAATTTAAGGTGTATTGCGTTGCACCATTCGTTTGGATATATTTTTAGGGATTTGGTTACATTTCCTTATACCAGGCAAGCTCCTCTATTTTCTCATGTTAATTAGTCAGGTGAATCTCGCCCAAAACTTGTGAAAATTTCCCTCCACGTGTGTTCTTTAATTTCCATGCCAAAAACTATACACCCTATATTAAGGAATGGAGGGAGTATTATTTTTGGGACTAACCTATTAACCCAAGGCCCAGTGCAAATTGCTGTTTTTTGCCTATTTCAGTGTTTCACAGAAAAGGAATATCAAAAGGAGTCCAAACGGAATGAAACCTTTGGGAGCGTGATTTTTGGAACAAATGTGGTCTAGAGGACTTGGAGTGGACGTAAAGAGACAACCGAGGAGGCCACGAGGCAGGGGGGCGCGCCTACCCCCCTTGGCGCGCCCTCCCCCCTCGTGGCTCCACCGACCTACTTCTTCCTCCTATATATATTCATATACCGTGAAAACATCCAGGAGCACCACGAAAACCTATTTCTACCGCCGGAACCTTCTGTACCCAAGAGATACCATCTTGGGGCCTTTTCCGGAGCTCCACCGGAGGGGGCATCGATCATAGAGGGCCTCTACATCAACTCCATGGCCCCTCCGATGATGTGTGAGTACTTTACTTCACACCTTCGGGTCCATAGCTATTAGCTAGATGGCTTCTTCTCTCTCTTTGGATCTCAATACAAAGTTCTCCTTGATCTTCTTGGAGATCTATTCGATGTAACTCTTTTTGCGGTGTGTTTGTCGAGATCCGATGAATTGTGGGTTTATGATCAAGTCTATCTATGAACAATATTTGATTCTTCTCTGAAATCTTTTATGTATGATTGGTTATATTTGCAAGTCTCTTCGAATTCTCAGTTTGGTTTGGCCTACTAGATTGATCTTTCTTGCAATGGGAGAAGTGATTAGCTTTGGGTTCAATCTTGTGATGCTCGATCCTAGTGACAGAAAGGGAAACGACACGTATTGTATTGTTGCCATCGAGGATAAAAAGATGGGGTTTATTTCATGTTGCTTGAGTTTATCCCTCTACATCATGTCATCTTACCTAATGCATTACTCTATTCTTATGAACTTAATACTCTAGATGCATGCTGGATAGCGGTCGATGTGTGGAGTAATAGTAGTAGATGATGGCAGGAGTCGGTCTACTTGTCACGGACATGATGCCTATATACATGATCATGCCTAGATATTCTCATAATTATTCGTTTTTCTATCAATTGCTCGACAGTAATTTGTTCACCCACCGTAATACTTATGCTATCTTGAGAGAAGCCACTAGTGAAACCTATGGCCCCCGGGTCTATTCTCCATTATATTAATCTCCCGTCAACTTTCTATTACCATTTATTTTGCAATCTTTACTTTCAATCTATATCATAGAAATACCAAAAATATTTATCTTATCATTATTATCTCTATCAGATCTCACTCTCATAAGTGACCGTGAAGGGATTGACAACCCCTTTATCGCGTTGGTTGCGAGGTTCTTATTTGTTTGTGTAGTTACGAGGGACTTGTGTGTGGCCTCCTACTGGATTGATACCTTGGTTTTCAAAATTGAGGGAAATACTTACGCTACTTTGTTGCATCACCCTTTCCTCTTCAAGGGAAAACCAACGCAGTGCTCAAGAGGTAGCAGCCCACACCCTGTCCATGAGGGTGGGGGCGTGCCTACCCCCCTGGGCGCGCCCCCTGCCTCATGGGCCCCCTGATGCTCCACCGACCTCAACTCCAACTGCATATATTCGTGTTCGGGGAGAAAAAATCAAAGAGAAGGATTCATCATGTTTTACGATACGGAGCCGCCACCAAGCCCTAAACTCTCTCGGGAGGGCTGATCCGGAGTCTGTTATGCTTAATGCTTGTCACTAGGGCCCGAGTGCCATGATTTCAGATCTGAACCTATTATGTTTTCATGAATATATGTGAGTTCTTGTTCCTATCTTGCAAGTCTATAGTCACCTATTATGTGTTATGATCCGTTAACCCCGAAGTGACAATAATCGGGATACTTACCGGTGATGACCGTAGTTTGAGGAGTTCACGTATTCACTATGTGTTAATGCTTTGGTCCGGTACTCTATTAAAATGAGGCCTTAATATCCCTTAGTTTCCAATAGGACCCTGCTGCCATGGTAGGGTAGGACAAAAGATGTCATGCAAGTTCTTTTCCATAAGCACGTATGACTATATTCGGAATACATGCCTACATTACATTGATGAACTAGAGCTAGTTCTGTGTCACTCTATGTTATAACTGTTGCATGATTGATCGCATCTGACATAATTATCCATCACTGATCCATTGCCTATGAGCTTTTCCTATATTGTTCTTCGCTTACTTACTTTTCCGTTGCTACTGTTACAATCACTATAAAACCAAAAATATTACTTTTGCTACCGTTACCACTATTATCATATTACTTTGCTACTAAACACTTTGCTGCAGGTATTAAGTTTCTAGGTGTGGTTGAATTGAAAACTCAGCTTCTAATACTTGAGAATATTCTTTGGCTCCCCTTGTGTCGAATCAATAAATTTGGGTTGAATACTCTACCCTCGAAAACTGTTGCGATCCCCTATACTTGTGGGTTATCAAGACTATTTTCTGGTGCCGTTGCCGGTGAGAATAGTTCCACTCTTTGAGTAATTTGGGATTTATATCTGCTGGTCACTATGAAGAACTTGAAAGATCAAAGAACCAAGATTTTCCCCTCAACTATGAGGGGAGGTAAGGAACTGCCATCTAGCTCTGCACTTGATTCACCCTCTGTTTTGAGTAAACTTGCGACACCTACACCTGCTATTCATTCTGATATGTTGTATGTTATTGATGATGCCACTTCTACTTTGCATGATACTTATGATGAAACTACTTCTATGCTTGATAATACTGTGCCACTAGGTGAATTTCTTGATGAACAACTTGCTAGGGCTAGAGAGAATGAACTAGGTGCCTGTTGTGGTTGCAAACGTTACTATTTTAATGGACTTTGTCATTCTTGATATTCCCGAGGACGATAGTATGTTTATTATTCTTGGAAGACCCTTTTTGAATACTTCAGGGGCTGTTATTGATTGCAACAAAGGCAATGTCACTTTTCATGTTAATGGTAATGAGCATACGGTACACTTTCTAAGGAAACAACCTCAAGTCCACAGTATCAATTCTATTGGAAAAATTTCAACAATCACTATTGGAGGTTTTGAATTTCCTCTTCCTACTGTCAAGAAGAAATATGATATTCTTATTGTTGGGGATGTGCATATCCCCGTAGAGGTAACCTAGTGTTATTCGAAATTTCTCTGGTTTCATGTTATTCGAAATGAGTTTGTTAACAAGACCTGATCAACCTTGTTAGTGGATTCCTTTTGATGAGCATGAGATGGATGAAGTTAGAAAGCACAACTCTCTGTACCCTCCTTTTACTTTCTGTTATTTATGTTAAATAAAGCAAAAATAGTATTTTTTGTCTGTTTTCTAGACTATCCATGCAATAAAAAAATACCCCGAAAACAAAAGTTCTCCAAATGCGCTGAAAATTAAATATGATTTTTTTCTATAATATTTGAGAATATCTGGCACTGAGAACACAGCAGGGGAGCAGCCACGTGCCCACGAGGGTGGAGGGCGTGCCCACCCCCTGGGCGCGCCCCCTGCCTCGTGGACTCCACGTGGGTCCCCTCCACTTATCCTTTCACCCACACACTTTGTCTTGCTCCAGAAATAAATCACTAGCCAGCTCAAACCCGAGTTCTTGCTCATCTTGCTGCCATTTTCGATCTCCTTGCTCAAAGCTCCTCTCACAAAACTGCTTTGGGGGATTGTTCTTTGGTATGTGATTCCTCCAATGGTCTAATTAGTTTTTGTTCTAGTGCTTTATTTATTTCAAATTTTTGCTGCTTAGGTGACCCTATTCTTGAGCTTGCATGTCAAATTAATGTGGTCAAAAGTAGTTTTAATCTTGTTGAGTTTGGTTCACTTTTATTTTTTAGTTACTAAACATTTCAGAAATTTTCCAGAGGAAGAAATATGTTTAGGAAAATGTACCAAGGTGGTTCCTCCAGTAAAAAAGGACCCAGGACCGCAATACGCGAGCCGGACAATGAACTACCAAGGGAGGCTCAAGTGCGGCCTTGTGAATGGCCGTCAAAGGACTTCATGGTTCGAGCAGGAATCAAGGAGGAATTTGACGCATATGTGCGTAACGCCGATCTTGAGAGCTTCGAGGCAGATAAGTGCCGTCAATACTACTACCTCACTGATTCCTTTGTGAGAAGGCAAAAAGGAGATATGTTATAACCAGGGAGGAGGCGGACGAGTACGAGAGGAGGACGGAGGTAACCCGCCTCCAAGCTGCAGCTCTTCAGGCAGTAGTTGATGCATCTCAATACGACCCCAGCTTTAACTTCGGATATCCACCAGACCATCCATGGGCATAGACCAACTTAGTCCAAAAGCCTAAGCTTGGGGGAGTACGTATTTCTCACCGACATTCCATTCATGTTCACACACTCATGCCTGTTGTCGGTGTTCATACTTTTTCATTGTATCATCCATGCTAGTTTATTTTCTTTTTTTAAGCTTTCTTCTTGTGTGTTTGAAAAACCTTAAGAGAAACCAAAAAAAATAGTTGTAGCTTTTAGCTAGTTTACTTTCCATGCCTGTAGTAGTAAGTTAAAAAGAAAACCCAAAAAGATTTATCGTTCTTCTTTTGCTTGTTGGGAGCTTTCCCGTGTAAATAGTTTTGCTTTATTTCTTTCCTTTGGGGGTCGAGAGGAGAAGACCATAATGAAAATGTTGAGTGGCTCTTATATGCATTATTGTTGATCTAACAAAGAGCCCATATTACCTTGTCTTCTCCCATAAATTGAATGCTTGCAAATTCTAGCTTAGTCCAATGCACGTGCACTATTATTATTATCCACACTATTCGGTCGTGCAAGTGAAAGGCAATAATGACGATATATGATGAACTGATTGAGATGAGAAAAGCTGGTATGAACTCGACCTCTCTTGTTTTTGTAAATATGATTAGTTCATCATTCTTGATTCAGCCTATTATGGAAGGAACATGTTTGCAATGACAATTAGAGATTGTAGTTGCTTATGCCATGCTTAATTAGCTAGGAGTTTATAATGGTTTACCTTGCGTGCCAACATGCTATTAAAATGGTTATTATGTGGTATGATAGGGTGGTATCCTCCTTTGAATGATTCGAGTGGCTTGACCTGGCACATGTTCACGCATGTAGTTGAAACAAAATCAACATAGCCTCTATGATATTTATGTTCATGGTGCATTATATCCTACTCATGCTTGCACTCGGTGTTGATTAATGTTAATGCATGTTCATGACTATTGCCGCTCTCTAGCTGGTCGCTTCCCAGTCTTTTTCTAGCCTTCACTTGTACTAAGAGGGAATACTGCTTGTGCATCCAATTCCATAAATCCCAAAGTTATTCCATATGAATCCACCATACCTACCTATATACGGTATCTACCTCCCATTCCAAGTAAATTTGTATGTGCCAAACTCTAAACCTTCAAATAAACATTCTGTTTTGTATGCTCAAATAGCTCATGTATCAACTAGGGCTGTCTGTATCCTCCATGCTAGGCCGGTTATTCTCAAGAGGAGTGGACTCCGCTCCTCATTCACGAGAAAATTGCTGGTCACCAGGATGCCTAGTCCCATGCTCAAATCAAATCAAAATAATTGCAAACAAAACTCCCCCGGGATTGTTGTTAGTTGGAGGCACCCGTTGTTTCGGGCAAGCCATGGATTGATGCTTGTTGGTGGTGGGGGAGTATAAACTTTACCATTCTGCTTGGGAACCGCCTATAATGTGTGTAGCATGGAAGATATCAATATCTCTCGGTTATTATGTTGACAATGAAAGTATACCGCTCAAAATATTATTCATATCTATTTCAAAATCGAGCTCTGGCACCTCTACAAATCCCTGCTTCCCTCTGCGAAGGTCCTATCCATTTACTTTTATGTTGAGTCATCATCCTCTTATTAAAAAGCACCAGTTGGAGAGCACCGCTGTCATTTGCATCCATTACTATTAGTTGATACGTCTCCGACGTATCTATAATTTTTGATTGTTCCATGCAATCATATTATCTGTTTTGGATGTTTATGGGCTTTATTAGACACTTTTGTATTATTGTTGGGACTAACCTATTAACCGAAGGCCCAGCCCAAATTGTTGTTTTCTTGCCTATTTCAGTGTTTCGAAGAAAAGGAATATGAAACGGAGTCCAAACGGAATGAAACCTTCAGGAGAGTTATTTTTGGAACGGACGTAATCCAGGAGACTTAGAGTAGACGTCAGGGAAGCTTTGAGGAAGCCACGAGGCAGGGAGGCGCGCCCCCACCCTCGTGGGCCCCTCGTGGCTCCCCTGACCGACTTCTTTCGCCTATATATATCAATATACCATAAAAACATCAGAGAACAAAATAGATCGGGAGTTCCGCCGCCAGAAGCCTCCGTAGCCATCGAAAACCAATCTAGACCCATCCCGGCACCCTGTCGGAGGGGGAATCCCTCTCCGGTGGTCATCTTCATCATCCCGGTGCTCTCCATGACGAGGAGGGAGTAGTTCACCCTCGGGGCTGAGGGTATGTACCAGTAGCTATGTGTTTGATCTCCCTCTCTCGTGTTCTTGAGTCGGCATGATCTTGATGTATCGCGAGCTTTGCTATTATATTTGGATCTTATGATGTTTCTCCCCCTCTACTCTCTTGTGATGAATTGATTTTTCCCTTTGAAGTTATCTTATCGGATTGAGTCTTTAAGGATTTGAGAACACTCGATGTATGTCTTGCATGTGCTTATCTGTGGTGACAATGGGGTATCACGTGATCCACATGATGTATGTTTTGGTGATCAACTTGCGAGTTCCGTGACCTTGTGAACTTATGCATAGGGGTTGGCACACATTTTTGTCTTGACTCTCCAGTAGAATCTTTGGGGCACTCTTTGAAGTTCTTTATGTTGGTTGAATAGATGAATCTGAGATTGTGTGATGCATATTGTATAATCATACCCACGGATACTTGAGGTGACATTGGAGTATCTAGGTGACATTAGGGTTTTGGTTGATTTGTGTCTTACGGTGTAATTCAAGTATGAACTCTATGATAGATCGATCAGAAAGAATAGCTTTAGGTGGTTTCGTACCCTACCATATTCTCTTCGTTTGTTCTCCGTTATTAGTGACTTTGGAGTGACTCTTTGTTGCATGTTGAGGGATAGTTATATGATCCAACTATGTTATTATTGTTGAGAGAACTTGCACTTGTGAAAGTATGAACCCTAGGCCTTGTTTCAACGCATTGCAATACCGTTTGTGCTCACTTTTATCATTAGTTACCTTGCTGTTTTTATATTTTCAGATTACAAAAACTTATATCTACCATCCATATTGTACTTGTATCACCATCTCTTCGCCGAACTAGTGCACCTATACAATTTACCATTGTATTGGGTGTGTTGGGGACACAAGAGACTCTTTGTTATTTGGTTGCAGGGTTATTTTAGAGAGACCATCTTCAACCTACGCCCCCACGGATTGATAAACCTTAGGTCATCCACTTGAGGGAAATTTGCTACTGTCCTACAAACCTCTGCACTTGGAGGCCCAACAACGTCTACAAGAAGAAGGTTGTGTAGTAGACATCAAGCTCTTTTCTAGCGCCGTTGCCGGGGAGGTTAACGCTTGAAGGTATATATTTAGACCTTGCAATCGAATCTTTTTGTTTCTTGTTTTGGCACTAGTTTAGTTTATAAAAGAAAACTACAAAAAATGGAATTGATGGTACCTCATATGCTTCATCTTTTTAATATCTTTCATGAGAATAAGGATTTCGATAATTGTGCTGAAGTCCTAGAAGAAGAATGCATTAGAATGTTTGGCACTAAATATTTGAATGATAAGCATGATTGCAATGTTGTTAGTATGAATTCTTTGAATATCCATGATACTAATGATATGCAAAGCCACATGCTTGGGGAAGCTATGTTTGATGAAGATGATATTTTTTGTCTCCCAAGTTACGATGAGAAAATTTATTTTGATGATAGCATGCCTCCTATTTATGATGATTATATTGATGAAAGTGGGTTTGGAAGAGTGTCAACTTTAGGAAGTAATGATCCCACTATTTTGGAGGGTGTTGAATCTTATTGTGATAATTATGAAAGTGGATTTGGAGAGGTCATGACTTTATTTAGTGATGAATCCACTACTTCGGAAGAGGTTCCAATTGATCATGTGAACAAAGTTGCTATCTATGCTGATTATTGTGATGCGATGTATGCTATAAAGAATAATGATAACCATGAAACTTGTCATCTTGATTTTAATTTTCAATTGGATTATGCCTCACATGATAGTTATTTTGTTGAGTTTTCTCCCACTACTATTCATGAGAAGAAATTTGCTTATGTGCAGAGTAATAATGTGACGCCCCTGATTCATTCGTACACTAATCATACACACAAACGTGTACAATCAAGATCAGGGACTCACGGGAAGATATCACAACACAACTCTACAAATAAAATAAGTCATACAATCATCATATTACAAGCCAGGGGCCTTGAGGGCTCGAATACAAGAGCTCGATCATAGACGAGTCAGCGAAAGCAACAATATCTGAGTACATACATAAGTTAAACAAGTTTGCCCTAAGAAGGCTAGCGCAAACTAGGATACAAATCAAAAGAGGCGCAGGCCTCCTGCCTGGGATCCTCCTAAACTACTCCTGGTCATCGTCAGCGGCCTGCACGTAGTAGTAGGCACCTCCAGTGTAGTAGGAGTCATCATCGACGGTGGCGTCTGGCTCCTGGACACCATCGTCTGGTCGCAACAATCGGGTATAGAAAGGGGGAAAGGGGGAGCAAAGCAACCGTGAGTACTCATCAAAAGTACTCGCAAGCAAGGAGCTACACTACATATGCAATGCATCAAATGAAAGGGGTAATATATGTGGACTGAACTGCAGAATGCCAGAATAAGAGGGGGATAGCTAGGCCTAACGAAGACTACTCTTCTGGTAACATCCATCTTGCAGCAGAAGAAGAGAGTAGATGGTAAGTTCACCAAGTATCATCACATAGCATAATCCTACCCGGCGATCCTCTCCTCGTCGCCCTGTGAGAGATCGATCACCGGTTGTATCTGGCACTGGGAAGGGTGTGTTTTATTAAGTATCTAGTTCTAGTTGTCATAAGGTAAAGGTACAACTCCAAGTCGTCCTGTTACCAAAGATCACGGCTATTCGAATAGATTAACTTCCCTGCAGGGGTGCACCACATTTCCCAACACGCTCGATCCCCTTTGTCCGGACATACTTTTCTAGGTCATGCCCGGCCTCGAAAGATCAACACGTCGCAACCCCACCTAGACACAACAGAGAGGTTAGCACGCCGGTCTAAATCCTATGGCGCAGGGGTCTGGGCCCATCGCCCATTGCACACCTGCATGTTGCGTATGTGGCCGGCGAGCAGACCTAGCCTCCCTTATACAAGAGCAGGAGTTCCAGTCCAACCCGGCGCATGCCGTTCAGTCGCTGACGTCACGGAGGCTTCGGCTGATACCACGACGTCGAGTGCCCATAACCATTCCCGCGTAGTTGGTTAGTGCGTATAGGCCAGTGGCCAGACTCAGATCAAATACCAAGATCTCGTTAAGCATGTTATTTTGAAGTAACATCGGATGCCGACCGGGGCCAGGCCCACCTCTCTCCTAGGTGGTCTCAACCTGCCCTGTCGCTCTTCCACAAAGTAACAGTCGGGGGCTGTCAGGAACCCAGGCCCACCACTACCTGGATGGAACCACCTGCCCCTTCAGCCCCCAACATCGGAACCACTTGCGGGTACTCAATGAGCCGACCAGACTTTAGTCAAAACATGTATTATGTGTAATATGTATAGTATATACCCGTGATCAACACCCGACGTGATCACGACCCGATAGTATAGCATGGCAGACTAACAAGAATGTAGGGCCACTGATGATAAACTAGCATCCTATACTAAGCATTTAGGATTGCAGGTAAGGTATCAACAGCTGTAGCAACAATGACAGGCTATGCATCAGGATAGGATTAACGGAAAGCAGTAACATGCTACACTACTCTAATGCAAGTAGTAGAGAGAAGAGTAGGCGATATCTGGTGATCAAGGGGGGGGGGGCTTGCCTGGTTGCTCTGGCAAGTAGGGGTCATCAATAGTGTAGTCGATCGGGGCACCAGCAGCGGTGTCAGTCTCGTAGTCTACCGGAGAGAAGAGGGGGAAGAAACAATGAGTACAATGCAAATAGATGCATAACGATGCATGGCATGACAAGTAGCGCTGCTAGGTGTGCCCTAATGCGGTATGAGGTGATACCGGTGAAGGGGGGAAATATCCGGGAAAATATCCCCGGTGTTTCATGTATCCGGATTCGTCTCGTTGTTCTGAGCAACTTTCATGTACAAAGTTTTTCCATCCGAGCTACGGATTAAAAGATATGATTTTTAAAAGAATTTATTAATTTCTGGAATTAATTAATTATTTAATTTAATTCGTAATTGGATTTATGACATCAGCATGATGTCATGTTGATGTCAGCAGTCAACAGGGGTTGACTGGTCAACCTTACCAGTGGGTCCCACTGGTCAGTGACACATTTTAATTAACCAATTTTAATTAACCTGACCAGGATTAATTAGGGGTGGGCCCCACTATCATTGATTGATTAATTAACTAACAGTGGTAAGTTAAATTAGTTATTAGATTAATCTAATTATGATTAATTAGTTTAATTAATCAAAATTAATTAAGTTAATTAATGCTTTAATTAACTTAATTAATTTTATTATTATTTATTATTTTTAATTCTTTTTTATAAAACGTTCTGGGGGCATGGGGCCCCCACATCATAGGCCCCTGGGGCAGGCGGATCGGGCGCGGGTTAGCGGGCGTGTGGGCGTGCGCGTCTACGGGCACAGGCCCGACTGGTCGGTCGGAGCCGCGAGGGCCGCAACGAGGCTCCGGCGGCCACCGCAGTGAGCCGCCGCAGCCGCAGGGAAGGGAAGCAGCGGCGAGCGCGCATGCCGGCATGGTCGCGGGGTGGTGCAGCGGATCCACCGGCGCGGGGTGCAGGGGCGCGCGGCAGCACCGAGGCAAGCATGGCCGGGCGAGCGGCGCGCAACAAGGGGGCGAGCACGGGTCGGCAGCGAGCTGCGCCAGGGCGCGGGCAAGCAGAGGCGGGTAGCTCGGGAGAGTAGGAGGGAGCGACAGCGGGCGCAGTCGCGACCGCGGTCGATGGCGGGTGGCTCGGTGAGCGATGAGGGACGGAGCGCGGTGAGCACGGGGAGGCAGGGCGAGGCCAAGCGAGGGTGCGATGCGGGCAGTCACGGGAGTAGGGCGCGCGGCCGGCAGTGCATGCGCGTGGGCGCGTGGCCAGAGGAGTGGTGGGCCGCGCGAGGGAAGCTGCGGGCGGGCGCGGCCACACAGAGGGGTGGGAGCGCGCACCGGTGAGGGCAGATGCAGTGCGGTGATGCGAGACAAGGGCGCAGGCGACTCTTCCGGGGGCACGGCGAACGCGGTGAGCGCACACGCGTGGGGAGCAAAGCGTGGCTGCAGCGAGCCTAGCGGCGCGCAAGGGAAGCCGTGGGCGCGCGGGGCAGCAGTGGAGCAGCAGCAATGGTGGCGGGCGAGGGAGGCGCGGCCGCGGACGGAGCGCGGGTGCTGGTGGGCGCAAGCCGTGTGGTTCGACGCAGCGGGGCTAGCGAGGGGGCCATGGCTGCGGTGACGAGACGAGCGCGGCTGGGACCGCGCGGGAGCGCGCGTGAGCGACGAAGTCCGCGGGGAAGGAGGAAAAAGGGGAGGCTCACGGTGGGGAGTAGGGGAGTGGCAGCGGGGCGCGAGATGGAGACGGTGACGAA
This sequence comes from Triticum aestivum, assembly GCF_018294505.1. Taxonomy (NCBI): domain Eukaryota; kingdom Viridiplantae; phylum Streptophyta; class Magnoliopsida; order Poales; family Poaceae; genus Triticum; species Triticum aestivum. The sequence goes on from NC_057803.1 coordinate 110,630,324, forward strand.
GGGCAGCGACGGAGTCATGGCGACGAAGAGGAAGTAGGCCGGCGAGGTGGCTTCAGCGAGGTCCGGGCGGCGGCGCGGGCGATCCGAGCGGCGGCCTCCTCCTCCGAACCCGATCCAATCGGGGGAGAGAGGGGGGAGATATTTTCGGGGGGGGGAGTGGGGTGTCGGTGGGCGCGCGGGGGAGTGGGGGAGGTTATGGGGTGCGGGGTGGGTCGGCCCATTCGGGCGGCTGTGGCCAACTGGGTCGAAAGACCCAGCGGGGGGGGGGGGTTATTCTGTTTGTTTTTGTGTTTTCTTTCCTTTTCTTTTATTTGTTTTTTTTCTGTTTTAAATCATTTTAAAATATTTAGGCAACTCCTAAAAATGGGTTTTCTCCACAGTAATTAACAGTGCAATATTTGGCACCCACCGAACATTTTTGTTTCAATGTTTGGAAATTTTTGATGTTTGACATTATTTAAATTTTGAATTTGAAAAGTTTTAATCCAACGCGAGATTAGCAACAGTAATCGGGGTGACGTGGCACCGTTAACGTGGGATTACTGTAGCATGATTATTCGGGCATTACAAAACTCCTCCACTACAATAAATCTCGTCCCGAGATTTTAGGAGGTAGAAGGAAACAGTGCGGGGTATTCATCACGCGGGTGATCCTCGCGTTCCCAAGTGGCTTCATCTTCTGAGTGATGTGACCATTGGACCTTGAGGAATTTGATCGCCTTCTGACATGTGCGGCGTTCAGCTTGGTCGAGAATGCGGACCGGATGCTCTTTATAGGACTGTTGCAATTCGAGCACTTCATGATCTACTGCTCGGATTTGGTCCTTGAAGCAACGGCGGAGTTGTGACACGTGGAACACATCGTGAACCTGAGAAAGGTTCGGCAGAAGCTCCAATTGATATGCCACTTTTCCACGCCTTTCTAGAATAGTGAAGGGACCGATATAGCGAGGAGCTAGCTTGCCCTTGATCCGAAGCGGTGAGCACCCTTCATTGGTGTAACTCGAAGATAAGCCTTTTCACCAGGTTGATAGACCATGTCTTTGTGATGACGGTCATACTGACTCTTCTCACATGACTGAGCAGTCTTGAAATTCTCGCGAATAATGCGGACTTGTTCTTCGGCCTGTTGGATAATATCCTGACCAAAGAGTGGACGTTCCCTAGTTTCTGACCAGTTCAGAGGGGTCCAACACTTTCATCCATATAACACTTCGAAGGGGGACATCTTCAGACTGGCTTGATAGCTATTATTATAAGAGAACGGCATACGGAAGAGATTCCTCTCATTTCTTGCCGAAGGAAATTACACAAGCTCGAAGCATGTCTTTGAGAACTTGGTTGACATGTTCAACCTGTCCTTGCGACTGAGGATGAAACGCAGTACTGAATGACAGATGAGTTCCCATAGCTTCTTGGAAACTTGCCCAGAATCTTGAAGTGAACAAGCTGCCACGGTCTGAACTGATAACCAGTGGAATGGCATGAAGTGAAACAATTCTGGACATGTAGAGAGTTGCAAGCTGACTAGCAGTGATTGTTTCTTTGACCGCCAGAAAATGTGCAACTTTAGAAAGCCAGTTAATGACGACAAGAATAGCATCATTACCTTTCTGCGATTTGGGGAATCCAGTGACGAAGTCCATCTCGACATGGTCCCATTTCCATTTAGGAATAGAGATAGGTTGTGGAGTTCCAGTAGGCCTTTGATGTTCTGCTTTGATACGACGGCAAACGTCACACTCAGGAACATAACGAGCAATGTCTTGCTTCATATTAGACCACCAGAATCTCTGACGGATGTCTTGGTACATCTTTGTACTACCATGATGGATAGATAGAGGCGTATCATCAGCTTCTTTCATAACCTCCTGTGTCATATCATGGTTTTTCTCTGAACATGGCACCACTAGGCGGCCCTTGAAGTACAAGGCGCCATCATCAGCGATAGTGAAGAATGAGGGCTTTCCTTATGCTAGATGGCGTTTGATCTTGTGGGCTTGAGAGTCATATCCCTGAATTCTCTTGATGGAGTCCAAGAGATCTGGTTCGGCAGCCAGGGTATTGAGGGAACTCTTAGTAAAAACACGAAGATTCATCTTTTGGAACTCTGGGGGAGGGGGAGCAAGTGCACCAGGGGGAACAATATGAAGGTTCAGCTTTCTAAATTCTTCGACAAGCGAGAGCGGAACTCTGTGAACCTGGAGGTGGTTGCAGTAAGACTTGTGGCTCAAGGCATGAGCCATTACATTAGCCTTGCCTGGGGTATAGGATATACCCACGTCAAAGTCTGCAACAGTCTCCATCCATCTCTGCTGACGGAGGTTCAGGTCTGGCTGAGTAAACAGATATTTCAGACTTTGGTGGTCGGTGAAGATCTCGCAACGGTTGCCGAGAAGGTAATGTCGCCACTACTTTAGTGCATGAATGACAGCAGCAAGCTGAGGTCATGAACTGGGTAGTTTTCTTCATGAGGGCGCAGTTGACGAGAGGCATAAGCAATTACTCTGCGCTCTTGCATTAGGACACAGCCTAATCCTTGACGGGAAGCATCGCAGTAAATGACGAAGTCCTTCTTAGTATCAGGTGGAGAAAGCACTGGGGAAGAAGTCAACTTGTCTTTGAGTGCTTGGAAACTTTCTTGACACTTGTCTGTCCATTGGAACTTGACGCCCTTATGCAACAGATTAGTCAGAGGCCTGGCAATCTTGGAGAAGTTCTCGACTAATCGACGACAATAGCTGGCGAGACCGAGAAAACTTCGGACTTGCTTGACTTCTGCGGAGGAGTCCAATCGAGAATAGCCTGAACTCGTTCAGGGTTGACGGCAATACCATCCTTGGAGATGACATGCCCAAGATAGGTTACTTCGGGGAGCCAGAATTCACACTTGGAATACTTAGCGTAGAGTTGGTGCTCTCGAATCTTTTCGAGCACAAGACAAAGATGCTCAACATGTTCTTCTTTGTTCTTGTAAAATACAAGGATATCATCCAGATAAACCACGATGAACTTGTCGAGGTAATCCATGAATATATAGTTCATCAGACGAAAGAAGGTGGCGGGAGCATTCGTTAAGCCGAATGACATGACGGTGTACTCGTATGATCCGTATCGAGTCACGAAGGCGATCTTTGGGATATCCTCTTCACGAACACGGATCTGGTGGTAACCCAACCTCAAGTCGAGTTTGGAGAACACTGATGATATAGCCAGTTGATCATAAAGATCATTGATCCGAGGGAGGGGATATTTGTTCTTAATAGTGGCTTGGTAAATAGGTCGATAGTCTTGGACTAATTGGTTCGTCCCATCCTTCTTCTTAACAAAGAGAGAAGGTGCTCCCCAAGGAGAGCAACTAGGGCGAATGAAACCTTTGCTAAGAGATTTGTCGATTTCCTCCTTAAGCTCAATGAGTTCATGTGGCGGCATCTTGTAGGGTCGTTTGGCTATAGGGGTGGTGCCTGGTTTCAAGTCGATGATGAATTCGACAGCTCTAGCAGGGGGAATCCCTGGAAGTTCTTCTGGAAAGACGTCTTGGAATTCACGAATGACGGGAATGTTTTCAATGCCCTCGAGTGGTGCAACGTTCAATGCATTCAAGGCATAAAGTCGTGCCTCGACATTTTGAACCAGATGAGCCTGATAAGTAACTATCTCATCAGAAGGGTGTAGCAGATGGACGGTCTTAGTGGCGCAAACTATAGAAGCAATATGCACTTTCAACCAATCCATCCCCATAATGAGGTCGATGTTAGATGACTTCAGGATAATGGGAGAGGCATAGAATTCCATCCCTTCGATTTCCATGGGAACATCGATGCCAACCATGGAGGTTTGACATTTTCCCACGGGGTTTTTTACCACTACCGAAGTGTTCATCTCCTCACATTTAACGTCGTGCTTGTATGCAAAATCTTTTGACATGAATGAATGCGATGCTCCTGAATCGAATAAAACAGATGTAGGTACTGAATTTACGAGGAGTGTACCATCATGATAGCAAGCTGGTCTTGAGCTTCATTAAGATCAACGTGGTTGGCATGAACACGACCATAAGACCTGGCATTGTTGTTGCGAGGCTAGTTGCTTCCACGGCCAGTTGCAGGGAGGGCCAGTTGATTCTGGTTCTGGTTACATTCCCTAGCACGGTGTCCTAGTTGACCACACCTGAAGCACAGACCATTATTGGGAGTGGGAACATGAGCTCGGGGCGGTGGAGCTGGAAGTCTTGGCTTCCTAGTTGGTGGGGGTGGCAGATGCGGTGCAGCATAGGACTGCCTTGGAGTAGGTGCAGTTGGCTGGTACATGCTGTTGGGAATCCATATCCTACACTTCAGCGAGGATGGGCCCGAAGATGAGCCCGTGTCACGGTTGCACCTGTGAGAGCTCTGGTGTTCCTGCAGACTAGTTTCGACATTGATGGCCTTGTTCATCAAGGTGGCGAAATCAGCAAAGTCATGCACTAGAAGTGCGAGCTTGATGTCAGCATGAAGGCCATCACGGAACTTCTCCTGTCTGCGTGCATCAGTTGCAATGTCTTCTTCAGCATAGGGGGACAAGTCCAAAAACTCCCGCTGATAAGCTTCCAGAGTTTTGTTGCCCTGGGTGAGGTTGCGGAACTAGCGCTTCTTCCGGTCCATGACTCCCTGAGGAATGAGGCGGGCACGGAAAGCAGCTTGGAAGTCTGGCCAGGTGATGATTGTTCCAACCGGCAAAGTACGCCTGTGGCTGTCCCACCATTGAGCAGCGGGTCCTTTCAGGAAGAAGGAAGCAAAGGTGACATAACTAGAAGGGGCTACATCAGTAGACTCCATCTCATAGGTGATGTCACGGAGCCAGTCATCAGCATCCAGAGGCTGATTTGAGCTGCGGTACATAGTTGGGTTGAGGCGCATGAAATCCTGTAGAGTCCCTTGGGCTGGCTGTAGGTTCATATTAGGGAGAGGAAACTGAGCCATAATATTCTCCATGAACTGGCGATTCAGCTCAAACTGTTGCATCATACCAGCCATGTAATCAGGCGGTGGTGGGGGATGGCCACCACGACCACGACCACCTGGTCTAACCATCCTGCTAATATATAATAGGGGTAGTTCAGCATTGAGAAATTAAAAGGACAAGAATCATACATGATGAAACATGCATAATGAAAGGAACACGATAGATACTACATAGTAGTTGGCATATCTTACAAAAGAGATCATGCATAGAGTTCGATAAACAGAGTTTAGTACATAGACTAAGAACATCATAGGCGGCACGCATGCTCGCGGTGAATGCATCCAACACTAACAAGCAAGCCTACATCAGTCCCAGGAGGAACTGTGGAGGTAGGTGTAGCCTGACAGCTGGTAGTGATGCGACAGGAAGTCCTCCACATGAGTAGCCTGGGGTCCGCGGATACTCTGGTGCAGAACCCGACACGCAGGTGGCAGCAGAGGACCAAGTGCGGGAGAGTAGCCTCCCACATCTGGCCAGCCAACACCCTGGGGCATCACGGTCCTGGCAGGGTAGATCTCAAAATGCAACAGATCACCAGATCGGACAAGGGGGTGCAACCACGTTAGAGCACGGTACAAGTGCTGACGGGTGGTATACAACTCGTGGCGAAGAGCTCGGTTAGCTCTGTCCAGCCCATCAGCATGCAGAACCAGGTTCTGATGGTAGAAGAGCTCTCGGGTGACAGTGGAGTAGGCAGCAGTGTAGTATCCCTCCGCACCAACATCAGATGCGATAGAAATGTGCCTGAAAGGGGAGGTGTCCAACTCCCGATACTCTCCATGAAGACGTGTCAGAGCAGCATAAGCAACATCGTGGACCGCCATGTCGATAGTCACTCCAACACCATGAGCAGTGTGCAGTACGGTAGTGGACTCATACTCCCGAGAGTAGAGGTGGACGATAGCACGGTACTGCTCCTGGTTAAAGTCCCGGTACTCCTTGTAGACGGTGTACTCAGGGTGCCAGCGATAACCCAGATAGGTCATCATCTCGACCAACACAGCAAGTGATCCTGAGGCACCAATGGCCGTCGTGTGGCGCAGAACCTGTCTCGTGGGTTCCATCTGAAAACAAAGATGTTTCTGATGTCTACTACACAACCTTCTTTTTGTAGACGTTGTTGGGCCTCCAAGTGCAGAGGTTTGTAGGACAGTAGCAAATTTCCCTCAAGTGGATGACCTAAGGTTTATCAATCCGTGGGAGGTGTAGGATGAAGATGGTCTCTCTCAAGCAACCCTGCAACCAAATAACAAAGAGTCTCTTGTGTCACCAACACACCCAATACAATGGTAAATTGTATAGGTGCACTAGTTCGGCGAAGAGATGGTGATACAAGTGCAATATGGATGATAGATAAAGGTTTTTGTAATCTGAAAATATAAAAACAGCAAGGTAACTAATGATAAAAGTGAGTGTAAACGGTATTGCAATGCTAGGAAACAAGGCCTAGGGTTCACACTTTCACTAGTGCAAGTTCTCTTAACAATAATAACATAATTGGATCATATATCTATCCCTCAACATGCAACAAAGAGTCACTCCAAAGTCACTAATATCGGAGAACAAACAAATAGATTATGGTAGGGTACGGAACCACCTCAAAGTTATCCTTTCTGATTGAGCTATTCAAGAGTCCGTAGTAAAATAACATCAAGCTATTCTTTCCGTTCAATCTATCATAGAGTTCGTACTAGAATAACACCTTAAGACACAAATCAACCAAAACCCTAATGTCACCTAGATACTCCAATGTCACCTCAAGTATCCGTGGGTATGATTATACGATATGCATCACACAATGTCAGATTCATCTATTCAACCCAACACAAAGAACTTCAAAGAGTGCCCCAAATATTCTACCGGAGAGTCAAGATGAAAACGTGTGCCAACCCCTATGCATAGGTTCATGGGCGGAACCCGCAAGTTGATCACCAAAACATACATCAAGTGGATCAATAGAATACCCCATTGTCACCACGGGTATCCCACGCAGGACATACATCAAGTGTTCTCAAATCCTTAAAGACTCAATCCGATAAGATAACTTCAAAGGGAAAACTCTATCCATTGCAAGAGAGTAGAGGGGGAGAAACATCATAAGATCCAACTATAATAGCAAAGCTCGCAATAAATCAAGATCGTACCACCTCAAGAACACGAGAGAGAGAGAGAGATCAAACACATAGCTACTAGTACATACCCTCAGCCCCGAGGGAGAACTACTCCCTCCTCATCATGGAGAGCACTGGGATGATGAAGATGGCCACCAGAGAGGGATTCCCCCTCCGGCAGGGTTCCAAAACGGGTCTAGATTGGTTTTCGGTGGCTACAGAGGCTTCTAGCGGCAGAACTCCTGATCTATTGTGCTCCCCAAAGTTTTTAGCGTATACGGATATATATAGGAGGAAGAAATACGTCAGGGGGGCCACGAGGGGCCCACGAGGGTGGAGGGCGCGCCCAGGGGGGTGGGCGCCCCCCTGCCTCGTGCCTTCCTCGTTGCTTCCCTTACGTACACCCCAAGTCTTGTGGATTGCTCCCGTTCCAAAAGTAAGTTCCATGAAGTTTCAGGTCAATTGGACTCCGTTTGATTTTCCTTTTCTGTGATACTCTAAAACAAGGAAAAAACAGAAACTGGCACTGGGCTCTGGGTTAATAGGTTAGTCCCAAAAATAATATAAAAGTGTATAATAAAGCTCATAAACATCCAAAACAGATAATATAATAGCATGGAACAATCAAAAATTATAGATACGTTGGAGATGTATCAGGATCCCCTAGCTTAATTCCTGCTCGTCCTCGACTAGGTAAATGATAAAAATAGAATTTTTGATATGGAATGCTACCTAACATATTTATCCATGTAATTCTTCTTAATTGTGGTATGAATATTCAGATCTGAAAGATTCAAGATAAAACTTCAATATTGACATAAAAATAATAATACTTCAAGCATACTAACTAAGCAATTATGTCCTCTCAAAATGACATGGCCAAAGAAAGCTATCCCTACAAAATCATATAGTCTGGCTATGTTCCATCTTCACCGCACAAAGTATTTAAATCATGCACAACCCCGATGACAAGCCAAGCAATTGTTTCATACTTCTGATGTTCTCAAACTTTTTCAATCTTCACGCAATACATGAGCGTGAGCCATGGACATAGCACTATAGGTGGAATAGAATGGTGGTTGTGGAGAAGACAAAAAGGAGAAGATAGTCTCACATCAACTAGGCGTATCAACAGGCTATGGAGATGCCCATTAATAGATATCAATGTGAGTGAGTAGGGTTTGCCATGCAACAGATGCACTAGAGCTATAAATGTATGAAAGCTCAACAAAAGAAACTAAGTGGGTGTGCATCCAACTTGCTTGCTCACGAAGACCTAGGGCATTTTGAGGAAGCCCATCATTGGAATATACAAGCCAAGTTCTATAATGAAAAATACCCACTAGTATATGAAAGTGATATCATAGGAGACTCTCTATCATGAAGATCATGGTGCTACTTTGAAGCACAAGTGTGGAAAAAGGATGGTAGCATTGCCCCTTTTTTTGGGCCTTCCTTTTTATGGCCTTTCTCTCTTTTTTTTCATCCGGAGTCTCATCCCGACTTGTGGGGGAATCATAGTCTCCATCATCCTTTCCTCACTGGGATAATGCTCTAATAATGATGATCATCACACTTTTATTTACTTACAACTCGATACGTAGAATAAGATATGACTCTATATGAATGCCTTCGATGGTGTACCGGGATGTGCAATTACTCATGAGTGACATGTATGAAATAATTATGAACGGTGGCTTTGCCACAAATACAATGTCAACTACATGATCATGCAAAGCAATATGACAATGATGGAGCGTGTCATAGTAACGGAACGGTGGAAAGTTGCATGGCAAAATATCTCGGAATGGCTATGGAAATGCCATAATAGGTAGGTATGGTGGCTTTTTTGAGGAAGGTATATGGTGGGTTTATGGTACCGGTGAAAGTTGTGCGGTACTAGAGAGGCTAGCAATGGTGGAAGGGTGAGAGTGCGTATAATCCATGGACTCAACATTAGTCATAAAGAACTCACATACTTATTGCAAAAATCTATTAGTTATTGAAACAAAGTACTACGCGCATGCTCCTAGGGGGATAGATTGGTAGGAAAAGACCATCGCTCGTCCCCGACCGCCACTCATAAGGAAGACAATCAATAAATAAATCATGCTCCGATTTCATCACATAAACGGTTTCACCATAACGTGCATGCTACGGGAATCACAAACTTTAACACAAAGTATTTCTCAAAACAACTACTCAAATAGCATGAACTCTTAAATATCACCATCTTCATATCTCAAAACCAATCAATCAGGTATCAAACTTCCCTTTCATAGTATTCAATGCACTCTATGTGAAAGTTTTTATTATATCCTCTTGGATGCCCAATCATATTAGGACTTAAATTCATAACCAAATCAAAGTACCATTGCTGTTCTAAAAGACCTCAAAATAACATAAGTTGAAGCACGAGAGTTCAATCTATTTCTTCAAAATAAAGACCCCACCGTGCTCTAAAAAGATATAAGTGAAGCACTAGAGCAAATTGACAAACTACTTCCGAAAGATTTATAAGTGAAGATCGAGTCGAATAATTATGGCAAACTATGTAAAGAACTCTCTAACATTTAAGAATTTCATATTTGGTATTTTATTCAAACAGCAAGCAAAACTAAATTAAAATAAAATGACGCTCCAAGCAAAACACATATCATGTGGTAAATAAAAAATATAGCTCCAAGTAAAGTTACCGATGAATGAAGACGAAAGAGGGGATGCTTTCCGGGGCATACCCAAGCTTAGGCTCTTGGTTGTACTTGAATATTACCTTGGGGTTCCTTGGGCATCCCCAAGCTTAGGCTCTTGCCACTCCTTATTCCATAGTCCATCGAATGTTCACCCAAAACTTGAAAACTTCACAACACAAAACTTAACAGAAAACTCGTAATCTCCGTTAGTATAAGAAAATAAATCACCACTTATGTACTGTTGTGAACTCATTATAAATTCATATTGGTGTAATATCTACAGTATTACAACTTCTCTATGGTTCATACCCTCCGATACTACTCATAGATTCATCAAAATAAGCAAACACATAGAAAACAGAATCTGTCAAAAACAAAACAGTCTGTAGTAATCAGTGGGATTCGAATACTTATGTAACTCAAAAATCTTGAGAAATTAGGAAGTCCTAGGAAATTTGTTTATTAATCTACTGCAAGTGGAATTTGTATTTTATCGCTCTCTGGTAAGAAATGAAAATTATTCTTGTGAGCGCATACTTTCTGTTTTTTACAGCAAGATCAAATAACAATCACCCAAGAAGATCCTAAAGGCTTTACTTGGCACAAACACTAATTAAAACATAAAAAACACAATCATAACAGAGGATAGATGATTAATTTATTACTAAACAGGAACAAAAAGCAAGGATCTAAAATAAAATTGGGTTGCCTCCCAACAAGCGCTATCGTTTAACGCCCCTAGCTAGGCATGATGATTTCAATGATGCTCACATAAAAGATAAGAATTGTAACATAAAGAGAGCATCATGAAGAATATGACTAGCACATTTAAGTCTAACCCACTTCCTATACATAGGGATTTTGTGAGCAAACAACTTATGGGAACAAGAATCAACTTGCATAGGAAGGTAAAGCAAGCATAACTTCAAAATTTTAAGCACATAGAGAGAAAGCTTGATATTATTGCAACTCCTAAAAGCATATGTTCCTCCCTCATAATAATTTTCAGTAGCATCATGAATGAATTCAACAATATAACTATCACATAAAGCATTCTTTTCATGATCTACAAGCATAGAATTTTTATTACTCTCCACATAAGCAAATTTCTTCTCATGAATAATAGTGGGAGCAAACTCAACAAAATAATTATCATGTGAAGCATAATCCAATTGAAAACTAAAATCATGATGACAAGTTTCATGGTTATCATTATTCTTAATAGCATACAAGTCATCACAATAATCATCATAGATAGCAACTTTGTTCTCATAATCTATTGGAACCTCTTCTGAAATAGTGGATTCATCACTAAGTAAAGTCATGACCTCTCTAAATCCACTTTCATAATTATCACAATAATATTCAACATCCTCCAAAATAGTGGGATCATTACTTCCTAAAGTTTACACTCTTCTAAACCCACTTTCATCAATATAATCAACATAAATAGGAGGCATGCTATCATCAAAATAAATTTGCTCATCAAAACTTGGGGGACAAAAAATATCATCTTCATCAAACATAGCTTCCCCAAGCTTGTGGCTTTGCATATCATTAGCATCATGGATATTCAAGGAATTCATACTAACAACATTGCAATCATGCTCATTATTCAAAGATTTAGTGCCAAACATTCTAACGCATTCTTCCTCTAGCAATTGGGCACAATTATCAGAATTCTTATTTTCATGATAGATATTAAAAAGATGAAGCAGATGAGGTACCCTTAATTCCATTTTTTGTAGTTTTATTTTATAGACTAAACTAGTGATAAAACAAGAAATTAAAAGATTCGATTGCAAGATCTAAAGATATACCTTTAAGCGCTAACCTCCCCGGCAACAGCGCTAGAAAAGAGCTTGATGTCTACTACACAACCTTCTTTTTGTAGACGTTGTTGGGCCTCCAAGTGCAGAGGTTTGTAGGACAGTAGCAAATTTCCCTCAAGTGGATGACCCAAGGTTTATCAATCCGTGGGAGGCGTAGGATGAAGATGGTCTCTCTGAAGCAGCCCTGCAACCAAATAACAAAGAGTCTCTTGTGTCCCCAACACACCCAATACAATGGTAAATTGTATAGGTGCACTAGTTCGGCGAAGAGATGGTGATACAAGTGCAATATGGATGATAGATAAAGGTTTTTGTAATCTGAAAATATAAAAACAGCAAGGTAACTAATGATAAAAGTGAGCGTAAACGGTATTGCAATGCTAGGAAACAAGGCCTAGGATTCATACTTTCACTAGTGCAAGTTCTCTCAACAATAATAACATAATTGGATCATATAACTATCCCTCAACATGCAACAAAGAGTCACTCCAAAGTCACTACTAGCGGAGAACAAACAAAGAGATTATGGTAGGGTACGAAACCACCTCAAAGTTATCCTTTCTAATCGATATATTCAAGAGTCCGTAGTAAAATAACATGAAGCTATTCTTTCCGTTCAATCTATCATAGAGTTCGTACTAGAATAACACCTTAAGACACAAATCAACCAAAACCCTAATGTCACCTAGATACTCCAATGTCACCTCAAGTATCCGTGGGTATGATTATACGATATGCATCACACAATCTCAGATTCATCTATTCAAACCAACACAAAGAACTTCAAAGAGTGCCCCAAGGATTCTACCATAGAGTCAAGACGAAAACGTGTGCCAACCCCTATGCATAGGTTCATGGGCGGAACCCGCAAGTTGATCACCAAAACATACATCAAGTGGATCAATAGAATACCCCATTGTCACCATGGGTATCCCATGCAGGACATATATCAAGTGTTCTCAAATCCTTAAAGACTCAATCCGATAAGATAACTTCAAAGGGAAAACTCAATCCATTACAAGAGAATAGAGGGGGAGAAACATCATAAGATGCAATTATAATAGCAGAGCTCGCGATACATCATGATCGTACCACCTCAAGAACATGAGAGAGAGAGATCAAACACATAGCTACTGGTACATACCCTCAGCCCCGAGGGAGAACTACTCCCTCCTCGTCATGGAGAGCACCGGGATGATGAAGATGGACACCGGAGAGGGATTCCCCCTCCAGCAGGGTGCCGGAATGGATCTAGATTGGTTTTCGGTGGCTACAGAGGCTTCTGGCGGCGGAACTCCCAATCTATTGTGCTCCCCGAAGTTTTTAGGGTATATGGATATATATAGGAGGAAGAAATACGTTAGGGGGGCCATGAGGGACCCACGAGGGTGGAGGGCGCGCTCAGGGGAGGGGGCTGGGTGCACCCCCCTGCCTCGTGCCTTCCTCGTTGCTTCCCTTACATACACCCCAAGTCTTCTGGATTGCTCCCGTTCCAAAAATAAGTTCCGTGAAGTTTCGGGTCAATTGGACTCTGTTTGATTTTCCTTTTCTGCGATACTCTAAAACAAGGGAAAAAACAAAACTGGCATCGAGCTCTGGGTTAATAGGTTAGTCCCAAAAATAATATAAAAGTGTATAATCAAGCCCACAAACATCCAAAACAGATAATATAATAGCATGGAACAATAAAAAATTATAGATACGTTGGAGACATATCAGTTTCAAAGGAGTCAAATGACAGTGTGGATAATGTTCAGAATACTACTATAAAGAATAACTAGGGCTTATCCAACTTTGGGGTGAACGTGGTCACGGGATCCTAATGTTAGAGTTAGTAAATTCGTTTAACCCGAGTAGAAGAGAGTTCAGAGTCCCAGAGTAAAGATCGAGGAGTAAAAGATCCTAATACCACCCAAATGGTGACGTGGGCCCGTAAGACACACAACCATGTTAGTAAAAAGTTTTGTAATGTCTAGACTCGACTTCGGCAAGGAGTGTGGAAGGGGATTCCTACAGGTAGTCGGCTCTGATACCAACTTGTGACGCCCCCGATTCAATCGTACACTAATCATACACACAAACGTGTACGATCAAGATCAGGGAGTCACGGGAAGATATCACAACACAACTCTACAAATAAAATAAGTCATACAAGCATCATATTACAAGCCAGGGGCCTCGAGGGCTCGAATACAAGAGCTCGATCATAGACGAGTCAGCGGAAGCAACAATATCTGAGTACAAACATAAGTTAAACAAGTTTGCCTTAAGAAGGCTAGCACAAACTAGGATACAAATCGAAAGAGGCACATGCCTCCTGCCTGGGATCCTCCTAAACTACTCTTGGTCGTCGTCAGCGGCCTGCACGTAGTAGTGGGCACCTCCAGTGTAGAAGGAGTCATCGTCGATGGTGGTGTCTGGCTCCTGGACTCCATTGTCTGGTCGCAACAATCGGGTATAGAAAGGGAGAAAGGGGGAGCAAAGCAACCGTGGGTACTCATCCAAAGTACTCGCAAGCAAGGAGCTACACTACATATGCAATGTATCAAATGAAAGGGGTAATATATGTGTACTGAACTGCAAAAAGCCAGAATAAGAGGGGGATAGCCAGGCCTAACGAAGACTACGCTTCTGGTAACCTCCATCTTGCAGCAGAAGAAGAGAGTAGATGGTAAGTTCACCAAGTATCATTGCGTAGCATAATCCTACCCGGCAATCCTCTCCTCTTCACCTTGTGAGAGAGCGATCACCGGTTGTATCTGGCACTAGGAAGGGTGTGTTTTATTAAGTATCCGGTTCTAGTTGTCGTAAGGTCAAGGTACAACTCCAAGTCGTCCTGTTACCGAAGATCACAGCTATTCGAATAGATTAGCTTCCCTGCAGGGGTGCACCACATTTCCCAACACACTCGATCCCCTTTGTCCGGACATACTTTTCTGGGTCATGCCCGACCTTGGAAGATCAACACGTCGCAGCCCCACCTAGACACAACAGAGAGGTCAGCACGCCGGTCTAAATCCTATGGCGTAGGGGTCTGGGCCCATCGCCCATTGCACACCTGCACGTTGCGTACGTGGCCGATGAGCAGACCTAGCCTCCCTTATACAAGAGCAGGCGTTCCAGTCCAACCCGGCGCGCGCCGCTCAGTCGCAGATGTCACGAAGGCTTCGGCTGATACCATGACGTCGAGTGCCCATAACTGTTCCCGCGTAGTTGGTTAGTGCGTATAGGCCAGTGGCCAAACTCTGATCAAATACTAAGGTCTCGTTAAGCGTGTTATTTTGAAGTAACAGCGGACCCCGACCGGCGCCAGGCCCACCTCTCTCCTAGGTGGTCTCAACCCGCCCTGTCGCTCCGCCACAAAGTAACAGTTGGGGGCCGCCGGGAACCCAGGCCCACCACTACCTGGATGGAACCAGCTGCCCCTTCAACCCCCAACATCAGAATCACTTGCGGGTACTCAACGAGCCGACCCGACTTTAGTCACAACATGTATTGTGTGTAATATGTATAGTATATACTCGTGATCAACACCTGACGTGATCACGGCCCGATAGTATAGCATGGCAGACTGACAAGAATGTAGGGCCACTGATGATAAACTAGCATCCTATACTAAGCATTTAGGATTGCAGGTAAGGTATCAACAGGG
The DNA here is from genome assembly GCF_018294505.1 of Triticum aestivum. Lineage (NCBI taxonomy): Eukaryota > Viridiplantae > Streptophyta > Magnoliopsida > Poales > Poaceae > Triticum > Triticum aestivum. The sequence continues at coordinate 110,645,616 of NC_057803.1, forward strand.
GTAGCAACAATGACAGGCTATGCATCAGGATAGGATTAACGAAAAGCAGTAACATGCTACACTACTCTAATGCAAGCAGTAGAGAGAAGAGTAGGTGATATCTGGTGATCAAGGGGGGGCTTGCCTGGTTGCTCTGGCAAGTAGGGGTCATCAAGATCGTAGTCGATCGGGGCAGTTGCAGCGGCGTCAGTCTCGTAGTCTACTGAAGAGAAGAGGGGGAAGAAATAATGAATACAATGCAAATAGATGCATAACGATGCATGACAAGACAAGTAGCGGTGCTAGGTGTGCCCTAACGCTGTATGAGGTGATACCGGTGAAGGGGGGGAAACATCCGGGAAAATATCCCCGGTGTTTCGCATTTTCGGACAGATGAATCGAAGGGGGAAAGTTGCGCGTTCGCTATTCTAGGGATGCGTGGCGGACGAACGGGCTGCGCAACCGGATTCGTCTCGTCGTTCTGAGCAACTTTCATGTACAAAGTTTTTCCATCCGAGCTACAGATTAAAAGATATGGTTTCAAAAGAATTTATTAATTTCTGGAATTAATTAATTATTTAATTTAATTCGTAATTGCATTTATGACATCAGCATGATGTCATGTTGACGTCAGCAGTCAACATGGGTTGACTGGTCAACTGACCAATGGGTCCCACTGGTCAGTGACACATTTTAATTAACCAATTTTAATTAACCTAACCAGGATTAAGTAGGGTGGGCCCCACTGTCATTGATTGATTAATTAACTAATAGTAGTTAGTTTAATTAGTTATTAGATTAATCTAATTATGATTAAATAGTTTAATTAATTCTTTAATTTAATTAATCAAACTTAATTAAGTTAATTAATTAATTTTATTATTATTATTTATTTATTATATTCTTTGTTTTTTTATAAAACGTTCTGGGGCCATGGGCCCCCCACGTCATAGGCCCCTGGGGCTGGCGGATCGGGCGCGGGTTAGCGGGCGTGTGGGCGTGCGCGTCTATGGGCACATGCCCGGCTGGCCGGTCGGAGCCGCGAGGGCCGCAGCGGGGCTCCGGCGGCCACCGCAGCGAGCCGCAACTGCCGCGGGGAAGGGAAGCAGCGACGAGCGCACGTCAGCATGGTCGTGGGGTGGCGCAGCGGATCCACCGGTGGACGGCGCCAGCGCGGGGTGCAGGGGCGCGCGGCAACGCCGAGGCAAGCATGGCCGGGCGAGCGGCGCGCAGCAAGGGGTGAGCACGGGTCAGCAGCGAGCTGCGCCAGGGCGCGGGCAAGCAGAGGCAGGCAGCTCGGGGGAGTAGGAGGGGGCGGCAGCGGGCCCAGTCGCGGTTGCGGTCGATGGCGGGTGGCTCGGCGAGTGACGAGGGACGAATCGCGGTGAGCACGGGAAGGCAGGGCAAGGCTAAGCGAGGGTGCGGCGCGGGCAGTCGCGGGAACAGGGCGCGCGGCCGACAGCGCGGGCGCGTGGTCGACAGCGCATACGCGCGGGCGCATGGCCAGAGGAGTGGTGCGCTGCGGGTGGGCGCGACCGCACAGAGGGGTGGGAGCGTGCGCTGGTGAGGGCAAAGGCGGTGCGGCGATGCGAGACAGGGGCGCGGGCAACTCGTCCGGGGTGCGCGGCGACCGCGGTGAGCGCTCACGCGCAGGGAGCGAAGCGGGGTTGCGGCGAGCCTAGCGACGCGCGAGGGAAGCCGTGGGAGTGCGGGGCAGCGGTGGAGCGGCAACAACGGTGACGGGCGAGGGAGGCGCGGGCGCGGCAGGGCCGCGGTGAGCGCGGCCGCGGCCGGAGCGCGGGCGCTGGTTGGCGCGAGCCCTGTGGTTCGACGCAGAGGGGCTAGCGAGGGGGCCATGGCTGCGGCGACGAGACGAGCGCGGCTGGGACTGCACGGGCGCGCGCGTGAGCGACGAAGTCCACGGGGAAGGAGGAAAAAGGGGGAGGCTCACGGCGTGGAGTATGGGAGTAGCAGCGGGGCGCGAGGTGGAGACGGTGACGACGGGCGGCGACGGAGTCGTGGCGGCGAAGAGGAAGCAGGCCGACGAGGTGGCTTCAGCCAGGTCCGGGCGGCGGCGCGGGCGATCCGGGCGGGGGCCTCCTCCTCCGATCCCGATCCAATCGGGGGAGGGAGGGGGAGATATTTTCAGGGGGGAGTGGGGTGTCGGTGGGCGCGCGGGGGAGTGGGGGAGGTTATGGGGTGCGGGGTGGGCCTGCCCATTCCGGCGGCTGTGGCCAACTGGGCCGAAAGGCCCAGCGGGGGGGGGGGGGGTATTCTGTTTGTTTTTTTGTTTTTGTTTTTGTGTTTTCTTTCCTTTCCTTTTATTTGTTTTCTTTTCGATTTTTAATCATTTTAAAATATTTAGGCAACTCCTAAAAATGGGTTTTCTCCACAATAATTAACAGTGCAATATTTGGCACCCACCGAACATTTTTGTTTCAATGTTTGGAAATTTTTGATGTTTGACATTATTTAAATTTTGAATTTGAAAAGTTTTAATCCAACGCAAGATTAGCAACAGTAACCGGGGTGACGTGGCACCGTTAACGTGGGATTATTGTAGCATGATTATCTGGGCGTTACAATTTTTTTCTATGCTTGTAGATCATGAAAGCAATGCTTTATGTGATAGTTATATTGTTGAATTCATTCATGATGCCACTGAAAATTATTATGTGGGAAGAACATATGCTTGTAGGAATTGCAATAATATCAAGTTTCCCCTATGCAAGTTGATTCTTGTTCGCATAAGTTTTTTGCTCACAAAATCCCTATGCATAGGAAGTGGGTTAGGCTTAAATGTGCTTGCTATATTCTTCATGATGCTCTCTTTATGTTCCAATTCTAATCTTTTATGTGAGCATCATTGGAATCATCATGCCTAGCTAGGGGCATTAAACGATAGCGCTTGTTGGGAGGCAACCCAATTTTTATTTTTGTTCCTTGCTTTTTGTTCCTGTTTAGTAATAAATAATTCATCTAGCCTCTGTTTAGATGTGGTTTTATGTTTTAATTAGTGTTTGTGCCAAGTAGAACCGTTGGGAAGACTTGGGGAAAGTCTTTTTGATCTTGCTGTAAAAAGCAGAAACTTTAGCGCTGACGAGAATTGCTTCCATTTCTTACCGGAGAGTGATATTTAGTTAATTCTCTTTGAAGATAATTAATAGAAAAATTCCTCACGTCCAGCAATTTATTTTAGAATTTTTGGTGTTCCAGAAGTATTCGAAACCTACAGATTACTACAGACTGTTCTGTTTTTTACAGATTCTATTTTTCGTGTATTGTTTGCTTATTTTGATGAATCTATGGCTAGTAATAGAGTTTATGAACCATAAAAAAGTTGGAATACAGTAGTTTTAACACCAATATAAATAAAGAATGATTTCATTACAGTACCTTGAAGTGGTGGTTTGTTTTCTTTTACTAACGGAGCTCACGAAGATTTTTTTTTAAGTTTTGTGTTGTGAAGTTTTCAAGTTTTGGGTGGATTATGGAACAAGGAGTGGCAAGAGCCTAAGCTTGGGGATTCCCAAGGCACCCCAAGGTAAAATCCAAGGACACAAAAAAGCCTAAGCTGGGGATGCCCCAGAAGGCATCCCCTCTTTTGTCTTCGTCCATCGGTAACTTTACTTGGAGTTATATTATTATTCGCCACATGATATGTGTTTTGCTTGGAGCGTCTTGTATGATTTGATTCTTTTCTTTTTAGTTTACCACAATCATCCTTGATGTACACACCTTTTGGGAGAGACTCACATGAAATTGGAATTTATTAGAATACTCTATGTGCTTCACTTATATCTTTTGAGCTATATAATTTTTGTTGTAGTGCTTTGCTTATATCTTTTAGAGCAGAGGTGGTGGTTTTATTTTATAGAAATAATTGATCTCTCATGATTCACTTATATTATTTTGAGAGTCCTTTAGAACAACATGGCAATTTGCTTTTAGGCATAATAAAAACTTTCATATAAAGTGCATTGAATACTAAGAGAAGTTTGCTACTTGATGATTGTTTTGAGATATGGAGATAGTGATATCAAAGTTGTGTTAGTTGAGTAGTTGTGAATTTGAGGAATACTTGTGTTGAAGTTTGCAAGTCCTGTAGCATGCACGTATGGTAAACATTGTGTAACAAATTTGAAGCATGGGGTGTTCTTTGATTGCTTTCCTTATGAGTGGTGGTCGGGGACGAGCGATGGTCTTTTCCTACCAATCTACCCCCTAGGAGCATGCGCGTAATACTTGGTTTTTGATGACTTGTAGATTTTTGTGATAAGTATGTGAGTTCTTTATGACTAATGTTGAGTCCATGGATTATACACACTCTCACCCTTCCATCATTGCTAGCCTCTTTGGTACCGTGCATTGCCCTTTCTCACCTTGAGAGTTGGTGCAAACTTCGCCGGTGCATCCAAACCCCGTGATACGATATGCTCTATCACACATAAACCTCCTTATATCTTTCTCAAAACAACCACTATACCTACCTATTATGGCATTTCCATAGCCATTCCGAGATATATTGCCATGCAACTTTCCACCGTTCCATTCATTATGACACGCATCATCATTGTCATATTGCCTTGCATGATCATGTAGTTGATATCGTATTTGTGGCAAAGCCACCATTCATAATTATTTCATACATGTCACTCATGAGTCATTGCACATCCCGATACACCGTCGGAGGCATTCATATAGAGTCATATCTTGTTCTAGTATCGAGTTGTAATCATTGAGTTGTGAATAAATAAAAGTGTGATGATCACCAGTAATAGAGCATTGTGCCATAAAAAAAGAAAATAAAAAAGGCCCCCCAAAAAAGGGGCAATGCTAATATCCTTTTTTCCACACTTGTGTTTCAAAGTATCACCATGATCTTTATGATAGAGAGTCTCTTGTTTTGTCATTTTCATATACTAGTGGGAATTTTTCATTATAGAACTTGGCTTGTATATTCCAACAATGGGCCTCCTCAAGTGCCATAGGTCTTCGTGAGCAAGCAAGTTGGATGCACACCCACTTAGTTTCTTTTGTTGAGCTTTCATACATTTATAGCTCTAGTGCATCCGTTGCATGGCAATCCCTACTCCTTGCATTGGCATTAATTGATGGGCATGTCCCTAGCCCATTTATTAGCCGCGTCGATGTGAGATATTCTCCTTTTTTGTCTTCTCCACATAACCCCCTTCATTATATTCTATTCCACCCATAGTGCTATATCCATGGCTCATGCTCATGTATTGCATGAAAGTTGAAAAAAGTTTGAGATTACTAAAGTATGAAACAATTGCTTGGCTTGTCATCGGGGTTGTGCATGATGAGAGCATTCTTGTGTGACGAAAATGGAGCATGGCTAAACTATATGATTTTGTAGGGATGAACTTTCTTTGGCCATGTTATTTTGAGAAGGCATAATTTCTTAGTTAGTATGCTTGAAGTATTATTATTTCTATGTCAATATTAAACTTTTATCTTGAATCTTTCGAATCTGAATATTCATGCCACAATTAAGAAGAATTACATTGAAATTATGCCTAGTAGCATTCCACATCAAAATTTCTGTTTTTATCATTTACATACTCGAGGACGAGCGGGAATTAAGCTTGGGGATGCTTGATACGTCTCCAACCTATCTATAATTTTTTATTGTTCCATGCTATTGAATTATCTATTTTGGATGTTTATGGGCTTTATTATACACTTTTGTATTATTTCTGGAACTAACCTATTAACTGGAGGCCCATCCCAAATTGCTATTTTCTTGCCTATTTCAGTGTTTCAAAGAAAAGGAATATCAAACGGAGTCCAAACGGAATGAAACCTTCAGGAGAGTTATTTTTGGAACGGAAGCAATCCAGGAGACTTGGAGTAGACGTCAGGGAAGCTTCGAGGAAGCCATGAGGCAGGGAGGTGCGCCTACCCCTGGGCACACCCCCACTCTCGCGGGCCCCTCGTGGCTCCCTTGACCGACTTCTTTCGCCTATATATATTAATATACCCTAAAACATCAGAGAACAGAATAGATTGGGAGTTCCGCCGCCAGAAGCCTCCGTAGCCACCAAAAACCAATCTAGACCCATTTCGGCACTCTGCCGGAGGGGGGAATCCCTCTCTGGTGGCCATCTTCATCATCACGGCGCTCTCCATGACGAGGAGGGAGTAGTTCACCCTCGGGGCTGAGGGTATGTACCAGTAGCTATGTGTTCGATCTCCCTCTCTCGTGTTCTTGAGTCGGCACGATCTTGATGTATCGCGAGCTTTGCTATTATATTTGGATCTTATGTTGTTTCTCCCCCTCTACTCTCTTGTGATGAATTGAGTTTTCCCTTTGAAGTTATCTTATCAGATTGAGTCTTTAAGGATTTGAGAACACTTGATGTATGTCTTGCATGTGCGTGGTGACAATGGGATATCACGTGATCCACTTGATGTATGTTTTGGTGATCAACTTGCGAGTTCCGTGACCTCGCGAACTTATGCATAGGGATTGGCACACATTTTCCTCTTGACTCTCCGGTAGAATCTTTGGGGCACTCTTTGAAGTTCTTTGTGTTGGTTGAATAGATGAATATGAGATTGTGTGGTGCATATCGTATAATCATACCCACGGATACTTGAGGTGACATTGGAGTATCTAGGTGACATTAGGGTTTTGGTTGATTTTTGTCTTAAGGTGTTATTCAAGTACGAACTCTATGATAGATCGATCAGAAACAATAACTTTGAGGTGGTTTCGTACCCTACCATAATCTCTTCATTTGTTCTCTGCTATTAGTGACTTTGGAGTGACTCTTTGTTGCATGTTGAGGGATAGTTATATGATCCAACTATGTTATTATTGTTGAGAGAACTTGCACTAGTGAAAGTATGAACCCTAGGCCTTGTTTCAACGCATTGCAATACCGTTTGTGCTCACTTTTATCATTAGTTACCTTGCTGTTTTTATATTTTCAGATTACAAAAACATATATGTACCATCCATATTGCACTTGTATCACCATCTCTTGGCCGAACTAGTGCACCTATACAATTTACCATTGTATTGGGTGTGTTGGGGACACAAGAGACTCTTTGTTATTTGGTTGCAGGGTTGTTCGAGAGAGACCATCTTCAACCTACGCCTCCCACGGATTGATAAACCTTAGGTCATCCACTTGAGGGAAATTTGCTACTGTCCTACAAGCCTCTGCACTCGGAGGCCCAACAACGTCTACAAGAAGAAGGTTGTGTAGTAGACATCATTAGTTTACATTGAGTATGACTTGACTGGATCTCTTTTACCATGAATTACAATGTCCAATCAGTCCTTGATCTTTAAAGGTGCTCTGCATTTATGTTTTGCAGTCTCAGAAAGGGCTAGCAAGATACCATCTTGTTATATCATATTATGATTGTTTTGAGGAAGTGTTGTCATCCGAGATTTTTTATTATTGCTCACTAGTTGATTATGCCATTGATATGAGTAAACATGAGACCTAAATGTCATTGTGAATATGGTTATTTCATAATCTTTGCTGAAAACTTGAATGATGGCTTTACATATTTACAACAACAAGAGCAAACAGAGTTTGTAAAAGTTTTCTTTATCACTTTCAGTTTATCAACTAAATTGCTTGAGGACAAGCAAAGGTTTAAGCTTGGGGGAGTTGATACGTCTCCATCGTATCTACTTTTACAAACACTTTTGCCCTTGTTTTGGACTCTAACTTGCATGGTTTGAATGGAACTAACCCGGACTGACGATGTTTTCTGCAGAATTGCCATGGTGTTATTTTTGTGTGCAGAAATAAAAGTTCTCAGAATGACCTGAAAATCAACGGAGATTATTTTTGGAATATATAAAAGATCCTGGAAGAAGAATCCACGTCAGGAGCCCACACCCTGTCCACGAGGGTGGGGGCGCACCTACCCCCTTGGGCGTGCCCCCTGCCTCGTGGGCCCCCTGACGCTCCACCGACCTCAACTCCAACTCCATATATTCGTGTTCGGGGATAAAAAAATCAAAGAGAAGGATTCATCACGTTTTACGATACGGAGCCGCCGCCAAGCCCTAAACTCTCTCGGGAGGGCTGATCTGGAGTCCGTTCGGGGCTCTGGAGAGGGGAATCCGTCGCCATCGTCATTATCAACCTTCCCCCATCACCAATTTCATGATGCTCACCGCCATGCATGAGTAATTCCATCATAGGCTTGCTGGACGGTGATGGGTTGGATGAGATTTATCATGTAACCGAGTTAGTTTTGTTAGGGTTTGATCCCTAGTATCCACTATGTTCTGAGATTGATGTTGCTTTGACTTTGCTATGCTTAATGCTTGTCACTAGGGCCCGAGTGCCATGATTTCAGATCTGAACCTATTATGTTTTCATGAATATATGTGAGTTCTTGATCCTATCTTGCATGTCTATAGTCACCTATTATGTGTTATGATCCGTTAACCCCGAAGTGACAATAATCGGGATACTCACTGGTGATGACCGTAGTTTGAGGAGTTCATGTATTCACTATGTGTTAATGCTTTGGTCCGGTACTGTATTAAAAGGAGGCCTTAATATCCCTTAGTTTCCAATAGGACCCCGGTGCCATGGGAGGGTAGGACAAAAGATGTCATGCAAGTTCTTTTACATAAGCATGTATGACTATATTCGGAATACATGCCTACATTACATTGATGAACTAGAGCTAGTTCTGTGCCACCCTATGTTATAACTGTTGCATGATTGATCGCATACGACATAATTATCCATACTGGTCCATTGCCTACGAGCTTTTCCTATATTGTTCTTTGTTTATTTACTTTTCCGTTGCTACTGTTACAATCACTATAAAACCAAAAATATTACTTTTGCTACCATTACCACTATTATCATATTACTTTGATACTAAACACTTTGCTGCAGATATTAAGTTTCTAGGTGTGGTTGAATTGAAAACTCAGCTGCTAATACTTGAGAATATTCTTTGGCTCCGCTTGTGTCGAATCAATAAATTTGGGTTGAATACTCTACCCTCGAAAACTGTTGTGATCCCCTATACTTGTGGGTTATCAAGAATGCTATAGACTTTAAATGACAGCCTGCTTGCGATCCTTCAAAATGACCATATCTCCATTAGACCCAAACGAGTAGCCCCCAAGGGCCGGCTTAAGATGAAGGAGTTTAAATCTGAATATGTAGCCCCCATGAGCCGTCTTTAATTTGAAAAATCGAGCAGGGTCATTAAGGATTTGTCTTGAAAAAGAATAACCTACATTAGCCCCCAAGTGCCAAGTAGATTTCTTGTAATGTGCTTGAGACTTCAATAGAATAATTATCATGACTCCTAAGTGTTGCTTGATTTATCTTTTGCAGGCTGAATTAAGTATGAAGGAATCTCAGGTAATCGATCTACGGAAGAACATCACCTTACAAAAATTAGAGACATCAAAGGCCAAATCAGAACTGAAAGCCGCCTTGGAGGTATCTGAAAAATTGAAGACGGACTTCAACACACAGAGAACCGACTGGGAAAACGAGAAGGCAGCTCTTTTGGAGAGAGCTAAATATGCTGAAGCTGCTCTTAAGACGGTGACGGAGGAGCTTTCCGGGTTAAAACGACATGTAAATCAGATGACATCCACCATCTTTGGTAAGTGACCATGCATTGTAATTTTGCCTCAGTAGATTACTTTAAACCACCTCGCGACTTACCATTTTTTATGTAACCAGGCCCCAGAAGCTCCAACCTTGGACAAGATATGTTGGTGAAGCTGAAGGCGACTTACACCTTGGTTGAACAGCCATATACCGGTGCTTAGCGAACTATAGCAGCCATGTCCCACACTAAACAGCCACCCGCTCATATCAGGGAAGTACTGGACAAACTGTCAGTCATACCCCAAAGGGTGGAGGAGATAAATCAGTCGTCTGCCAGAGCTGGTGCCATCACCGCCCTGAATCGGGCCAAAGCATGGCAAGCAGAGCTAGACCCGGAGGAGATGGCTACTGGTTGTCCAAGCTTCAAAGAAGACGGGTCTCCCTTTGATGCAGATAACTTTGCCAAATGTGTAAGAGAGATGCGTCCCTTCGCGAGCAAACTGGCAGAAGAAACTGATCTATCCAAATATCAGGCGGCTTATACCGTTGAGAATGCAAGAGTGAAGGTGCCGGTTTATGAAGTTATGGATCTTATTCTGCCAACACGTAAGCACACTTTTGGTCCTTATATTGATCCATCCACACTCATAGATGATGGAGCTGTATTCAAGGCTGTAACTGGCATCAATTGGACATCACTTAATTTCCTGCCAATGGATGATGAATAAGAAGAAGAACCGGTGCAGGATAACCCGGAGTCTTCCACACGCCAAGCCGACAACAACTTACCCAAGGGGCGGATCTTGAACCGCAGCATTACGTTTCTCTTCTGAAAAATATCTTAATCATTTAGGCTTTTGAAAAAGCTTTGTAATAGGCTAGTTAAAACAATGATCTGTCAAGACATCGAGCATGTTTAGCCTTAAGACTGTTGAAAAATGTTTATGTGCTACCAACGAGCTTGCAGAGATTATCGTATTGTTTTTCAATGTTCCTGTGATACGTCTCCAACGTATCTATAATTTATGAAGTATTCATGTTGTTATTTTATCATTCTTGGGTGTTTTACAATCATTTTATAGCAACTTTATATCATTTTTTGGGACTAACCTATTGACCCAGTGCCCAATGCCAGTTGTTGTTGTTTGCTTGTTTTTTGCATCGCAGAAAATCAATATCAAATGGCGTCCAACCACCGCGAAACTTTTGTGGACTTTTTATGGGACAGAAGACTCCCGATGGGCCAAAGCAGCACCTGGGGGTGCACCGAGGGGGGCACAACCCACCAGGGCATGCCAGGGCCACCTGGCGCGCCCAGGTGGGTTGTGCCCACCTCGGTGGCCTTCCGTACCCCTTCTTTGCACTATAAATTCCCAAATATTCCGAAACCCTTGGGGGTTAACCTAGATCAGAAGTTCCGCCACTACAGGGGCTCCGTAGCCACCGAAAACCAATTTAGACCCGTTCTGGCACCCTTCCGGAGGGGGGAATCATCTCCGGTGGCCATCTTCATCATCCCGGCGACCACCACGATGAGGAGGGAGTAGTCCACCCTCGGGGCCGAGGGTTTGTACCAGTAGCTATGTGTTTAATCTCTCTCTCTCTTGTGTTCTTGAGATATCACGATCTTGATGTATCGTGGGCTTTGTTAATATAGTTGGATCATATGGTGTTTTCCCCTCTCTATCTTGTTGAGATGAATTGAGTTTTTCCCTTTGAGATCTCGTTATCATCGGATTGAATACTTTTATGGATTTGAGAACACTTGATATATGTCTTGCAATTGAATACTCATGGTGACAATGGGGTATCATATTGATTCACTTGATATATGTTTTGGCACTCAACTTGCAGATTCCCGCGGTGACATTGGGGTAATATATGCAGAGGGGTTGATGCACATTCTTGTCCTTGTTTCTTCGGTAGAAATCTTAGGGCACTCTTTGTAGTTCTTTGTGTGGATTGATTATTATGAATATGAATATGCTTTGGTGTTATTCTAGTACAAACTCTAGGAATAACGGAAACAATAGCTTTGTGTTATTTTAGTACAAACTCTTGAATAGATTGATCGGAAAGAATAGCTTTGAGGTGGCTTCATACCCTACAATCAATTCCTATCTTTTGTTCTCCGCTAATAGGAACTCGGGAGTGATTCTTTGTTACACTTTGAGGGATAATCATATGATCCAACTATGTTAGCATTGTTGAGAGTTTGCACTAGCGAAAGTATGAACCCTAGGCCTTGTTTTTAAGCACTGAAATACCGTTTTTGTGCTCATTTACTATTTGCTACCTTGCTGTTTTTATTTATTCAGATTATAAAAATATATTTCTACCATCAATATTACACTTTTATCATCATCTCTTCGCCGAACTAGTGCACCTATACAATTTGCCATTGTATTGGGTGTGTTGGGGACACGAGATATTTCTTGTATTTGGTTGCAGGGTGGTTTGAGAGAGACCATCTTCATCCTACACCTCTCATAGATTCATAAACCTTAGGTCATCCACTTGAGGGAAAATTGCTACTGTCCTACAAAACTCAGCGCTTGGAGGCCCAACACATGTCTACAAGAATAAAGTTGCGTAGTAGACATCAAGCTCTTTTCTGGCGCCGTTGTCGGGGAGGTGAGTGCATGAAGGTATATCTTTAGATCTTGCAATCAAATCTTTTAGTTTCTTGTTTTATCACTAGTTTGGTTTATAAAAGAAAACTACAAAAAAATGGAATTGAGGTTGCATCATATTATTGATCATCTTTATATATCTTTCTTGAAAATGATGGTTCGGAAAATTGTGCTCAATTGTTAGAAGAAGAAGTCAATATAATGTGTGGCACAAAATATTTGAATGATGAACATGATTGCAATGTTGTTAGTATGAATTCTTTGAATATCCATGATGCTAATGATATGAAAAGCTAAAAGCTTGGGGATGCTATGTTTGATGAAGATGATATTTTTTGTCCCCCAAGCTTTGATGTGCAAATTTATTATGATGAAAGCATGCCTCCTATTTATGATGATTATATTGATGAAAGTGGGTTTGGAAGAGTGTAAACTTTAGGAGGTAATGATCCCACTATTTTGGAGTGTGTTGAATCTTATTGTGATAATTATGAAAGTGGATTTGGAGAGGTCATGACTTTATTTAGTGATGAATCCACTATTTTGGAGGTTGCAATTGATTATGACAACAAAGTTGCTATCTATGATGATTATAGTGATGACATGTATTCTATAAAGAATAATGATAACCATGAAACTTGTCATCATGATTTTAATTTTCAATCCTATGATAGTTATATTGTTGAGTTTGCTCCCACTATTATTCATGACAATAAATTTGCTTATGTGGAGAGTGAGAAAATTTCTATGCTTAAGTATCATGAAAAGAATGCTTTATGTGATAGATATTTTGTTGAATTCATTCATGATGCTACTGAAAATTATTATGAGAGGGGAACACATGATTTTACATATTGCAATAATATCAATTTTCCTCTGTTTATGTTGAAAGTTTTGAAGTTATGCATGTTTTGCCTTCCTATGCTAGTTGATTCTTGTTCCCATAAGTTGTTTGCTCACAAAATCCCTATTAATAGGAAGTGGGTTAGGCTTAAATGTGCTAGTCATATGCTTCATGATGCTCTCTTCATGTTTCAATTCTTATCTTTTATGCGAGCATCATTGAAATTATCATGCCTAGCTAAAAGGCATTAAAGAAAAGAGCTTGTTGGGAGACAACACAACCCTTTTACCTACTGTTTTTGCGTGTTCAGATGATTAGGCTACTGTATTAATCATGTTTTATTTCTTTTGTTTCAATAAAGTGCCAAGTAAAGCCTTTGGGATCATGTTGGGTGATAGTTGATTTAATCTTGCTGAAAAATAGAAACTTTTGCACTCAGGAAAACAATTCTCATTTTTAACATAAGCCTGATAAAATGCTGATTATTTTTGCAGAAGATTAATCGGCAAATTTCTCAGGTTTTCCTAAATTTTCAGAATTTTTGGATTGGTAGAAGTATGGTTTGAGTACAGATTACTACAGACTGTTTTGTTTTTGACAGATTCTGTTTTCAATGCATAGTTTGCTTGTTTTCTAGTTTCTATGGATTATATTGCTCAATATAAATTGTGGAAATGATATCCTACTGTAGGCATTGTGTGTAAACAATTATGAATCTTGTCTTTGGCAGTACCAAAAGTGGATTGGTTTGCTCTTTATCATACTAACCTATCTCACAAAGTTCCGTTAAGTTTTGTGTGAATGAAGTTTTCAAGTTTTGGGTGAGATATTGATATGAGGAGAATAAGGAGTGACAAGAACCTAAGCTTGGGGATGCCCAAGGCACCCCCAAGTAAATATTCAAGGAAGATCCAAGCAACTAAGCTTGGGGATGCCCCGGAAGGCATCCCCTCTTTCATCTCCAACATTTTTGGTGACCTCACTTGGAGCTATGTTTCTATTCGTCACATGATATTAGTTTTGCTTGCAGTGTCAATTTATTTTGTTAGTATTTTCTTGCTGTTATTTATAATAATGTTTTGCATCTTTTATTTCAATAAAAGTGGCAATGATAGCCTTTGCCATGCTTATATTGCAAGTATACATGTTGCTGTTTGAAAACAGAAAGTTTACCGCTGATGCAAAAATTCCCTAGAAAATTCAGAATCTGATAAAATGTTGAAACTTTTTAAAAAATGAGCTCCGATAAATTTTATAGTGTGGTAAATTTTCATAATTTTAGGAGTTAAATAAGTATTGATACTCTTGCATTCTTTATAGACTGTACTGTTTTGGCAGATTGCTGTTATGTTTGCATTGTTTGCATATGTTTGCTTGTTTAATGATTCTATTTGAGGATAGGCGTATTAAATATGCAGAGGAATTTAGTATGCAATGTTGAATAATAATTTTAGTGATTTTCTACAGTAGAGAATGATAAGGTTTTTGCATTGGTTTATACTAACTTATCTCACGAGTTCTTGTTGAGTTTTGTGTGGATGAAGCTTTTGAGATTTAGGAAAACCGTGATATGAGAGGAATTAAGGAGGCACAAAATCTCAAGCTTGGGGATGCCCAAGGCATCCCAAGATAATATTTCAAGAAGTCTCAAGCATCTAAGCTTGGGGATGCCCTGGTAGGCATCCCACCTTTTTTCTTCAACAATTATCGGTTAGTATCGGTTGAGCCTAAGTTTGTGCTTCTTCACATTAGTTGTGCTATTGTTGGAATATCATTTTATTTTGTTTTTCTTGCTATTTTAATAAAATACTTAGATCTGAAAGTTTTTAAATAAAATAGAGTCCTCAAATAGTTGCCAAGGAGGCTAAGTAAGCGACATTCACGCCCCGTCAACGAAGCTCTTTCCTATGTCATTTAGTCTTCTGCTTCACTTATATCCTATGAGTAAATTGTTTAATAAAGTGAATATCATGAAGTTGAAATCATATCATGCCTAATGGTAGCTTCACATTGGGTTTAGAAAGTGAAATCTTTTGAGGCTTGACAATCACAATATTGGTCATACAAGCAATTCACAAATAATTAGTATAAGGAAGAGAACTTTCACATATAAATACACTATCATGGAAATCTTTTGTGATTTTGAGCCCCCATCAAGATATTATATGCCAAAATTGTTGATGTTGTACAAGGAAGAAAACATAATGGTTTATGTTTGTTCATATTCACATAGAAGTTATATTGTCATAGATCCTTCAACATCTGGTGCTTGCCTCCCTTCTTTGCTAGCCAAAAATTCCGCACCAAGTAGAGATACTACTTGTGCATCCAAAAACCCTTAAACCCAAATCTTATTTTCAAGAGTCCACCATACCTACCTAAGGATTGAGCAAGATCCTTCAAGTAAGTTGTCATCGGTGCAATAAGGCAATAAAATTTCTTCTAAAAGTGTGAGATCATTTAGTGTAAGAGAAAATTGAGCGTTGTACGAACTTGTGATGGCAAAGTAATAAAAGCGACGGACTGCATAAAAAAGGTTGCTATCATAAGGGACAATATAGCGTGACGTTCTTTTGCACTAAGGGATTGAGCATACAAACAAATAAGCACATGTCAACCTCTGCTTCCCTCTGTGAAGGGCCTATCTTTTATTTTTCAGTATTTACTTTAATGCAAAGAGTCAAAGTATTTCTCTCTATTCCTTTTTATTTTTCTCTTTTGGCAAGAATCATGTGGCGAGGAAAGATCTAGGCACATATGTCTAGTTGAATATGGGTAGCATGAGTTATTATTGTTGACATCACCCTTAAGGTGAATATGTTGGGTGGCAAAACAATAAGCCCCTATCTTTCTATGTGTCCGGTTGAAATGTTTTGCTCATGTGTACAAGGTGAGTGTTAGCAATCATAGAAGACTATATGATGGTTGAGTATGTGGAGCTCTTACTTAAACTCCGTTGAATAAGTTGAATTGCGATTGCTTGGTGACTAAGAACAAAGGTTGTTGAGTTTCATGAGAATTCATTGTTTGGACCTTAACATGTGAATTGGTTGCTACTATAACATAAGAAGTTTCATAAGAAAGAATTGCTTTTATGATTCTAGGAAAAGTGATTGAAATTATCATTGATCAAACTTATGCACTTTGCTAGCATTCACACTTCATAAATTATTTCTTTTATCATTTACCTACTCGAGGACGAGTAGGAATTAAGCTTGGGGATGCTGATACGTCTCCAACGTATCTATAATTTATGAAGTATTCATGCTGTTATTTTATCATTCTTGGGTGTTTTACAATCATTTTATAGCAACTTTATATCATTTTTGGGACTAACCTATTGACCCACTGCCCGGTGCCAGTTGTTGTTCTTTGGTTGTTTTTTACATCGCAGAAAATCAATATCAAACAGAGTCCAAACACCGCGAAACTTTTTGTGGATTTTTTATGGTCCAGAAGACTCCCGATAGGCCAAAGCACCACCTGGGGGTGCCCTGAGGGGGGCACAACTCACCAGGACGCGCCAGGGCCCCCTGGCGCGCCCAGGTGGGTTGTGCCCACCTCGGTGGCCTTCCGTACCCCTTCTTTGCATTATAAATTCCCAAATATTCCGAAACCCTTGGGGGTTAACCTAGATCAGAAGTTCCACCACCGCAGGGCTCCGTAGCCACCAAAAACCAATCTAGACCCGTTCTGGCACCCTGTCGAAGGGGGGAATCATCTCCGGTGGCCATCTTCATCATCCCGGCGACCACCACGACGAGGAGGGAGTAGTCCACCTTCGGGGCTGAGGGTTTGTACCAGTAGCTATGTGTTGAATCTCTCTCTCTCGTGTTCTTGAGATGTCACGATCTTGATGTATCGCGGGCTTTGTTAATATAGTCAGATCATATGGTGTTCTCCCCTCTCTATCTTGTTGAGATGAATTGAGTTTTTCCCTTTGAGATCTCGTTGTCATCAGATTGAATACTTTTATGGATTTGAGAACACTTGATATATGTCTTGCAATTGAACTCGTGGTGACAATGGGGTTTCGTATTGATTCACTTGATATATGTTTTGGCACTCAACCTGCGGATTCCCGCGGTGACATTGGGGTAATCTATGCATAGGGGTTGATGCACGTTCTTGTCCTTGTTTCTCCGGTAGAAATCTTGGGGCACTCTTTGTAGTTCTTTGTGTGGATTAAGTATTATCAATATGAATATGCTTTGGTATTATTCTAGTACAAACTCTAGGATAGATCAAATGGAAACAATAGCTTTGTGTTATTTTAGTACAAAGTCTTGAATAGATCGATTGGAAAGAATAGCTTTGAGGTGGCTTCATACCCTATGAACTATTCCTATATTTTGTTCTCCGCTAATAGGAACTCGGGAGTGATTCTCTTTTACACTCCGAGGGATAATCATATGATCCAACTATGTTAGCATTGCTGAGAGATTCCACTAGCGAAAGTACGGACCCTAGGCCTTGTTTTTAAGCATTGAAATACCATTTTTGTGCCTGTTTACTATTTGCTACCTTGCTGTTTTAATTTATTCAGATTATAAAAATATATTTCTACCGTCAATATTACACTTTTATCATCATCTCTTCGCCGAACTAGTGCACCTATACAATTTGCCATTGTATTGGGTGTGTTGGGGAGACAAGAGATTTTTTGTATTTGGTTGCAGGGTCATTTGAGAGAGACCATCTTCATCCTACACCTCTCACGGATTGGTAAACCTTAGGTCATCCACTTGAGGGAAAATTTCTACTGTCCTACAGAACTCTGCGCTTTGAGGTCCAACACATGTCTGCAAGAATAAAGTTGCATAGTAGACATCATCCTGCACGCATGGTAAGCAACACCCTGGCGGTTACGCCAAGGCGGGTCATAGTTTCCAATATGATATACTCCGTCGACTTAAAGTCTATAACTAGGGCGGGTTACAAGAAACCCAAAGTACTCATGCAAATATGAAAAGTCATACCTGTAGACTAATGTCACCATAATGATGTAATAATTATAGTCTAGCATGGGCATTTACTCGCAAATATGTAAAATTGCGACTTGAATTTATTCAAGGCAAAACCATTCTGGTGACTTAAAGTCTACTTATCAGGGCGGGTTTTTAACCCAATATGCTCAATCATGAGTCATACAATCAAGGCTACATGGCCCGAATTGTGAAAACCATATATTTATATGGAAAAAGATATGAATCAAAAAATCTTCAGGAAAAATAGAAATTCAGAACACAAGGCTTTCATAGGCCGCCAAGCCTAAAACTTCTAGTGCTTTCATGGGCCGCACAACCATTGAGTTATTTCCAGCACACCTGTAAGCTGGCCCACGCATGACAAACCGCTGGTTTAACTTTAACGAGTTCAGGGTCTTACTTAAAGAGATTGACTGTCAAGAACACGACGGGTCATTCCAGGGTTACCTGGGTGGAGTAGAAATGACAAACATGCCGGTAGCTTGAAAGTTGGTGTTTAACTTGGCTAGGAAGCCGATCAAGAGGGTATGCAAGGCTATGCTCATTGAGCAGGAAGCCCCCAAGTGACCAATAAGATGGCTATGAAGCCGACCAAGAGGGTAATCAAGGCTCTACTCATTGAGCAGGTAGCCCCCAAGTGATCCATAATATGGCTAGGAAGCCGACCAAGAGGGTAATCAAGGCTCTGCTCATTGAGCAGGTGGCCCCCAAGTGATCAATAAGATGGCTAGGAAGCCGACCAAGAGGGTAATCAAGGCTCTGCTCATTGAGCAGGTGGCCCCCAAGTGATCTTTATGAACAATTAATGAAGGCTCAAACTTATTGAAGTGAAATGACAGAGGCCCTAATTTATCAGGATGCCGACTTTATTATCTTGATCACAATATATACATGGATGAAAGTATGTACAACACAAGAGCTAGTGGCTCAAGTGTAATATGGCTAAAGATGAATAATGTTCCACGGCCGGTGGGTCTCCTCCTTCGATGTGCGTGAGTCCTTGTTCCCTCAAATATTAATGTGGTAGTATGACCCGTTGTTCAGGTTTTTGCTGACCACAAAAGGTCCCTCCCAAGGCAGGGATAACTTGTGCTTATATGTTTGATCTTGGATGAGCCGGAGCACCAAGTCGCTGATACGTCTCCAACGTCTCTATAATTTTTGATTGTTCCATGTTGTCATAGTGCCAAGTGCCAGTTGCTGTTTTCTGCATGTTTTTTACATCACAGGAAATCAATACCAAACGGAGTCCAAATGCCATGAAACTTTACGAAGATTTTTTATGCACCAAAAGATGCCTAATGGGCCAAGGCTGCGCCTAGGGGTCCTTCGAGGAGAGCACAACCCACCAGGGCGCGCCAGGAGGCCCAGGCGCACCCTGGTGGGTTGTACCCACCTCGGGTCCCCCCCTGGACCACCTCTTTGCTCTATAAATACCCCAACATTCCAGAAACCCTAGGGGAGTCGACTAAAATCAATTCCAGCCGCCGCAGAGTCCAGAACCATCAGATCCAATCTAGACACCATCATGGAGGGGTTCACCACTTCCATTGGTGCCTCTCTGATGAAGCGTGAGTAGTTCTTTGTAGACCTTTGGGTCCATAGTTAGTAGCTATATGTCTTCCTCTCTCTCGCTGGATTCTCAATACAATGGTCTCCTGGAGATCCATATGATGTAACTCTTTTTGCGGTGTGTTTGTTGGGATCCGATGAACTTTGAGTTTATGATCAGATCTATCTTTTTATATCCATGAAAGTATTTGAGTTTCCTTGATCTCTTTTATGCATGATTGCTTATAGCCTCATATTTCTTCTCTGATATTTGGGTTTTGTTTGGCCAACTGCATCTATTTGTCTTGCAATGGGAAGATGTGCTTTGTAGTGGGTTCGATCTTACGGTGCTTGATCCCAGTGATAGAAGGGGAACCGACATGTATGTATCGTTGCTACTAAGGATAAAATGATGGGGTCTATCTCTACATAGATAGATCTTGTGTACATCATGTCAGTGTCTTATTGCATTACTCCGTTTCTCCATGAACTTAATACACTAGATGCATGTTGGATAGCCGTCGATATGTGGAGTAATATTAGTAGATGCAAGCAGGAGTCGGTCTACTAATCTTGGACGTGATGCCTATGTAATGATCATTGCCTAGTGTGACGCCCCGAGACCGACGCGCCAGGTGTCTTCCAGTTATTCGTTGTTGTTGCCTTGTCATTTGCTTGCGTGATGCATCTTATCATGTCATCATGTGAATTGCATCATCATGTTTAAAAAAACTTGCATCTGTCTCGGTCTCCTCGTTATGTCCGTTGTCCGTTCTGTGCCCAGACACACTTGCATGCGCCCGCGGCATGTCCGAAATATTATTTTATAAGTGGCTGGAAAATGTTCTTGGTTTGGGTTGAAAGTTGGCGTGTGGTCTTATTTTAGTGTAGGAAGACCACGTGTCAAATTTCATCGCGTTCGGAGTCCGTTTGATAGCCCAACCGTTAACTATAGCGACAATATAGTCGGTCAAAACGTCGGACGTTTTCGGACTCCGGAAACAGTCGCCGGGTCTCTCTCTTCTCTTCTCTCAGCCCAAGGCTTTCTGCATGGCCCACTACCTAACCGCCAGGCCTACCTAACCTCTCTCGTCAGCCCGCGACCATCCTCGCGCGCGTCCGAAAGTTGTCCCGGACCCGACCCGAGCAGTCGCCACCGTTGTGTCCGGATCATCCCCAAACATCTACAAAACATCACCGTTTTCTTATTTGGACTCCTTACCTATTTTATTCTTGTCCGTCGGAGTTCGATCCGATGATCCAAATCCCTCTCCTTTAATCCTTTTGCTATATATATCAAACAAACCCTAAAAACTAGGTCACTTGTCCCTTCAGCCGCCGTTGCATCTTCCTCGGGATCCCCGATCCAATCCATCCACTCCACCCGACCGACCTAACCCACCTTCTCGATTTGCATCCCCGACCAACCACTGCAGTCCCCATGCGCTCGTGGATCTCCTCTACCTCGCCTGAGCTCGCCGGGGAGCAGATCACCGCGACACCCGATCTTTTGCGCCTCCCCTCGTCCAGGAGCATCTGCTCCTCTGCCCGAGCACCCCTGCCTCGGCCTTGTGACCCCGCGACTCCCTCCTGCAGCCCGAGCAAGCCGTCAGGAGGCGGGATCCCATGCTGCAAGGAGCTCCTCGCCGCTCGGATTTTCCCCAAGTCGCCGGACCTTCCTCCAAGCGTCACCGCCGGCGGCCACATGTCCAGCATGCCTTCTTCACCGCCGCTTGCCTCTCCCTTCGCCTCACTCCCCTCTCCCGTTTCTCTTTGTCAGGGACCGAAGACATGGCCGCCCGACCTGAAGCCGCCTCCAGCGCTTGCGTTGACCCAGCCACGTGCCGCCCGGAGCTCCTCGACGCCGGCCGGATCCATCATCCAGGAGATCCGCCTTCCCGTCACCCTCTCGTCCGCCTCCAGCCGTCTCTGTCGCCAAGCGTCGCCGGCGACCTTTCCTACTTCGCGCTGAGAGCCGCGCCCCTGTTTTGCCCGAAGGAACGAGCAGGATGACGAGCGCGTTGACCAGTCGTTCGCTGCTTCCCGATCGAGCGTCTGGGCCAACCTCGCTTCGTGCCTCATCGCGCCCTGCCCGCGGCCCAACAAGTTGATCCGGCCCAGCCGCTCCCCTCCACCGCGGCCTGCGAGCTGTAGCCCACGGGCCGAGGCCCAGATCTGCCACGCCCCTGTAGGCCCAATGTGAGCAGTGCTCCAGATTCGGCCCATCTCTATATTTTTTTCTGCGTGATCGTTTTTTTTCCTTTTATCCTGTGAATGCCAAATTTGTAGAAAAACCCTTGCATTTCATGCATTTAATAACTCACAAATGGTGCATCGGAGTAAAATGATTTATATATGAAACTTGTTTAGAATTTTGTCTAGATTCATAATATCCGATTTTCATCTATGTTTAAAATGTTTAAAATGCTGTTTGTGTATTTTTTTGTCCATATGCCATGCTAAAATGCTTTAAATCATAACTAAATGACCGTAACTCAGAATTTAATAAACTTTATATGCAAATGGGGTAGAATTTTTCCTAGTTTAACATGGTGGCATCATCTTGCATGTTTAATAACTATAAAATATGGTTTAGGGCAGAACAGTACCAAACCATAAAATATGCACATGAGGTTTTTCCGGAATTGTTGTTTGTTATTTCCGGCCTCATTTAAACTTGCCTAGATAGATAGTTTCTTTGTGCTTCATCTCTTGCCATGCTAACAACATTTAATCTTGTTGGGTACATAAACGAGAGAGAACTAACTAAGTCATGTGGTGTTTTCTTCAATATGCAACTCCGTTGCATAATGAGCTCCACTTAATTTGTAGGATTGTTTGTGTGCTTTGCCATGCCATGCTTCTTTAAACCGGACATGCATCATACTTGTTTGTGCATCGTGCCATGTTCGTGTGTTGGTTGTTTACTATGTTGTGTGCTTCTTTCCGGTGTTGCTTCTTCGGGTTGGTTCTGATAACGTCGCGTTTGTGAGGACCCGTTCGACTATGTCCGTTTGTCTTCTTCCTGGACTCGTTCTTCTTCCTTGCAGGATTTCAGGCAAGATGACCATACCCTCGAAATCACTTCTATCTTTGCTTGCTAGTTGCTCGCTCTTTTGTTATGCCTATGCTGCGATACCTACCACTTGCTTATCATGCCTCCTATATTGTTGAACCAAGCCTCTAAACCACCTTGTCCTAGCAAACCGTTGTTTGGCTATGTTACCGCTTTGCTCAGCCCCTCTTATAGCGTTGTTAGTTGCAGGTGAAGATTGGAGTTGTTCCATGTTGGAACATGGTTATTTTGTTGGGATATCACAGTATCTCTTATTTAATTAATGCATCTATATACTTGGTAAAGGGTGGAAGGCTCGGCCTTATGCCTGGTGTTTTGTTCCACTCTTGCCGCCCTAGTTTCTGTCATATCGGTGTTATGTTCCCGGATTTTGCGTTCCTTATGCGGTTGGGTTATTATGGGAACCCCTTGACAGTTCGCTTTGAATAAAACTCCTCCAGCAAGGCCCAACCTTGGTTTTACCATTCGCCACCTAGCCTTTTTCCCTTGGGAGTCACGCATGCCGAGGGTCATCTTTATTTTAACCCCCCGGGCCAGTGCTTGTCTAAGTGTTGGTCCGAACTAGAGCCAGTTGCGGCGCCACCTCGGGGAAACTTGAGGGTTGGTTTTAGCTGTACGTAGTGTTCATCCGGTGTTGCCCTGAGAACGAGATATGTGCAGCTCCTATCAGGATGTCGGCGCATCGGGCGGTCTTGCTGGACTTGTTTTACCATTGTCGAGGATGTCTTGTAACCGGGATTCCGAGTCTGATCGGGTCTTCCCGCTAGAAGGAATATCCTTCATTGACCGTGAGAGCTTGTGATGGGCTAAGTTGGGACACCCCTGCAGGGATTTGAACTTTCGAAAGCCGTGCCCGCGGTTATGGGCATATGGGAATTTGTTAATGTCTGATTGTAGAAAACCTGAAGTTGATCTTAAATTAAAATACATCAACCGCGTGTGTAACCGTGATGGTCTCTTTCCGGCGGAGTCCGGAGAGTGAACACGGTGTTGGAGTTATGCTTGACGTAGCCTGTTCTAGGATCACTTCTTGATCATAGATTTCTCGCACGTGCTTTGCCTTCTCTTCTCGCTCTCATTTGCGTATGTTAGCCACCAAATATGCTAGTTGCTTGCTGCAGCTCCACCTCATACCTTTTACCCTTCCTATAAGCTTAAATAGTCTTGATCGCGAGGGTGTGAGATTGCTGAGACCCCGTGACTCACAGATACTTCCAAAACCAGTTTGCAGGTGCCGATGTTACCGAGCAGGTGACGCAATCAAGCTCAAGGAGGAGCTCAATGAAGATCTTGTCCTTTGTGTTGTTTCGTTCTAGTCGATTAGTAGTGGAGCCCAGTTGGGGTCGATCGGGGATCTGTGTAGCATTTGGGGTAGTCTTCTTTTATTTTGGTTCCGTAGCCGGACCTTGATTGTATCTGGATGATGTAATGCTTTATTCATGTATCATGTGAAGTGGCGATTGTAAGCCAACTATGTTTTCTTTTCCCTTATGTATTACATGGGTTGTGTGAAGATTACCTCACTTGCGACATTGCTTTCAATGCGGTTATGCCTCTAAGTCATGCTTCAACACGTGGGAGATATAGCCACATCGAGGGCGTTACAAGTTGGTATCAAAGCCTTCCCCGACCTTAGGAGCCCCCTGCTTGATCGAATAGCTGGCGTTGTTGAGTCTAGAAAAATGTTTTGAGTCATTTAGGGTTATATATATCGGATAGTTAGGAATTCTTTTCACTCCCCAGTCCCTTCATCGCTCTGGTAAGGCATCCTGACGTAGAGTTTTGACTCTTCTCTTCTCAAATTTTCACAAATTTTTTTTAGGATCACGCGGGTATCTTGGAATCATTCCGATCGATTTGTGGCAAGAACCTTGTTCTTGGTGCCTCCTGACATTTAGGGGTTGTGGCAGTGTCCCGAGGAGTTGAGCTCCGAGGTGTTGTCGTCACAATTTTATCATTGCAGTTCTAGAATACCTGAGTTTAGTTTCGCCGACATCGAAAATCTCTTTTACGCAGTTGTTGGTGAGATAACCTCGACGCCACCCAGTACTGGGGCGGGAGTTCGTGAGTATTGCCATAACTCGTATAACGGATGCTTTTCGAAGGTTGAGGTAGACGATTTCCAAAGGTTTCTTGGTTATGTGTTGAAGGATGGATACAGCTGGATGTAGGATTTGCTAGTTTTGGGTGAGATATTATGCTTCCCCTGTATCCCCAACACCTGATTGCATAACTGGGAAAGTTTCGGGAGTTTATAAGTGGGAATTCAAGTAGCTCTTAGGATATCTTTCCGACAGATGTATGATATGAAATTGGAGTTCGACGTCTAGTGGTCCGCCTATCCACAGTTGGTTTTACAATGGTCTCATTGTGTCTTAAAGAGTCCTTGGCTATGCCGACTCGGGGACGCTTCGTATGTCATGTGCACTGCCTTGTACATGATGGTGCTGTACGATCGAGCCTGTGTAGGCCCCACCATGAAAACTTTGGACGAAACTCTCTATCATATGTTTGTTCCGGCTTATTCCGCAAGCCAATCCTTTGTTTTGTTTTGAGTTGTGGTATTCAAGTCGCTTCGAAGTCAAATGTTGATTCCATACCTTTTCCTAAGTGGTGTTATCATGTGAATACTAATCCTTCATGATAATCGAGTTTGTCATGTCAATGCTTTTTAACCGGTGTGCTTCTCTTCAAGTGGATCCAATCATTTCAACTTCCGCAAGATCAATTATCACTTCTTCTCAATGGTGTTTGTTTCATCCGTCCCAAATTGTCTTTGTTTTTCCCGCCCACCCACCCTTTGACTTCAAGGACTCGGATTTCTTAAATCAAGCATCCATCTTATGGATATGAAGTCTTCCCATTTTGTTCCGTCAATATTCTTACCCGGTAGTTCTCGTGAAGATGCTCTACACACTCATCATTCTTCATTCTTTTCTTTTTCCAGTGGATTCAATTCAAGTTTTGTCGATCGTATCATTTCCTTGTTTCAAATGCTTTCTTATGCTGGTGCACCTCATAATCTTCCACTTCTTGCTATTCAATTGTTCCGGAGTGTTCAAGATATCTCGAGTCTGTTATCTCATTCAAGTCTTTTAATTCAACCGGTGCTATCTCCTTTTTCAAGTAATCATATGAATGGTGTTTTCTTTTGAGTGGCACCTAACCCACAGGTCTTTTTCCCAAGATCTTACCTGACTCTTCTTATTTTCCCGGAGTTATTCTCAAATTCTTTTCGAAGTTTGACGTAAGAATGAATTGTCATCAGTCAAATGCCTTTCTCGAAGATTTTTCATTTTTTCATCATTGGCTCAACCTTTGCATTCTTCATTCCGGAGTTCCTCAACAATTCTTGGTGGTGTTTCTCGTCGTCATTCTCGGATTTTGAAGACCAAAGAAGAGTTTTTCCTCCATATCTTATCCGTTCTCGCAGAGATTCGTGATTCTAGTTTGAGTCCATCCTCTCATAATTGTTTTTGATTGTGGAAATTCTTTTCATCCTTCCGGAGCAATTCAAGAGTCTTTTCTGTTTGATTCTCCAAAGCCCATCATTTCGGAAGATTTATTCATTCTCAGCTTTCAGCTATAATTCTCCTAATCTTACTGGTGCATCATTCAAGTATTCTCTTATCAGCTCGTGATCGCTTCGTTCTCATGTATCTAAATTCTCTCAAGCTTCTTCGTTTATTTGCTAATTCTTCCCGGTGTTGTCCTTATCTTTTCCCCGGTCATTTTAATTCTTATGGTGGTTCGTGCAAGATTCCTCTTCTTTCGCTATCATATCAATTCATTCGCTCTTTCGATTCCACCGGTGTTTCGTTGAAGACCTTATCAAGTTGGCGCGATATCTATCTTAATCCTTTCTTCGAGAATAAGTAGTGTGCCAAATCCATTGTTTATCATCAATTTAATTGATGAAGGACAAGCATAATGTCATTCTTATTCTTGTTTCATCCTAATGACTAATTCTTTATTCTGAAGGCCCTTCAAACTCTCGGTTTCATTTGTTTCATCTTCTCTTTTTCCCGGAGTTCCAACCTCTTTCAATTATATTATCACGGAGATCTCTATCTAAATCATTGCAAGGATTCAATCTTATTCTTTTCATCATTCAATTATTTTGGATCATTCTTTTGTTTACCGGAGTTCTTCATGAAATTTCTGCTTGATGGTCCATAAAGAACTTAATCCATTCTCGAAATGTTCATCAAGATTATTTTCAGAGGAGCTCAAGCATTCTTCATCTTGCAATCCGGAGTGCAATTCGTTCTTCCGTATCATGGGAGGTGGTATTATGTCATTCTTGATAATTTGAGTTCATGTTTCATGATTCACAAGTTTTTCAAGAGTGACATATCTAAATCCATCATTTTTCTCTTCGCTCAAGACTTCTTCTCAACCAATCTATCTCTTCTTTGGAGTTATATTGGGTTATATTTCACCTAAAGCTTTCCCTAAGGATTGTTGCTATTATGGTGCTTATAATTGACCCAAGTTCTTTTATCCCCCCGGTGAGATAAGTTTCTCGTCTCCTTGTTCATATCAATCCAATCTTTTGTTTTCGTTAGTGGCAGAATTTCACCTCATAATTTCAAGATGTTTTCCATAAGCCCACAACAAGCTTACTCTTTTCGTTGTTGGTTTTTCCAACAACTCCGTTTGAACCTTCTCCTAAGGATGCCTTTTCAAGCTCTTTTGTGACAGAAGTTGGCATTTTCTTCTCCATTCTTTTATTTCAATTATCTATCTTCTATTTCTTCCTTCCGGAGGCTTTGTGATGTTCCTCTCTTCAACCCATCTTCTTGTTTTGTCAGGATCGTGTTCTTTTCATGCTTATCCTTTTAACCGGAGTGTCAGGTCCTCTGCTCAAGTTCTTTTCTACTTATCTATTCTTGCTTCTCTTTTCTACCGGAGTGCTGTCCGAATTTGTTCTTCCTTGTTCCTATTTTCTAACGGAGTGTTCTCAACTTTGTTCATCTCTATTGTTTTTCTTTCTTTCAAGTTATTCAACCTTTCAAGGTTCTTTGGTTTCACTCGTTTGTCAAAGAAGCAACTTAGTTTTACCTCTCCTCTTCCTCTTCCGTTTTCCCTCCGGTGCCATCCCTAGGATCTCGGGTCGAGATATTCTCGTAGTGGTGGAGTGTTGTGACGCCCCGAGACCGACGCGCCAGGTGTCTTCCAGTTATTCGCTGTTGTTACCTTGTCATTTGCTTGCGTGTTGCATCTTATCATGTCATCATGTGCATTGCATCATCATGTTTTAAAAAACTTGCATCCGTCTCGGTCTCCTCGTTACGTCCGTTGTCCGTTCTGAGCCCAGACACACTTGCACGCGCCCGCGGCATGTCTGAAATATTATTTTACAAGTGGCTGGAAAATGTTCTCGGTTTGGGCTGAAAGTTGGCGTGTGGTCTTATTTTAGTGTAGGAAGACCGCCTGTCAAATTTCATCACGTTCGGAGTCCGTTTGATAGCCCAACCGTTAACTATAGCGACAATATAGTCGGTCAAAACGTCGGACGTTTTCGGTCTCCGGAAACAGTCGCCAGGTCTCTCTCTTCTCTTCTCTCAGCCCAAGGCTTTCTGCACGGCCCACTACCTAACCGCCAGGCCCTACCTAACTTCTCTCGTCAGCCCGCGGCCATCCTCGCGCGCGTCCGAAAGTTGTCCAGGACCCGACCCGAGCAGGCACCATCGTTGTGTTCGGATCATCCCCAAACATCTACAAAACATCACCATTTTCTTATTTGGACTCCCTACCTATATATTCTTTTCCGTCGGATTTCGATCCGATGATCCAAATCCCTCTCCTTTAATCCTTTTGCTATATATATCAGACAAACCCTAAAAACTAGGTCACTTGTCCCTTCAGCCGCCGCCGCATCTTCCTCGGGATCCCCGATCCAATCTATCCACTCCACCCGGCCGACCTAACCCACCTTCTCGATTTGCATCCCCGACCAACCACTGCAGTCCCCACGCGCCCGTGGATCTCCTCTACCTCGCCTGCGCTCGCCGGGGAGCAGATCACCGCGACACCTGATCTTCTGCGCCTCCCCTCGTCCAGGAGCATCTGCTCCTCTGCCCGAGCACCCCTACCTCGGCCTTGTGACCCCGCGACTCCCTCCTGCAGCCAGAGCAAGCCGTCAGGAGGCGGGATCCCATGCTGCAAGGAGCTCCTCGCCGCCTGGATTTTCCCCAGGTCGCCAGACCTCCCTCCAAGCGTCGCCGCCGGTGGCCACATGTCTAGCATGCCTTCCTCACCGCCGCTTGCCTCTCCCTTCGCCTCACTCCCCTCTCCCGTTTCTCTCTGTCAGGGACCGAAGACATGGCCGCCCGACCTGAAGCTGCCTCCAGCGCTTACGTTGACCCAGCCACGTGCCGCCCGGAGCTCCTCGACGCCGGCCGGATCCGTCGTCCGGGAGATCCGCCTTCCCGCCGCCCTCTCGTCCGCCTCCAGCCGTCCCTGTCGCCAAGCGTCGCCGGCGACCTTTCCTGCTTCGCGCTGAGAGCCGCTCCCCTGTTTTGCCCGAAGGGAACAAGTAGGACGACGAGCGTGTTGACCAGTCGTTCGCTGCTTCCTGATCGAGCGTCTGGGCCAACCTCGCTTTGTGCCTCATCGCGCCCTGCCCGCGGCCCAGCAAGTTGATCCGGCCCAACCGCTCCCCTCCATTGTGGCCTGCCAGCTGCAGCCCACAGGCAAAGGCCTAGATCTGCCGCGCCCCTGTAGGCCCAATGTGAGCAGCGCTCCAGATTCGGCCCATCTCTATATTTTTTCTGCCTGATCGTTTTTTCCTTTTATCTTGTGAATGCCAAATTTGCAGAAAAACCATTGCATTTCATGCATTTAATAACTCACAAATGGTGCATCGGAGTAAAATGATTTATATATGAAACTTGTTTAGAATTTTGTCTAGATTCATAATATCCGATTTTCATCTATGTTTAAAATGTTTAAAATGCTGCTTGTGTATTTTTTGTCCATATGCCATGCTAAAATGCTTTAAATCATAACTAAATGACCGTAACTCGGAATTTAATAAACTTTATATGCAAATGGGCTAGAATTTTGCCTAGTTTAACATGGTGGCATCATCTTGCATGTTTAATAACTATAAAATATGGTTTAGGGCAGAACAGTACCAAACCGTAAAATATGCACATGAGGTTTTTCCGGAATTGTTGTTTGTTATTTCCGGCCTCATTTAAACTTGCCTAGATAGATAGTTTCTTTATGCTTCATCTCTTTCCATGCTAACAACATTTAATCTTGTTGGGTACATAAACGAGAGATAACTAACTAGGTCATGTGGTGTTTTCTTCAATATGCAACTCCGTTGCATAATGAGCTCCACTTAATTTGTAGGATTGTTTGTGCGCTTTGCCATGCCATGCTTCTTTAAATCGGACATGCATCATACTTGTTTGCGCATTGTGCCATGTTCGTGTGTTGGTTGTTTACTATGTTGTGTGCTTCTTTCCGGTGTTGCTTCTTCGGGTTGGTTCTGATAATGTCGCGTTTGTGAGGACCCGTTCGACTACGTCCGTTTGTCTTCTTCATGGACTCGTTCTTCTTCCTTGCGGGATTTTAGGCAAGATGACCATACCCTCGAAATCACTTCTATCTTTGCTTGCTAGTTGCTCGCTCTTTTGCTATGCCTATGTTGTGATACCTACCACTTGCTTATCATGCCTCCTATATTGTTGAACCAAGCCTCTAACCCACCTTGTCCTAGCAAACCGTTGTTTGGCTATGTTACCGCTTTGCTCAGTCCCTCTTATAGCGTTGTTAATTGCAGGTGAAGATTGGAGTTGTTCCATGTTGGAACATGGTTATTTTGTTGGGATATCACAATATCTCTTATTTAATTAATGCATCTATATACTTGGTAAAGGGTAGAAGGCTCGGCCTTATGCCTGGTGTTTTGTTCCACTCTTGCCGCCCTAGTTTCCGTCATATCGGTGTTATGTTCCCAGATTTTGCGTTCCTTACGCGGTTGGGTTATTATGGGAACCCCTTGACAGTTCGCTTTGAATAAAACTCCTCCAGCAAGGCCCAACCTTGGCTTTACCATTCGCCACCTAGCCTTTTTCCCTTGGGAGTCGCACATCCCGAGGGTCATATTTATTTTAACCCCCCGGGCCAGTGCTTGTCTAAGTGTTGGTCCGAACTAGAGCTAGTTGCGGCGCCACCTCGGGGAAACTTGAGGGCTGGTTTTAGCTGTACGTAGTGTTCATCCGGTGTTGCCCTGAGAACGAGATATGTGCAGCTCCTATCAGGATGTCGGCGCATCGGGCGGTCTTGCTGGACTTGTTTTACCATTGTCGAGGATGTCTTGTAACCGGGATTCCAAGTCTGATCGGGTCTTCCCGCTAGAAGGAATATCCTTTGTTGACCGTGAGAGCTTGTGATGGGCTAAGTTGGGACACCCCTGCAGGGATTTGAACTTTCGAAAGCCGTGCCCACGGTTATGGGCATATGGGAATTTGTTAATGTCCAGTTGTAGAAAACCTGAAGTTGATCTTAAATTAAAATACATCAACCGCGTGTGTAACCGTGATGGTCTCCTTCCGGCGGAGTCCAGAGAGTGAACACGGTGTTGGAGTTATGCTTGACGTAGGCTGTTCTAGGATCACTTCTTGATCATAGATTTCTCGCATGTGCTTTGCCTTCTCTTCTCGCTCTCATTTGCGTATGTTAGCCACCAAATATGCTAGTCGCTTGCTGCAGCTCCACCTCATACCTTTTACCCTTCCTATAAGCTTAAATAGTCTTGATCGCGAGGGTGTGAGATTGCTGAGACCCCGTGACTCACAGATACTTCCAAAACCAGTTTGCAGGTGCCGATGTTACCGAGCAGGTGACGCAATCAAGCTCAAGGAGGAGCTCGATGAAGATCTTGTCCTTTGTGTTGTTTCGTTCTAGTCGATCAGTAGTGGAGCCCAGTTGGGGTCGATCGGGGATCCATGTAGCATTTGGGGTAGTCTTCTTTTATTTTGGTTCCGTAACCGGACCTTGATTGTATCTGGATGATTTAATGCTTTATTCATGTATTGTGTGAAGTGGCGATTGTAAGCCAACTATGTTTTCTTTTCCCTTATGTATTACATGGGTTGTGTGAAGATTACCTCACTTGCGACATTGCTTTCAATGCGGTTATGCCTCTAAGTCGTGCTTCGACACGTGGGAGATACAGCCGCATCGAGGGCGTTACACCTAGATATCGTCATGAGGATTTGAAGTTCTATAAATTGCCCAATAGTAATCGTCGTTTGCTATTTTTCTCGAGAGAAGCCACTAGTGAAATCTACGGCCCTCAGGTCTCTTTCTCATATTATTTGCCTTTGCGATATATTTTATTTGCCTTTTATTTTCAGATCTATTAAACCAAAAATAAAAAAATACCTTGCTGGAATATATTTCATTTGGCGTTCGATCTATCAATATTTACAACTTTCTCTCGTCCATGTGCCAATTTCTGGCGCCGCTACCCGAAAGGGATTGACGACCCCTTTTACACGTCGGGTTGCGAGTAGTTATTATTTGTGTGCAGGTGCTGTTTATGTTGTGTTGCTTGGTTCTCCTACTGGTTCGATAACCTTGGTTTCATATCTGAGGGAAATACCTACCACCGCTGTGTTGCATCATCCCTTCCTCTTTGGGGAAACACCGACGTAGCTTCAAACTGTTGGCATCCTGGGAACGGGGGTACCGAGACTTGCCTGCTCACGGCCCGCGAGCGTGGCTCCATCAACGGCCCAGCTTCAGAGGCAGCGACTCAAGACCCTCACGAGGGGCCAAGCCTCACGAGGCGGACGACACCAAGACCTCACTGGGGGCAGCCTCACTAGGCAGGCTCCCGAGGAGCGGAGATATCTATGCAAGGCGCACCTCGCGAGGTTCGTGTGACGTGAGCCATGATGACCAAGGCCATGCGGGAGCCAGCGGGCGCAGTGTACCAGTTTCCTCTTTGGTGCTAAGGAGGCAAGTGCAGGCGCGGAGTCCTGAGGCATCAGGCAAAGGTTTCCATATCGGTGCAACAAGACTAAGACCAAAAGGACGGCATGACGGAGGTCATCGCGGAGTCCATAGCAGTGTCACCACCAGAGCCTTTGGCAGGCGAAGACTACTTTTGTCAGGATAGCTTGTACTAGTTGCCCCCTTCAAACTTGGCCGTTGTGGGATCCCTTCCCGCCTAAACATTTTGGAAGAGGACCAAAGCCACTATAAATAAGACTCAGCCACCACCGTAGCGGGGGGTCAGTCGATCCAGAGAGAGAGGGGACGGATCATTCAGATACCCTCACATCCACCAGCTCATGGAGCTCAATAACACCTCACCTCCTGAGGCTGTTCATCTACTGTACTAGTTCATTCTCAGCCCCCCGAGGCAATCCACCCACAAACTGGAGTAGGGTGTTACACTGCAAGGTGGCCAAACCAGTATAAACCCCCGTGTCTCTTGTTCTTTGGGTTCGCCGAGCTAGGCCGTGGGATCGTTGAGCGAGCGAGTTGGGGAGATAGTGTTCTTCGTGCGCACCCCAGAGTTCGAACCTCTCAAGGGTTTGCCGGAACCCGTAATCCGACATTTGGTGCGCTAGGTAGGGGGAGGCGTCGAAGCCTCTCTTCCGTCGATCGACTCGCCGCCGCTCCATCGTCTCCATGGCTGATGCTCGTCTGGCTCGCGCTGAGCGTCGAGCCGCTCTCAACTCTCGCATCGCCCAGTCGACGGGCCTTCCCGTTGCTCTCCATCACTCGCTGCCAACTTCGCCACCGGCCCGACGGGGAACAAGCAACAAGCCTCGTCGATGCACCCTTCTGTGCGGCGGGACGGACGCACCGCCACCCTGTTGTGGGCTCCGGCCGGCTTGTCATCCCACGCTCGTCGCGGACCTGCGGACGCGCAGGCTGCGCTGCTCATGGCACTCGAGCTCCTGCATTACCGCCTCATCGACGACCTCTACGAAGACCAGATGGGCCGCATCGCTGAGCTCGTCAGCGCCGCAGGGGGCTCTCCTGCACCGTCCCTTTCGTTGCCTCGCCCACCTCCTGAAGCGGGCGACGTAGCCCATGGAGCACCTCTGCCACCTCCACATCAAGACGACACCCTCACACAAAGACGCGCGTCCCCGCAACGTGACCCACCACGTAGGGCGCCCACACGTGAAGAAGGAAGATGCCATGAAATCCCGCGGCCGCAAGAAGATGCTCCTGAAGTCCCAGCACCACCACATCAAGATCGCGTGCCGCCCATGGCGGCGGCGCGTGGGTACCAAGACCAGGCTCCAGTGACCATGGCGGGCTGTCGTGCCTTCACCCCCGAGCTACACAGTGTTGTCTGGCCCGACAAGTTCAAGCCCGACCTGCCTCCGCGCTACGACGGCACCCCCGACCCCACTGAGTTCTTGCAGCTCTACGAGTTGAGCATCGAGGCTGCCAACAGCGACAAGAAGGTCATGGCAAACTGGTTTCCCATGGCTCTCAAAGACGGCGCACGCTCGTGGCTCCTGAACCTGCCCGCGGGATCGATCTCCTCCTGGGGCGATATGCGTGAGCGCTTCGTTGCCAACTTCCAAGGCACTTGTGACCGCCCGCCTACCGCTGGTGACCTGCGGCGCATAAAGCAGCAGCCGGGGGAAACCCTGCAGAAGTACATCCATCGTTTCAACAGTGCTCGCCTCAAGATCCCCAAGGTAACGAACGAGGCCATTATCTCAGCATTCTCTAATGGTGTCCGCGATGTCAAGATGAAGGAAGAGCTCGCCATACACGAGGACATGTGCATGGCTTTGCAGATGTTCAACATGGCGACCAAGTGCGCGAGAGTTGAGGAAGGACGTCTCTCCCTCCTCGAGCTTCCAGCTGCCAACCCGGAAGACAAGAAGGCTAGGACCAAGGACGTGAAGTGCAAGGGGGCTGCCATGCTCGCGGAGGAACTAGAGATGAAGTGCGACTGCGACCACCCAGAGTCATCCAAGGCCAACCGCCCATTCTGCGCCTTCCACAACGTACACAGCCACAACACCAACGACTGTCGGGAGCTCACGGCCATCCGCGATGTGCGCTTCAGTCAATGCCCCGAGCACAATGACCGAGGCTATGACCGCGGAGGAGGCAGTAGTGGAGGACGCTGGGACGACCGCGGGCCCCGCCAGGAGTGGCGCGACCGACCTCGTGAGGACCGCTGGCAGGACCAACCTCGCGAGGGTGCCTGGAGGGACCAGCCTCGTGAGGACCGTCCTCAGGGCAACGCTGGCCTCCCTCCGCTGCCGTCACCACCAGAACGAGGGCGCTGGGGGCTTCCAGGAGCCTCGCGCCATCGCCTGCATCTTGGTTGGCGCTTAGGCCCCGGCCTCCCAACGCATCTTCAAGCAGTTCGCTCGAGAGGTTAACGCGGCCCTCTCTAGGCTCGAAGCCACGCGCCTGTTTAGGTGGTCCAAGTACACCATCACCTTCAGCTCGTTCGACCAGCTCAAGTGCGCGGCAACTGCCGGCACCCTCCCGATGCTCTGCTCGCCCATCATCATCAATGTCCTTGTCACCAAGACCCTCATCGGCGGCGCTGCAGGGCTCAATGTTCTCTCCGTCGAAACGTTCGAACGCCTCCAAGTGCCACATGATCAGCTGCAGCCCACCAAGCCCTTCTCAGGAGTAACCGACGGCTCCACCACCCCGATAGGGCAAATCCGTCTCCCTGTCACCTTCGCCAAGCGCAACAACTACCGCACTAAGCTCATCGACTTCGACGTCGCCCACATACGCCTTCCGTACAACGCCATCCTCGGGTATCCGACCCTGGCCAAATTCATGGTGGTGACCCATCATGGTTATAATGTCCTCAAGATCCCAGGGAGCTATGACATCATCACGGTCGCTTGCAAGGGAAAGGATGTGGTGTGCTCTCTCAAGCGCGCCTACCACGCTGCGTCGGCCAAAGACCCAGACAACAAAGGTGCCACCTATCCTCCTGAGGTTGTCCCCAAGAAGAAGAAATGGTTGTGCTGCCAAGATCCTCAGGAGAGCGGTGTCTCTAGCGGCACCACCTCAGGACCTGGACCAACGGCTAGGGCGCCTCCCGCTATCGCATAGGAAGGCGGGCCTGGCGTTCTCCTCGGGCTTGGCATGGAGGCTCTCTTCTAGAGGGCCTCTGACTTAGCCAATGTCACGAGGGAGGCGCTCGGGCACCACGTGGAGGCATGCTTCACCGCACGCTTCCCTCATGAGGGCACAAGGCATGGAGTACCTGGTGCTCAGGAGTTTATCACCAAGGTTTGCGACCGCCGCCCACCACCTGGCGCAGCTCCTTGTTTTGGCGAGGACGACGAGCTGTGTGTCTGCGTCAACATCCCAGGGCTCAATAGAGCCGCATCCTAGGAGTGTTCCTGGCCTTCGCGCATAGGTCGGTGCGAGGGTCCACCTCACAGCTATGTTCGCATGCCATTCGGCCTGTCGAACATGGCTTTCACCTTCCAGTGCCACCTGCAGAGCGTTCTGGTGGCTCAAGAGGCCAGGCATCACGCAGTCCTGGCGTTGATGGCGACCGTTCTTCATGAGCCTCCCGGGCCCCCAAAGCCTCCCGAGGCTCTGGACTCGGGCGGCTCGTGAGGAGCAACTTCTTTAACATGCGTCTTCAGCTGCTTCGACATCCCTCCAGCAATGGTGCGAGGTGACTCTTTACGATTCATTCAGTTGGGGGCGCCCCTCGTGCAGCATTATCCCCAAGTCGCACGGGCCTGTCCCTGCGACGCGTATCCTTTTGCGTCTTTAACTTACTCTGTTGGGGGCGCCCCTCGGGCAGCATCATCCCCAGGCCACGTGGGTCCGTCCCTGCGGCATGTATCGTTCTTGCATTTATCCAAGCTAGATTGCCTCCTCCCATGAATTACTTTATGATTATCGCCTGCTTGCCTGCTGCCCTTCGCGGCCTCCTGCGTTGCTGACCGACCTCCTTCTCATCCCGCAACAGGGGCTACACATGCTGGCATGGTGCTTGTGCTCGGGTCTGTCCCTGCAATGCCGATAAACCTGTGCGATCGAACTCTGGCTCGTGGCCCGCTCCGCGCACGTCACCTCACCAGATCCTCAGTGCCTCCATCTTCTTCTGGAAAGAACAACGGCAGGGTAGCGGCGCGATTATGAGTAATGCTCTTCTCTCGAACTAACCCGCGGCAATCTCCGGAGCTCAACAGGCGGACTCGCCAGCCGCCCCTTTTTCTATGCGATTCGCTTGCGCGTTAAAGGGGGGACTCCTGAGCATCGCGCCTCAGGAGTTCTTACTGACTCTCCAGCCCTCACCCCCTAGCCTTGACCATGGCATTGTGACCTGGCATACTAGCGGCGGCTGAGCCTCGCTCGAGGGTAGGGACCTAAGGACGTAGAGCTTATAGATGAGCGGGGAAAGGGGCAACCGACGCGACCCTGCCTATTAGTACCACCACAGAAACACAACTCAGGTGTTGAGAAAGGGACCACTACCGAGTGCCACGAGATAAGTCTCCCATGCGAAACAAAGCGAATCTCTCTATCCGAAGCCCACCGCTCTCGTAAACTCGCTCCGGCAGAGTTGCCTTCCTTTTCGGTCTCCAGGGAGCTTCTTGCACGCCAAGGGGGACCTCCAGAGCATCGCGCCTCGGGAGCTCTTACCGGACCTTGGGCCACTCACCTCCTAGCCTTGACCACGACATTGCAACCTGGCATACCAGCAACGGCTGGAGCCTGCCTGGGGACTGGGACCTGACGGCATAGAGCGCTAAAGCTACCGCAAGAACGAAAAGGGGGAGTAATGCCTAAGAGAGACACACAACCACAATCTCATGTTAAGAGTAATAAGCGATGGAACAAAAGCATTACAGGTTCTTTACATACTGTCGGCATTCTGGGAATGGGGGTCCCTTGACTTGCCTGCCTGCGGCCCACGGCGTGGCTCTGCAAGTGGGCCCGTATGGCCCATCTTCACCAATAAGCATTCAAGACCCTCCCGAGGGGCCAAGCCTCATGAGGTGGACGACACAAGACCTCCTCGAGAGCGGCCTCACCAGGCTGGCTCGCGAGGGGCGGAGAGATCAAGGCAAAGCAAACCTCGCGAGGTTCCAATGACGTGAGCCATGACGATCGAGACCAGGCGGGCGCCAGCGTGCACAATGTCCTTGTTTCCTCTTTGGTGCTAAGGAGGCAAGCGCAGGCGAGGAGTACCGAGGCGTGAAGAAAAGGTTTCCATATCAGTGCAATGAGACCAAGACCAGCAGGACGGCAAGACGGAGGTCACCATGGAGCCCAAGGCGGCGTCACCACCAGAGCCTTTGGCAGGCGAAGACTGCTTTTGTCAGGATAACTTGTACTAGCTGTCCCCTTTCAGATTGGCCGTTGTAGCATCCCTTCCCGCTCAATATTTGGGGAGAGGACCAGGGCCTCTATAAATAGGATTATCCACCACAGTAGGAGGCAACGGAGCCTCAACCATCTCATCTTGGACTAGATCTAACCCATCCTCACACCCACCAAGCACAAGAACACCTCACCCTAGGAGGCTATTCCTCCCCTTGTACTGTTCATCCTCGGCACAAGAGGCAATCCACCACACCACACTGGAGTAGGGTATTACACCACAATGGTGGCCCGAACCAGTATAAATCTTGTGTCTCTTGTGTTGTGAGTTCGTCGAGCTTGCCTTTGAGATCGTGGCGAGGTTGAGGGCGTGAGTTGGTAGGGGGAGATCTTCATGTGCACCCCTAATGTTCGAACCTTGAGGGTTTTGCCGGAACCCGAGATCCGACACATACCCCCTCGGGGTTCGTTTCGATTCCTCGCAGGGAACAAAAGAAGAACAGCCTCAGGAAGCCCCGACTACGGGCACCACCACTGATGCCATTGATACGTCTCCAACGTATCTATAATTTTTGATTGCTCCATGCTATATTATCTACTGTTTTGGACATTATTGGGCTTTATTATCCACTTTTATATTATTTTGGGACTAACCTATTAACCGGAGGCCCAGCCCAGAATTGCTGTTTTTTGCCTGTTTTAGGGTTTCAAAGAAAAGGAATATCAAATGGAGTCCAAACGGAATGAAACCTTCGAGAACGTGATTTTCTCACCGAATACAACTCAGGAGACTTGGACCCTACGTCAAGCCAGCTAACAGGAGCCCACGAGGTAGGGGGCGCGCCTACCCCCCCAGGCGCGCCCTCCACCCTTGTGGGGCCCTTGTTGCTCCACCGACGTACTTCTTCCTCCTATATATACCCACGTACCCCCAAACGATCAGAGAAGGAGCCAAAACCCTAATTCCACCATCGTAACTTTCTGTATCCATGAGATCCCATCTTGGGGCCTATTCCGGAGCTCCGCCGGAGGGGGACATCGATCACAGAGGGCTTCTACATCAACACCATAGCCTCTCCAATGAAGTGTGAGTAGTTTACTTCAGACCTACGGGTCCATAGTTAGTAGCTAGATGGCTTCTTCTCTCTTTTTGGATCTCAATACAATGTTTTCCCCCTCTCTTGTGGACATCTATTTGATGTAATCTTCTTTTTGCGGTGTGTTTGTTGAGACCAATGAATTGTGGGTTTATGATCAAGTCTATCTATGAATAATATTTGAATCTACTCTGAATTCTTTTATGTATGATTGGTTATCTTTGCAAGTCTCTTCGAATTATCAGTTTGGTTTGGCCTACTAGATTGATCTTTCTTGCAATGGGAGAAGTGCTTAGCTTTGGGTTCAATCTTGCGGTGTCCTTTCCCGGTGACAGTAAGGGCAGCAAGGCACGTATTGTATTGTTGCCATCGAGGATAACAAGATGGGGTTTTCTTCATATTGCATGAGTCTATCCCTCTACATCATGTCATCTTGCTTAAGGTGTTACTCTATTTTTAACTTAAGACTCTAGATGCATGCTGGATAGTGGTCGATGAGTGGAGTAATAGTAGTAGATGCAGGCAGGAGTCAGTCTACTTGTCTCGGATGTGATGCCTATATACATGATCATACCTAGATATTCTCATAACTATGCTCAATTCTGTCAATTGCTCAACAGTAATTTGTTCACCCACCGTAGAATACTTATGCTCTCGAGAGAAGCCACTAGTGAAACCTATGGCCCCGGGGTCTATCTTTATCATATCAATCTCCTACTACATAGTTATTTACTTTGCTTTTATTTTACTTTGCATCTTTATGATAAAAATACCAAAAATATTATCTTATCATATCTATCAGATCTCACTCTCGTAAGTGGCCCTATAGGGATTGACAACCCCTATTTGTGTTGGTTGCGAGGATTTATTTGTTTTGTTCAGGTACGAGGGACTCGCGCGTAGCCTCCTACTGGATTGATACCTTCGTTCTCAAAAACTGAGGGAAATACTTACGCTACTTTGATGCATCATCCCTTCCTCTTCGGGGAAAACCAACGCAGTGCTAAAATAGGTAGCAAGAAGGATTTCTGGCGCCGTTGCCGGGGAGGTCTACGCAAAAGTCAACATACCAAGTACCCATCACATACCCTTATCTCCCGCATTACATTATTTGCCATTTGCCTCTCGTTTTCCTCTCCCCCCAATTCACCCTTGTCATTTAATTCGCCCCCTCTCTCTCTATCCTCCCTCTCTTTCTCTATTGGCCCTTTTTGTCTGCTTGCTTTTTGTTTGCTTGTGTGTTAGTTTGCTTGTTTGTCGCAATGGCTCAAGATAATACTAAATTGTGTGACTTCACCAATACCAACAACAATGATTTTATTATCACTCCGATTGCTCCTCTTACCGATGCTGAATCTTGTGAAATTAATACTGCTTTGCTGAATCTTGTCATGAAAGATCCGTTCTCCGGCCTTCCTAGTGAAGATGCCGCTACCCATCTAAATAGCTTCGTTGATTTATGTGACATGCAAAAGAATAAAGATGTGGATAATGATATTGTTAAATTGAAGCTATTTCCTTTTTTGCTTAGAGATCGTGCTAAGGCTTGGTTTTCGTCTTTTCCTAAAAATAGTATTGATTCATGGAACAAGTGCAAATATGCTTTTATCTCTAAGTATTTTCCTCCTTCTAAGTTCATCTCTCTTAGAAACA
This sequence comes from Triticum aestivum, assembly GCF_018294505.1. Taxonomy (NCBI): domain Eukaryota; kingdom Viridiplantae; phylum Streptophyta; class Magnoliopsida; order Poales; family Poaceae; genus Triticum; species Triticum aestivum. The sequence continues at coordinate 110,686,342 of NC_057803.1, forward strand.
ATATTATGAACTTTAAGCAACTTGATCATGAACATGTTGCACAAGCTTGGGAGAGAATGAAATTAATGATACGTAATTGCCCTACTCATGGTTTAAATTTGTGGATGATTATACAAATTTTTTATGCCGGATTGAATTTTGCTTCTAGAAATCTTTTGGATTCGGCCATGAGAGGCACTTTTATGGAAATCGCCTTAGGAGAATCTACTAAACTCCTAGATAATATTATGGTTAATTTTCTCAATGGCATACTGAAAGATCTACTAATAAAAAGCTGCATGCGATAGAAGAAACTAATGTTTTGAGTGGAAAGATGGATGAACTTATGAAATTATTTGCTAATAAGAGTGTTTCTTCTGATCCTAATGATATGCCCTTGTCTACTTTGATTGAGAATAATAATGAATCTATGGATGTGAATTTTGTTGGTAGGAACAATTTTGGTAATAATGCGTATAGAGGAAATTTCAATCCTAGGCCTTATCCTAGTAATCCCTCTAATAATTATGGTAATTCCTACAACAATTCTTATGGAAATTATAATAAGATGCCCTCTGATTTTGATTCTAATATTAAAGAATTTATTACTTCGCAAAAGAATTTTAATGCTATGATTGAAGAAAAATTGCTTAAGATTGATGATTTGGCTAGGAACGTTGATAGAACTGCTCTTGATGTTGATTCTTTGAAACTTAGATCTATTCCTCCTAAGCATGATATCAATGAGTCTCTCAAAGCCATGAGAATTTCCATTGACGAGTGCAAAGAAAGAACTGCTAGGATGCGTGCTAAGAAAGATCCCTTTATAAAAGCGTGTTCTTCTAGTTCCTATGAAAATAATAATGAAGATCTAAACGTTATTGATGTGTCCCCTATTAAATCTTTGTTTTGCAATATGAATCTTGATAATTATGGGACTGAACATGATCCACCTTTACCTAGAAGGCATTCCAAGAATTCTGAATCTTTTGACCTTGATGTTAAATTTGATAAAAGTGGGATTGAAGAAATTAAAATCCTAGATGTTGCTAAACCCACTATTATGGATTTCAAGGAATTTAACTATAATAATTTCTCTTTGATTGATTGTATTTCCTTGTTGCAATCCATGCTAAATTCTCCTCATGCTTATAGTCAAAATAAAGCGTTTACTAAACATATCGTTGATGCCTTGATGCAATCTTATGAAGAAAAACTTGAATTAGAAGTTTCTATCCCTAGAAAACTTTATGATGAGTGGGAACCAACTATTAAAATTAAAATTAAAGATCATGAATGGTATGCTTTATGTGATTTGGGTGCTAGTGTTTCCACGATTCCAAAGACTTTGTGTGATTTGTTAGGTTTCCGTGATTTTGATGATTGCTCTCTAAACTTGCACCTTGTGGATTCCACTATTAAGAAACCTATGGGAAGAATTAATGATGTTCTTATTGTTGAAAATAGGAATTATGTGCCCATAGATTTTATTGTTCTTGACATAGATTGCAATCCTTCATGTCCTATTATTCTTGGTAGACCTTTCCTTAGAACGATTGGTGCAATTATTGATATGAAGGAAGGAAATATTAGATTCCAATTTCCTTTAAGGAAAGGCATGGAACACTTTCCTAGAAATAAAATTAAATTACCTTATGAATCTATTATGAGATCCACTTATGGATTGCCTACCAAAGATGGCAATACCTAGATCTATTCGTGCTTGTTATGCCTAGCTAGGGGCGTTAAACGATAGCGCTTGTTGGGAGGCAACCCAATTTTATTTTTATTCCTTGCTTTTTGCCCCTGCTTAGTAATAAATAAATTATTTAGCCTCTGTTTAGGTTGTGTTTTTTGTGTTTAATTAGTGTTTGTGCCAAGTAGAATCGTTGGGAAGACTTGGGGAAAGTCTTGTTGAACTTGCTGTAAAAAACAGAAACTTTAGCGCTCACAAGAACTTCTGACATTTTTATTTGGAGAGTGATATTTAGTTAATTATTTTTGAAGATGATTAATAGATAAATTCCTCACGTCCAGCAATTTATTTTAGAATTTTTGGGGTTCCAGATCTTGTGCTAGCTACAGATTACTACAGACTGTTCTGTTTTTGACAGATTCTGTTTTGCGTGTGTTGTTTGCTTATTTTGATGAATCTATGGCTAGTAAAATAGTTTATGAACCATAGAGAAGTTGAAATACAGTAGGTATAACACCCATATAAAAAAATAATGCGTTAATTATAGTACCTTAAAGTGGTCTTTTGTTTTCTTTCGCTAACGGAGCTCACGAGTTTTCAACTTTAAGTTTTGTGTTGTGAAGTTTTCAAGTTTTGGGTAAAGATTTGATGGATTATGGAACAAGGAGTGGCAAGAGCCTAATATTGGGGATGCCCATGGCACCCCCAAGATAATCTAAGGACACCTAAAATCCAAAGCTTGGGGATTCCCTGGAAGGCATCCCCTCTTTCGTCTACTTCTAGCGGTAACTTTACTTGGAGCTATATTTTTATTTACCACATGATATGTGTTTTACTTGGAGCATCTTGTATGATTTGAGTCTTTTCTTGTTAGTTTACCACAATCATACTTGATGTACACACCTTTTGAGAGATCCATTCATGAGTTGGAATTTGTTAGAATACTCTATGTGCTTCGCTTATATCTTTTGAGTTATATAATTTTGCTCTAGTGCTTCACTTATATCTTTTAGAGCACGGTGGTGGATTTGTTTTATAAAAACTATTGATCTCTCATGCTTCACTTAGATTATTTTGAGAGTCTTAATAGCATGGTAATTTTCTTAAAATCCTAATATGCTTGGTATGCAAGATTAATATTAAAACTTTCTTATGAGTGTGTTGAATACTAAGAGAAGTTTGATGCTTGATGATTGTTTTGAGACATGGAGGTAATAATATCAAAGTCGTGCTAGTTGAGTAGTTGTGAAATTGAGAAATACTTGTGTTGAAGTTTGCAAGTCCCATAGCATGCACGTATGGTAAACGTTATGCAACAAATTTGAAACATGAGGTGTTATTTGATTGTCTTCCTTATGAGTGGCGGTCGGGGACGATCGATGGTCTTTTCCTACCAATCTATCCCCCTAGGAGCATGCGCGTAGTATCGAGGTTTTTGATGACTTGTAGATTTTTGGAATAAGTATGTGAGTTCTTTATGACTAATTTTGAGTCCATGGATTATACACACTCTCACCCTTCCATCCTTGCTAGCCTCTTCGGCACCGTGCATTGCCCTTTCTCACATTGAGAGTTGGCGCAAACTTCGCCGGTGCATCCAAACCCCGTGATATGATATGATCTTTCACACATAAACCTCCTTATATCTTCCTCAAAACAGCCACCATACCTACCTATTATGGCATTTCCATAGCCATTCCGAGATATATTGCCATGCAACTTTCCATCATTCCGTTCATCATGACACATTCATCATTGTCATATTGCTTAGCATGATCATGTAGTTGACATAGTATTTGTGGCAAAGCCACCGTTCATAATTCTTTCATACATGTCACTCTTGGTTCATTGCATATCCCGGTACACCGCCGGAGGCATTCATATAGAGTCATCTTTTGTTCTAGTATTGAGTTGTAAATAAATAGAAGTGTGATGATCATAATTTTCTAGAGCATTTTCCCAAGTGAGGAATATATAAAAAAAGAGGAAAGGACATAAAAAAGAGAAGGCCCAAAAAAGGGAGAAAGGACATAAAAAGAAAAGGCCCAAAAAATGAGAGAAAAAGAGAGAAGGGACAATGTTACTATCCTTTGCCACACTTGTGCTTCAAAGTAGCACCATGATCTTCATAGTAGAGAGTCTATCATGTTATCACTTTCATATACTAGTGGGAATTTTTCATTATAGAACTTGGCTTGTATATCCCAACAATGGGCATCCTCAAGTGCCCTAGGTTTTGTGAGCAAGCAAGTTGGATGCACACCCACTAGTTTCTTTTGTTGAGCTTTCATACATTTATAGCTCTAGTGCATCCGTTGCATGGCAATCCCTACTCCTTGCATTAACATCAATCGGTGGGTGAGGGAGTCCTAGATTAGGGGGTCTCCGGACAGCCGGACTATATCCTTTGGCCGGACTGTTGGACTATGAAGATACAAGATTGAAGACTTCGTCTCGTGTCCGGATGGGACTCTACTTGGCGTGGAAGGCAAGCTAGGCAGTACGGATATGGATATCTCCTCCTTTGTAACCGACCTTGTGTAACCCTAGCTCCCTCCGGTGTCTATATAAACCGGAGGGTTTTAGTCCGTAGGACAACATACAATCGTACCATAGGCTAGCTTCTAGGGTTTAGCCTCTCCGATCTCGTGGTAGATAAACTCTTGTAATACTCATATCATCAAGAATAAATCAAGCAGGAAGTAGGGTTTTACCTCCATCAAGAGGGCCAGAACCTGGGTAAAACATCGTGTTCCCTGCCTCCTGTTACCATCCGCCTTAGACGCACAGTTCTGGACCCCCTACCCGAGATCCGCCGGTTTTGACACCGAGATTGGTGCTTTCATTGAGAGTTCCTCCGTGTCGTCGATGTTAGGCTTGATGGCTCCTACTATCATCGATAGCGATGCAGTCCAGGGTGAGACTTTTCTCCCAGGACAAATCTTTGTGTTCGGCGGCTTCGCACTGCGGGCCAACTCGCTTGGCCATCTGGAGCAGATCAAAAGTTACGCCCCTGGCCACCAGGTCAGGTTTGGAAGTTTAAATTACACGGCCGATATCCGCGGAGACTTGATCTTCTACGGATTCGAGCCGCTGCCTTGTGCACCACGCGGTCACGATGAGTACGATCTAGCTCTACCATCGGACAATGTTCGAGAAATCGCACCGGCAGCCGCTCCGACCCTCAATTCGGAGCCAGTTGCGCCATCCATGGACGGGTGAATAGACCCCGCCACGGAGGTCGTATCCTCTGCGGCGATCGAGCCGGATATCGACCTTGCCCTTCACGAGAGCCGTGTTGCCAAACTGTCGGATCCTTCTCCGGCCACGGATTCCGAACCACCTGCGCCCGTTCCTGTCGAATCCGATTGGGCGCCGATCATGGAGTTCACCTCCATGGATATTTTTCAGCACTCGCCCTTTGGCGACATACTAAACTCATTAAGGTCTCTCTCCTTGACAGGAGAGTCCTGGCCGAACTATGTCTGGCAGGATTGGGATGCAGATGACGAAGAAATTCGCCGCCCACCCACCACCCACTTAGTAGCCACTATCGATGACTTAACCGACATGCTCGACTTCGACTCCGAAGACATCGATGGTATGGACGACGATGCGGGAGGCGAAGAGGAATCACTGCCCACAGGGCACTGGACGCCCACTTCATCACATGACATATACATGGTGGACACACCGAAAGAAAATAACAACGAGGAACGGAAGGACGCAGCGAAGGGTGGTTCCCTCGAGAAGCAGTCAAAGAGGCGGCGTAAACGCTGCTCCAAATCCCGCCTCGGTAGAAATAACGATCATACAAACCCAGCATTAGAGCAGGGTGAACCATTGCCCAACCACGGCAACACGGAAAATCAAGCCGAACAACCCAACCCCGTCGAAGATAACAGTCCGGACGACATCACACTGGACAGGCGCCAGGAGCAACATAATGCCCACCAAAGGCTTGTTGCCACGGCGAGGATTCTGAAAAAACAGAAGCAAAGGCTCAAGGCTGCACAAGACACACTCAAAATCAAATGGAGTGAAGTACTCAACACTGCAGCAAAGTACGGCTGTAATCGCCACACCAAGAGCTATCTGAAGCAAAAGTTGCTACCCGAATTTGATGAGGAGGCATTAGATCCTCCGCAATTAAAAAATAAAATGGCCATTCGGTCGTATAGATGACCTCATAGCCAACATAAAGCGGCAAACGACGCCGCACATAAACCAGTACGCGATCCGCGTAAGGGCTCGCATCAAAAGGACGGTGCAACTAGATCCATCTATGGACCATGCAAGTGCGCTCCAACATACAATACAACACAGCAAACATCCGAACACCACGGTACACCCAAATACAGGGGTGCCGCACACCCTCTATGTTTCACCGACGAGGTGCTGGATCATGAATTTCTAGAGGGATTCAAACTCGTAAACATAGAGGCGTACGACGGAACAACAGACCCTGGGGTCTGGATTGAGGACTACATCCTCCATATCCATATGGCCCGAGGAGATGATCTCCACGCCATCAAGTACTTACCCCTCAAGCTCAAAGGGCCATCTCGGCACTGGCTTAAAAGCCTCCTCGAAAACTCCATCGGAAGCTGGGAAGAGCTCGAAGACGCCTTTCGGGCAAATTTTCAAGGGACATATGTCCGACCACCGGACGCAGACGATTTAAGTCATATAACTCAACAGCCCGGTGAGTCAGCCCGAAAACTTTGGAACAGGTTCCTCACTAAAAAGAACCAAATAGTCGACTGTCCGGACACCGAAGCTTTAGCAACTTTTAAGCATAGCATCCGAGACGAATGGCTTGCTAGACACCTCGGTCAAGAAAAGCCGAGAACAATGGCAGCATTAACAAGCCTCATGACCCGTTTTTGCGCGGGCGAGGACAACTGGTTAGCCAGGTGCAGCACCAGTGACCCAAGTACATCCGAAGTCAGGGATGGAAATGGAAAATCACGACACAGCAAGAATAAGCGCCGGAATAAGGAAGACAGCCCGAAGAGCACGGTGGTAAATGCCGGATTTAGAAGCTCTCGGCCAGGCCAGCAGAAGCCGCCCTCCAAAGGCAACAGAGACGAACTATCCAGCCTAAACAAAATTCTGGACCAAATATGTCAGATCCATAGCACCCCTGATAAACCTGCAAATCATACCCATAGAGAATGTTGGGTCTTCAAACAGTCCGACAAGCTCAACGCCGAACACAAGGGGCAGGATACACCAAGTGAAGACGAGGACGAACCTTGCAAGCAAATCACAGGGGAGCAGAAGAAATTCCCACCAGAAATCAAAATAGTCAACGTGTTACACGTGATAAAAGGGAGAAACAAAGCGACACCTTTAGAGGAACATGCCCCAGGGCCTATCACCGCGAAGCTCCGCCACTGGTCGTCCCAACCGATCACCTTTGACCATCGGGATTACTCGGCAAGTATCCGGCGTGCAGGATGGGCTGCCTTGGTATTAGATCCAATAATTGACGGATACCACTTCACCCGAGTCCTAATGGACGGCAGCAGCAGTTTAAATCTGATATATCAGGACACAGTCCTCAAAATGGGGATAGACCCAACAAAAATTTGCCACAACAATGCTACCTTTAAAGGAGTAATGCCAGGCCCGGAGGCTCACTGCAGGGGCTCCTTGCTACTAGAGGTTATATTCGGCTTCCCCGATAACTTCCGCAGCGAAAATTTAACTTTCCACATTGCCCCGTTCCAAAGTGGCTATCAAGCACTACTCAGACGCGAAGCTTTCGCCCGCTTTAACGCAATACCGCATTACGCTTCCCTCAAGCTCAAGATGCCCGGTCCACGCGGCATCATTATAGTAAATGGAAATATTGAGCGCTCCTTGCGCGCCGAAGACGGTGCGGCTGCCTTGGCCGCCGCGCACTAAGCGGCCTCACCAACTCAAGCATTTGACATGTCGTTAAGACCACGGACACGGCTAGACGAGTCCGGCTCAGCTATATGTAATTAATATAGGTTTGATGGCTATACCCCTATTACAATACAAGGGGCTCAACGCGCGTGCAAAAGTGGCAATAAGGCTCACCTTTACTCATTTTCAACTATATACTGTTTATTTAGTACAACTTAACTTTTGCACGGCAACTTTTCAATTAAGTTCCTCTCTTTTTCAGATGACCATCGTGCTACACCCGTCCAGGATACGGCACAACAGAGACACAAGCGCAGACGTGCAGCAGGGACCCATTCCAAGGATTCTTTGTAGATTAAGACCCTGCGTAAACCTTTTTTACTGTCTCTTGTAGATTTACATCCCTCGGTTTCTCAGTACAATCGAGAAGGATGCTGACGTCTTGGCATGTGGGCACGCCAGAATAATGCACGTACCTGGACACCAGGGGCTTCAAAGGGTACTATTTTAGACCTGGTTTACACCATAAAGACCGAATACCTTAGGGAGTGTTCGGCGTCGCGAGTTTGGCCTTATATGCATCAGCTCTGAATCATGTCTTTGGTCAAATGTTGCGTTTGCCCGGCTCCTGTGTTTTTCTGCCTTACGTTCCGCTCTATCGGCTAAGGCGGCACCAGGAGAACTACTGCGATTGTGCCCTGGTTCATCCGGACGAGCACCTCAGTAGAGAAAGCCGAAAACTGACTATCATGATATAGCGTGAGACTGGTCAACAACTCGATGACTTATTCGAATCTTCGGGATTCCTCCGCATTAACGAAGGGTCGTTTCCCGGCCAGGCATGTACGCACCCCAAATCCGGACGAGTGCGGAGCCACTAGGGGCTATCTAGTAGCCCCACTGTCAAACTTCTATGGCTAAGTGAAAGTGTTAAAGCATTATAGTCCGGTTGCCTAGTTCGTTGCGCTATCACCTCCTTATTAGGACCACGGCGTTGGATTAAGTGTGAATATGCGTCTTCTGCGAACACCCCCGCATTATATGCGTGGGGGCTGAAGCCGACGACTGCAATCTTTCAGGTTATATACATGTATACATAAACGGTCGCACAAGAGGCATCATAATACTTTTGGGCAAAAGTATAAATACAACCTTGATAAATTCAACAAAACGTTGTTTCTACAATGGGAATACATGTCACTCAAACATAACATTTTTTGAGCACTGGGCCTCTATGAACGAGCGCCCTCAAGAACTTCTTCAAAATAGTGCTCGGCAGCCACTCGACCTATGGCCGAACCCTGTGCCGTGACAGTGGTGACATCCATCTCTGCCCAGTATGTTTTGACACGGGCAAGGGCCATCCGCGAGCCTTCTATGCACGCCGACCTCTTCATTGCATTAATGCGTGGCACCACACCAAGGAACTGCTGCACCAAGCTAAAATAGCTGTTCGGCTTTGGCTTTTCCGGCCACAGATGATCCACGACAGATCTCATGGCGAGTGCGGACAATCTATTGAGTTCGGCCCATACGGCAAGTTGATCAGTCAATGAGAAGACATAATTGCTTAGTTAGTATGCTTGAAGTATTATCATTTTTATTTCAATATGAACTTTTGTCTTGAATCTTTCGGATCTAAATATTCATACCACAATTAAGAAGAATTACATTAAAATTATGCCAAGTAGCACTCCGCATCAAAAATTCTGTTTTTATCATTTACCTACTCGAGGACGAGCAGGAATTAAGCTTGGGGATGCTTGATACGTCTCCAACGTATCTATAATTTTTGATTGCTCCATGCTATATTATCTACTGTTTTAGACATTATTGGGCTTTATTGTCCACTTTTATATTATTTTTGGGACTAATCTATTAACCGGAAGCCCAACCCAAAATTGCTGTTTTTTGCCTGTTTTAGCGTTTTGAAGAAAAGAATATCAAACGGAGTCCAAACGGAATGAAACCTTCGGGAACGTGATTTTCTCACCGAATACAACTCAGGAGACTTGGACCCTACATCAAGCCAGCTAACAGGAGCCCACGAGGTAGGGGGTGCGCCTACCCCCCAGGCACGCCCTCCACCCTCGTGGGGCCCCTATTGCTCCATCGACGTACTTCTTCCTCCTATATATACGCACGTACCCCCAAACGATCAAAGAAGGAGCCAAAACCCAAATTCCACTGCCGTAACTTTCTGTATCCACGAGATCCCATCTTGGGGCCTGTTCCGGAGCTTCGCCGGAGGGGGCATCGATCATGGAGGGCTTCTACATCAACACCATAGCCTCTCCGATGATGTGTGAGTAGTTTACTTCATACCTACGGGTCCATAGTTAGTAGCTAGATGGCTTCTTCTCTCTTTTTGGATCTCAATACAATGTTCTCCCCCTCTCTTGTGGAGATCTATTCGATGTAATCTTCTTTTTGTGGTGTGTTTGTTGAGACCGATGAATTATGGGTTTATGATCAAGTCTATCTATGAATAATATTTGAATCTTCTCTGAATTCTTTTATGTATGATTGGTTATCTTTGCAAGTCTCTTCGAATTATCAGTTTGGTTTGGCCTACTAGATTGATCTTTCTTGCAATGGGAGAAGTGCTTAGCTTTGGGTTCAATCTTGCGGTGTCCTTTCCCAGTGATAGTAAGGGCAGCAAGGCTGAAAGTGCTAGTGATCGACTAGAGGGGGGGTGAATAGGCGATTTTAAGAAAGTCTTCAAAACATGGGAGTTTCAAAGACAAACGATAGAAATAAACCTATTACCATGCAGCAGAAGGTAGACTACACTAAGCAAGACATAGTCAAGTATTCAGTGAAGTGAAAGCACAACGATTAATGGCAGCTAGGCAGTATGGAGCAGGTAGGAAGATCTTATGAAGCCAATCAGAACAAGCAGTCACTCAGTGAAGACAAAAGATATTGCAAACAGACAATGACTTCACAAGGATCAACTGTAAATAAAGAGATGGGAATGATAGAACCGGTGACTCGTTGAAGACAATGATTTGTTGGACCAGTTCCAGTTGCTGTGACAACTATACGTCTGGTTAGGGAGGCTGAGATTCAACTCAGAAGACCGTGTCTTCACCTTATTCCCCTTGAGCTAAGAACACCCAGTCCTCGCCCAATCACTCTGGTAAGTCTTCAAGGCAGACTTCCAAACCTTCATAGACTTTGTTCGCCGGCGATCCACAATGACTCTTGGATGCTCAGAACGCGACGCCTAACCGGCTGGAGGATTCACAGTCCTCAAGTGTAATAAGTCTTCAGATCACACAAACATGAAGACTTAAGTGATGCCTAACACTCTTTGGCTCTGGGTGTTTAGGGCTTTATCCTCGCAAGGAATTCTCTCTCAAAGGCTTCCAGCTGGGTTGCTCTCAAACGGCAAAAGTCGTACACTAACTTTGAGCAGCCAATCATTTATGGTTGTAGGGGGTGAGCTATTTATAGCCACTAGGCAACCCAACCTGATTTGTCCGAAATGACCCTGGGTCACTAAGGAACTGACACGTGTTCCAACGGTCAGATTTCAAACACACATGGAAACTTTACTTGGGCTACAAGCAAAGCTGACTTATCCAGCTCTGGATAAGATTTGCTCTCATTGTCTTCGCTCGAAGACATAGGATTTTGGTTAAGCATCGCTTCAGTCATTCTGACAGGTTCTCTTGGACCCCACTTAACAGTATGGTGGTTCCTATGACTCAACGAAGAAGAAAAAGAACGACGAAACAACTAAGTCTTCGCGCTCCATAGTCTTCACACGATGTCTTCTCTTGTCATAGTCTTCAATGTGAATGTCTTCACATCCCACCTTTGACTTCAATGTCTTCATACATTTTTAGGGGTCATCTCTGGTAGGAAGACCGAATCAATGAGGGGCTTCTACCTGTGTTATCCTGCAATTCTCACAAACACATTAGTCCCTCAACCAGGTTTGTCGTCAATACTCCAAAACCAACTAGGGGTGGCACTAGATGCACTTACAATCTCCCCCTTTTTGGTGATTGATGACAAACTTGTTAAAGTTTTCAACGGGGAATAAAATATGTGAACTTGTAAAGGATAGGGTATTGTCTTCATAAGTTGCAAAGGCTCCCCCTGAAGATGTGCATATAAGTAATTTGCTCTTGGAATGCAAATGCACATGGCAGGTTGTACTTGTGGAGATCCTCTTCAACCTATGATGACAATTCATCATGCATGATATGATGTAACAAAGATAATGACATGCATAATGAAAAATGGACGTCTGCAAAATGACCTAAGTGCGGAATTTATCATCACACATGCGGAATTTATCATCGCATCACATAATAGCAAATAAGTAGTAGACGGCCATCGAGTTCAAGTGTTACAACTCAAAGAACCAAATGTATCGAAAAGCAAGCAAGAGTTGTAAGCACTTGGCAAAAGTAGAAAAAGGTAAAGCAACCACCCATGTGGACCCGCTTGAAGACTATCAACTCAGATGCTTCTCCCCCTTTTGTCAGTAAGGACCAAAAAGGTTTGAAGACATAGAGCGCCTACTCGTTCCCATGAGGTGCAGGCGAGGCAGCAGGGTCGTCGTTGAGGTCCGATGGTGTAGAAGAACTTGGTGCAGTGTCGACATGCGCTGAAGGTAGAGGAGGTGAAGTTGCATCATCTTGGTCATCAATGACTCTAGCATTCGCTATCGCAGCTGAGGATGAATAGTCAGAGTCTTCAAGTGAGAGAGTCCGACGCAAGTGAGCATTCCTGGGAGGAGTTGAGTCAAACTTGAATCGTTCGGTGAAGCCATCGTCTTGCAGATCAGCTTCAGCACTAAGTAATGTCAAACTCTTCCACGACCTCCGACAGGTTTCATGAGTTACAAAGGCATTCTTGGTGGCAAGATTGCGAATGCGGTTGACATCCACCAAGAGGCTTTGCATCTGATGCTTAAGCCAGTCATGATGTTTGTCATGTTTCTGGTGTAGTGCGACGAGAAGCTCTCGGTCATTTAGAACACGAGATCGCCTTTGAGGCCTTTGTGCAATGGTGCTACCAGTGGTGTCAATTTGAGCGCGAGGGGCACGTGTGTTGTCAGCCAAGGGGTAAACGCGCGAGACTGCCTGAACTCCTTCAATGGGCTGGGTGAAGCTTTGGTGATCAACATTGTGAAGATAAATGGGATCCTTAGCAGGCTCTAGGTAAATAGCTTCAACAGACAGATCAACCTCTGGCAAGAAGACAAGATGATTGCGCGCAGACGGCTGATAGTTAATGGCAGAGTGAAGCTTGATAAGTCGCATTACCCATGGAGCATAGAACTTCAAACCAAAAATGTCGGAGCCTGATGCAGCCAACTGTCCGATGAAGAAGTCTTCAGCATTGAAGTTGATGCCATTGAAGATATAGAAAACCAAAGTCTTCATTGCTCCTTCAAGCTTCGCTGCAGATGAATGTCCTTTGACAGGCCATAGAGTCTTTCTGATGATATGGTAAATGGTGCGAGGCAGATACTCTAGGTCTTCAACAAAGAATTCAGACGGGTATTCAGCATCGTGAGGCAAAGGCTTCATCATGCTCAGCATTTGACTCATGTTGGGTTCTGGCTTCTGAAAGATGCTCTCCAAAGCATTCTGGTGTTGTTGACAACCTGGTTCATAGTATTCACTAGGAGTGGGCAGGCCTGTGAGCTCAATGATATCAAGAGCTTTGGCTTCATGATGGACATTACCTGTCATCCACTCAAGGACCCAAGTCTTTGGATCCCTGTTGTAGCCTCGAATGTGAAGAGTTTCATAGAACTGTAGCAAAAGCTCTTCGTTCCAGTGTTCCTTATCTGTGACAAACTACAGAAGTCCAGCGTCTCTGAAACAATCCAACGCTTCTTCAAGGCAGGGCAGGCCAGCTATGGCTTCAATGTCGAGACACATATGTGGAAATATGCGCCCTTGATTGTATAAGACACAAGAATAGTAGTTGCGCTGCCGATAGCTCCAGAACCGATCTGATGAAATGCGAGGTTTGGTATAAGGGTTCTTGGCGCTGTTGAAGAAGGTGTTATGTGCCACTAAGCCATTCACATTGAAGACCCCAGGTAAAGTTGCAGTGCCCGAGAATCATGGAAGTCTTGGCTTGGGCTTCTAGACAGGAGGTCTGTGCTTGACATGATAGTCAAATTGTGGACCCGCCGCAGGTGGAGGAGTCAGAATGGGCCATCGGACCATAACAGGCTGACCACGATCAAATGCCAGCTCAATGGTGTGAGGTCTTGGAGGGGGAACAGGAGCATTGGCATTGTCGTTGACATGGGCTTCAGGGGCCACATTGGCTTCATGTGCTTGCACCTCGGGTGCTTCAGCAGTGGCTTCAGGTGCTTGTACTTCTGGCACCACAGTAGCTTCAGGCGCCACATTAGCTTCAGCCATGACAACGTCATTGGCTTCAGTGTTGATGTTGGTGGCCGCCTCAGGATTGTTAACCTCCACTTCAGAAGCTGGAGGGTCGGACACGTTCTCCTCGAGAACAACATCTTGGTGGGACGGGGGTGTAGCAACACTATCTGCTTCAACTCTTGGTTCTTCTTCTTCATCGGCTGATGCAGCCGGAATATCTTCAGCCATTTTGGCTTCAAACTCAGACACGTGCACATTGGGAGTGACTTGGGGCCTTGGTCCTTTGTGAATCCTGCGTAATGTTGGCGACGGTTGCGGAGATGGAGTTTGCTGGGCCTCAAAGTCATCGTCATCTTGCACGGGTGAGGTGACTTGTGGTTGGGGAGAACTTGGGGTGTCTTGTCGTTGTGGGTGATCAGCCCACGATGCATCCTGAGCAGTTGGCGTCAGAGGACGACCAATACTGATGAGTTCGCTGTGCGTGAGCACAGGCGATGATACCAACTGGTGCTCGGTCTGAGGAAGGACTTCATCATCTTCAACATTGTCGTGAGGACCAATGTCTTCAGCTGCGGTGGGGTCAACAGCTGGATTGTCTCCAGCTTCATGAGCCTCTGTGGAAGCAGGCTCATGAACTACCACTTGGCGTTCTTGATTTTCAGATGCATGATGAGCCACTGAGATTGGCTCGACCTCAAGGGGCTCTATGGGAGCAGCCCGATCTCTCTTCTTGGTTTTGCGTTTCTTAGTTGGAGGAGCATAATCAGTGGTGGCCTTGGTTTTGCGCTTTCTGGCTTCAGCTTCAGCTGCCCTTGTTTTCTTCAGTTCTGAAGCCACTGTGGGGACCTTAGGCTTCGAGCCTATCATACTGGCTGGGAAGACAATTGGATGTACTTCCTGCCTTGGTGCTTCGAGTTCTGCCACAACTGGCTTCTTCTTCTTCTTGGCCGCCATTCTGGGGTCGATGCCTGGTCGCCCCAAGGCCTTGAGCTTTTCAGCTTCATTGTATCCCTGAACACATTTAGCTGCAAGATCCTTCATGCGCTCATGAGAACCTTTGGCTTCTTCGCGTTTGGTTCGGAATGCTTCCTTGAGCTCATGCATCATGACCTGGAAGTTCTGAATGTCTTCAACATTGAGCTTGGCCATATGCTTCTTGAACTGAGCCTTTTCATAATCTATCTTATGCTTCAGCTCAACAATTTTCTGAGCTAGAGCCAGCTCAGCAGCAATGGCTCCATGGAAGGCGACGCTGAGGCCAATGGGAAGCTGAAGATCATCAAAGCTAACATTTGGGCTGTCAAACCACTCATCAATGAATGTGTTGATGATTTTAACATGAAAGAGAGGAAGGTCATTGAAGATTTCTGCCTCTTGCTTGCTCTTGATCAACTGCTCAAGAGCGTCATCGCCAAGGTCGTCATCGCGGGACAGATCAATGGTGTCATTCTCATTGCGCAGAACAGCAGCAGGGGTCGGTGCTTGGCTGGTGGGTTGCATGGGCATCTTCACTTTGGAGGGATTGGAGATGTGTGACAGATCTTCAGACTGCACACTGTGTTCAGGAGGTGAAGTTGCCAGAGGCTTCACCCGTGAAACCTTTGGTGCTGAGGAAGGCTTCAGAGCTTTAGGTTTCTTTAGCTTCTTTGGCTTCGGTGGTGCAGGCGCTTCGTCAGAATCAGCGTCGTCTGGAGGTTTATCCATGGCGGTCCCTTGAACCATAATATGAGTGATGAGACCTTCTAGGTTGTAGAAGGGCCCAACAAGATTGGGTTCAGCTTCGCGTGAGCCATCGGCATGAGGAGCAGAGGGACCTGGATTGAAGTCTAATCCTCGCGACTTCTTGTTTTCTTTGGCCGAGTTCCTGACAAACTGAAGGTTGTGCTTGAACAGATTGTCGTCACGACGCCATAGCAATGACGATGGTTCTACATCTGCAGGCTGTGGTCCACGGACCATGCAGGGATAGAAGCCTTGTTCAATGGCTTCAGCTCTGGACTTGGGTTGAAGATTTCTGTATAGGATGTCTCCCCACGGTCGCTTGATGGCATTCTTCTCAACATACTCCTGGGTCTGTACTTGAACCATTGTTCTGCCCAATATCTTCGGATCCATTGGATTCGAGTTTTCTGCTGATTGTAGTCCTCCTCTGGATCTGTTTTGTACAACTCATAGAGGCCAGGAGGCAGATCTCTTGAGGTGTTATCACGGCGCTGTCTTCCACCCTTCCTTGCAGATTTTTCTGGTGCCATGAAGTTTAGACTGAAGGGCTTCAAAGCTGTCAAAGTCTTCCGTCTACTGGTCAGACAAGAACTGGCTTCAGGAGAATTTATATGATGCTATAAGAACTCTGCAAATGAATGCAGACTATGAGAACCAAGGGATTCTCCCACGGACATGTACCTGTGATAGCATTAGAGGTGCGAGGGAAGGGGAAGAGGTCATATGCATTCTCAGAAGATTTTTGAAGATAAATCAGTTTAGAAGACATTGACCTCATAGTGCGAAGACATTCACTCATAGGTAGA
The DNA here is from genome assembly GCF_018294505.1 of Triticum aestivum. Taxonomy (NCBI): domain Eukaryota; kingdom Viridiplantae; phylum Streptophyta; class Magnoliopsida; order Poales; family Poaceae; genus Triticum; species Triticum aestivum. The sequence goes on from NC_057803.1 coordinate 110,702,814, forward strand.
GAGTTGGTTCCAAATTTGTACGAATCCACGAATAAGTACAAGTGAGGAATCTAACTACTTTGTGAAGCATAAGTGAATATACTAGGCATGTTATGAGATGCAGTATGAGATAGATCCAACTTGTGTGAACAGAAACTACTTGTGGTTGGAAAGAATGAATCTATCGGATCAAAAGGACTATAAAAAGGAGGTTTTATTTACCACACGAGGAACTGCTAGACGGAGTGGGAGAGGAGGACGAGCAGTTCGATCGTCCGTGCCCTAACTTGGCGACGGAGGACACCTATGGCGACGACGGAGAAGACGATGTCCGCGGCCGGCGTGAGGACAGCGTCGGTGAGGTCGCGGTAGCTAAGCGCTTCGTCGCCGGTGTCGTCGAGGGCTAGCGGTGGCGCTAGGGTTTGTGCGAAAGTGGAAGAAGAGATAATGACTGTGGTGAGGTGTGTATTTATAGGGACAGGAACGACATAGTGTTATTACATAGGTGTCCCTGGCGGTTCACATCTGAAGGACACGTGGCTATCATGCAACACATCGGAGGTTTGTTCCATGTTCCACGCATGCCTGGATTGTCGGGTGGTCGTTCCCACTTCACCGGGTTTCAGGTGGAAGGATTTAGCATTGAAAACGGATTAATGTTTGTCTCTGTGTCTACTGATGACAAGGACGTAGAGAAGACATTTTGACAGTGTCAATAGAATGCATATGATTTGGATAGATAGACTTAGGAAAGAAGCATAGAGGGGTTAGGGTCCGATCACATTCACTTAGTTCAAAAGATTCAGCAAGAAGCCATAGCTATAAGTGAATGCTGTAGAGGACAGAAACCAAATCAGTACGTTGAAGATAAACATGAAGCCATGTTAATACTGAAGACAAATAGAAAGTGAAGACTTTGCAAATGTAACGCCATGTGAGAAACACTTCTTAGGGAAGAATTTGGTGGTGGCGTTACCCACCGTATAGGAAGTATTAGACTGAGACACGGTGCACAATTATCGTGGCGCTCGGAAGTCAAATTCCACGTTAATGTATTCACACTCAGAATGCAAGTCTTCGTTGATTGAAGACATACGTTACTTCGTGTGTTGCACATCTAAGTCATCAACATGCACAAGTGTTAGGAAGTGTTCCTGATCACAGGACATTTAAGGATTCCAAGATATTTAGCTCACACCGTAACTTGCAAAACCTCTTCTCATCCAAGGGCTTTGTGAATATATTTGCCAATTGCTCTTCAGTGTTGACATGTATGATATCAATATCTTCCTTCATGACATGATCTTTGAGAAAGTGATGACGAATTTCAATGTGCTTTGTCTTCGAGTGCTGAACTGGGTTGTTAGCAATCTTGATGGCTCTCTCGTTGTCGCAGTAGAGTGGCACTTGCTTTAGATGAATGCCATAGTCTTTGAGTGTTTGCTTCATCCATAGAAGCTGAGTGCAGCAAGATCCAGCAGCAATGTATTCAGATTCAGAAGTGGAGAGAGATACACAGTTCTGCTTCTTTGAAGACCAACAAACAAGTGATCGTCCCAGAAAGTGACATGTGCCTGATGTAGACTTGCGATCCACCTTGTCACTAGCATAATCAACATCCGAGAATCCAACTAGATCAAACTCTGAGCCCTTTGGATACCATAGTCCTAGTGTTGGGGTGTGAGCCAAATATCGAAGAATTCGCTTCACAGCTAAGTGATGCAATTCCTTTGGTGCCTCTTGGAACCGGGCACACATGCAAACACTAAGCATGATATCTGGCCTAGATGCACATAAATAAAGCAAAGAACCAATCATGGAGCGATATACCTTTTGATCGAACTCTTTATCATTGTTGTCGGGACCCAGATGGTGTTTAGCTAGCATTGGTGTCGTGTAGCCTTTGCAGTCTTGCATTCCAAACTTCTTCAGGCAATCTTTGAGGTATTTCTCTTGAGATATGAAGATGTCGTTGCATTGTTGTCGTATTTGAAGACCAAGGAAGAACTTCAGCTCACCCATCATGGACATCTGATATTGCTCTTGCATCATATATCCAAATTCTTCACTGTATTTCTGGTTGGTGCAGCCGAAGATAATGTCATCCACATATATTTGTCACACAAACAGTTCACCATCATATGTCTTCGCGAAGAGAGTGGGATCCATGGAACCAGGTTTGAAGCCTTTGCTCTTCAGGAAGTCTTTGAGTGTGTCATACCAAGCTCGAGGGGCTTGTTTAAGGCCATACAGTGCCTTGTTGAGCTTGTAAACCATGTCAGGATGTTTTGGATCTTCAAAGCCAGGCGGTTGTGCAACATACACTCTTCTTCAATCTTGCCATTGAGAAAAGCACTCTTCACATCCATTTGATACAGAAGAATGTTATGATGATTTGCATAGGCCAGCAGTAGCCACAGGAGCAAATGTTTCATCGAAGTCAATTCCTTCAACTTGAGTGTAACCTTGAGCAACGAGACGAGCTTTGTTTCTAACAACTTGACCATGCTCATCTTGCTTGTTGCGATATATCCATTTAGTGCCTATGATATTGTGCTTACGAGGATCACGATGCTTGACCAGTTCCCATACAATATTCAACTCAAACTGTTGAAGCTCTTCTTGCATAGCTTGAATCCATTCAGGTTCCATGAAGGCTTCATCAACTTTCTTGGGTTCAGATATTGAGACAAATGCGAAGTGTCCACAAAAATTTGCTAGTTGTGTTGCCCTTGAATGAGTGAGTGGACCAGGTGCATTGATGCTATCAATTATTTTCTCAATCTGTACTTCATTTGCAACTCATGGATGAGCAGGACAAAGATTTTGCTCATTCTGAGCATTGTCATCGTTGGAAGGATTGTCTTCAGGCTGAGCATTGTCTTCAGATTGATCAGGTGCAGAGATGATGAGTTCCTCTTCAGGCTGAGCTTAGGACGGTATGATTTCTCCAGTTCCCGTAAGCTTGATGGATTCACTAGATGGAACTTCATCTAGCACATTTGGCAGGTGCTCTCTTTGCGAGCCGTTAGTCTCATCGAACCGCACATCCACAGTTTCAACCACTTTATAGTGAAATAGGTTGAAGACTCTGTAGGAGTGTGAATCCTTTCCATATCCAAGCATAAAACATTCATGTGCTTTCGATGCAAATTTTGAAGTGTGATGTGGATCCTTGATCCAGCACCTGGCACCAAATACTCTGAAGTAACTGACAGTTGGATTCTTGCCAGTAAGGAGCTCATAGGATGTCTTGTTTAGAAGCTTGTGAAGATAAACACGGTTGATGATATGGCATGCAGTATCAATGGCTTCGGGCCAGAACTTTCTTGGAGTCTTGTATTCATCGAGCATCGTCCAGGCCATCTCAATAAGTGTTATGTTCTTGCATTCCACGACGCCATTTTGCTGTGGCGTGTATGGAGCTGAGAATTCATGAGTGATGCCCAAAATATCAAGATAAGTGTCGAGGCCGGTGTTCTTGAATTCAGTGCCATTGTCACTTCTGATGTGCTTGATCTTGACGCCATAGTTGTTCATGGCTCGATTGGCGAAGCGTCTGAAGACATCCTGCACTTCAGTCTTGTAGAGGATTATATGCACCCAAGTATATCTTGAATAATCATCAACAATGACAAAGCCATAGAGACAAGCAGTAGTAGTAAGAGTTGAGTAGTGAGTGGGACCGAAGAGGTCCATGTGGAGCAGTTCGAAGGGTTGAGTCGTTGTCATGATTGTCTTCGGGGAATGCTTGGCCCTCGTCATCTTTCCTGCTTCACATGCACCGCATAAGTGATCCTTCTTGAACTTGACGTCCTCGATGCCTATGCCATGTTTCTTCTTTGCAAGAGTGTGTAAGTTCCTCATGCCAGCATGCCCTAGCCTCCGATGCCAGAGCCAGCATTCTAAAACTTTTGCTAGAAGACATACGGCAAGCTGTGGTCCTGCTGAGAAATCTACCATATACAAATCATCTTTCTGATACCCTTCAAAGACTAGAGACTTGTCAGATTCCATTAGAACAAGGCAAAGATATTTTCCAAATATCACAATCATGTTTAAATCGCAAAGCATTGAGACAAACATTAAGTTGAAACCAAGAGATTCAACAGGCATCACTTTATCCATGTGTTGATCCCTTGAGATTGCAACTCTACCTAGACCCAATACCTTGCTTTTACCAGTATCAGCAAATGTGATGTGACTCTTGTCAGATGGACGTAAAGTTGAGTCCATGAGAAGACTTCGCTTGCCAGTCATGTGATTAGTACACCCACTATCAATAATCCATTCTGAAGCAGCTGGTGTCATACCCTACAGTGCAGTTAGGGGGATAGGCTTCACGAAGGGAATTGTGAAGCATAAACATTTGACGAGCAAGTGGATTATGAAAGCTTAGATCCAGGTTAGGACTGATAGGGCAAGTAGCAAGCGACTCAGGAACAAAATACATAATAAGACCATTTGGGAATTTGATCTTGCGCCCTACAAGATGTTTAAGGTCCCAACAATAGCTTCAGACGAATTTGATTTTCGGCTGGAGACCCTTCCCTGCAAAAGAGAGTTAAGCTTTCTTAGCCACCCACATCTTCAAGGGTGGCTTCGAAGCAATGAGTCTAAGTGCAGCATCTGAGAACTTTGGCTTTGGAGCCCTAGCAAATAGTCTTGCAGGTGGACAATAGTACTCATAAGAATAAGCAGAGTAGTTCTTGGTCTTATGAACATGGCGGTTTGATGAAACACGCTCATATTCATATGCCTGAGTATGGTTTCCCTACAAAACATTTGCGTTAGTGCGACTCAGGTGAGTCCTTTGTCTATATGAAGCCTTTGGACCATATGAAGCCTGTGGTCTGGGGTTTGTCTTCTTCACTTGTGGTGTCATGACGACATTCACAGGAAGATTCTCCAACCACTTTTTCGGCACCCAGACTTTCTTCATAGGTGGCCCATTCCTGCAGTTAGTACCAATATACCTGGCAAACACTTCACCATTCTGATTCTTAAACAGTTTATAGTTTGCATCAAAGGATTCATCAATAACAATGGGATTAGCACAAGTGAAGCCAGACAAGGTGGATGGATCCACTGAAGGTTCCTTTGCAGCGACCCATGTGGTTTTGGGGTACTGCTCAGGTTTCCAGTAAGAGCCGTCAACATTTATTTTCCTTTCGAACCCAAGACCCTCTTTCCTAGGGTTTCGGTTCAGGATCTGCCTTTTGAGGACATCACATAGTGTCTGATGCCCTTTGAGACTTTTGTACATCCCTGTTTCAAGCAATTTCTTCAACCTAGCATTTTCATTAGCAATAGCAGTGGTATCCTCAGCAGAGGGGTTAGTTACCACATTAACAGTTGAAGATATTGCAATAGTAGAAGTAGTAGAACATCCAACAATAGAAGTAGCGTTGTCACGCTCAATGCATTTAAGACATGGTAGTTCAAATCCTTCCTGAGCGGAACTGATCTGTTTGGCGCGAAGTGACGTTTTCCTTTTGAAGATCTTCATGAGCCGCTCTCAATTTCTCAAGATCTTGCTTCCTTTGAAGATAATCATAGGAAAGCTTTTCATGAGTTGTTGAGAGCGTTTCATGACGACTTTCAAGTTCCTCATACTTAACATGAAGATTTTTTATGTCTTCAATTAAGGACTGAGATCGAGTCATTTCAGCATCTAATAGGTCATCGCTTTTGTCTAACAGTTTTTGAATATGTTCCATAGCGTTCTGTTGTTCAGTTGCAATTTTATCAAGTGTTTTGTAGCTGGGTTTGGAACCAAAATCGGAGTCATCTTCACTGGATGTTTGATAGTGAGTAGTGCGTGTGTTTACCTTGGCACCGCGTGCCATGAAGCAGTAGGTGGGAGCGGAGTAGTCCTTGTCATTTGCATCAGCGTCGGTGATGAAGCCATTGTCTTCAGTGTTGAAGATGGACTTGGCAACGTATGATGTAGCCAGACTTGCAACGCCAGAATCGGACTCCTCCTCAGACTCCACCTCCGCCTCCTCATAAGCGGACTCCTCTGAATCCATTTCCTTGCCAACGAACGCACGAGCCTTGCCAGATGAGCTCTTCTTGTGTGATGAAGACTTTGAGGAAGACTTGGAAGAAGACTTTGAGTATTTCTTCTTCTTCTTTTCGTCAGAATCATACTCCTTGCTCTTCTTCTTGTTGTTGTTCTCATTGTCCCACTGCGGACACTCAGAGATGTAGTGGCCAGGTTTCTTGCACTTGTCGCATGTTCTCTTCTTATAGTCATGAGCAGAAGCTTCATCTTTCCTTGAGCTTGATCATGAAGACTTTCTGAAGCCTTTCTTCTTGGTGAATTTTTGGAACTTCTTCACAAGCATAGCAAGCTCCTTTCCAATGTCTTCAGGATCATCAGAACTGCTGTCAGATTCTTCTTCAGATAAGGAGACAACTTTTGCCTTCAGGGCACAAGTTCGCCCGTAGTTGGGAACGTAGATGTCTCTTTTCTCAGAAAGCTAAAACTCATGTGTGTTGAGCCTTTCAAGTATGTCAGACGGATCGAGTGTCTTGAAGTCAGGATGTTCTTGAATCATCAGGGCTAGGGTGTCAAATGAGCTGTCAAGTGATCTCAGGAGTGTCTTGATGACTTCATGCTTGGTGATCTCAGTAGCGCCAAGGGCTTGAAGTTCATTTGTGATGTCAGTGAGTCGATCAAACATGAGCTAAACATTCTCATTGTCGTTTCTCTTGAAGCGGTTGAAGAGGTTGCGAAGGACACTGATTCTCTGATCTCTCTGGGTTGAGACGCCTTCGTTAACCTTGGAGAGCCAGTCCCAGACTAGCTTAGATGTTTCCAAAGCACTCACATGGCCATACTGTCCTTTGGTCAGATGACCACAGATGATGTTCTTGGCAGTGGAGTCCAGTTGAACGAACTTCTTGACATCAGCAGCGGTGACACCTTCACCAGCCTTGGGAACGCCATTCTTGACGACATACCAGAGGTCGACATCAATGGCTTCAAGATGCATGTGAATCTTATTCTTCCAGTAGGGATATTCAGTTCCATCAAAGACTGGTCACGCAGCGGAGACTTTGATTATCCCTGCAGTCGACATAGCTAAAACTCCAGGTGGTTAAACTGAATCACACACAACAAGGGAGTACCTTGCTCTGATACCAATTGAAAGTGCTAGTGATCGACTAGAGGGGGGGGTGAATAGGCGATTCTTAAGAAAGTCTTCAAAACATGGGAGTTTCGAAGACAAACGATAGAAATAAACCTATTACCATGCAGCGTAAGGTAGACTACACTAAGCAAGCCATAGTCAAGTATTCAATGAAGTGAAAGCACAATGACTAATGGCAGCTAGGCAGTATGGATCAGGTAGGAAGATCTTATGAAGCCAATCAGAACAAGCAGTCACTCAGTGAAGACAAAAGATAATGCAAACAGACAATGACTTCACAAGGATCAACTATAAATAAAGAGATGGGAAGGATAGAACCAGTGACTCATTGAAGACAATGATTTGTTGGACCAGTTCCAGTTGCTGTGACAAATGTACGTCTGGTTAGGGAGGCTGAGATTCAACTCACAAGACCGTGTCTTCACCTTATTCCCCTTGAGCTAAGGACACCCAGTCCTCGCCCAATCACTCTGGTAAGTCTTCAAGGCAGACTTCCAAACCTTCACAGACTTCGTTCACCGGCGATCCACAATGACTCTTGGATGCTCAGAACGCGACGCCTAACCGGCTGGAGGATTCATAGTCCTCAAGTGCAATAAGTCTTCAGATCACACAGACAGGAAGACTTAAGTGATGCCTAACACTCTTTGGCTCTGGGTGTTTAGGGCTTTATCCTCGCAAGGAATTCTCTCTCAAAGGCTTCGAGGTGGTTGCTCTCAAACGACAAAAGTCGTACACTAACTCTGAGCAGCCAACCGTTTATGGTTGTAGGGGGTGGGCTATTTATAGCCACTAGGCAACCCAACCTGATTTGTCCGAAATGACCCTGGGTCACTAAGGAACTGACACGCGTTCCAACGGTCAGATTTCAAACACACACGACAACTTTACTTGGGCTACAAGCAAAGCTGACTTATCCAACTCTGGATAAGATTTGCTCTCATTATCTTTGCTCGAAAACATAGGATTTTCGTTAAGAATCACTTCAGTCATTCTGACTGGTTCTCTTGGACCCCACTTAACAGTACGGTGGTTCCTATGACTCAACGAAGAAGAAAAAGAACGACAAAACAACAAAGTCTTCGCGCTCCATAGTCTTCACAGGATGTCTTCTCTTGTCATAGTCTTCAATGTGAATGTCTTCACATCCCACCTTTGACTTCAATGTCTTCATACATTTTTAGGGGTCATCTCTGGTAGGAAAACCGAATCAATGAGGGACTTCTACCTGTGTTATCCTCCAATTCTCACAAACACATTAGTCCCTCAACCAGGTTTGTCGTCAATACTCCAAAACCAACTAGGGGTGGGACTAGATGCACTTACAAAGGCACGTATTGTATTGTTGCCATCGAGGATAACAAGATGGGGTTTTCTTCATATTGCATGAGTCTATCCCTCTACATCATGTCATCTTGCATAAGGTGTTACTCTGTTTTTAACTTAATACTCTAGATGCATGCTGGATAGCGGTCGATGAGTGGAGTAATAGTAGTAGATGTAGGCAAGAGTTAGTCTACTTGTCTCGGACGTGATGCCTATATACATGATCATACCTAGATATTCTCATAACTATGCTCAATTCTGTCAATTGCTCAACAGTAATTTGTTCACCCACCGTAGAATACTTATGCTCTCGAGAGAAGCCACTAGTGAAACCTATGGCCCCCGGGTCTATCTTTATCATATCAATCTCCTACTACTTAGTTATTTACTTTTCTATTTACTTTGCTTTTATTTTACTTTGCATCTTTATCATAAAAATACCAAAAATATTATCTTATCATATCTATTAGATCTCACTCTCGTAAGTGGCCCTATAGGGATTGACAACCCCTATGTGCGTTGGTTGCGAGGATTTATTTGTTTTGTGCAGGTACGAGGGACTCGCGCGTAGCCTCCTACTGGAATTATACCTTGGTTCTCAAAAACTGAGGGAAATACTTATGCTACTTTACTGCATCATCGCTTCCTCTTATGGGAAAACCAACGCAGTGCTAAAAGAGGTAGTGGCCATCATCAACAGTGGGCCACGTGAGGCCGGCGCCAACCCCATCTAGATCACCGTCGGCGTCTGGCAGAGGCCGACGCGGCGCTCCGGGCGCGGCGGAAGCTCGGGGGCACGTAGCTGTCGTCGCTCGACTCTGGAGACTTGCGGGGCTCAGGGGAGTTGCTAGACTCCCAGGAGTCATCGCTGCTACTGGAGGAGCCACCGGCAGGACCCACGGCCAGCATTGCGCCTGCCGCCTCGCCCTGCTAACCGTCTCCTCCGGGCAGCACTCCAGGCGACGGCCTTCCTTGTCGAAGACCTTGAAGAACCGTGTGGAGGCATTGTCATACTCAAAATGGATGGTGAGGGCCCCCTCCGCGCGATAGGCGCGGGCGACCTCGCCCCATCCGCGGGTCATGAAGATCTTGCCGGGAGAGACGATCTCAATCTCTGCTCCCGTGGCTAGACTGTAGCACCCAGCGTGCTGCAGCCACAGCTCGAGCGGCCTCCTCGGTGGCATCTCTTCAGCGAAGAACTGCGGGAACCGGATCCACGTGCGAGGAGGCATCACCGCCCACAGCACAAACTCACGCGAGGAGGCCTCGGCGTGGGTTCGCGCGGCAGATGGCCGCCCGACCTCAACCTGGTCCCCGTGACCGCGGCTCGCACGGCGAGGGCCGCTGCCACCTTCTACGGAGCCCTGTGCTTGGGCGTACAGAGGGAGTGGGTAGCCAGGTGGCGGCAGCTTGTATCAAGGCCGTGTCACCTCTTGCCACGCCCCGGCATCGTGACGGTGCCGGGACCTCTTCTTCAGCGGAAGCAGCTCCGGATCCTCAAGGGGGGTCTTTCCCTTCACCGCTGCGGAAAATCTCCTAATCGGCGCCATGGATGTTTCGGCAGGATAGCAAGATGGAAGGACCAAGAGGGGGAAGGAGGAGCGAGCAGCGAGAAGGCAGAGATGAGCGGGGGGGCTTTTCCCCTCCCCTCATTTATAGCCAGAGGGAGGCCAACCGCTGGTCACCACAATCACGCATAATGATGATTTTCCTTTGCATGCAGCAGCGTCTCATCAAGTCGGACGGTTGCTGAGGCAGGATGGGGAAGCGGAGGCGCCCACATACCATCTATCGCCACACGTCAGCCGAGGCCGCAGGCGGTTGGGGCCTATGGTGCTCCGTACTTGAGCTTTGGCTTCACGTCGAAGCCAAGTTCGAGCGCGCCTTGGGCCCGGGGGCTACTGTTGGTGTCCTGGGAACGGGGGTACCCAGACTTTCCTGCATGCGGCCCATGAGCGTGACTCCATCAACGGCCTGGTACGGCCCAGCTTCAGCGGCAGTGAGACCCTCGCGAGGGGCCAAGTCTCGCAAGTCGGACGACACCAGGACCTCCCTAGGGGCAGCCTCACTAGGCAGGCTCCCGAGGAGCGGAGATATCTATGCAAGGGGCACCTCGCGAGGTTTGCGTGACGTGAGCCATGACGACCAAGGCTAGGCGGGCGCCAGCGGGCGCATTGTACCAGTTTCCTCTTTGGTGCTAAGGAGGCAAGCACAGGCGCGGAGTCTCGAGGCATTAGTCAAAGGTTTCCATATCGGTGCAACAAGACCAAGACCAGCAGGACGACAGGACGGAGGTCATCGCGGAGCCCACAGTAGCATCACCACCAGAGCCTCTGGCACGCGAAGACTACTTTTGTCAGGATAGCTTGTACTAGTTGTCCACCTTCAAACTCGGCTGTTGTGGGATCCCTTCCCGCCTAAACATTTGGGAAGAGGACCAAAGTCACTACAAATAGGACTCAACCACCACCGTAGTGGGGGGTCGGTCGATACAGAGTGAGTGAGAGAGAGAGGGGACGGATCATTCATATCACCCTCACAACCTCCAGCTCATCGAGCTTAAGAACACCTCACCTCCTGAGGCTCATCCACTGTACTAGTTCATCCTCAGTCCCCCGAGGCAATCCACCCACAAACTGGAGTAGGGTATTACATCGCAAGGTGGCCCGAACCCGTATAAACCCTCGTGTCTCTTGTTCTTCGGGTTCGTCAAGCTAGGCCGTGCGATCGTTGAGCGAGCGAGTTGGGGAGAGAGTGTTCTTCGTGCGCACCCCTGAGTTCATGTTGGGGATCGTAGCAGAATTTTAAAATTTTCTACGCATCACCAAGATCAATCTATGGAGTCATCTAGCAACTAGGGAGAGAGGAGTGCATCTACATACCCTTGTAGATCACGCGCGGAAGCGTTCAAGAGAACGGGGTTGATGGAGTCGTACTCGACGTGATTCAAATCACCGATGACCTAGTGCCGAACGGACGGCACCTCCGCGTTCAACACACGTACGGTTAGGAAGACGTCTCCTCCTTCTTGATCCAGCAATGGGGAAGGAGAGGTTGATGAAGATCCAGCAGCACGACGGCGTGGTGGTGGATGCAGCAGGATCCCGGTAGGGCTTCGCCAAGCGCAAGCGGGCAGGAGAGGTGTTACGGAGGGAGAGGAAGGCGCCAAGAGCAAGGGGTGCAGCTGCCCTCCCCCCTCTTTATATAGGGGCCTTGGGGGGCGCCGGCCCTAGGGATATGGATCTCCAAGGGGGCGGCGGCCAAGGGTGGCTTCCCCCCAAGCCAAGTGGGGGGCGCCCCACCCCTAGGGTTTCCCAACCCTAGGTGCAGGGCAGGCCCAAGGGGGGCGCACCAGCTCACTAGGGGCTGGTTCCCCACCCAATTCAGCCCATGGGGCCCTCCGAGATAGGTGGCCCCACCCGGTGGACCCCCGGGACCCTTCTGGAGGTCCCGGTACAATACCGGTAACCCCCGAAACCTTCCCGATGGCCAAAACTTGACTTCCCATATATAAATATTTACCTCCGGACCATTCTGGAACTCCTCATGATGTCCGTGATCTCATCCGGGACTCCGAACAACTTTCGGGTTACTGCATACTAATATCTCTACAACCCTAGCGTCACCGAACCTTAAGTGTGTAGACCCTACGGGTTCGGGAGACATGCAGACATGACCGAGATGCCTCTCCGGTCAATAAACAATAGCGAGATCTGGATACTCATGTGGGCTCCCACATGCTCCACGATGATCTCATCGGATGAACCACGATGTCGAGGATTCAATCAATCCGTATACAATTCCCTTTGTCAATCGGTACGTTACTTGCCCGAGACTTGATCGTCGGTATCCCAATACCTCGTTCAATCTCGTTACGGCAAGTCACTTTATTCGTGCCGTAATGCATGATCTCGTGATCAACCACTTGGTCACATTGAGCTCATTATGATGATGCATTACCGAGTGGGCCCAGAGATACCTCTCCGTCATACCGAGTGACAAATCCCAGTCTCGATTCGTGCCAACCCAACATATACTTTTGGAGATACCTGTAATGTACCTTTATAGTCACCCAGTTATGTTGTGACGTTTGGCACACCCAAGGCACTCCTATGGTATCCGGGAGTTGCACAATCTCATGGTCTAAGGAAATGATACTTGACATTCGGAAAAGCTACAGCAAACGAACTACACGATTTTGAGCTATGCTTAGGATTGGGTCTTGTCCATCACATCATTCTCCTAATGATGTGATCCCGTTATCAATGACATCCAATGTCCATAGTTAGGAAACCATGACTATATTTTGATCAACGAGCTAGTCAACTAGAGGCTCACTAGGGACGTGTTGTGGTCTATGTATTCACACATGTATTACGATTTCCGGATAACACAATTATAGCATGAACAATAGACAATTATCATGAACAAAGAAATATAATAATAACCATTTTATTATTGCCTCTAGGGCATATTTCCAACAGTCTCCCACTTGCATTAGAGTCAATATTCTAGTTATATTGTGATGAATCGAACACCCATGCAGTTTTGGTGTTGATCATGTTTTGCTCTAGGGAGAGGTTTAGTCAACGGATCTGCCACATTCAGGTCCGTATGTACTTTACAAATCTCTATGTCTCCATTTTGAACACTTTCACAAATGGAGTTGAAGCGACGCTTGATATGCCTGGTCTTCCTATGAAACCTGGGCTCCTTGGCAAGGGCAATAGCTCCAGTGTTGTCACAGAAGAGAGTCATCGGGCCCGACGCATTGGGTATGACTCCTAGGTCGGTAATGAACTCCTTCACACAGACTGCTTCTTGTGCTGCCTCCGAGGCTGCCATGTACTCCGCTTCACATGTAGATCCCGCCACAACGCTTTGCTTGCAACTGCACCAGCTTACTGCCCCACCATTCAAAATATACACGTATCCGGTTTGTGACTTAGAGTCATCCAGATCTGTGTCGAAGCTAGCATCGATGTAACCCTTTACGACGAGCTCTTCGTCACCTCCATACACGAGAAATATGTCCTTAGTCCTTTTCAGGTACTTCAGGATATTCTTGACCGCTGTCCGGTGTTCCATGCCGGGATTACTTTGGTACCTTCCTACCAAACTTACGGCAAGGTTTACATCAGGTCTGGTACACAGTATAGCATACATGATAGACCCTATGGCCGAGGCATAGGGGACGACACTCATCTTTTCTTTATCTTCTGCCGTGGTCGGGCATTGAGCCGTGCTCAATCTCGTACCTTGCAATACAGGCAAGAACCCCTTCTTTGACTGATCCATTTTGAACTTCTTCAATATCTTGTCAAGGTACGTACTCTGTGAAAGACCAATGAGGCGTCTTGATCTATCTCTATAGATCTTGATGCCTAATATATAAGCAGCTTCTCCAAGGTCCTTCATTGAAAAACACTTGTTCAAGTAGGCCTTTATGCTTTCCAAGAATTCTATATCATTTCCCAACAACAGTATGTCATCCACATACAATATGAGAAATGCTACAGAGCTCCCACTCACTTTCTTGTAAATGCAGGCTTCTCCATAAGTCTGCGTAAACCCAAACGCTTTGATCATCTCATCAAAATGAATGTTCCAACTCCGAGATGCTTGCACCAGCCCATAAATCGAGCGTTGGAGCTTGCACACCTTGTCAGCATTCTTAGGATCGACAAAACCTTCCGGCTGCATCATATACATTTCTTCCTTAAGGTAACCATTAAGGAATGCCGTTTTGACGTCCATTTTCCATATCTCATAATCATAGAATGCGGCAATTGCTAACATGATTCGGACGGACTTCAGCTTCGCTACGGGTCAGAAAGTCTCATCGTAGTCAACCCCTTGAACTTGTCGATAACCCTTAGCAACAAGCCGAGCTTTATAGATGGTCACATTACCATCCGCGTCTGTCTTCTTCTTAAAGATCCATTTATTTTCTATGGCTCGCCGATCATCGGGCAAGTCAGTCAAAGTCCATACTTCGTTTTCATACATGGATCCTATCTCGGATTTCATGGCCTCTAGCCATTTGTCGGAATCTGGGCCCGCCATCGCTTCTTCATAGTTCGAAGGTTCACCGTTGTCTAACAACATGATTTCCAAGACAGGGTTGCCGTACCACTCTGGTGCGGAACGTGTCCTCATGGACCTACGAAGTTCAGTAGTAACTTGATCTGAAGTTTCATGATCATCACCATTAACTTCCTCTCTAGTCGGTGCAAGCACCTCAGGAACATTTTCTTGAGCTGCGCCACTTACCGGTTCAAGAGGTAATACTTCATCAAGTTCTACTTTCCTCCCACTTATTTCTTTCGAGAGAAACTCTTTCTCCAGAAAGGACCCATTCTTGGCAACAAAGATCTTGCCTTCGGATCTGAGGTAGAAGGTATACCCAACAGTTTCTTTAGGGTATCCTATGAAGACGCATTTTTCTGACTTGGGTTCGAGCTTTTCAGGTTGAAGTTTCTTGATGTAAGCATCGCATCCCCAAACTTTTAGAAACGACAGCTTAGGTTTCTTCGCAAACCATAATTCATACGGTGTTGTCTAAACGGATTTCGACGGAGCCCTATTTAACGTGAATGCGGCAGTCTCTAAAGCATAGCCCCAAAATGACAGCGGTAAATCGGTAAGAGACATCATAGATCGCACCATATCCAATAGAGTGCGATTATGACGTTCGGACACACCATTACGCTGAGGTGTTCTAGGCGGCGTGAGTTGTGAAACTATTCCACATTTTCTTAAGTGTGTGCCAAATTCATGACTCAAGTATTCTCCCCCACGATCTAATCGCAAGAACTTGATTTTCTTGTCACGTTGATTCTCAACCTCACTCTGAAATTCCTTGAACTTTTCAAAGGTCTCAGACTTGTGTTTCATTAAGTAGACATACCCATATCTACTCAAGTCATCAGTGAGGGTGAGAACATAACGATAGACACTGCGAGCCTCAACACTCATTGGACCGCACACATCAGTATGTATGATTTCTAATAAGTTGGTTGCTCGCTCCATTGTTCCTGAGAACGGAGTCTTGGTCATTTTACCCATGAGGCATGGTTCGCACGTGTCAAATGATTCGTAATCAAGAGACTCTAAAAGTCCATCTGCATGGAGCTTGTTCATGCGTTTGACACCTATGTGACCAAGGCGGCAGTGCCACAAGTATGTGGGACTATCATTATCAACCTTACATCTTTTGGTATTCACACTATGAATATGTGTAGCATTACGCTCGAGATTCATTAAGAATAAACCATTCACCATCGGAGCATGACCATAAAACATATCTCTCATATAAATAGAACAACCATTATTCTCGGATTTAAATGAGTAGCCATCTCGAATTAAACGAGATCCTGATACAATGTTCATGCTCAAAGCTGGCACTAAATAACAATTATTGAGGTTTAAAACTAATCTCGTAGGTAAATGTAGAGGCAGCATGCCGACAGCGATCACATCGACCTTGGAACCATTCCCGACGCGCATCGTCACCTCGTCCTTCGCCAGTCTCCGCTTATTCCGCAGCTCCTGCTTTGAGTTACAAATGTGAGCAACCGCACCGGTATCAAATACCCAGGAGCTACTACGAGTACTGGTAAGGTACACATCAATTACATGTATATCACATATACCTTTAGTGTTGTCGGCCTTCTTGTCCGCTAAGTATTTGGGGCAGTTCCGCTTCCAGTGACCACTTCCCTTGCAATAAAAACACTCAGTCTCGGGCTTGGGTCCATTCTTTGGCTTCTTCCCGGCAGCTTGCTTACCGGGCGCGGCAACTCCCTTGCCGTCCTTCTTGAAGTTCTTCTTACCCTTGCCTTTCTTGAACTTAGTGGTTTTATTCACCATCAACACTTGATGTTCCTTTTTGATTTCCACCTCTGCTGATTTCAGCATTGAATACACCTCAGGAATGGTCTTTTCCATCCCCTGCATATTGAAGTTCATCACAAAGCTCTTGTAGCTCGGTGGAAGCGACTGAAGGATTCTGTCAATGACCACGTCATCCGGGAGATTAACTCCCAACTGAGTCAAGCGGTTATGCAACCCAGACATTCTGAGTATGTGCTTAGTGACAGAACTATTTTCCTCCATCTTACAGCTGAAGAACTTGTCGGAGACTTCATATCTCTCGACCCGGGCATGAGCTTGAAAAACCATTTTCAGCTCTTCGAACATCTCATATGCTCCGTGTCTCTCAAAACGCATTTGGAGCCCCGGTTCTAAGCTGTAAAGCATGCCGCACTGAACGAGGGAGTAATCATCAGCACGTGACTGCCAAGCATTCATAACGTATTGGTTCTGTGGGACAGGTGCGTCACCTACCGGTGCTTCTAGGACATAATCTTTCTTGGAAGCTATGAGGATGATCCTCAGGTTCCGGACCCAGTCCATATAGTTGCTGCCATCGTCTTTCAGCTTGGTTTTCTCTAGGAACACGTTGAAGTTGAGGACAACATGGGCCATTTGATCTACAAGACATATTGTAAAGATTTTAGACTAAGTTCATGATAATTAAGCTCATCTAATCAAATTATTCAATGAACTCCCACTCAGATAGACATCCCTCTAGTCATCTAAGTGAAGCATGATCCGAGTCAACTAGGCCGTGTCCGATCATCACGTGAGACGGACTAGTCAACGTCGGTGAACATCTTCATGTTGATCGTATCTTCTATACAACTCATGCTCGACCTTTCGGTCTTCTATGTTCCGAGGCCATGTCTGTACATGCTAGGCTCGTCAAGTCAACCTAAGTGTATTGCGTGTGTAAATCTGGCTTACACCCGTTGTATTCGAACGTTAGAATCTATCACACCCGATCATCACGTGGTGCTTCGAAACAACGAACCTTTGCAATGGTGCACAGTTAGGGGGAACACTTTCTTGAAATTATTGCGAGGGATCATCTTATTTAAGCTACCGTCGTTCTAAGCAAATAAGATGTAAAACATGATAAACATCACATGCAATCAAATAGTGACATGGTATGGCCAATATCATTTGCTCCTTTTGATCTCCATCTTCGGGGCTCCATGATCATCGTTGTCACCGGCATGACACCATGATCTCCATCATCGTGTCTTCTTGAAGTTGTCTCGTCATCTATTACTTCTACTACTATGGCTAACGCTTTAGCAATAAACTAAAGTAATTACATGACGTTTTATGTTGACACGTAGGTCATAAATAAATAAAGACAACTCCTATGGCTCCTGCCGGTTGTCATACTCATCGACATGCAAGTCGTGATTCCTATTACAAGAACATGATCATCTCATACATCATTCATCACATCCTTTGGCCATATCACATCACAAAACACTTGCTGCAAAAACAAGTTAGACGTCCTCTAATTGTTGTTGCAAGTTTTTACGTGGCTGCTATAGGTTTCTAGCAAGAACGTTTCTTACCTACGCCAAAACCACAACGTGAATTACCAATTTCTATTTACCCTTCATAAGGACCCTGTTCATTGAATCCGATCCGACTAAAGTGGGAGAGAAAGACACCCGCCAGCCACCTTATGCAACTAGTGCATGTCAGTCGGTGGAACCAGTCTCACGTAAGCGTACGTGTAAGGTCGGTCCGGGCCGCTTCATCCCACAATGCCGCCGAATCAAGATAAGACTAGTAACGGCAAGATAATTGACAATATCGACGCCCACAACTACTTTGTTTTCTACTCGTGCATAGTAACTACGCATAGACCTAGCTCATGATGCCACTGTTGGGGATCGTAGCAGAATTTTAAAATTTTCTACGCATCACCAAGATCAATCTATGGAGTCATCTAGCAACTAGAGAGAGAGGAGTGCATCTACATACCCTTGTAGATCGCGCGCGGAAGCGTTCAAGAGAACGGGGTTGATGGAGTCGTACTCGACGTGATTCAAATCACCGATGACCTAGTGCCGAACGGACGGCACCTCCGCGTTCAACACACGTACGGTTAGGAAGACGTCTCCTCCTTCTTGATCCAGAAAGGAGGAAGGAGAGGTTGATGAAGATCCAGCATCACGACGGCGTGGTGGTGGATGCAGCAGGATCCCGGCAGGGCTTCGCCAAGCGCAAGCGGGGAGGAGAGGTGTTACGGAGGGAGAGGAAGGCGCCAAGAGCAAGGGGTGCTGCTGCCCTCCCTCCCCCCTCTTTATATAGGGGCCTTGGGGGGCGGCCCTAGGGAGATGGATCTCCAAGGGGGCGGCGGCCAAGGGTGGCTTCCCCCCCAAGCCAAGTGGGGGGCGCCCCCACCCCTAGGGTTTCCCAACCCTAGGCGCAGGGCAGGCGCAAGGGGGGCGCACCAGCCCACTAGGAGATAGTTCCCCACCCAATTCAGCCCATGGGGCCCTCTGGGATAGGTGGCCCCACCCGGTGGACCCCCGGGACCCTTCCGGTGGTCCCGGTACAATACCGGTAACCCCCGAAACCTTCCCGATGGCCAAAACTTGACTTCCCATATATAAATCTTTACCTCCGGACCATTCCGGAACTCCTCGTGACGTCCGTGATCTCATCCAGGACTCCGAACAACTTTCGGGTTACTGCATACTAATATCTCTACAACCCTAGCGTCACCGAACCTTAAGTGTGTAGACCCTACGGGTTCGGGAGACATGCAGACATGACCGAGACGCCTCTCCGGTCAATAACCAACAGCGGGATCTGGATACCCATGTTGGCTCCCACATGCTCCACGATGATCTCATCGGATGAACCACGATGTCGAGGATTCAATCAATCCGTATACAATTCCCTTTGTCAATCGGTACGTTACTTGCCCGAGACTCGATCGTCGGTATCCCAATACCTCATTCAATCTCGTTATCGGCAAGTCAGTTTACTCGTGCCGTAATGCATGATCCTGTGATCAACCACTTGGTCGCATTGAGCTCATTATGATGATGCATTACCGAGTGGGCCCAGAGATACCTCTCCGTCATACGGAGTGACAAATCCCAGTCTCGATTCGTGCCAACCCAACAGATACTTTTGGAGATACCTGTAGTGTACCTTTATAGTCACCTAGTTACGTTGTGACGTTTGGCACACCCAAGGCACTCCTACAGTATCCGGGAGTTGCACAATCTCGTGGTCTAAGGAAATCATACTTGACATTCGGAAAAGCTACAGCAAACGAACTACACGATCTTTGAGCTATGCTTAGGATTGAGTCTTGTCCATCACATCATTCTCCTAATGATGTGATCCCGTTATCAATGACATCCAATGTCCATAGTGAGGAAACCATGACTATATTTTGATCAACGAGCTAGTCAACTAGAGGCTCACTAAGGACGTGTTGTGGTCTATGTATTCACACATGTATTACGATTTCTGGATAACACAATTATAGCATGAACAATAGACAATTATCATGAACAAAGCAATATAATAATAACCATTTTATTATTGCCTCTAGGGCATATTTCCAATAGTTCGAACCTCTCAAGGGTTTGCTAGAACCCGTAATCCAACACAAGCGAAATCAGTCGCCTTCTTGAAAGGTCCGAGTTTTAACTTGGCGGCTATGATAACGACACAGATCTTGTTGGTATATCGCTGAACGAGCTGCCGCAAGGTCACGCTCCTCATCCAACACATCAAGAGCATCCTGATGCGTCGTTTCATTGTCAGCCTCAACATAAGCCGCCACCCGGGGCGAGTCATGATGGATATCACTTGGAAGAACTACCTATGCCCCATAAACCATGAAGAAAGGCATGTAACATGTTGATCTATTGGGGTTGGTATTTATATTCCAAAGTACTAATGGTAATTCCTCAACCCAACAACCCGGCCTCTTCTGCAAAGGGACCATAAGCCGGGGTTTTATGCCTCTCAAGATTTCTTGATTGGCCCTTTCAGCTTGACCATTGGACTGAGGGTGAGCCACCGATGAAACCTCAAGACGAATATGCTCTCGTTGACAGAATTCTTTCATAGCACCTTTAGACAAATTAGTGTCATTATCAGTTATGATACTATGCGGGTAACAAAAGCGGAATATCACCTTCTTAATGAATGGAACCGCCGTTGCCGCATCACACTTACTGGCCGGCTCTGCCTCAACCCACTTTGTCACTTATCAACCACCACCAAAAGGTGGGTCTTTTTGTCCTTGGATCTCCTAAAAGGTCCAACCATATCCAGCCCCCAGACTGCAAACGACCAAGTGATTGGAATTATCCTCGATTCTTGAGCCGACACATGAGCTCGTCTGAAAAATTTCTAACAACTGTCGCACTTGCTAACCAGATCTTCTGCATTAGCATGAGCCGTCGGCCAATAAAACACATGACGAAAAGCCTTAGGCATGAGAGACTTAGAGCCGGTGTGCTAGCCACAATCTCCTTCATCAATCTCTCTTAGAATCTCACGGCCTTCTTCATGGGAAACACAGCGCTGGAACACACCTGTGACACTGCATCGGTACAACTCGCCATTGACAATGGTCATAGACTTAGACCTCTGGGTTATTTGCCTGGCCAAAGTTTCATCCTCAGGAAATTCTCCTCGGGTCATATTAGCCAAATAAGGAACCGTCCAATCAGTAATAGCATGAAGAGCCGCCACCAACTGTGCCTCTGGGTCAGTGATTCCAAGATATTCTTCTATTCGTAGCTTAACTGAAGGGCTATGCAATATGTCAAGAAAAACATTGGGTGGCACCGGCTTACGCTGAGACCCCAGCCAGCTTAAAGCATCAACCGCCTCATTCTTTCTATGATCAACGTGTTCTGCTTGATAACCTTTGAAATGGCCAGCAATGCTGTCAACCGCCCGGCGATAAGCCGCCATGAGCGGGTCCTTAGAATCCCAAGTTCCTGAGACTTGTTGGGCCAGCAAATCTGAGTCGCCGAAGCACCTCACCCAGCTTAGATTCATCTCTTTAGCCATCCGAAGACCATGGAGCAGGGCCTCATACTCAGCTGCATTATTGGTACAAGGAAACATCAGCCTTAGAGCATCTCCAACAGCCGCGCCACAAGGCGTGCGCGCGGTAAACTGAGTTTTTAGCGTGTGCAGGACGTTTCGGCGCGCTCCAGTGGTGGTGGAAAACTAGCACGCGCAGGGGAAAAGGCGGCAGCTCGCGCGCTATTTTTGGCTTAGTGCAGCAGTTCCTTGGTGCGGTGCCGCGCATTAATGCGATGAAGCGGTCGACATGCATAGAAGGCTCGTGGATGGCCCTTGCCCGTGTTAAAGCATACTGGGCAGAGATGGATGCTACCACTGTTGCGGCGAGCAGTATTTCAAAGAGGTTCTCGAGGGTGCTCGTTTGATAGAGGCCCAGTGCTCGAAGAATATTATGTTTGAGTGACATGTATTCCCATTATAAACACGGTGTTTTTATGAAATTTATTAAAGTTGTGTTTATACTTTTTCCTGAAAGTAATATGATGCCTCCTGTGCGGCCGTTTATGTATACATGTGTATAACCTGAAAGATTGCAGTCGTCGGCTTCAGCCCCCACGCATATAATGCGGAGGTGTTCACAGAAGACACATGTTCACACTTAACCCAATGTCTTGGTCCTATTAAGGAGGTGATAGCGCAGCGAATGAGGCAACCGGACTATAATGCTTTAACACTTTCACTTAGCCATAGGAGTTTGACGGTGGGGCTACTATATAGCCCATGTTGGCTCGGCACTCGCCCGAATTCGGGGTGCGTACAAGCCTGGCCGGGAAACCTCGTTAAGGCGGAGGAATTCTAACATTCCGATAGGTCATCGAGTGGTTGACCAGTCTCACGCTATATCATGACAGTCAATTTTCGGCTTTCTCTACTGAGGTGCTCGTCCGGATGACCCGGGGCACAATCGCAGTAGTTCTCCTAGTGCTACCTTAACCGACAGAGCTGAACGTAAGGTACCAAAACATAGGAGCCGGGCAAACCCAACATTTGACCAAAGACATGATTTGGAGCTGATGCATATAAGGCCAAACTCGTGACGCCGAACACTCCCTAAGGTATTCGGTCTTTATGGTATAAACCGGGCCTAAGTAGTGCCCTTTGTAAGAAGCCCCTGGTGTCCAGGTATGTGCATTATTCTGACGTGGCCACATGCCAAGATGCCAGCATCCTTCTCAATTCTGCTGAGAATCCGAGGGATGTGTATCAACAAAAGACAGTAAAAAAGGTTGACACAGGGTCTTAATCTAAAAAGAATCCTTGGGGCGGGTCCCTGCTGCACGTCTGCGCCTGTGTCTCCGCTGTGCCGTATCCTGGACAGGTGTAGCACGATGGTCATCTGTAAAAGAGAGAAACTTAGGTGAAAAGTTGTCGTGCAAAAAGGTAGGTTTGAAGAAACCATGTGTAATTCAAGATGAGTAAAAATTGCCACTTGTCTGCGCGTGTTGAGCCCCTTGTATTTGTGATAGGGGTGTGGCTTATCAAACCTGTGTGAGTTACATATGGTTGCACCGGACTCGTCTAACCATGTGTGTGGTCTTGACGACCTATCAAATGCTTTAGCTGGTGAGGCCCTTTTTAGTGTGCGGCTGCCAAGGCAGTCACACTCTCTTCGGCGCGCAGGGATCGCTTAATATTTCCATTTACTGTAATGATGCCGCGTGGACCGGGCATCTTATGCATAAGGGAGCCGTAGTGTGGTATTGCATTAAAGCGAGCGAAAGCTTCACGTCCAAGTAGTGCTTGATAGCCACTTTGGAATGGAGCAATGTGGAATGTTAGATGTTCGCTACGGAAGTTATCGGGGAAGTCGAATATAACCTCTAGTGGCAGGGAGCCCGTGCAATGAGCCCCTGGGCCTGGCGTTACTCCTTTAAGGGTAGTATTGCTTAGGCAAATTTTCGTTGGGTCTATCCCCATTTTGCGGATTGTATCCTGGTATATCAGGTTTAGACTGCTGCCATCGTCCATCAGGACTCGTGTAAGGTGGTATCCGTTAATTATTGGGTCTAATACCAGGGCAGCCCATCATGCACGTCGGATACTTGCTGAGTAATCCCGATGGTCAAAAGTGATCGGTTGAGACGATGAGTGGCAGGACTCCGCGATGATAGGCCCTTGGGCATATTTATCTGGGACTGCCGCTTTGTTTCTCCCCTTTATCACGTGTAACACGTTTACTGTTTTGACTTCTGGTGGAAATTTTCTTTGCTCCCCAGTGTCTTGCTTGAGAGGCTCATCCTCGTCTTCGCTTGGTGTATCTTCCCCCTTGTGTACGGCATTGAGCTTGCCGGACTGCTTGAAGATCCAACATTCTCTGTGGGTATGATTAGTAGGTTTATTGGGGGTGCTATGGATCTGACATACTTGGTCCAGAATTTTGTTTGGGCTGGAAAGTTCGTCTCTGGCGCCTTTAGAGGGCGGCTTTTGCTGACTTGTCCGAGAGCTTTTGAATCCGGCGTTTACTGTCGTGCTCTTCGTGTTGTCTTCTTTATTTCGGCGTTTATTATTGTTGTTGCGTCGTGATTTCCCGTTTCCATCTCTAACTTCGGATGTACTTGGGTCGCTGGTGCTGCATCTGGCTAGCCAGCTATCCTCACCCGCGCAAAAGCAGGTCATGAGGCTTGTTAATGCTGCCATTGTTCTCGGCTTTTCTTGGCCGAGGTATCTGGCAAGCCATTCGTCACGGATGCTATGCTTAAAAGCTGTCAAGGCTTCGGCATCCGGATAGTCGACTATTTGGTTCTTTTTAGTAAGGAACATGTTCCAAAGCTTTCGGGCTGACTCTCCGGGCTGTTGAGTTATATGACTCAAATCGTCCGTGTCCGGAGGTCGGACATAAGTCCCTTGAAAATTTTCCTGAAAAGCATCTTCGAGCTCTTCCCAGCTTCCAATGGAGCTTTCAGGGAGGCTTTTAAGCCAGTGCCGAGCTGTCCCTTTGAATTTGAGGGGTAAATACTTAATGGCGTGGAGATCATCTCCTCGAGCCATATGGATATGGAGGATATAGTCCTCAATCCAAACCCTAGGGTCTGTTGTTCTGTCGTATGCCTCTATGTTTACGGGTTTGAATCCCTCTGGAAATTCATGGTCCAGTACCTCGTCGGTGAAACATAGGGGCTGTACGGCACCCCTGTATCTGGGCGTACCGTAGTGTTCGGATGTTTGGTGTGTTGTATTGTATGCTGGAGCACGCCTGCGTGGTCCGTAGATGGATCTGGTTGCGCCGTCCTTTTGATGCGAGCCCTCGCGTGGATCGCGTATTAGCTTATGTGCGGCATTGCTTGCCGCTCTATGTTGGCCGTGAGGTCGTCTATCCGGCCAGGTGGCCGTTTTAATTTTTGGTTGCGGGGGATCTAAGGCCTCCTCATCAAATTCGGGTAGCAACTTCCGTTTCGAGTAGCTTTTGGTGGGGCGATTACCGCCGTACTTTCTGCTGTGTTGAGTACTTTGCTCCATCTGATTCCGAGTGTGTCTTGTGCAGCCTTGAGTCTTTGCTTCTGCTTTTTAGACTCCTTGCGGTGGCAACAAGCCTTTGACGGGCATTCTGTTGCTCCGGGTGTCTGTCTGGTGTGAAGTCGTCCGGACTATTATCTTTGACAGAGTCAGGTTATTCGGCTTGATCCTTTGTGTTGTCATGGTCCCGCAATGGTTCCCCCTGCTCTAACGCTGGGTCTGTATGATTGTTGTTTCTGTCGAGGCGGGATTTGGAGCAGCGTTTACGCTGCCGCTTTGACTGCTTATCGAGGGGACAATCCTTCGTTGCGTCCTTCCGTTCCTCGTCGTCGTTTTCTTTTGGTGTGTTCACCATGTATACGTCATGTGGTGAAGTGAGCGTCCAGTGCCCTATGGGCAGTGGTTCCTCTGTGTCTCCCGCATCGTCGTCCATACCGTCGATGTCTTCGGAGTCGAAGTCGAGCATGTCGGTTAAGTCATCGACAGTGGCTACTAAGTGGGTGGTGGGTGGGCCGCGAATTTCTTCATCGTCCGCATCCCAGTCCTGCCGGACATAGTTCGGCCAGGATCCTCCTGATAAGGAGAGAGACCTCAATGAGTTCAGTATGTCGCCAAAGGGCGAGTGCTGAAAGATACCCGCGGAGTTAAACTCCATGATCGGCGCCCAATCGGATTCGATAGGAACGGGCGCAGGCGGTTCGGAGTCCGTGGTTGGAGAAACATCTGGCAGTTTAACAACACGGCTCTCGTGCAAGGTAAGGTCGATATTCGGCTCGATCGTCGCTAAGGGTAAGGCTTCCGTGGCGGGGTCCATCCACCCGTCCGCAGAAGGCGCACCTGGCTCCGAATTGAGGGTCGGAGCGGCTGCCTGTGCGATCTCTTGAACACTATCCGATGGTAGCGCTAAACCGCACTCATCGTGACCGCGTGACGCACAAGGCAGAGGCTCGAATCCGTCGAAGATCAAGTCTCCACAGATATCGGCTGTGTAGTTTAAGCTTCCAAACCTGACCTGGTGGCCAGGGGCGTAACTTTCAATCTGCTCCAGATGGCCAAGCGAATTGGCCCGCAGTGCAAAGCCGCCGAATACGAAGATCTGTCCGGGGAGAAAAGTCTCACCCTGGACTGCATCACCATCGATGATAGTAGGAGCCATCAAGTCTAATGGCGACGACACAGAGGAACTCTCAATGAAAGCACCAATGTCGGTGTCAAAACCGGTGGATCTCGGGTAGGGGGTCCCGAACTGTGCGTCTAAGGCGGATGCTAACAGGAGGCAGGGGACACAATGTTTTACCCAGGTTCGGGCCCTCTTGATGGAGGTAAAACCCTATGTCCTGCTTGATTAATATTGATGATATGGGTAGTACAAGAGTAGATCTACGACGAGATCAGAGAGGCTAAACCCTAGAAGCTAGCCTATGGTATGATTGTATGTTGTCCTACGGACTAAAACCCTCCAGTTTATATAGACACCGGAGAGGGTTAGGGTTATACAAGGTCGGTTACATAGGAGGAGGTATCCATATCCGTATTGCCTAGCTTGCCTTCCACGCCAAGTAGAGTCCCATCCGGACACGGGACGAAGTCTTCAATCTTGTATCTTCATAGTCCAATAGTGCGGCCAAAGGATATAATCCGGCTGTCCGGAGACCCCCTAATCCAGGACTCCCTCACCCCCCGATCTAGATTGGGGGGAGAGGGAGGAGCTGGGTCGTGGGGGGAATGGGGCGCAGCGGTTAGGGTTTCGGGCATGGAGGGTTAGGTAGGCCTGTGGCTGGTGTCGGTGTCAAAACCAGCGGATCTCGGATAGGGGGTCCCGAACTATGCGTCTAGGATCGATGGTAACAGGAGATGGGGGACACAATGTTTACCTAGGTTCGGGCCCTCTCTATGGAGGTAAAACCCTATGTCATGCTTGATTGATATTGATGAATATGAGTGTTACAAGAGTGGATCTACCACGAGATCGTAATGGCTAAACCCTAGAAGTCTAGCCTATGTGGGTATGATAATGAGTATATGTGTTGTCCTTTCCGGACTACCTCCTTCGGTTTATATAGACACCGGGGGAATCTGGGGTTTACATGGAGTCGGTTACATAAGAAGGAATCTTCGATCGCTAAGCTTGCCTTCCACGCTAAGTAGAGTCCTATCCGGACACGATGCAGTCTTCGGCCTTCATGTCTTCACAGCCCATCAGTCTGAGGAACCCTTAGTCGAGGACTCCCTCAGTAGCCCTGAACCTGGCTTCAATGACGAGGAGTCTGGCGCGCAGATTTGTCTTCGCCATTGCAAGGCGGGTTCCCTCCTTCCGAACCCCAGAATAGTCTTCGGACAAAGTAAGTATATCCGGACCTGTGTATATAATGGTCGAGGACATAACTATTCATGACATCATATCACGCCTTCCCGGTTGCTATTTCCAACCGTCGGCTAGCGAGCCGCCCCACGTCTCGAGGTGTGGTTTTACTGGCCCATCTCGTCAAGCCAGAGATCGTGTCCCTTTATTTACGAGATTTTCATTAATGCAAGCGTAGGGAACCCAACCGTCCCCTGGGTACAACTCATTGGCGATAGGTAAGTTTAGAGACCCAGGGGAAACACCCGGTATTCGGGGCCTTTATATAGAGATCCTAGTCTCATCTTATTCCCTTGTGCTCAGTCCTTCCTCAACCCCGGCCACCCCAAGTTCCAACCCTCGGGTCCCAATCGCCACCAGCCTTAGTCATGTCCGGATCTAGCCGTCAGGGCCGGTGGGTGGCTTCTTCTGTCACAGAGGAGGATATTGCGAAGATCCGCATAGCGAGGTATCTGACCCCGGAAATCTTTCACCGGCTTCCGGCACAAGGGCAAGTCATACCGAACCCCAGATCTGGCGAGAGGGTAGTATTTGTATCCCACTTCCTTCACGGGCTAGGGTTCGCGCTTAAACCCTTTGTCCGAGGGCTCATGTTCTACTATGGGCTAGATTTTCATGATATGGCTCCGGACTCTGTTCTCCTCATCTCGACATTTATAGTCACGTGCGAGGCCTTACTCCGGACTCCTCCGCACCTCGGTTTGTGGCTCAAGACCTTTGATGTGAGGCCGCAGGTGGCAGAGAAGGAGCATGCAGAGTGTGGCAGCGTCACAATAGGCAAGCTGGCTGACGCGGTTTGGCCCGAAGGATCTTTCGCCGAATCTTCCGACTTATGGCAGCAGGGGTGGTTTTATATCAACGAGCCGCGGGGCCCCAAGTGGGTGCCCACACCTGCGTTCCGACCCGGCCCTCCAACTCATCTCGCTTCATGGGTTAATAAGGGATTGGACTGGGGATCCATCGATGAAGTGCAGACTCCGCAAAGTCACATCCGAAGCCTTACGGAGAAGGGCATCGATCTTGTGAACGTTGTCCAAGTAATGTTGGTCCGCCGGATCCTGCCATGTCAGCGGCAGCCTCTTCGTATGTGGGAGTTTAACCCAGAAGGGCGGCGGACCCTACAGCACTTCTTCGGCACTACGCACGAAGGAATGTGGAAATTGTATTTTGGGGAACGAGGGTAATGGTCGGACACTACCGAAGATGTTGGCCTTGGCTACAATCATCGAACTACTTCGGTAAGTACTCGAGCATCTTTTAACGAGATATTGAACAACCCGTCCCTGCTCAGGACTGGATAAAGAAAGCGGTGCTAATCTGGTGTCCGGCGCCTCTTCTCGAAGACCCTACGACTGTCCTGCTCACGAGAATGCTGATTCCGGCACCATACCAAGTGGCTGCGTTCGGGGAAACCAAAATCCCTTTGCCCAAGGGCAAGGGTGCAGAGGGAGTCCTCCAAGGCAAGAAAAGGGCTTCTTCCAAAGATCAGGAGGGGAAGCCTTCCAAGAGAGGAAAAAAGCCATCGTCGAGCAGCTTGGGCCAGGCGAGTGAGGTTGTCGTAGAGCTTGATGACGAGGACGAACCTCGAGGCAAACCTTAAGTGAAGCTGGGGCACTTTGAACGTACCTTGTTCTTTTCCCACTAGTGAAGTGATCATATGTTCATCCACGCGGGTTAACGCCTGGTGTTTCTCAATCGTCCTCCTCCTCGGGAGATCTTCTTCCGGAGATGATGGAGAGTGACATGCCTCCTTCGGCCTCATCCCCCAATAGAGGAGATGATACCGAGGTATCGTCCCAAAGGGCGCCCGAAGGCGGTGCCTCCATCACTCGAGGTTCCAGGATCGAGACTGGTGTTCTTGAACCGTCCGGTTTACAGCCGGAGACGGTTCTGGAGGCAAGCAAGCGGGTTCCTTCATTGGAATGTCGTACTCCGGCGGTGGTTTCTGAAGACCCAGGAGCACCGGAGATGCTGATGGACATGCTATGACGAGCGTCCATTTCAGAAGAGCACCGTTCGTTGATGGTTACGATGGTCGAAAGGGTTCTATCCGCAAAGTGTGGATTGAACAAGGCCTTCACGAGCCTTCTAAGAGGTTTTGAGGTTTGTGATGTAGCTTTATCAACTGAATTTCATTGACAGAATGCACCTGTTGTATATGTAGTATCCCCTGAGACTCGGATTGTCTTCCGAAGGGAGCGATCGGAGGAACAAAGAGATATGCTCAGGTATTAACCTTGTTTTAATTTGAAATACATGCTGCTTCCCCTCCTATGGCTGCCCGGAATACGGAGGTGGCCGAACTGCAGCGAAAGCTGGATATTGCGAAGGATGATGTTGCGTTGATCAACAGGCGTCTTGAGGACTCGCAAGGTATGTATTTCGATTATTATTTACACCAGTGTGCTTGACGCGGGAAAGAGCTTTATATGAAATGTGCATGAAATGTAGATGGTGCTGCCGCCGTGGAGGCTCTTCGGGTGGAGCTAATCCGGGCCAAGGAGTGGGCCCAGTTTAGTGATGCTGCTGCTGAAGGAGCATCAGTTGAACTGAAGGCCGAACAAGTTGCGTGATGCCAGGGCGAGGAGAAGATATCCATGATGACACTCGCTTTGGAGAATGCTATTGGCTGCTGCGAATTTCTTGAGAAGGAGAATAAAGCCTTGACGGCTGAACTGGACAAAGCCCGACAGGAGACGAGAGAAGCGCGATTAGAGTCCAGAGCACTCCGTGAGGAGGTTCGGTAGGCGAAAGAGATATTGGTTGGAAAGCATTTTTTGCTGCAGACTAAGTTCGGTGACCCGGACTATGCTCAGCTGAACCAAGTGTGGAGTTCTTCGGGCAAGTACTTGGACTTGCCAAAGAGTTCTTCCGATGCAGCGTGGTATTACCAAGCGCAAGCCGGATATGCAACGGAGAAGCTTTTTTGGTCACACTTTGGTGTGTCAAAGCACCCGCTCTGCTCAATGATCAGATGTCCCAATGGGCCGAACTTCATAGGGTATCTGGCGCTGCCATGAAGGATGTCATAATCCGGCTATGGCCGACCCAGCCTGCGCCGAATAGCTATTTTGGTCTGGTGCAGAAGCTTGTTGAAGCAGTGCCACGCATCGATGCTGTGAAGCGATCGGCGTGCATTGAGGGTGCAGGGATGGCCCTTGCCCGAGTCAAGACATTCTGGGGGAA
Source organism: Triticum aestivum (assembly GCF_018294505.1). Classification (NCBI taxonomy): domain Eukaryota; kingdom Viridiplantae; phylum Streptophyta; class Magnoliopsida; order Poales; family Poaceae; genus Triticum; species Triticum aestivum. The sequence goes on from NC_057803.1 coordinate 110,733,219, forward strand.
GATGAAGGCCCTCGATGTCGCGACAAAGGGTACGCCCAAAGGCTAGGACCGTCCGCAACCAGAGCATTATTTTGAAGACGTCCTGGAGGCTGCCCGCTTGATTGAGGGCCAATGCTCGAAGAACATAATGTTCGGGTGAGGTGTATGATGATTGTAAAAGACAACTTTATAGTTAATATATTTATGTCTTCCTCGAAAAGCTTGAATTCCTCCTATGCGGTCGTTTTAATATAATCTGAAATTTTTCCAGTCATCGGCTTCAGCCCCCTCGTAGGAAGTACGAGGGTGTTCGGAAAAGCATTTAATCACTCTTTATCCAACATCTTGGTCCATGAAGGAGGTGATAATGCGGCAAACCAGGCAATCAAACTATAAGGCGTTAACACTTTCACTTAACCATAGGAGTTTTATGGTGGGGCTACGACATAGCCCCTGGTGTGTATGCGGCGTGTGGTGCCTTACATATCTGATCTAAAAAAGATCCCTCGTATTACACAGAGAATCGCTAAAGATTCCAATAAGTCGTCAAGTGGTTGACCATCTCTCGCCGCATCATGACATTCAGTTTTCGGCCTTCTCTATTGAGGTGGTCATCTGGTCTAGACCAGGGCACAATCGCAGTAGTTCTCCCTTTACTACCCTAGCCGATAGAGCAGAACGTAGGGTAGCAAACACAGGAGCCGGGCAACCCAACTATTGACCCAAGACAATGATTCGGAGCTGATGCATATAAGGCCAAACTTGCGACGCCGAAGTATGCTATAGAGCTGTTCGGACTTTTACTAGCAACTCATTCGTTCCCATGCCGAGCCCCTAGCAGGGTGTGCCGAGGCGCGTCCGCAAAGCAGTCGTTGAGGTCGTACTTTATTGTTGAAGGGGTATGAGAGTTTGGCTCGGGGGAGGCTTACTGAGAACGGAGCGATGTGCCAATGATAAATTTATGTATATGTATAAAATAAAGAGAAACCACGGACCCGGCTATTTGACATGCTCGTGGTCGGGATCGGGGGAAAAGGAGCATAGTACAGGCCCGGAGTAAAGAGTGCAGTCTACAAAAGGTAATTTTGGACCTCCTGTCGGACGTTTGCGTAGCCCATCCTCGGGGGGTGGGATCCTTAACGGAAGTAACCCCTTAGGTGAGTGTATGGATCCGAACTCCGATAGAGTCCGCTGTAGATGCTTTCCAGTTGGTCACCTGTTCTTTAAACATGATACAGAAAAAGTGAGAAAAACATATAAAAAACGTTACGGGAATGCTTGTAGGATTGTCTGTGTTGTGCTTCTGCCGATGCCCATGGTATCTTGAGTGCATAGTGATGTGCGTGTGGTGCAACTTGCGCTAGTACAGTAGGTGGGTGGCGGGAGCCGAACTGCTATTTGCGTTCCGGGAGTGGTCGAACATCGGAGGGTAACTTTTTCTAGCCCCTGGTGTTCTGCTGGCGAGCCGATCCGTCGTCTTTGCCACCCGGTGGCCTCCTTCCCTTGTGATCAGCGTTAAGCTTGCCTGCCTGCTTGAAGACCCAATAGTTACGGTTGGTATGATTAGCTGGCCTATCAGGGAGACCATGAATCTGACAAGGTCGGTCCAATATCCTGTCAAGGGTGGATGGTCCATCCTGGTTTGCCTTTAGTGGCTTCTTCCATTGACCGGGCTTCGGATTACGAAATCCGGCATTCACCGCTGTGTCGCGTATGTTGTTATGTTCGGTTCGTCGTGGCTTGCCATTGCCATCTCGGATTTCGGAAGTGCCCGGGCCGCTGGCATCGTTGCTTTTACGAGCAAGCCAGTTGTCTTCTCCCGCGCAGAAGCAGTTCATTAGGGCGGTGAGGGCTGTCATGGATTTGGGTCCTTCCTGGTCGAGGTGACGCACGAGCCATTCATCCCGGATGCTAAGTTTGAAGCCCGCGAGGGCTTCTACGTCCGGATAGTTGACAATTTGGTTCTTTTTGACTAAGAACCTGGTCCAGAGCTCCCTAGCTGACTCGCTGGGCTCCTGGACAATGTGACTTAAGTCATCAGCGCATCATGGCCAGACATATGTTCCATGGAAGTTGTCTCGAAAGGCGTCTTCCAAATCTTCCAAGTTGCTAATACAATTTTCTGGCAAACTGTTTAGCTAGTACCGAGCTGGCCCTTTAAGCTTGAGAGGTAGGTATTTAATGGCGTGGAGGTCGTCTCCGCGGGCCATGTGGATATGGAGGAGATAATCCTCGATCCATGTCGGATTTTGGGTTCCGGCAGACCCTTGAGGTTTGAACACTGGGGTGCGCACGGAGATTTTGCCTCCTACCTTCCTGCACCCCTCCGCCATGCTAGGATCAAGGCTATGAAAAGAACAACACAAGGGACACAGGGTTTATACTGGTTCGGGCCACCGTTGTGGTGTAATACCCTACTCCAGTGTGTGGTGTGGTGGATTGCCTCTTGGGCTAATGATGATGGACAGTAGAAGGAAGAACAGCCTCGTGAGGGTCTGTTCTTGGCTGGGGCGATGAACTGCTGGGAGGAGTTCAGCCACCTTTCTCTATCTCACTCTCTCTCTCTCTTTACCACCTCTCTACTTGTCGAGCCCTTGGAGGAAATTGAGCCGAACCGACCCCTTGCTACGTGGGTGGCCGGTCCTATTTATAGTGGCCCTGGTCCTCTTCCCAAATATTGAGCAGGAAGGGAGCCAACAATGGCGGGCTAATTTGAAGGGGGACAGCAAGTATCAACTATCCTGACAAAAGTAGTCTTCGCCTGCGCAAAGCTCTGGTGATGACGCCGTCTTGGGCTCCACGGTGACCTCCGTCTCGTAGTCCTCCTGGCCTTGGTCTCGTTGCACCGAAATGGCAACCTTTGCCTGATGCCTCATTACTCCACGGCCGCGTTTGCCCCTTTGCACCAAAGAGGAAAGGAGGATGCTGCGCGGGCTGGCACCCGCCTGGCACCCTGAGTCGTCATGGCTTGCGTCACGGGCACCTCGCGAGGTACCCCACCTTGATCTCTCCGCCTCCTCGTGAGCCAGCCTGACGAGGCCACGCCTGAGGAAGCTCCGTGTCGTCCGCCCCGCGAGGCTTGGCCCCTCGCGAGGGTCTTGAGTTTGTGTTGGTGAAGATGGGCCGTGCTGGGCCCCCCTTTGAGCCACGCCGCAGGCCGCAGGCAGGCAAGTCTGGGGACCCCCATTCCCAGAACACCGACAGTAGCCCCCGGGCCGAAGGCGCGCCTGGACTTGGCCGTGCAGGGAGGCGAAAGGGCAAGAGCGAAGCGCCGCGGGCCCTAACAGCCTACGGCCCTGGGCGCCGCGTGGCGGTTGATTGGACATAGGCGTCTCCACTTCCCCATGGCGCCTCGGCAACTGCACGGATTGGACAAGTCCCTGCATGCAAAGCGAGTCATAATTACCTGCGATCATGGGGGCCGTTGGTTGGCCATCGCCAGCCATAAGTATGGACCGGCACGCGCCCTTCCAGTTCATCCCCCCTTTTTCTTCATGGGCCCGTCGAGGAGGTTCTCAGCTGCCGAGAAGGGGAAGGCTTGCCGGGTTGAGCCCGCCTCTCCCCCACCCAAGCGCGGCCGAGGGCACCCTCGCAAGCATCCTGTGGCCACCACGGTGGCTCCCCGCGGCCGTGGAGGCGATCTTCAGCACGGCGACGGATGGATTGCTGCAGCCGGGAGGCGTGCTCCGGCTGCGCGTCCCCCCAGGCCGCGCGTCCATGCTGCTGCAGTGCTGCCGGAGTTCATCGTGTGGTCGGCGGAGCCGGCTAGCACCCGGCTTCCGCTTCCTCGCTTTCTCCTCAGCGAGCTCCCGGGCGGCCTCTGGCTCCAGGCCGACGGCTGCTGCAGCCGGGCCTCATGGGTCTCTCTGGAGGTCTCCGCGGTCGGGAGCATGTCCCTGGTCCGCGGTTGGCAGACGTTTGCCCGCGCGCGTGGCCTGAGCTATCGGTGTACCCTGCACTTCAAGTTCGACGGCGACGCCACCCTCTACGTGAGGGTGTTTGGGGAAGATGGTCGCCGCGCAGGGTGTTGCCCCGAGGGCGACGATCGCGGCTGGGAGCAGCACTCGCACGGCTGGTGGCGTTCGGGGTTCCCCAAGCTTCTCTAGTTCTTCTTCAGGCGGTGACTCCTCTAGCGGCGGCCGCGATAAGTCTCCACGTCGTCGTGTCTGCTTGGGGGGTGGCAACGTGTCCGCCCGTCGTCGCGCCCTGGTGAAGCGCGAGAGGGAGTCCGCCTGAGCTCCGGAGGCAGCTCGGGCCTTCCCCGCGGGCCGGTTGAGGCGAGCCGCGCCGGATTTGTTCTTCCTTTTCCCTTTTTCCTGCGTAACAAAGACAATAGTGTGGAGCCCTGCGGGGGCGTGTTTGGGTTATTGCTTGTTAATCATCGTTTTGCTTTCGTTACCATACCTTCCGGCTATGTGCCCGAGCGTGGATAGTTCCCGGCCCCGGCCGTGGGGGGTGACCGACCCAGGCCCTTTGTTTGTGTCGCGGTGCCCGTGGGGCACGGACTGGAGGGGTGCTCCTGTAAGGGGCCCAAGTCGCAAACTCTTTTGAGTGACTAGGATAGGAACACTCGCGAGGGCGCTTGGCTCTGCCCCTCGCGCGGCCTTGCACAAGAGAAACCAAGGCAGGAGAGCGAAAAGCCGAAGAACCGCAAGCCAAAGACGGCAACAACTTCAATAAAACTCCAAACGAAGAGGAACAAGCCAACTGCGGAAAGCAAATGAAAAGCCACGTCCGGCACCTAGTCTAGTCTTCCACGTCTTCTCACCACCGCGGAGCTAAGTGCTGCCACTGGGCATGGGAGGGAGCCCCAGGGCCTGAGGCCGGCGCTCCTGAGACTCCAGGGCGTGTACAGCCCCAACTCATTATTACGTGAGAGTGTCACAGGCGGCGAGCTTCACAGGCGTTGGCCTTCTTCACAGGCTCCAGGCCTTTTCCAAAATGCGATAGCTTCACAGGCACTCGCCTTGCTTCACAGGCTCCGGGCCTTTTCCAAAACGCGATAGCTTCATGTTGGGGAACGTTGCAGAAAATTAAAAATTTTCCTACGGTTTCACCAAGATCCATCTATGAGTTCATCTAAGCAACGGGTCGAGGGAGTGAGTTTGCATCTACATACCACTTGTAGATCGCGTGCGGAAGCTTGCAAGGTGATGATGGAGTCGTACTCGACGTGATTCGAATCACCGATGACCAAGTGCTGAATGGACAACACCTCCGCGTTCAACACACGTACGGGACGGGAGACGTCTCCTCCTTCTTGATCCAGCAAGGGGGAAGGAGAGGTTGACGAAGACAGCTCCACCGGCAGCACGACGGCGTGGTGATGGTGGAGAAGCAGTACTCCGACAGGGCTTCGCCAAGCACACAACGGAGGAGGAGAGGTGTTGGGGAGGGGAGGGCTGCGCCTTGGAGGGTGGTACGGCTGCCCTCCCATCACCCCTCTATTTATAGGGGAAAGGAGAAGGGGGCCGGCCCCTCTAGAACCCATCTAGGGGGGTGCGGCGGCCAAAGGGAGAGGGGGAGAGGGTGGCTTGCCCCCCAAGCCAAGGGGGGCGCCCCCTCTAGGGTTCCCCCCTCAACCCTAGGCGCAAGGGCCCAAGGGAGGGGGTGCGCCCAGCCCACCAGGGGCTGGCTCCCTGCCCCACGCAGCCCATGTGGCCCCCCGGGAGGGGTGGCCCCTCCCGGTGGACCCCCGGAACCCTTCCGGTGGCCCCGGTACAATACCGGTATGACCCCGAAACTTCCCGGTGTCCGTTTGACAACTTCCCATATATAAATCTTTACCTCCGGACCCTTCCGGAGCTCCTCATGACGTCCGGGATCCCATCCGGGACTCCGAACAACATTCGGTAGTCACATACTAGTCTTCCTAATAACCCTAGCGTCACCGAACCTTAAGTGTGTAGACCCTACGGGTTCGGGAGACATGCAGACATGACCGAGACGCTCTCAGATCAATAACCAACAGCGGGATCTGGATACCCATGATGGCTCCCACATGCTCCTCGATGTTGTCATCGGATGAACCACGATGTCGAGGATTCGATCAAACCCTGTATACAATTCCCTTTGTCAATCGGTACGTTACTTGCCCGAGACTCGATCGTCGGTATCCCAATACCTTGTTCAGTCTCGTTACCGGCAAGTCACTTTACTCGTACCGTAATGCATGATCCCGTGTCCAACACCTTGGTCACATTGAGCTCATTATGATGATGCATTACCGAGTGGGCCCAGAGATACCTCTCCGTCATACGGAGTGACAAATCCCAGTCTCGATCCGTGTCAACCCAACAGATACTTTCGGAGATACCTGTAATGCACCTTTATAGTCACCCAGTTACGTTGTGACGTTTGATACACCCAAGGCACTCTTACGGTATCCGGGAGTTACACGATCTCATGGTCGAAGGAAGAGATACTTGACATTGGCAAAGCTCTAGCAAAACGAACTACACGATCTTTTATGCTATGCTTAGGATTGGGTCTTGTCCATCACATCATTCTCCTAATGATGTGATCCCGTTATCAACGACATCCAATGTCCATAGTCAGGAAACCATGACTATCTGTTGATCACAACGAGCTAGTCAACTAGAGGCTCACCAGGGACATATTGTGGTCTAAGTATTCACACGTGTATTACGATTTCCGGATAATACAGTTATAGCATGAATAAAAGACATTTATCATGAACATTGAAATATAATAATACTTTTATTATTGCCTCTAGGGCATATTTCCAACAGTCTCCCACTTGCACTAGAGTCACCAATCTAGTTACATTGTGATGAATCGAACACCCATAGAGTTCTGGTGTTGATCATGTTTTGCACGCGAGAGAGGTTTAGTCAGCGGATCTGCGACATTCAGATCCGTGTGCACTTTGCAAATCTCTATGTCTCCATCTTGAACATTTTCACGGATGGAGTTGAAACGACGCTTGATGTGCCTGGTCTTCTTGTGAAACCTGGGCTCCTTGGCGAGGGCAATAGCTCCAGTGTTGTCACAGAAGAGTTTGATCGGCCCCGACGCATTGGGTATGACTCCTAGGTCGGTGATGAACTCCTTCACCCAAATCGCTTCATGCGCTGCCTCCGAGGCTGCCATGTACTCCGCTTCACACGTAGATCCCGCCACGACGCTCTGCTTGCAGCTGCACCAGCTTACTGCTCCACCATTCAACATATACACGTATCCGGTTTGTGACTTAGAGTCATCCAGATCTGAGTCGAAGCTAGCGTCGACGTAACCCTTTACGACGAGCTCTTCGTCTCCTCCATAAACGAGAAACATGTCCTTCGTCCTTTTCAGGTACTTCAGGATATTCTTGACCGCTGTCCAGTGTTCCTTGCCGGGATTACTTTGGTATCTTGCTACCAAACTTACGGCAAGGTTTACATCGGGTCTGGTACACAGCATGGCATACATAATAGATCCTATGGCTGAAGCATAGGGGATGACACTCATCTCTTCTTTATCTTTTGCCGTGGTCGGTGACTGAGCCGAGCTCAGTCTCACACCTTGTAACATAGGCAAGAACCCCTTCTTGGACTGATCCATTTTGAACCTCTTCAAAATCTTATCAAGGTATGTGCTTTGTGAAAGACCTATGAGGCGTCTCGATCTATCTCTATAGATCTTGATGCCTAATATATAAGCAGCTTCTCCAAGGTCCTTCATTGAAAAACACTTATTCAAGTAGGCCTTAATGCTGTCCAGAAATTCTATATTATTTCCCATCAAGAGTATGTCATCTACATATAATATGAGAAATGCTACAGAGCTCCCACTCACTTTCTTGTAAACGCAGGCTTCTCCATAAGTCTGCATAAACCCAAACGCTTTGATCATCTCATCAAAGCGAATGTTCCAACTCCGAGATGCTTGCACCAGTCCATAAATGGATCGCTGGAGCTTGCATACTTTGTTAGCGTTTCGAGGATCGACAAAACCTTCCGGCTGCATCATATACAGTTCTTCCTTAAGATGTCCGTTAAGGAATGCCGTTTTGACGTCCATCTGCCATATCTCATAATCATAGTATGCGGCAATTGCTAACATGATTCGGACGGACTTCAGCTTCGCTACGGGAGAGAAAGTCTCGTCGTAGTCAATCCCTTGAACCTGTCGATAACCCTTAGCGACAAGTCGAGCCTTATAGATGGTAACATTACCATCCGCGTCCGTCTTCTTCTTAAAGATCCATTTGTTTTCTATCGCTCGCCGATCATCGGGCAAGTCTGTCAAAGTCCATACTTTGTTTTCATACATGGATTCTATCTCGGATTTCATGGCTTCAAGCCATTTGTTGGAATCCGGGCCCGCCATCGCTTCTTCATAGTTCGAAGGTTCATTGTTGTCTAACAACATGATTTCCAGGACAGGGTTGCCGTACCACTCTGGTGCGGAACGTGTCCTTGTGGACCTACGAAGTTCAGTAGTAACTTGATCCGAAGTACCTTGATCATCATCATTGTTTTCCTCTTCAGTTGGTGTGGGCATCACAGGAACGTTTTCCTGAGCTGCACCACTTTCCCGTTCGAGAGGTAGTACTTCATCGAGTTCTACTTTCCTCCCACTTACTTCTTTCGAGAGAAACTCTTTTTCCAGAAAGCATCCGTTCTTGGCAACAAAGATCTTGCCTTCGGATCTTAAGTAGAAGGTATACCCGACAGTTTCCTTAGGGTATCCTATGAATACGCATTTTTCCGACTTGGGTTCGAGCTTTTCAGGTTGAAGTTTCTTGACATAAGCATCGCATCCCCAAACTTTTAGAAACGACAGCTTAGGTTTCTTTCCAAACCATAATTCATACGGTGTCGTCTCAACGGATTTAGACGGTGCCCTATTTAAAGTGAATGTAGCTGTCTCTAGAGCGTATCCCCAAAATGATAGCGGTAAATCGGTAAGAGACATCATAGACCGCACCATATCCAATAGAGTGCGATTACGACGTTCGGACACACCGTTTCGCTGAGGTGTTCCAGGCGGCGTGAGTTGTGAAACGATTCCACATTTCCTTAAGTGTGTACCAAATTCGTGACTTAAGTATTCTCCTCCACGATCTGATCGTAAGAATTTTATCTTTCGGTCACGTTGATTCTCTACCTCATTCTGAAATTCCTTGAACTTTTCAAAGGTCTCAGACTTGTGTTTCATTAAGTAGACATACCCATATCTACTCAAGTCATCAGTGAGAGTGAGAACATAACGATATCCTCCGCGAGCCTCAACGCTCATTGGACCGCACACATCGGTATGTATGATTTCCAACAAGTTGGTTGCTCGCTCCATTGTTCCGGAGAACGGAGTCTTGGTCATTTTGCCCAAGAGGCATGGTTCGCACGTGTCAAACGATTCATAATCAAGAGACTCTAAAAGTCCATCGGCATGGAGCTTCTTCATGCGCTTGACACCAATGTGACCAAGGCGGCAGTGCCACAAGTATGTGGGACTATCGTTATCAACTTTAAATCTTTTGGCATCTACACTATGAACATGTGTAATATTACGCTCGAGATTCATTAAGAATAAACCATTGACCATCGGAGCATGACCATAAAACATATCTCTCATATAAATCGAACAACCATTATTCTCAGACTTAAATGAGTAGCCATCTCGTATTAAACGAGATCCAGATACAATGTTCATGCTCAAACTTGGCACTAAATAACAATTATTAAGGTTCAAAACTAATCCCGTAGGTAAATGTAGAGGCAGCGTGCCGACGGCGATCACATCGACTCTGGAACCATTCCCGACGCGCATCGTCACCTCGTCCTTCGCCAGTCTCCGTTTATTCCGCAGCTCCTGCTGTGAGTTACAAATATGAGCAACGGCACCGGTATCAAATACCCAGGAGTTACTACGAGTACTGGTAAGGTACACATCAATTACATGTATATCAAATATACCTTTGGTTTTGCCGGCCTTCTTATCTGCTAAGTATTTGGGGCAGTTCCGCTTCCAGTGACCCTTCCCCTTGCAATAAAAGCACTCAGTCTCAGGCTTGGGTCCATTCTTTGACTTCTTCCCGGTAACAGGCTTACCAGGCGCGGCAACATCTTTGCCGTCCTTCTTGAAGTTCTTCTTACCCTTGCCCTTCTTGAACTTAGTGGTCTTATTGACCATCAACACTTGATGTTCTTTCTTGATTTCAGCCTCTGCTGACTTCAGCATCGAGAACACTTCAGGAATGGTCTTTTCCATCCCCTGCATGTTGTAGTTCATCACAAAGCTCTTGTAGCTTGGTGGGAGCGACTGGAGGATTCTGTCAATGACCGCCTCATCTGGGAGGTTAATGTTCAGCTGGGTCATACGGTTGTGCAACCCAGACATCTTCAGGATGTGCTCACTGACAGAACTGTTTTCCTCCATCTTACAACTGTAGAACTTGTCGGAGACATCATATCTCTCGACCCGGGCATGAGCTTGGAAAACTAGTTTCAGCTCTTCGAACATCTCATATGCTCCGTGGTGCTCAAAACGCTTTTGGAGCCCCGGTTCTAAGCTGTAAAGCATGCCGCACTGAACGAGGGAGTAATCATCAGCGCGAGTTTGCCAAGCATTCATAATGTCTTGGTTCTCTGGGACGGGAGCGTCACCTAGCGGTCCTTCTAGGACATATTGTTTCCTGGCAGCTATGAGGATGATCCTCAGGTTCCGGACCCAGTCCGTATAGTTGCTGCCATCATCTTTCAGCTTGGTTTTCTCTAGGAACGCGTTGAAGTTCATGTTGACATTAGCGTTGGCCATTGATCTACAAGACATATTTGCAAAGGTTTTAGACTAAGTTCATGATAATAAAGTTCTAATCAAATTATGAACTCCCACTTAGATTAGACATCCCTCTAGTCATCTAAGTGTTACACGATCCGAGTCGACTAGCCCTTGTCCGATCATCACGTGAGACGGACTAGTCATCGTCGGTGAACATCTTCATGTTGATCGTATCTTCCATACGACTCGTGTTCGACCTTTCGGTCTCTGTGTTCCGAGGCCATGTCTGCACATGCTAGGCTCGTCAAGTTAACCCTAAGTGTTTTCGCTGTGTAAAACTGTCTTACACCCGTTGTATGTGAACGTAAGAATCCATCACACCCGATCATCACGTGGTGCTTAGAAGCGACGAACTGTAGCAACGGTGCACAGTTAGGGGAGAACACTTCTTGAAATTTTGTAAGGGATCATCTTATTTACTACCGTCGTCCTAAGTAAACAAGATGCATAAACATAATAAACATCACATGCAATTATATAGTTGTGACATGATATGGCCAATATCATATAGCTCCATTGATCTTCATCTTCGGGGCTCCATGATCATCTTGTCACCGGCTTGACACCATGATCTCCATCATCATGATCTCCATCATCGTGTCTTCATGAAGTTGTCACGCCAACGACTACTTCTACTTCTATGGCTAACGCGTTTAGCAATAAAGTAAAGTGAGTTACATGGCGTTCTTCAATGACACGCAGGTCATACAAAAAATAAAGACAACTCCTATGGCTCCTGCCGGTTGTCATACTCATCGACATGCAAGTCGTGAATCCTATTACAAAGAACATGATCTCATACATCACAATTCATCATTCATCACAACTTCTGGCCATATCACATCACATGATCAATCGCTGCAAAAACAAGTTAGACGTCCTCTAATTGTTGTTGCATCTTTTACGTGGCTGCAATTGGGTTCTAGCAAGAACGTTTTCTTACCTACGAATCACCACAACGTGATTTTGTCAACTTCTATTTACCCTTCATAAGGGCCCTGTTCATCGATTCCGCTCCAACTAAAGTGGGAGAGACAGACACCCGCCAGCCACCTTATGCAACTAGTGCATGTCAGTCGGTGGAACCGGTCTCACGTAAGCGTACGTGTAAGGTTGGTCCGGGCCGCTTCATCCCACAATACCGTTGAGCAAGAAAAGACTAGTAGAGGCAAGTAAGATGACAAAATCCACGCCCACAACAAAATTGTGTTCTACTCATGCAAAGAGAACTACGCATAAACCTAGCTCATGATGCCACTGTTGGGGAATGTTGCAGAAAATTAAAAATTTTCCTACGGTTTCACCAAGATCCATCTATGAGTTCATCTAAGCAACGAGTCAAGGGAGAGAGTTTGCATCTACATACCACTTGTAGATCGCGTGCGGAAGCTTGCAAGGTGATGATGGAGTCGTACTCGACGTGATTCGAATCACCGATGACCAAGTGCTGAACGGACATCACCTCCGCGTTCAACACACGTACGGGATGGGAGACGTCTCCTCCTTCTTGATCCAGCAAGGGGAAGGAGAGGTTGAGGAAGACAGCTCCACCGGCAGCACGACGGCGTGGTGATGGTGGAGAAGCAGTACTCCGACAGGGCTTCGCCAAGCACACAACGGAGGAGGAGAGGTGTTGGGGAGGGGAGGGCTGCGCCTTGGAGGGTGGTGCGGCTGCCCTCCCCTCACCCCTCTATTTATAGGGGGAAGGGAGAAGGGGGCCGGCCCCTCTAGAACCCATCTAGGGGGGGCGGCGGCCAAGGGGAGAGGGGGAGAGGGTGGCTTGCCCCCCAAGCCAAGGGGGCGCCCCCTCTAGGGTTCCCCCCTCAACCCTAGGCGCAAGGGCCCAAGGGAGGGGGTGCGCCCAGCCCACCAGGGGCTGGCTCCCTGCCCCACGCAGCCCATGTGGCCCCCGGGAGGGGTGGCCCCTCCCGGTGGACCCCCGGAACCCTTCCGGTGGCCCCGGTACAATACCGGTATGACCCCGAAACTTCCCGGTGTCCGTTTGACAACTTCCCATATATAAATCTTTACCTCCGGACCCTTCCGGAGCTCCTCGTGACGTCCGGGATCCCATCCGGGACTCCGAACAACATTCGGTAGTCACATACTAGTCTTCCTAATAACCCTAGCGTCACCGAACCTTAAGTGTGTAGACCCTACGGGTTCGGGAGACATGCAGACATGACCGAGACGCTCTCAGATCAATAACCAACAGCGGGATCTGGATACCCATGATGGCTCCCACATGCTCCTCGATGTTGTCATCGGATGAACCACGATGTCGAGGATTCGATCAAACCCTGTATACAATTCCCTTTGTCAATCGGTACGTTACTTGCCCGAGACTCGATCGTCGGTATCCCAATACCTTGTTCAGTCTCGTTACCGGCAAGTCACTTTACTCGTACCGTAATGCATGATCCCGTGTCCAACACCTTGGTCACATTGAGCTCATTATGATGATGCATTACCGAGTGGGCCCAGAGATACCTCTCCGTCATACGGAGTGACAAATCCCAGTCTCGATCCGTGTCAACCCAACAGATACTTTCAAAGATACCTGTAATGCACCTTTATAGTCACCCAGTTACGTTGTGACGTTTGATACACCCAAGGCACTCTTACGGTATCCGGGAGTTACACGATCTCATGGTCGAAGGAAGAGATACTTGACATTGGCAAAGCTCTAGCAAAACGAACTACACGATCTTTTATGCTATGCTTAGGATTGGGTCTTGTCCATCACATCATTCTCCTAATGATGTGATCCCGTTATCAACGACATCCAATGTCCATAGTCAGGAAACCATGACTATCTGTTGATCACAACGAGCTAGTCAACTAGAGGCTCACTAGGGACATATTGTGGTCTAAGTATTCACACGTGTATTACGATTTCCGGATAATACATTTATAGCATGAATAAACGACATTTATCATGAGCATTGAAATATAATAATACTTTTATTATTGCCTCTAGGGCATATTTCCAACACTTCACAGGCACTCGCCTTGCTTCACAGGCTCCGGGCCTTTTCCAAAATGCGATAGCTTCACAGGCACTCGCCTTGCTGCACAAGCTCCGGGCCTTTTTCCAAAACGCGATAGCTTCACAGGCACTCGCCTTGCTTCACAGGCTCTGGGCCTTTTCCAAAACGCGATAGCTTCACAGGCACTCGCCTTGCTTCACAGGCTCCGGGCCTTTTCCAAAACGCGATAGCTTCACAGGCACTCGCCTTGCTTCACAGGCTCCGGGCCTTTTCAGGGGTAGAACCTCCAGAGGTGCTGGATGTTCCATGCATTCTGGACCGGCACTCCCTCTTGAGTCTCCAAGCGCGCGGAGCCGGCCCTGGAAACATGAACAACCTTGAATGGGCCCTCCCACATGGGAGAGAGCTTGTGCAATCCCTCCCTGGAGAGAACCCGCCTGAGCATGAGGTCTCCTACCTCAAGAGTCCTGGGGCGGATGTTGCGGCAGTGATATCGCCGCAGTGCTTGTTGGTACCTCGCCGCTCGCAGCGCGGCTTCCCGGCAACGCTCCTCCCCTAGCACGAGGTCCGTCCCCCGCATGGCGTCCTGCTGCGCCTCGTCAAACGCCAGGACCCGCGTGGAGAGACGCCTGACCTCGTGAGGGAGGACTGCTTCTGCTCCGTAGACCAGGAAGAACGGGGTCTCTCCAGTCGGCTTGGTCGCGGTGGTGCGGATGGACCACAGTACGGACTGCAGTTCGTCGTACCAACCTCTGCCGCAAGTCTCCAGCTTCTTCTTGAACGTCCTGGTCTTGAGGCCCCTCAGGACCTCCGCGTTGGCTCGCTCGGCCTGGCCGTTGCTTCGGGGGTGCGCCACTGAAGCGTAGCATATCTACGTTCCAAGGTAAGCACAATATGTTTTGAAGAGGTTACTGGTGAACTGCGAACCGTTGTCCGTGATGATGCGATTCGGCACCCCGAACCGGCTCATGATGCCCTTGATGAACTTGACGGCAGAACCCGCAGGAATGGTGCGGACAGCCTCCACTTCAGCCCACTTGGTGAACTTGTCCACGACAACGTAAAGGTAGTGGTAGCCCCCTGGCGCCCGAGGAAACAGGCCCAAGATGTTGAGCCCCCAGACCGCGAATGGCCACGAAAGGGGGATAGTCTGCAAGCCCCCTGCCGGCTCATGGATCTGCTTGGCGTGGAACTGGCAGGCCCCACAAGCCCTCACTAGTTCAGCGGCGTCGTTGAGCGCGGTGGGCCAGTAAAACCCACTACGGAACGCCTTGCCAACAAGGGTCCGCGATGACGAATGATGTCCGCAGTCTCCACCATGTATATCTTCCAGTAGTTCCTTCCCTTGCTCCCTGGAGATGCAGCGCAGGGATACGTCGTTTGGTCGCTTCCGGTAGAGCTCTCCATCTTTGATGCAGTATGCCGTGGCCTGGCGTGCCACTCGCTCTGCTTCCTCCTCCTTCTCCAGCAGTGTCCCTTGCGTTAGGTAGCTCCGGAGCTCCGTGATCCAACATCCCTCCTGAGGTTCCATCGTCAGGAGCAGGCATGCTCCCGAGGCCGGGCCACAAGCCGGAGCTCCTGAGGCAGGTGGCTGAGGGAGCTCCTCCCTAGGATGAGCCGTGTTTGATAATGACGGTAAGGCTGAAGGCTTGAAGAGCCGCTCCTCGAAAACGCCAGGCTCCTGAGGTAACCGCCTGGACGCGCGTTTGGCGATGTTATCGGCTTCCTGATTGGTGCCACGGGGCACATGCTGCAACTCCAACCCCCAGAACTGCCTCTCCATCCTGCGGACCTCTGCAAGGTAGGCCTCCATGTGCTCATCCTTCGGCTCGTACACCTTGTTGGAGAAATTGACAAGGAGCTGCGAATCGCCCTTGATGGTGAGGCGTTTCACCCCCAGGGCAGCTGCGGCCTTCATGCCCGCTATTAAACCTTCATACTTCGCTATGTTGTTGGAGACCTTTTCGCCTTGCTGGAAACAGAGCTGCACGGCGTAATAGAGCTTGTCCTGAGTGGGCGATATAAGCACCGCCCCAGCCCCTGCGCCGTGTCTAGAGAACGCCCCATCGAAGTACATGACCCAGCCTTCTGGCGCCTCACTTCCCGGGGACAGGGACCGATCCTCGTCGGCCTTGAAGCCTGGCGCCTCCGTCCATTCTACCACAAAATCTGCCAATGCTGCTCCCTTGATGACTCTGGTCGTGCTGAATTCGAGCTGAAATGCTTGCAGCTCTATGTTCCACTCAGCGACCCTCCCAGCTGAATTGGGGCTCCTGAGCACCCTCTCTAGGGGGTATGACGAGACGACCTTGATGGGGTGACCCTGAAAATAGTGCCGCAGTTTGCGCGAAGCCACCAGTAGCGTGAGGAGGAGTTTTTGGGGCATGGGGTACCGTGCTCTTGCATCCCGCAGCACTGTGCTGACGAAGTACACTGGGTGCTCAACAAGGTGGAGTGCGTCAGTGCTGGTGGCTCCCTTCGGGGACCGTGGCGCCTCTTGAGGCAACGGGGCCTCCTGAGACTGGCCATCTGGAAGAGGGACCTCTTCCGCCTCTGGTGCGCCCCTCTGCGGCGGCTGATCCTCCTCAGCCATGACGGCGGTTTCTGTGGGCCTTCCTTGTCCATGTCCTGCCTTATCCCGGGCTGCTGCCGTGGTTTTGATCCGGCGCTCCTCTCTGACTGCTACCAAGGCTGCGCTGGCGGAGTAGGGAGTGGCAGCGAGGTAGAGCACCAGGGGCTCCTGAGGGCGCGGAGCCACCATGACCGGTGGGCTGGTCAGGTATCTCTTGAGATCCTGGAACACCTTGTCGGCCTCTTCAGTCCACTCGAAGGGCCCCTTTTTCTTCATTAGCTGGAAGAAGGGCAGGGCTCGTTCCCCTAACTTGGAGATGACGCGCCCTAGCATGGTCACGCGCCCCGTGAGCTTCTGGTTTCTCTGAGGGTCTTTGGCGGGCTCATGTCTTCCACTGCCTTGACCTTCTCCAGGTTAGCCTCGATGCCTCGGTGGGACACGAGGAAACCCAAGAGCTTGCCCGAGGGGACTCCGAACACACACTTCTCTGGGTTGAGCCGTAGGTTCACTGCGTTGAGGCTCGCGAAGGTTTCCTCCAGGTCTTGTATCAAGGTCCTGGCCTCCCGAGATTTTACCATGATGTCATCGACATAAGCTTCAACATTCTTCCCGAGCTGCGGGCCCAAGGTGATATGCATCAGCCGCTAAAAGGTCGCCCCTGCATTGCGCAGCCCGAATGGCATGCAGGTGTAGCAGTACACCCCGCACGGGGTTAGGAAGGCCGTCTTCTCGACGTCTTCCACCGCCATCTTGATCTAGTGATACCCAGAGAAGGCATCCAGGAAGCACAGCAGGTCGCATTCCGCAGTGGAATCAACGATCTGGTCGATGTGGGGGAGCAGGAACGGATCTTGCGGGCACGCTTTGTTGAGGTTGGTGAAGTCGACACACATGCGTTCCTTCCCTCCCTTCTTCGGCACAACGACAGGGTTGGCCAACCAATCTGGGTATCGGACCTCACGAATGACCCCAGCGGCCTCTAATTTGCGGGTCTCTTGGATGACGAAGGCCTGCTTTTCTGTGGACTGCCGCCTGGCCTTTTGCTTCACAGGGCGCACGTTGGGGCACACGTTGAGGTGATGCACGATTACACTCTTGGGGATCCCTGCTAACTGGTCCGGCTCCCAAGCGAATACCTTCTTGTTTGCGTGCAGGAACGCGACCAGGGCCTCCTCCTGCTCGGGTTTGAGGTGGGCGCCTATGGTGAAAGTGGCGTTGGTGGACCCATCCTCATCGACGGGTACCTGCTTGGTTTCTGCCTTGTCTTGGGTGAACAACTGCTTCTTCTTGGCGGGCGCAGCCCCCTTGGGCTCGGGGGCCCCCAAGTCGGCAGGCTGTGCCGATGCTGCTGTCCCGAAGACGAGCTTGAGCACCCGCAGAGCGTCACCGGTGTCCCCGTGCACGGTGAGGACACCGCTGCTCCCGGGCATCTTCATGAGGTTGTACGCCGGGTGCGTCGCGGCCATGAACTAGGCCAGTGCTGGGTAGCCGAGGATGGCGTTGTAGGGGAGGCCGATGTGGGCGATGTCGAAGTCGACTAGCTCCGTGCGGAAGTTGTCATAGGTGCCGAAGGTCACTGGGAGCCGGATCTGCCCCAAGGAGCTGGATGACCTGCCCCCAACGCCTAAGAAGGGCCGGCTGGGCTGCAACCGTTCCAGGGATATGCAGAGGAGGTTGAAGGCCTCGACTGAGAGCACGCTGAGGCCTGCCCCGCCGTTGATAAGAGTTCTGGTGACGGCCACCTGGCAGATGGTGGGGGTGCATAGCATGGGGAGCGCGCCCGAGCCGGCCGAGTTGGAGGGGTGGTCCTCCGGGCTGAAGCTCAGGCCGGTCTCGGGCACCGCCCGACCCATGGGAGCCCCTTGCCGTGTGGAAGCGGCGCTGACCCGGCGGATGAACGGCTTGACGTGGTAACTCATAGGCGGCGCCTGCGAGCCGCCCAAGAGGGCCGCGACGACTGGGGGTGTTGGTGCAGCGCGATAGGTGGGGAACAGGTTGCGGGGCTCCGTGGGCGCGTGAAGCACGCGGGACGAAGAACCAGCCGGGGCGAGTGAGGGAGTCGCGGTGCGGCCGTCTTGGCGCACGGATGGATGCTGAGACGATGCCTGCTGCTCGTCCCCCGCCGGGCCGGTGGTGGCGTTGACGGCGGGCGACGGGGAACGGCGAGGACGCCCGCCGACAAGGGCTGTCTGGGCGACGCGGGAAGTGAGGGCGGCCCGGTGCTCCACGCGGGCCCGACGTGCGTCAGACATGAGTGTGATGGTCGGAGGAGAGCGGAGCGGTGGAAGACGAATTCTGGCGCACGCCTACCTGGCGCGCCAAATGTCGGATTTCGGGTTCCGGCAGACCCTTGAGGTTCGAACACTGGGGTGCGCATGGAGATTTCGCCTCCTACCTTCCTGCACCCCTCCGCCACACTAGGATCAAGGCTATGAAAAGAACAGCACAAGGGACACAGGGTTTATACTGGTTCGGGCCACCGTTGTGGTGTAATACCCTACTCCGGTGTGTGGTGTGGTGGATTGCCTTTTGGGCTAATGATGATGGACAGTACAAGGAAGAACAGCCTTGCGAGGGTCTGTTCTTGGCTGGGGCGATGAACTGCTGGGAGGAGTTCAGCCACCTTTCTCTATCTCACTCTCTCTCTCTCTCTCTCTTTACCACCTCTCTACTTGTCGAGCCCTTGGAGGAAACTGAGCCGAACCGACCCCTTGCTATGTGGGTGGCCGGTCCTATTTATAGTGGCCCTGGTCCTCTCCCCAAATATTGAGCGGGAAGGGAGCTAACAATGGCCGGTTAATTTGAAGGGGGACAGCAAGTATCAACTATCCTGACAAAAGTAGTCTTCGCCTGCGCAAAGCTCTGGTGATGACGCCGTCTTGGGCTCCACGGTGACCTCCGTCTCGTAGTCCTCCTGGCCTTGGTCTCGTTGCACCGAAATGGCAACCTTTGCCTGATGCCTCGTTACTCCATGACCGCGCTTGCCCCCTTTGCACCAAAGAGGAAAGGAGGATGCTGCGCGGGCTGGCACCCGCCTGGCACCCTGAGTCGTCATGGCTTGCGTCACGGGCACCTCGCGAGGTACCCCGCCTTGATCTCTCCGCCTCCTCGTGAGCCAGCCTGACGAGGCCGCGCCTGAGGAAGCTCCGTGTCGTCCGCCCCGCGAGGCTTGGCCCCTCGCGAGGGTCTTGAGTTTGTGTTGGTGAAGATGGGCCGTGCTGGGCCCCCCTTTGAGCCACGCCGCAGGCCGCAGGCAGGCAAGTCTGGGGACCCCCATTCCCAGAACGCTGACAATCCATACCGCGGGGTCTGTTGTCCCATCATATGATTCGATGTTAATGGGTTTAAACCCGTCTGGAAATTCGTGTTCCATTACTTCGTCTGTGAAGAAGAGGGGGTGTGCAGCTCCTCTATGTTGGGCCACACTATGAAGTACCTCCGACGGGCTCCGTTTACGGTGCTCGGACCGGGTGTGGTCAGCTCTGTAGTGACCGGATAGGCGGCCATCGTTGTCGGTCGGGGTATATCTTCATGATCTGTACATCGATCTTGTGCGTCCTGCTCTACCCTCCATGCCGAATGGGTTGGTATGGTGGTCTGCTTGGGCTGCTGCTTTGTCTGGACCGAACTGTGATCGTCGTGCCGCATTATTCGATGGTGGTATGGGCTCCATCGCCCTGCCATCATATTGAGGGAGCCACCTACTCTTGGGGTGGCTTTTGTCTGGGCTGCTAAGGCCATATTATTTGGCGGCCAAGACCTCGGTCCATCTATCATTGAGCAAGTCTTGGCTTGCTTGAAGCTGCAGCTGCTTCTTTCTTAAGCTCCTTGTACTGGCTATAAGCCGGCGTGTAAAGCGCTCCTGCTCGAGAGGTTCCTTTGGTGTGGTAAAATCCTCGTTGCCAAGGATCTCCTCCTCCTCGGAGAGGGGGAAATAGTTGTTGTCCTCCGAGTCCCCACATGTGGCCTGTTCGTTAGGGCTACCTTGCCCGTCTTCCTGTTCCTCCTGCTCGGATTCTACTTCAACAGGGTCTTCGTTGTCCAGAGTATCGTCTTCTCTGGTGCTGGCAATGTCTTCTCTTGGGCGATGAGGCCCAAGGCATCAATGTCCGGGCTGTGTACCAGGCGGTTTATCCTTGACCAGATTATCCTTCTCATCGTCGAGAGTGCCGTAAGGTGTGTCTATCATACACACATCATACTAGGAAGTGCATATCCCGTGTCTAGTGGGTAGTAAGTTCTGGCCTTGCCCCTCATCGCCGTCCATACCATTGATGTCTCCGGTGTGGGGATCAGGTGTGTTGGTTACATCTTTAACAGTGGCTATGAAGTGGGTGGCGGGTGGGAAGCAAAATTCTTCGTTGTCCGCCGCAAGTTTGAACCGAACATAGTTCGGAGATGGGTCACCCGCCAGGGATATGTTTTTTTAGCGAATTTAGTTTGTCGCCCATGGGCGAGTGTTGGAAGACATCTGCGGCGTTGAACTTGAAGATTGATAACCGATCGAGTTCGGCATACGCAGGCTCGCAGGGTTCGGAGCTCGACATCGGAGGCGAGTCCGGGGATCCGTTGATGCAGATACCATACGAAGTGGAATCCGCATGTGGCTCGAGCGCCGCGGGATCGGTGGTCCCTGTGATGGGGTTGAGCTTCCCTTCTTCGGACGACTTGAACTGCTCCGGGTTTGAGGCCGAAGCTACAATAGGAGCTATCTCCTAGATGCGGCCTGATGACAGGTTTAAGCCATGTTCATCGGGGTGATGGGGAGCGGTTGTCGCGGTCTCGAATCCGTCGAAGATCAAGTCTCCACGGATGTCCACAATGTAATTCAAGCTCCCGAACCTGACTTGATTGCCAGGAGCATAGCTGTCGTCTGCTCCAGATGGCCAAGCGAGTTGGCCCGCAGTACGAAGCCGCTGAATACGAAGATCTGTCCAGGGAAGAAGGTTTCTCCCTGGACAACACCATTACTAACGATCGAAGGGGCCATCGAGCCCTTTGCTGACGGCATAGTGGAACTCTCAATGAAAGCACCAATGTCGGTGTCAAAACGGCGGATCTCGGGTAGGGGGTCCCGAACTGTGCGTCTAGGATCAATGGTAACAGGAGACGGGGGACACAATGTTTACCCAGGTTCAGGCCCTCTCTATGGAGGTAAAACCCTACGTCTTGCTTGATTGATATTGATGAATAGGAGTGTTACAAGAGTGGATCTACCACGAGATCGTAATGGCTAAACCCTAGAAGTCTAGCCTATGTGGGCATGATAATGAGTATATGTGTTGTCCTTTCCAGACTACCCCCTTCGGTTTATATAGACACCGGGGGAATCTAGGGTTTACATGGAGTCGGTTACATAAGAAGGAATCTTCGATCGCTAAGCTTATCTTCCACGCTAAGTAGAGTCCAATCCGGACACAATGCAGTCTTCGGCCTTCATGTCTTCACAGCCCATCAGTCCGGCCCAAAGGATAATAGGCCGGACGCCCGAGGACCCCTTAGTTCAGGACTCCCTCAGCTGGGTCAGCCTGGTCGGCGGCTAGCTAGGCCGGTGGCCCAATGGGAGGGGGGGTCTGCTTTCCTTTTTTTTATTTTCTTTTACTTTTTTCTCTTAATTTACAATTTACTTTAGCTATATTAAAATATATAACTAGTACCTAACTTAGTGTTGTAAATTAAGCCTCTGCCATAAAAAATGTGACTACCAAATAAAATAGCTTAATATTTTATAACTTATAAAAGTATTTAATGAATTGTTTTAGTGATGTTTTACTTATTATTGTGCATTTGAATATTTTATAAAAATATAGTTCCTCCACCATAATTACCTATGAATTATTTGTCACAATCCAAACATTTTAGTTTTTAATATTTGAAAACTTTTGTGGTTTGCCTTTAACTCACATTTGAATTTGAATCGTTTTTAACTAACGCGAGATTAACAATAGTAACCACGATGACGTGGCATCATTAACGGGGAATTACTGTAGCTTAAATATCCGGGCGTCACATCAACCTGCTTGGTATCATCCGCCAATTTAAATTTCAACAAAGGGTCATGCTCGGTAGTTGGCTTCTTCAATGGGGTCATATCAGCCGGGTCAACATTGTCTTTGTAAAACTTAAGCTCTTCCGTGGCACAAGCAGACTCAACGTAGGCATCATCACCCTCTTCACATTCCAAAGCTATCTTTCTGTCTCCATGCACCATAATGGTGCCCTTGCGACCCGACATCTTAAGCTGCAGATAGACATAACAAGGCCGTGCCATAAATTTGGCATAAGCCAGCCATCCAAACAAAGCATGATAAGGGCTTTTGATCTTGACCACCTCAAAATTCAATGTTTCGGCCCTGTAATCATGCTCATCGCCAAAATCCACCTCCAAATCTATCTTACCCACCGGATATGCCGACTTACCAGGTACCACTCCATGAAAGACTGTAGAGGATGGCTTAAGATCTTTGTCAGTTAAATTCATACGGCGGAAAGTATCATAATAAATGATATTGATACTACTGCCACCGTCCATAAGCACCTTAGTGAACTTGTATCCTCCACCCTGAGGGGCTACCACTAAAGCTAGTTGACTTGGATTATCAACCCGGGGCAGGTGATCTTCACGGCTCCATACAATTGGCTGCTCTGACCTTCACAAGTATCACGGTACATCCAGCTCAACTGCACTTACCGCCGCTTATGAACCTTCTGATCTCGCTTGCACAGACTTGTGGTAAAAACATGATATTGGTCACTATTAAGTTGCTTCAGATTACTCTGATATCCCGACTGTTGTTGCTGGTTGCCTTGACTGCTCCGCTGGTTAAAGCCGCCCTGATTGCCTTGGCCTTGAAATCCGGAGTTTGAACCGCCAGCTCCAAAGCCAGGCCCATGCGAGCCGGAACCTGACCCGCCGTGCGGGCCATTATTGTTATGGTGGTCCTGGTGAAAACCGGAATCCTTATACTGCTTCATGATAAAACAATCTCTCCACATGTGAGACGATGGTTTGTCTGGACGACTATGCTTCGGACAAGGTTAGTTCAACATCGCCTCTAGGTCGAACTTTGGCCCTCCGATCCGAGGTTCCGGCTCCCCCCTTCGATGCTGATTATTATTCTGCGTGTTGGTGTTTGCCACAAAGTCAGACCCGCCATCTGCTTGCTTGCGCTTACCGCTGTTGCCTTGGTTCTACCCCACCATATTTGGCTGCTGCCCCTTGCCGGTTTTCTTCCCCTTACTGGATTTTTCTTCATCCGAATCAGGATCCTTAGTCCTATCTGAGTCGGCGTATTTGATAAGAGCCGTCATGAGCGCTCCCATGTCATTGCAATGACGTTTAAGCCGCCCTAGCTTCTGTTTGAGGGGGGATAAACCGACAATTTTTCTCCAAAATTAAAATAGCAGAGCCAGCTTTGATAGTATCCGATAAGTGGATAATAGCTGAGACCCAACATACCCGGTGACTGGTTGACTCATCCTCACGCTGGACACAAGTGTCTAGATCGATGGTTGATAAAGGCTGCTTACACGTGTCTTTGAAATTATGAATGAAACACGTCTTCAATTCAGTCCATGAGCTAACGGGATTAGGGGGCAATCCCTTCAGCCAGGTGCGAGCGGGCCCATCCAACATCATGGTAAAATATTTAGGCAGCCACTCATTGGAGGACCCTTGAAATGTTTAGGCAGCGTCATTGACATCTAGCATCTTCATAGCCAACTCATAACTCTCAATCCAAGCCACTAGAGGCTGATCAACAGTGTAGTTGGGGACTTTTTGAGGACCCTTGAAATGTTTAGGCAGCCGCTCATTGCGAAGAGGCGGTTCTAGGCAAGCCACTCCTACCGTCCTAGAAGTCATCTCGGCTTCTACAGACGCTGAGGGGTTACGCTGGAGTTGTTGATGAGCCGCCAATTGAGCCCTCAGCTCTTCCTCTTCACGTGCCCGAGCCTAATCCATCAAAGTTTGAACATTGTTATCATCCCGCGGCGGGTCATGCCCATGCGGTTGGTTCTGATGCCGCTCGCTACTGGAAACCGCTGGCGACTCAATGCGTCTGCTATAACTTCGACTCTGGCAAGGAGTTTAATGAATTCAATCATGACTATATGAGTAAGCCGCCTGTTGCACCACCGCTATTTGAAGAAGCTCTATAGCCTTCCGGGCTTCGATCGCTGCAGGAGAGTCGCCTTCTACTGGAAGAGCCGCCAGCCATGAAGCCGCAACAATCATATTATCCAGAGGGTTGGACAAATGACCCTGCGATGTTAACACCTATTGAGGCGGGGTTAAATGCAGACGAGGTGGGGCTGTTACACGCGGTTGAGCCGTCGCCCTAGCCACAGGCGCCTCAGCGGCCCGGGTTACGCCAGGCGGGTTACTCGTTCCTGCTCGAGGCGTGTTGAAAAGATTCCTTGCTTCGAACTCTAGGGGCAGATGGGTCTGGTGCCTTCTTCGCATAACGGTGTTAGAAGTGTTTTGATCCAGATTAAGCCGAAAAGATTCCGCTTGGATCCGTTGCGACTCAGCTTCCAAGGTAGCTCGCTCTGTAGCCATCCTAGCATTCTCAGCATTAAGTGCCTCCTTAGCCTGAGCTACCTCATCTCGTAGCTTCTCAACCTCCACATTATGTTGTGATTGATTCGCCGGGGTTACCTCCATAGCTAAGACAGTCGCCAGGGTATCCAGGAGTTCAGACAAAACTTGAGCCAGCGGGCGCACAGGGTCGCTCGCCCCGGTCGTCGCAGTAGCTGTTGAAACGGAGGTCATAGCCGTCGCGGTTGATGAATTCACCATTTGTTGTGTACCAACCATGAAAAATAGCAGCCCCGCTCGGCGGCTCATAGGAGTCCGGAATATTGTCGCCATCGGAATAGCCTCCAAGCCCCCCGTCTTGCAATTGATAGATCGATTCGGTTTTGCCGGTTGAGGACTCATCACCTGAGTAGATGGCTGTCTCTCCACCTGACAAAGAACCTTCTTCGAGATCTGCCCGATGAACAAAGCCGACGAAAGCAGGCTTCTTGGCAGGTTGGATCTTGGTGGGTCGTGCACGCTGAGCCATGTCGATCATGTCAGTGCAGATGTCTGGCTCAGGCTCCGACTCTCAGATCTTCCCGATGAAGACGTGAATTCCACCGAAGGGGAACTGATACCCGTACTCGATTGAGTCAACCTCGGCACCCCTGCCAGCATCGTCGAAGTAGAGCTTGCCGCGGCGACTCTTGGTTATCCGACCCATGGCGTATCCCTTGATCCCTGTGAAGTTGCATGCTACCTCTTGAGCATGTGTTGGTTTTCCCTTGAAGAGGAAAGGGTGATGCAGCAAAGCAGCGTAAGTATTTCCCTCAGTATTTGAGAACCAAGGTATCAATCAAGTAGGAGACCACGCGCGAGTCACCTCGTACCTACACAAACAAATAAGAACCTCGCAACCAACGCGATAAAGGGGTTGTCAATCCCTTCACAGCCACTTGCAAGAGTGAGATCTGATAGGGATAATAATAATAAGATAAATATTTTTGGTATTTTTATGATATAAATTGAAAGTAAAGATTGCAAAATAAAATAGATTGAAAACTTGTATGATGGAGAATAGACCCGGGGGCCATAGGTTTCACTACTGGCTTCTCTCAAGATAGCATAAGTATTACGGTGGGTGAACAAATTACTGTCGAGCAATTGATAGAATTGAGCATAGTTATGAGAATATCTAGGTATGGTCAAGTATATAGGCATCACGTCCGTGACAAGTAGACCGACTCCTGCCTGCATCTACTACTATTACTCCACACATCGACTGCTATATCCAACATGCATCTAGAGTATTAAGTTCATAAGAACGGAGTAATGCCTTAAGCAAGATGACATGATGTAGAGGGATAAACTCATGCAATATGATATAAACCACATCTTTTTATCCTCGATGGCAACAATATAATATGTGTCGTTTCCCTTTCTGTCACTGGGATCGAGCACCGCAAGATTGAACCCAAAGCTAAGCACTTCTCCCATTGCAAGAAAGATCAATCTAGTAGGCCAAACCAAACTGAAAATTCGAAGATACTTGCAAAGATAACCAATCATACATAAAAGAATTCACAGAAGATTCAAATATTTTTCATACATAATCTTGATCATAAACCCACAATTCATCGGATCTCGACAAACAAACCGCAAAAAGAGTTACATCGAATAGATCTCCAAGAGAATCGAGGAGAACTTTGTATTGAGATCCAAAGAGAGAGAAGAAGCCATCTAGCTAATAACTATGGACCCGAAGGTCTGAGTAATCTAGTCACACATCATAGGAGGGTCCATGGAGTTGATGTAGAGGCCCTCCGTGATCAATGCCCCCCTCCGGCGGAGCTCCGGAAAAGGCCCCAAGATGGAATATCTTGGGTACAGAAGGTTGCGGCGGTGGAAATAGGGTTTCGTGGTACTCCCCAATGTTTTCAGGGTACATAAGTATATATAGGAGGAAGAAGTAGGTCGGTGGAGCCACCAGGGGCCCACGAGGGTGGAGGGCGCGCCCAGGGGGTAGGCGCACCCCCTGCCTTGTGGACTCCTCGTTGATTGCTTGATGTCCACTCCAAGTCCTCATGATCACGTTTGTTCCAAAAATCATGCTCCCGAAAGTTTCATTCCGTTTGGACTCCGTTTGATATTCTTTTTCTACGAAACACTGAAATAGGCAAAAAGACGACAATTTGGGCTGGGCCTCCGGTTAATAGGTTAGTCCAAAAAATAATATAAAAGTGTATAAATAAGCCCATTAAACATCCAAAACAGAATATATAATAGCATGGAGCAATCAAAAATTATAGATACGTTGGAGACGTATCAAGCATCCCCAAGCTTAATTCCTGCTCGTCCTCGAGTAAGTAAATGATAAAAATAGAATTTTTGATGTGGAATGCTTCCTAACATATTTCTCAATGTAATTTTCTTTATTGTGGCATGAATGTTCAGATCCGAAAGATTCAAGATAAAAGTTTAATATTGACACAAAAATAATAATACTTCAAGCATACTAACTAAGCAATCATGTCTTATCAAAATAACATGGCCAAAGAAAGTACATCCCTACAAAATCATATAGTTTGATCGTTCTCCATTTTCATCACACAAGAATGCTCTCATCATGCACAGCCCCGATGAAAAGCCAAGCAATTGTTTCATACTTTAGTAATCTCAAACTTTTTTCAACTTTCACGCAATACATGAGCGTGAGCCATGGATATAGCACTATGGGTGGAATAGAATATAATGAAAGGGGTTATGTGGAGAAGACAAAAAAGGAGAAAGTCTCACATTGACGCGGCTAATCAATGGGCTAGGGAGATTCCCATCATTTGATGTCAATGCAAGGAGTGGGGATTGCCATGCAATGGATGCACTAGAGCTATAAATGTATGAAAGCTCAACAAAAGAAACTAAGTGGGTGTGCATCCAACTTGCTTGTTCACGAAGACCTAGGGCACTTGAGGAGGCCCATTGTTGGAATATACAAGCCAAGTTCTATAATGAAAAATTCCCACTAGTATTTGAAAATGACAAAACAAGAGGCTCTCTATCATAAAGATCATGGTGCTACTTTGAAGCACAAGTGTGGAAAAAGGATAGTAGCATTGCCCCTTTTTTGGGCCTTTTTCTTTTTTTCTTTTTTTGGGACAATGCTCTATTAATGATGATCATCACGCTTCTATTTATTTACAACTCAATGATTATAACTCGATACTAGAACAAGATATGACTCTATATGGATGCCTCCAGCGGTGTACCGGGATGCGCAATGACTCATGAGTGACATGTATGAAAGAATTATAAACGGTGGCTTTGCCACAAATACGATGTCAACTACATGATCATGCAAGGCAATATGACAATGATGATGCGTGTCATAATAAACGGAACGGTGGAAATTTGCATGGAAATATATCTCGGAATGGCTACGGAAATGCCATAATAGATAGGTGAGGGAGTCCTGGACTAAGGGGTCTGAGGGAGTCCTGGATTAGGGAGTCTCCGGACAGCTGGACTATATCCTTTGGCCGGACTGTTGGACTATGAAGATACAAGATTGAAGACTTCGTCCCGTGTCCGGATGGGACTCTACTTGCCGTGGAAGGCAAGCTAGGCAATATGGATATGGATATCTCCTCCTTTGTAACCGACCTTGTGTAACCCTAGCCCCCTCCAGTGTCTATATAAACCGGAGGGTTTTAGTCCATAGGACAACATACAATCATACCATAGGCTAGCTTCTAGGGTTTAGCCTCTCCGATCTCGTGGTAGATCAACTCTTGTAATACTCATATCATCAAGAATAATCGAGCAGGACGTAGGGTATTACCTCTATCAAGAGGGCCCGAACCTGGGTAAACATCGTGTCCCCTGCCTCCCGTTACCATCCGCCTTAGACGCACAGTTCGGGACCCCCTACCCGAGATCCGCCGGTTTTGACACTGACATTGGTGCTTTCATTGAGAATTCCACTGTGTCATCACCATAAGGCTCGATGGCTCCTTCGATCATCGCCAGCGATGCGGTCCAGGGTGAGGCTTCCGAATACCAGGGGCTTCACCAAAAATTTAAAATCATAGACTTCTATGGCTAAGTGAGAGTGTTAAAGCATTATAGTCCGATTGCCTGGTTCGTTGTGCTGAGCACCTCCCTTGAAGGGCCCAAAATTGGGATAAAGAGTGTTCAGATTTACCCCAAAACCCCAGTACTAGTTACATGGGGGCAGAAGCCGACGACTGGCCAACTCTCAGATTTTATAAACGACCGCATAGAAGGTAATATTTTAAATTAAGAAAGCGTCACATGGCGCAAAAGAACTCGTTTCATATTACAGGATCACATGGGCATGTTCATTCAAAAATTACATCCTTGGCACACTAATATGCCACTAAGCGGGAACCCTTCAGGACACTCTCATAGTAATTCTCGGGGCAGCGGTGCTCCTTGCCCTCCGGCGGCCCCTCCTTCACAAGCTTCACGGCGTCCAGCTTCGCCCAGTGCACCTTCGGCCGGGCAAAAGCTCAGTGCGCACCTTCGATGCAGATGGATTGCTTGATGACTTCAAGCCGTGGGCAGGCTTCCCCCAGCCGCCTCACCAGACCGAAGTAGCTGCCGGACAGGGGCTCGCTAGGCCACATCCGGACTATAAGGCCCCTCATGGCCTGTTCGGCTGCCTTGTGAAGTTCGACCAACTGCTTCAGCTGGTCGCTCAAGCACACGGGGTGTTCGGTCCCAGTATACTAAGACCAGAACAACTTCTCTACTGATCTCCCCTCCTCGGCCCAGTAAAACTCTACGGCATCCAGCACACTACGGGGAAGATCTGCAAAAGCTCCTGGAGAGCTCCGAACTCGGGTAAGAAAAAGGAAAGTCTCCTTCACATGCTTGGTTTGCATATTGAATACCTTACCCGCTGCTATCTTCTTTGCCGCATCAATCTCCTGGAGGGCCTTGTGGGCTTCGGCCTTGGCGCTCCGGACGCTTTCAAGCGCCTGCTTGAGCTCGGACTCCCGCGTCTTGGATTCAAGCTCCAAGGACTCGTGCTTTTTGGCAAGAGCCTCGAGCTCTTGCTGCACCTCGCCCACTCGGGCTTCTTGTTTCTCCCTCTCAGTATGTTCTTTGGCCACTTTGTCTTCGGCCACGGACAACACCTTCCTCAGGGTCTCCACCTCGGTCGTGGCCCCTGAAAAATTCATGATGATCTTATTACTTTACAACGAACTTCTTTTTACCTATATAAACTGGGGTATATCTTACCTTTGCTCTCTTCGAGCTGCCCCTTGGTAAGGTCGAGCTCGTCCTCGGTCCGCTTCAAGGCCTGCTTCAGCGCAGAGACCTATGCAGTACATGCGGTAGTGGCCAGCAGGGAGGCCTGCACATACACATAGACATACTATAATTAGACTCCTGAGTTATCATTTGATACTCTGTTCGGCTTTTCTTCGCGAACGCCAAACAGAGCATCAGGGGCTACTATCTATGTGGTAATATTTTTATATTTTGAATGCTTACCTCAAAGCCTATTAGGAGGCTGGCACAAGCTTCGGTCAGTCCGTTCTTGGCGGACTGAACCTTCTTAACCACTGCACTCATGATAGTGCGGTGTTCTTCATCGATGGAAGCGCTGTGAAACGCTTCCAGCAAGTTGTCTGGTGCCTCTGGATGGACAGAGGACACCGGCACGGATGGTTGGCCCCCCTTAATGGGGGACCGCCTGCCGGAGTCCGGAACCATTGAAGGTTCCAACGCAGTGTCCGGCTGGGGCCCAAACTCGAAGCTCGTAGGAGCCTCGCTCCCTTGGTACCCAGGGTCCGGGAGGTCGCCGTGAGGCGCCCCCAGGACCGCCTCCCCTTGGGTCGGTGCCTCTTGAGACACCGCCTCGGCATTGTCCATAGGGCGAGGGGTGGAAGTCGTCGGAGGAGAACTGCTGTTCATATCCGACGAGCTCAAAGAGCCGCTCGACGAAGGTAAGTCGAGACGAGCTCGGGCCGGACTGCATAATCGGGTTTGGCATGAGCAAAGGCAGTACAATAAAACGTACCATGAAATATTGTGGTGTCCGGACACTTACGACTTCACCAGGGGCTTGTCCCTGGGTAGCCACTCATCGCCGCTGTCGGCGGCCACCTTGGCACAGTCCGGAGGGAGGGTCTTTCCCTTCTTGGACCCTTCAGCCGCCTTCCTTTTCTTGTCTCCCCCGGCGAGGGGAGGGGAGCTTTTCTCCTCCTCCTCGTTTTCGTAGGAGGAGGGCACGTCGGACTCATCAGACGATGAGTCCGATAGAACCATCTTACGCCGGAGACCCTTTCAGGTCCCTGCGGCCTTCTTCTTGGCCGTCTTTTTCGGCACCTCGTAAGGTGTCGGATTCAACATCTTTGTTAGAAGAGCGTTTGCAGGATCTTCGGGTAGGGGGGCTGGGCAATCAAGCCGCTCCGCTGTCTTTATCCAGTCCTGTTAATGACATGAAAGCTTTGGTCCAGCACATAACTAAACCAGGGCGCATAAATACCCTGAGAGATATAAAAGCCTACCGAATGGGTGCGACACTTTGCGCTGAGTCCTCGGTCCTCGGTGAGGGAGGGAGGCATCTCGGTGCCCTTGAACAGCACCCTCCAGACGTCCTCGTGCATCATGTCGTAGAGCTCACGCAACGTCTGGTGTTGGGCCGAGTCGAACTCCCACAAAACAAATGCACGTTGTTGGCATGGAAGGATCTGGCGGAGGAGCATGACCTGGACCACGTTGACGAGCTTGATTTTCTTACTCGTCATGTTCTGGATGCAGGTCTGGAGTCTGATCAGCTCTACCGGAGAACCCCAGGACAGGCCCTTCTTTTTCCAGGAGGTGAGCCGCGTGGGGATTCCGGATCAAAATTTGGGGGGCGCCACCCAGTTGGAGTCGCGCGGCTCGGTGATGTAGAACCACCCCGATTGCCACCCCTTTATGTTATCCACGTAGGTACCCTCGAGCCAGGTGACATTAGGCATCTTGCCCACCATGGCGCCTCCGCATTCTGCTTGCTGGCCTCCCACCACCTTCGGTTTGACATTGAAGGTCTTCAGCCATAAGCCGAAGTGGGGCCTGATGCAGAGGAAGGCCTCACACACGACGATAAACGCCGAGATGTTGAGGATGAAGTTGGGAGCCAGATAATGGAAATCCAGCCCGTAGTAGAACATGAGCCCGCGGACAAACGGGTGGAGAGGAAACCCCAGTCCACGGACGAAATGGGTAAGGAAAACTACCCTCTCATGGGGTTCGGGCGTTGGGACGATCTGTCCCGCATTCGGCAGCCGGTGCGCGGTATTCATAGGTAGGTATCCGGCCTCCCGTAACTTTTTGATGTTTTCCTCCGTGACGGAGGAAGCCATCCACTTGCCTCCTGCTCCAGACATGCTTGGAGTGGTTTGAGAAGAAGGACGCGAGCTTGGGCGCTAGAGCTTGGGTGTGCGCGAATGGGAAAGCGAGAAGGAAGAAGGCGTGGGTGAAAAAAATAGATCTTTGTCCCTTTTATAAGGGCGGAGGAGGCGATGAGTCTCCCCACTTGCCTGGCAAAACCTCTTATTCCCCAGGCGCCATAATTGATGGCGTGGTTGGGTTACCCTAGTCCGTATTGATGAGAATCCCATGATAAGGGGAACACGATCTCTGCTTTGACAAGATGTATCAAAAAAAACCGCCTCGCGATATGTGCGGAGTTGATTAAGAAAAGCGGTTCGAATAATAATCGGGCCATGAAGTGATGTCACACTATCAAAACATGTCAGCAGATTGGATTTATGGAAGTATTATTCTCTCTACGGTGGTATGTGGAACTTATTTTACAGGGTCGGACACTATCCTTGCATTCAAACTCTTCCATGGTGTATTCGGAGGAGGAACCCGCCTTGCAATGCCAAAGACAACACTGCGCGCCGGACTCATCGTCATTGAAGCCTGGTTCAGGGGCTACTGAGGGAGTCCTAGATTAGGGGGTCTCCGGACAGCTGGACTATATCCTTTGGCCGGACTATTGGACTATGAAGATACAAGATTGAAGACTTCGTCCCTTGTCCGGATGGGACTCTACTTGGCGTGGAAGGCAAGCTAGGCAATACGGATATGGATATCTCCTCCTTTGTAACCGACCTTGTGTAACCCTAGCCCCCTCCGGTGTCTATATAAACCGAAGGGTTTTAGTCTGTAGGACAACATACAATCATATCATAGGCTAGCTTCTAGGGTTTAGCCTCTCCGATCTCATGGTAGATCAACTCTTGTAATACTCATATCATCAAGAATAATCGAGCAGGACATAGGGTATTACCTCTATCAAGAGGGCCCGAACCTGGGTAAACATCGTGTCCCCTGCCTCCTGTTACCATCCGCCTTAGACGCACAGTTTGGGACCCCCTACCCGAGATCCGCCGGTTTTTACACCGACAGGGTCCTCGGGCGTCCGGCCTGTAATCCATGGGCCGGACTGATGGGCTGTGAAGAGATGAAGACCGAAGACTATACCTGTGTCGGGATTGGACTCTCCTTGGCGTGGAAGGCAAGCTTGGCGACCGACTATGAAGATTCCTTCTTATGTAACCGACTCTATGTAAACCCTAGATCCCCTCGGTGTCTATATAAACCGGAGGGGATAGTCCGGAAAGGATACATTCATTACCATAGTCATATAGGCTAGTCTTCTAGGGTTTAGCCATCACGATCTCGTGGTAGATCAACTCTTGTAACACCCATATTCATCAATATCAATCAAGAAGGACGTAGGGTATTACCTCCATAGAGAGGACCCGAACCTGGGTAAACATTGTGTCCCCTGTCTCCTGTTACCATCGATCCTAGACGCACAGTTCGGGACCCCCTACCCGAGATCCGCCGGTTTTGACACCGACATTAGTGCTTTCATTGAGAGTTCCACTGTGCCGTCAACGAAAGGTTCAATGTCCCCTTCAACCGTCTATAGCGACACTGTCCAAGGAGAAACCTTCCTCCTCGGACAGATTTTCGTGTTCGGCGGCTTCGTACTGTGGGCCAACTCGCTCGGCCATATGGAGCAGATCGATAGCTACGCCCCTGGCTACCAGGTCAGATTTGGAAGCTTGAACTATGTCGCGGATATCCGTGGAGACTTGATCTTCAATGGATTTCAAACCGCAGCAATCGTTCCCCCTCGCTCCAAGGAACATGACTTAAATCTGTCATCGGATGACATCCAGGAGATGGTCCCTGTTGCTGCAATGGCTTTAGAACCAGAGCAGATCGTGCCATCCGAAGCCACAGAGTCCGCGGCCTTGGAGCCGCACACGGACTCGTCACCCCGCGATATCTGCGTCAATGGAACTCTGGATTCATCTCCGGCTATAAATTCCGGACCATATACACTTGCGGACACCGAGCTAGATCGGTTATCGATCTTTGGATTCGATGCCGCAGACGTTTCAGCACTCACCTTTGGGCGATGTGTTAAACTCTTTAAAGAACCTATCATTCACGGGAGACTCGTAGCCGAACTATGTCCGGTTCAAACTAGGGGCTGACGACAGAGAATTTTGTTTCCCACCCGCCACCCACTTCATAGCCACTGTCGAGGACTTAACTGACATGTCCACTCCTGGCTCCGCAGACATTGATGGTCCAGACGACGATGCAGATAAGGAGCAAGGCCAAGATCCACCAGTCTTCGGACGCAAGACGGCCACCCGTTCACATGACGTGTACATGATCGATACACTTAAAAAGCCTCGCGGCAAAGACAAGGGAGATCCAGTTAAAACTCCTGAGTCACAGTCTAAGTTCCGGCGCCCCAAGTCACACCGCAGCAACAATGGCACTGGAGAAAATAGTACTCCGGACGGCGCCGAAAGCAATGAAGACCCTGTGGGAGCAACATTTGAGCAGGAGGAACAGGAAAGCAGGCAAGCCAGCCCTGACGAACAGGCCCTGCCCAGCGACGGATCGGAGGACGACAACTACCTTCCGCTCACCGAAGATGAGGAAAGCCTCGGCGACGAAGACTTCATCGTACCCGAAGAGCCCCTCGAACAGGAGCGCTTCAAGCGCAGGCTGATAGCTATGGCAAGGAGCCTGAAAAAGAAGCAGCAATAGCTTCAATCTTACCAAGTCCTACTCAATGACTGATGGACCGAAGTCCTCGTCGCCGAAGAATATGGCCTCAGTGGCCCAGCCAAAATCTACCCAAAGCACAGATCGCTCTACCAGTCCGATGACGGGGCGTTGGAGCCCATACCATCGCCACACAACACGGCAGGTCGGCGGCAACTCTGTCCGGATAAAAAGGCAACTCAAGCCGAACACCAGACCGCCCCACCTCGCCGTAAAGGAAAGAACAACGCAGGCCACGATTACCCAGATAACATGCAGAGGGACTGGGACAATAGAGTAGGAAGTGCAAGACCGATCTACGGATCATGAAAACATGCTTCGACATGCAACAATGGCTACCTATTCGGACGTGTCACACCTCATCGCAACCAGGCCGAAAACTGCAATGGGACTCCTTCGGAGTTACGCCGCAGTGTGGCCCAACATAGAGGTGCCGCACACCCGCTTTGCTTCACTGATGAAGTAATGGATCATGAATTCCCTGAAGGATTCAAACCCGTCAATATTGAATCATACGATGGGACAACCGATCTCGTAGTATGGATAGAAGATTTCATCCTCCACATCCATATGGCCCGTGGAGACGACCTCCACACCATGAAATACCTCCCACTAAAACAAAAAGGACCAGCTCGGTACTGGTTAAACAGCCTGCCTGAAAATTCCATAGGCAGCTGGAGGGACTTGGAAGAGGCCTTCCTCGATAACTTCCGAGGAACACCTATCCGGCCACCGGATGCCGATGACCTAAGTCACATTGTCCAACAGCCCGGCGAATCATCCAGGGAGCTCTGTACCCGATTCTTATTCAAAAAGAACCAAATCGTCGACTGTCCGGACGCGGAAGCCCTCACGGCTTTCAGACACAGCATCCGGGACGAATGGCTTGCACGCCACCTCGGCCAAGAAGGACCTAAATCCATGACAGCTCTCACTGCTCTGATGACTCGCTTTTGCACGGGAGAAGACAGCTTGCTCGCTCGTAGAAGCAATGCGCCAGCAACCATGGCACCTCTGAAATCCGAGATGCCAACGGCAAGCCATTGAGAAGAAAAAACAACAGTCACATTGACAATGAAAGATCAGGCAACACATCGGT
The DNA here is from genome assembly GCF_018294505.1 of Triticum aestivum. Classification (NCBI taxonomy): domain Eukaryota; kingdom Viridiplantae; phylum Streptophyta; class Magnoliopsida; order Poales; family Poaceae; genus Triticum; species Triticum aestivum. The sequence continues at coordinate 110,769,290 of NC_057803.1, forward strand.
CAATGCCGGATCCAGCAACCCAAGCTCGGTCAGTGAAAGAAGCCATCCAGGGCGAACCGAGAGGAACCATCCAACCTGGACAGGATTTTGGACCGACCCTGCCAGATTCATGGCCACCCCGACAAACCAGCCAATCACACCAACATAAACTGCTAGGTCTTTAAACAGGTCGCAAGCTTAACGCCGAACACAGGGGAAGGAAGCCGCCAAGCGACAGGGACGACGGAAAGGTTCACCAACGAAAAACTGGGGGTTTTAAGCAGTCTCCACCCGAGGATCGACTACCCCCAGAACGGCAGTAGCAACCCGGCTTCCGCCGCCCACTCTGTACACCTACAAAGTTTGTACCACGCGTACATCGTTACGCACTCAAGATACCATGGGCACCGGCGGAAGCACAATATGGATAAGCCTGCGAGCACTCCAGTAACCTTTTTCTATATACAACTATTTACTTTCTTTTTTCCTCTTTCGATATCCTTTAAAAAAAACAGGTGACGAACAGGATAAAAATCGGAAACCGGCTCTATCAGAGTCCGGATCTGTATACTCACCCAAGGGGCTATGTCCATCAAGGACTCCCCCCACCACGGACTGGCGGTGCAGACGTGCGACAGGAGGTCCAAAATAACTTTTTGCAGACCGCACTCTCTATCTTTCGAGCCTGTACTATGCCTGTTCCTCCGCCTCCAACCCCGAGCATGTCAAATAGCCGGGGGGATGGCTTTTATATACATATATCATAAGTAATTATCGGCATATCGCTCAGTTACCAGTAAACAATATCCAAGTTAGTCATTTGTATGGTTTTCCCGACAAATATGGCTCCTACAGTTATTTCACAAAAATACCTTGGCCTAACTTGCCAGGGGCTCGGTGTGGGAACAAATGAGCTGCCAGTAAAAGTCCGAACAACTCTATAGCATACTTCGGCGTCGCAAGTTTGGCCTTATATGCATCAGCTCTGAATCATTGTCTTGGGTCAATAGTTGGTTGCCCGGCTCCTGTGCTTGCTACCCTACGTTCCACTCTATCGGCTAGGGTAGTAAAGGGAGAACTACTGCGATTGTGCCCTGGTCTAAACCGGACGAGCACCTCAGTAGAGAAAGCCGAAAACTGACTGTCATGATGCGGCATGAGCTGGTCAACCACTTGACGACTTATTAGAATCTTTAGCGATTCTCCATGTCACACGAGGGATCTTTTTCAGTCAAACATGTAAGGCACCATACGCCGCATACATACCAGGGGCTATGTCATAGCCCCACCATAAAACTCCTATGGCTAAGTGAAAGTGTTAACGCCTTATAGTCTGATTGCCTGGTTCGCCACATTATCACCTCCTTCATGGACCAAGACGTTGGATAAAGAGTGATTAAATGTTTTTCCGAACACCCCCATACTTCCTACGAGGGGGCTGAAGCCGACGACTGGAAAACTTTTAGATTACATCAAACCGGCCGCACAGTAGGAATTCAAGCTTTCATGAAAAACATAAATAGATTAACTATAAAATTGTTTTTAGAATTTTCATACAACTCACTCGAACATTATGTCTTTTGAGCACTGACCCTCTACAAAGCGGGCGGCCTCTAGGACGTCTTCAAAATAATGATCCAGTTCTAGACGGTCCTTGCCTTTGGGTGGACCCTTCGTCGCAACATTGATGGCCTTCATCTTCCCCCAGAACGCCTTGACTCGGGCAAAAGCCATTCGTGCACCCTCAATGCACGCAGGCCGCTTCACAGCATCGATACGCGGCACCGCATCAACAAGCCTTTGCACTAAACCAAAATAGCTATTCAGAACAGGCTCGGTTGGCCACAACCAGACTACGACGTCCTTCATGGCAGCGCCAGACATCCTATGAAGTTCGGCCCACTGGGACATCTGTTCATTAAGCAACAAAGGGCGCTTCGACGCGCCAAACTGCGACCAAAAAAGCTTCTCCGTTGCATATCCATCCCGCGCTTGGTAATATTGCGCCGCATCAGCAGAACTCTTCGGCAAATCCAAGAACTCGTCCGAAGAACTCCATACTTGGTTGAGCTGGGCATAGTTCGGGTCGCCGAACTTGATTTGTAGTAGAAAGGGCTTTCTAGCCGCAATATCCCTCGCCTGTCGAACCTCCTCATGGGCCGCTCTGCATTCCGACCGCGCTCCTCTTGCCTCTTGTAAGGCCTTCTCTAAATCAGTCGTTAAGGCTTCATTCTTCTTCTCCAAAAATTCACAGCGGCCGGTAGCATTCTCCAGCTCAAGCATCACCTTGGATATCTTCTCGTCATCTTGGCGCCGTGCAGCTCGTTCGGCTTCTAATTCAGCCGACGCCTTTTCAGCAGCAGCATCTCTACGCCGGGTCTGCTCCTTGGCCCAGGCCTCCGCTCGAAGAACTTCGACAGCGGCAGCATCATCTACAGCCAAATTTTAGCATCACGCTTATACCACAAAAATGTATGAGGATTGCCCTAAATACATACCTTACGACTCGTCAAGACGCATGTTGATAAAAGCAAGATCATCCCCTACCACATCAAGCTTCTGCTGCAAATCAGCAATCTCCATAGTCTGGGAGGTGGCCAAAGGGGAAGCAGCTTGTGTTCAAGGTTTATCAGGTTAGTCCTCAAATGATCCTTTTTTCGATCCTCCGTTTTGCTTCCCAATGGAAGCCAACCCGAGTATCAGGGGCTACTACCTATACACAGGCATATCTTCACAAATGAAACATAGCTGAAAATATTATGTTACAAACCTCAAAGCCCTTCAGTAGGCTCACGAAGGCTTCATTTAATCCGCTCTTCGCGGACGAAATCTTCTCAATCACTGTACCCATCAAGGTACGTTGTTCCCCCGAGACAGATGCTTTCCGCAACATGGCTCGCAATATATCCGGAGTCTCCGGGCTTCTGGAAATTGCTCCAACAGCACGATCATCCTTTGAAGGAATCTGCTCGCCCGTCTACAAAATCGTTGTCGGCTGTGAACCGCATAGTCCGGGGCCCTTGTTACCATCAGCCCCGGAATCTCGGATGGTCGGAGGTCCACCTTGGGGTACCGCCTCTTCTGTACCCTGGTCTAAAGGGACCCTCTACGATGACACTTCAGGGTCATCCGCCTTGTTGGGCGAGGAGGTTGGAGGAGGCATCTCGCTCTCCATCATCTCTGGAAGGAGACTCCCCGAAGAAGAGGATCGCCCAGAAAAACTCTGTGCCGACCTGTAAAAATGCATGAATGCGTTACGATAACAGCAACGGAACATGACGCTATTAAGGTACTCCAGATTTTCTTATGGTTTGGCTGAGGGTTTGTCCCCTTGTTGGAGCTGCTCAACGGCATCACCTTCCAAACCCAAGCTGGTCAACGATGGCATCTTGCCCTACTTGGAAGACCGCCCCTCCCCATCTTCGGAGGCGGCCCTTTTCCTCCTGTTTGGAGAAGGAACACTGGGTCCTTTCCCGCCTCCGTCTTCGAGCGAGGAAAGGTCGATTTCTCCGGACTCAGTGTCCGACTTACCTCCAGAACCAAGGTCATCTTGGGTCTTCTCGCCCTCCCCTGCCGATGCCTGGAACGGCGCTGAGGCCAGCATCCTTGTTAACATAGGAGTAGCTGATTCTTTGGGAAGGGGAGCCGGAGACCTAATCAATTCCACCTTCTTTATCCAGCCCTGAAAAAGGATGATACCGTTGGTTTCTTGCCACTGGATATCTGACTGTAAGGTATTCGGTAAACGTTTCCTTACCGGGGTGTCCGGATGGTTGCAGTCCAGGCCGACATCTCTGGTGGTGTCCAGCCATTGCCTTCGTTTTCCGAAGACTAATCTCCACATTCCTTCGTGCGTTGCATCGAAGAAGTTCTGAAGAGTCTGCGGCCCATCTAGATTGAACTCCCATAGGCGGAGAGGTCGTCGCTGGCACGGCACGGTCCGACAAACTAGCATTATATGAACGACGCTGGCTATGTCGATGTCCCTCTCAATGAGGCTCAGGATGCGACTTTGCAGAGTTTGCACATCATTCGTTGATCCCCAATCTAGCCCCTTATTAATCCACGATGCAAGTTGAGTTGGAGGGTTGGGTCGAAATACGGACGCAGTCACCCACTTGGAGCTGCGGGGCTCGGTGATGTAGAACCACCCCTACTGCCACAGATCGGAAGATTTGGCGAAGTATCCAGCCAAACGGCGCTAGCAAGCTTGCTCACTGCAGCTCCGCCGCACTCGGCCTGCTTCCCCTCTACCACTTGCGGCTTCACATCGAAGGTGTTGAGCCACAAGCCGAAGTGCGGAGGAGTTCGGAGGAGGGCTTCACACGTGACGATAAACATCGAGATAAGAAGAATAGAGTCCGGGGCCAAATCGTGGAAGTCTAGCCAATACTAATACATGAGTCCTCAGACGAAGGGGTTAAGTGCAAACCCCAACCCGCGGAGGAAGTGGGACACGAACACGACCCTCTCACCAGATCTGGGAGTGGGAATGACCTGCCCCTCGGCGGGAAGCCGATGATGGATTTCAGCGGTCAGGTACCACGCTGCCCGAAGCTTTGCAATGTCTTCCTCCGTGACAGAAGAGGCTACCCACCGGCCTTGACGGCTAAATCCAGACATGATTGGGGCTGGTGGCGACTGAACCCCGGGAGTTGGAGCTCGGGGTATCAGGAGTTGAGGAAGAGGCAAGCGTGGAAGAGAAAGATGGGTCTGTACCCCTATATAAAGGCTGCAGATATCAAACGTGTCCTCTCGGGCCTCAAAAACTTGCTTGTTTCCAAGGAGTTGTACCCAAGCGATGGTTGGGTTACCCACGTTCGGGTCGACAGGAATCCCTTCAAAAAGGGAAGCACGATCTCCGTTTGGATAGAATACACCAATAATGCCACGTCCTGGGACGTGGGGCGACGGGCCGGCTAAAACGGTTCGCAGGCAAAGGCCGGGTACGTGTGGTGTCATATTACCAAAAAATGGACGGTGGATTGAACCCATGAAATATTATATCCTCTACGGTTGTGCATACAAGTCCGGATACAATCATTACATCTGAAGATCAACTAGGAGTTCGAAAGGGGGAACCCGCCTTGCAATGCCGAAGATAATCTGTGCGCCGGACTCCTCGTCATTGAAGCCAGGTTCAGGGGCTACTGAGGGAGTCCTGGACTAAGGGGTCCTCGGGCGTCCGGCCTGTTATCCATGGGTCGGACTGATGGGTTGTGAAGACATGAAGACCGAAGACTATACCTGTGTCCGGATTGGACTCTCCTTGGCGTGGAAGGCAAGCTTGGCGACCGACTATGAAGATTCCTTCTTATGTAACCGACCCTATGTAAACCCTAGATCCCCTCGGTGTCTATATAAACTGGAGGGGATAGTCCGGAAAGGATACATTCATTACCATAGTCATATAGTCTAGGCTTCTAGGGTTTAGCCATCACAATATCGTGGTAGATCAACTCTTGTAACACCCATATTCATCAATATCAATCAAGCAGGATGTAGGGTATTACCTCCATAGAGAGGGCCCGAACCTGGGTAAACATTGTGTCCCCTGTCTCCTGTTACCATCGATCCTAGATGCACAGTTCGGGACCCCCTACCCGAGATTCGCCGATTTTGACACCGACAATAGGTATGGTGGCTGTTTTGAGGAAGATATAAGGAGGTTTATGTGTGATAGAGCGTATCGTATCACGGGGTTTGGATGGACCGGTGAAGTTTGCACCAACTCTCAAGGTGAGAAAGGGCAATGCACGGTACCGAAGATGTTGGAAATATGCCCTAGAGGCAATAATAAATTAGTTATTATTATATTTCCTTGTTCATGATAATCGTTTATTATCCATGCTAGAATTGTATTGATAGGAAACTCAGATACATGTGTGGATACATAGACAACACCATGTCCCTAGTAAGCCTCTAGTTGACTAGCTCATTGATCAATAGATGGTTACGGTTTCCTGACCATGGACATTGGATGTCGTTGATGACGGGATCACATCATTAGGAGAATGATGTGATGGACAAGACCCAATCCTAAGCCTAGCACAAAGATCGTGTAGTTCGTATGCTAAAGCTTTTCTAAATGTCAAGTATCATTTCCTTAGACCATGAGATTGTGCAACTCTTGGATACCGTAGGAATACTTTGGGTGTGCCAAACGTCACAATGTAACTGGGTGACTATAAAGGTACACTACAGGTATCTCCGAAAGTGTCTGTTGGGTTGGCATGAATCGAGACTGGGATTTGTCACTCCGTGTGACGGAGAGGTATCTCTGGGCCCACTCGGTAGGACATCATCATAATGTGCACAATGTGATCAAGGAGTTGATCACGGGATGATGTGTTACGGAACGAGTAAAAGAGACTTGCCGGTAACGAGATTGAACAAGGTATCGGGATACCGACGATCGAATCCCGGGCAAGTACAATACCGCTAGACAAAGGGAATTGTATACGGGATTGATCGAATCCTCGACATCGTGGTTCATCCGATGAGATCATCGTGGAACATGTGGGAACCAACATGGGTATCCAGATCTCGCTGTTGGTTATTGACCGGAGAACGTCTCGGTCATGTCTGCATGGTTCCCGAACCCGTAGGGTCTACACACTTAAGGTTCGATGACGCTAGGGTTATATAGGAAGTTTGTATGTGGTTACCGAATGTTGTTCGGAGTCCCGGATGAGATCCCGGATGTCACGAGGAGTTCCAGAATGGTCCATAGGTAAAGATTTATATATGGGAAGTCCTGTTTTGGTCACCGGAAAAGTTTCGGGTTTTATCGGTAACATACCGAGACCACCGGGAGGGTCCCGGGGGTCCACCAAGTGGGGCCACAAGCCCCGGAGGCTTGCATGGGCCAAGAGTGGGAAGGGACTAGCCCCTGAGTGGGCTGGTGCGCCTCCCACAAGGCCCAAGGCACAGCTAGGAGGAGAAGGGGAAACCCTAGGCGCATATGGGCCTAAGGCCCACCCTAGGGCATGCCCCCCTCTCCCTCTCTTGGCCGCCCCCCCTCAAACCCATCTAGGGCTTCCACCCCTCTAGGGGTGGGAACCATAGAGGGGGCGCACCCTCCTCCCCTCCTCCTATAAATAGTTGAGGTTTGGGGCTGCCCAACAGATGACGATTTGATCTCTCCCTGGCGCAACCCTACCTCTCTCCTCCTCGTCTCTTGTGGTGCTTGGCGAAGCCCTGCTGGAGTACCACGCTCCTCCACCACCACCACGACGTTGTGCTGCTGCTGGATGGAGTCTTCCCCAACCTCTCCTTCTCCCCTTGCTGGATCAAGGCGTAGGAGACGTCACCGGGCTGTACGTGTGTTGAACACGGAGGTGCCGTCCGTTCGGCACTAGGATCTCCGGTGATTTGGATCACGACGAGTACGACTCCTTCAACCCGTTCTCTTGAACGCTTCCGCATAGCGATCTACAAGGGTATGTAGATGCACTCTCCTTCCCCTCGTTGCTGGTTTCTCCATAGATAGATCTTTGTGACACGTAGGAAAATTTTGAATTTCTGCTACGTTCCCCAACAGTGGCATCATGAGCTAGGTCTATTGCATAGATTCTATGCACGAGTAGAACACAAAGTAGTTGTGGGCTTTGATTTTGTTCAATATGCTTACCGTTACTAGTCCAATCTTGATTCGGCGGCATTGTGGGATGAAGCGACCCGGACCGACCTTACACGTACTCTTACGTGAGACTGGTTCCACCGACTGACATGCACTAGTTGCATAAGGTGGCTAGCGGGTGTCTGTCTCTTCCACTTTAGTCGGATCGGATTTGATGAAAAGGGTCCTTATGAAGGGTAAATAGCAATTGGCATATCACATTGTGGTTTTTGCGTAGGTAAGAAACGTTCTTGCTAGAAACCCATAGCAGCCACGTAAAACATGCAAACAACAATTAGAGGACGTCTAACTTGTTTTTGCAGGGTATGCTATGTGATGTGATATGGCCAAGAAGAATGTGACGAATGATATGTGATGTATGAGTTTGATCATGTTCTTGTAATAGGAATCACGACTTGCATGTCGATGAGTATGACAACCGGCAGGAGCCATAGGAGTTGTCTTTATTAATTGTATGACCTACGTGTCATTGAACAACGCCATGTAATTACTTTACTTTATTGCTAACCGGTAGCCATAGTGGTAGAAGTAATAGTTGGCGAGCAACTTCATGGAGACACGATGATGGAGATCATGATGATGGAGATCATGGTGTCATGCCGGTGACAAGATGATCATGGAGCCCCAAGATGGAGATCAAAGGAGCTATATGATATTGGCCATATCATGTCACTATTATTTGATTGCATGTGTTGTTTATCATGTTTTTGCATCTTGTTTACTTAGAACGACGGTAGTAAATAAGATGATCCCTCATAATAATTTCAAGAAGGTGTTCCCCCTAACTGTGCACCGTTGCGAAAGTTCGTCGTTTCGAAGCACCACGTGATGATCGGGCGTGATAGATTCTTACGTTCACATATAACGGGTGTAAGACAGATTTACACACGCGAAACACTTAGGTTGACTTGAGGAGCCTAGCATGTACAGACATGGCCTCGGAACACAAGAGACCGAAAGGTCGAGCATGAGTCGTATGGTAGATACGATCAACATGAAGATGTTCACCGATGATGACTAGTCCATCTCACGTGATGATCGGACACGGCCTAGTTGACTCGGATCATGTAATCACTTAGATGACTAGAGGGATGTCTATCTGAGTGGGAGTTCATAAGATGAACTTAATTATCCTGAACATAGTCAAAAGGTCTTCACAAATTATGTCGAAGCTCGCACTTTCGTTCCACTGTTTAGATATGTTCCTAGAGAAAAATTTAGTTGAAAGTTGATAGTAGCAATTATGCGGACTAGGTCCGTAAACTGAGGATTGTCCTCATTGCTTCATAGAAGGCTAATGTCCTTAATGCACCGCTCAGTGTGCTGAACCTCGAACGTTGTCTGTGGATGTTGCGAACATCTGATACACATTTTGATAACTACGTGATAGTTCAATTAAACGGTTTAGAGTTGAGGCACCGAAGACATTTTGAAACGTCGCAAAACATATGAGATGTTTCGAGGGCTGAAATTGGAATTTCAGGCTCGTGCCCACGTCAAGAGGTATGAGACCTCCGACAATTTTCTTAGCCTGCAAACTAAGGAGAAAAGCTCAATTGTTGAGCTTGTGCTCAGATTGTCTGAGTACAACAATCATTTGAATCGAGTGGGAGTTGATCTTCCAGATGAGATAGTGATGTTTCTTCGAAGTCATTTCCACCAAGCTGCTAGAGCTTCGTGATGAACTATAATGTATCGGGGACATATATGATGATCCTTGAGATATTCGCGATGTTTGACACCACAAAAGTAGAAATCAAGAAGGAGCATCAATTGTTGATGGTTGGTGAAACCACTAGTTTCAAGAAGGGCAAGGGCAAGAAGGGATACTTCATGAAACGGCAGATCAGCTACTGCTCTAGTGAAGAAACCCAAAGTTGAACCCAAACCTGAGACTAAGTGCTTCTATAATAAGGGAAACAGCCACTGGAGCAGAATTACCCTAGATACTTGGTAGATGAGAAGGCTGGCAAGGTCGGTAGAAGTATATTGGATATACATTGTGTTAATGTGTACTTTACTAGTACTCCTAGTAGCACCAGGGTATTAGATATCGGTTCGGTTGCTAAGTGTTAGTAACTCGGAATAAAAGCTACGGAATAAACGGAGACTAGCTAAAGGTGAGATGACGATATGTGTTGGAAGTATTTCCAAGGTTGATCAAATATCGTACGCTTCCTCTACCATCGAGATTGGTGTTTGCGTTGAGCATAGACATGATTGGATTATGTCTATCGCAATACGGTTATTCATTTAAGGAGAATAATGGTTACTCTGTTTATTTGAATAATACCTTCAATGATCTTACACCTAAAATGAATGGTTTATTGAATCTCGATCGTAGTGATACACATGTTCATGCCAAAAGATAGTAATGATAGTACCACCTACTTGTGGCACTGCCACGTAAGTCATATCGGTATAAAACGCATGAAGAAGCTCCATGTTGATGGATCTTTGGGCTCACTCGTTTTTGAAAAGTTTGAGACATGTGAACCATGTCTATTGGTGTATATGCATGAAGAAACTCCATGCAAATGGACCGTTTGGACTCACTTGATTTTGAATCACTTGAGACATGCAAATCATAGCACATGGGCAAGATGACTGAAAGCCTCATTTTCAGTAAAATGGAACTAGAGAGCAACTTGTTGGAAGTAATACATTTTGATGTGTGCAGTCCAATGAGTGATGAGGCATGTAGTGGATATCGTTATGTTCTTACTTCACAGATGATTTGAGTAGATGTTGAGTATATTTACTTGATGAATCATGAGTCTGAATTATTGAAAGGTTCAAGTAATTTCAGGGTGAAGTTGAAAGATCGTCGTGACAAGAGGATAAAATATCTATGATATGATCATAGAGATGAATATCTGAATTACGAGTTTGGCACAGAATTAAGACATTGTGGAAATTGTTTCACAACTAATACAGCCTGGAACACCATAGTGTGATGGTGTGTCCGAACATCATAACTGCACCCTATTGGATATGATGCATACCATGATGTCTCTTATCGAATTACCACGATAGTTTATGGGTTAGGCATTAGAGACAACCACATTCACTTTAAATAGGGCACCACTTAATTCCGATGAGATGACACCGTATGAACTATGGTTTAGAGAAACCTAAGTTGTCATTTCTTAAAAGTTTGGGGTTGCGACGCTTATGTGAAAAAGTTTCAGGCTGATAAGCTCGAACCCAAAGCGGATAAATGCATCTTCATAGGACACCCAAAACAGTTGGGTATACCTCCTGTCTCAGATCTGAAAGCAATAAGGGATTGTTTCTAGAATCGGGTCCTTTCTCGAGGAAAAGTTTCTCTCAAAAGAATTGAGTGGGAGGATGGTGGAGACTTGATGAGGTTATTGAACCGTCTCTTCAACTAGTGTGTGGCAGGGCACAGGAAGTTGTTCATGTGGCACCTACATCAATTGAAGTGGAAGCTTATGATAGTGATCATGAAACTTCAGATCAAGTCAGTACCAAACCTCGTGGGATGACAAGGATGCGTACTACTTCAGAGTGGTACATGATCCTGTCTTGGAAGTCATGTTGCTAGACAAAAATGAACCTACGAGCCATGGAGAAGCGATGGTGGGCCCGGATTCCGATAAATGGCTCGAGGCCATAAAATCCGAGATAGGATCCATGTATGAAAACAAAGTGTAGACTTTGGAAGAACTACTTGATGGTCGTAAGGCTGTTAGGTACATATGGATTTTAAAAGGAAGACGGACAATGATGGTAAGTATCACCATTAAGAAAGCTCGACTTGTTGTTAAGATGTTTTCCGACAAGTTCAAGGAGTTGACTACGATGAGACTTTCTCACTCGTAGCGATGCTAAGAGTCTGTTGGAATTATATTAGCGATTACTGCATTATTTATGAAATCTTGCAGATAGGATGTCAAAACATTGTTTCCTCGACGATTTTCTTGAGGAAAGGTTGTATGTGATACAACCGGAAAGTTTTGTCAATCCTGAAAGATGCTAATAAGTATGCAAAGCTCCAGCAATCCTTCTAAGGACTGGAGTAAGCATCTCGGAGTTGGAATGTATGCTTTGATGAGATGATCAAAGATTTTGGGTGTATACAAAGTTTATGAGAAACTTGTATTTCCAAAGAAGTGAGTGGGAGCACTATAGAATTTCTGATGAGTATATGTTGTTGACACATTGTGGATCAGAAATGACATAGAATTTCTGGAAAGCATATAGGGTTATTTGGAAAGTGTTTTTCAATGGAAAGCCTGGATTAAGCTACTTGAACATTGAGCATCAAGATCTATAAGGATAGATCAAAACACTTAATGGTACTTTCAAATGAGCACATACCTTGACATGATCTTGAAGGTGTTCAAGATGGATCAGTCAAAGAAGGAGTTCTTGCCTGAGTTGTAAGGTATGAAGTTAAGACTTAAAGCTCGACCACGACAGAAGAAAGAGAAAGGACGAATGTCGTCCCCTATGCTTTTGTCATAGGCTCTATACGATATGCCATGCTGAGTACCGCACCTGATGTGTGCCTTGCCACATGTCTGGCAAGAGGGTACAGAGGTGATCCAGGAGTGGATCACTAGATAGCGGTCAAAAATTGTCCTTGGAGTAATAAGGACATGTTTCTCGATTATGGAGGTGATAAAGAGTTCGGCGTAAAGGGTTACATCGATGCAAGCTTTAACACCTATCCAAATGACTCTGAGTAGCAAACCGGATATGTACAGTGGAGCAACCATTTGGAATAGCTCAAAGTGGAGCGTGGAAGCAGCATTTATAATATGACCTAGAGATTTGCGAAGTACATACGGATCTGAATGTTGCAGACCTATTGACTAAAACCTATCTCACAAGCAAAACATGATCAAACCCAGAACTCATTGAGTCTTAATCACATGATGATGTGAACTAGTTTAGTGACACTAGTAAACTCTTTGGATGCTGGTCACATGGCGATGTGACCTGTGAGTGTTAATCACATGACGATGTGAACTAGATTATTGACTCTAGTGCAAGTGGGAGACTGTTGGAAAGATGCCCTAGAGGCAATAATAAATTAGTTATTATTATATTTCCTTGTTCATGATAATCGTTTATTATCCATGCTAGAATTGTATTGATAGGAAACTCAGATACATGTGTGGATACATAGACAACACCATGTCCCTAGTAAGCCTCTAGTTGACTAGCTCGTTGACCAATAGATGGTTATGGTTTCCTGACCATGGACATTGGATGTCGTTGATGACGGGATCACATCATTAGGAGAATGATGTGATGGACAAGACCCAATCCTAAGCCTAGCACAAAGATCATGTAGTTCGTATGCTAAAGCTTTTCTAAATGTCAAGTATCATTTCCTTAGACCATGAGATTGTGCAACTCCCGGATACCGTAGGAATACTTTGGGTGTGCCAAACGTCACAACGTAACTGGGTGACTATAAAGGTACACTACATGTATCTCCGAAAGTGTCTGTTGGGTTGGCACGAATCGAGACTGGGATTTGTCAGTCCGTGTGACGGAGAGGTATCTCTGGGCCCACTCGGTAGGACATCATCATAATGTGAACAATGTGATCAAGGAGTTGATCACGGGATGATGTGTTACGGAATGAGTAAAAGAGACTTGCCGGTAACGAGATTGAACAAGGTATCGGGATACCGACGATCGAATCTCGGGCAAGTACAATACCGCTAGACAAAGGGAATTGTATACGGGATTTATCGAATCCTCGACATCGTGGTTCATCCGATGAGATCATCGTGGAACATGTGGGAACCAACATGGGTATCCAGATCCCGCTGTTGGTTATTGACCGGAGAACGTCTCGGTCATGTCTGCATGGTTCCCGAACCCATAGGGTCTACACACTTAAGGTTCGATGATGCTAGGGTTATATAGGAAGTTTGTATGTGGTTACCGAATGTTGTTCGGAGTCCCGGATGAGATCTCGGACGTCACGAGGAGTTTCGGAATGGTCCAGAGGTAAAGATTTATATATGGGAAGTCCTGTTTTGGTCACCGGAAAAGTTTCGGGTTTTATCGGTAACATACCGGGACCACCGGGAGGGTCCCGGGGGTCCACCAAGTTGGGCCACAAGCCCCGGAGGCTTGCATGGGCCAAGAGTGGGAAGGGACCAGCCCCTGAGTGGGCTGGTGCGCCTCCCACAAGGCCCAAGGCGCAGCTAGGAGGAGAAGGGGAAACCCTAGGCGCAGATGGGCCTAAGGCCCACCCTAGGGCGTGCTCCCCTCTCCCCCTCTTGGCCGCCCCCCTCAAACCCATCTAGGGCTGCCGCCCCTCTAGGTGTGGGAACCCTAGAGGGGGCGCACCCTCCTCCCCTCCTCCTATAAATAGTTGAGGTTTGGGGCTGCCCAACAGATGACAATTTGATCTCTCCCTGGCGCAACCCTACCTCTCTCCTCCTCGTCTCTTGCGGTGCTTGGCGAAGCCCTGCTGGAGTACCACGCTCCTCCACCACCACCACGCCGTTGTCCTGCTGCTGGATGGAGTCTTCCCCAACCTCTCCTTCTCCCCTTGCTGGATCAAGGCGTAGGAGATGTCACCGGGTTGTACGTGTGTTGAACGCGGAGGTGCCGTCCGTTCGGCACTAGGATCTCCGGTGATTTGGATCACGACGAGTACGACTCCTTCAACCCGTTCTCTTGAACGCTTCCGCATAGCGATCTACAAGGGTATGTAGATGCACTCTCCTTCCCCTCGTTGCTGGTTTCTCCATAGATAGATCTTGGTGACATGTAGGAAAATTTTGAATTTCTGCTACGTTCCCCAACAAGGGCAATGCACTGTACCGAAGAGGCTAGCAATGATGGAAGGGTGAGAGTGCGTATAATCCATGGACTCAACGTTAGTCATAAAGAACTCACATACTTATTGCAAAAATCTACAAGTCATCAAAAACCAAGTATTATGCGCATGCTCCTAGGGGGTAGATTGGTAGGAAAAGACCATCGCTCTTCCCCGACCGCCACTCATAAGGAAGACAATCAAATAACACCTCATGTTTCAAATTTGTTACACAACGTTTACCATACGTGCATGCTACGGGACTTGCAAACTTCAACACAAGTATTTCTCAAATTCACAACTACTCAACTAGCACAACTTTAATATCACTATCTCCATATCTCAAAACAATCATCAAGTATCAAACTTCTCTTAGTATTCAATGCACTTATATGAAAGTTTTTTATAATATCAAAAGAAAATTACCATGCTGTTCTAAAGGACTCAAAATAATATAAGTGAAGCATGAGAGATCAATTATTTCTATAAAATGAAACCACCACCGTGCTCTAAAATATATAAGTGAAGCACTAGAGCAAAAACTATATAGCTCAAAAGATATAAGTGAAGCACATAGAGTATTCTAATAAATTCCGATTCATGTGTGTCTCTATCAATAGGTGTGTACAGCAAGGATGGTTGTGGTAAACTAAAATGCAAAGACTCAAATCATACAAGACGCTTCAAGCAAAACACATATCATGTGGTGAATAAAAATATAGCTCCAAGTAAAGTTACCGATGAACAAAGACAAAAGAGGGGATGCCTTCCGGGGCATCCCCAAGATTAGGCTTTTTGGTGTCCTTGGATTTTACCTTGGGGTGACTTGGGCATCCCCAAGCTTAGTCTCTTGCCACTCCTTGTTCCATAATACATCAAATCTTTACCCAAAACTTGAAAACTTCACAACACAAAACTTAACAGAAAATCTCGCGAGCTCCGTTAGCGAAAGAAAACAAAACACCACTTCAAGGTACTGTAATGAACTCATTCTTTATTTATATTGGTGTTAAACCTACTTTATTCCAACTTCTCTATGGTTTATAAACTCCATTACTAGCCATACATTCATCAAAATAAGCAAACAACACACGAAAAACATAATCTGTCAAAAACAGAACAGTCTGTAGTAATCTATAACTAACGCAAACTTATGGAACACCAAAAATTCTAAAATAAATTTCTAGACGTGAGGAATTTATCTATTAATCATCTGCAAAAACAATTAACTAAATAGAACTCTCCAGTAAAAAATGGCAGCAATTCTCGTGAGCGCTAAAGTTTCTGTTTTTTACAGCATGATCAAAAGGACTTTCCCCAAGTCTTCCCAACAGTTCTACTTGGCACAAACACTAATTAAACAAAACCAAAACAGAGTCTAGATAAATTATTTATTACTAAACAAGAACAAAAAGCAATGAATAAAAATAAAATTGGGTTGCCTCCCAACAAGCGCTATCGTTTAACGCCCCTAGCTAAGCATAAAAGCGAGGATAGATCTAGGTATTGCCATGATAATGATAAGGTAAATCGCGAAAACTCATCTCATACTCCCTACGTTCAGCAGCAAGTTTTCTTTGTGGCAATCAAAAGTCGTCAAAAGGGCTAAATTTAATGGGACAAAAGTCCCCAAGATCAAGCTCGGGAGGTATTGGTTCCTCCTTTGGCCCCTCATATTGCACAACCAATTCAGCATTATAAGCATTCTTTTGGCAAAAAGTCATGAGTCTTTGTTCAAGGTAAAAACCCAACCCATTACTCTGGATAGAAAAATTATCATTAAATTCAGAGATCCTATCAACAAGAGCATCGGTAGGAACCTTTTTTCTAAGGTTTTCATTAAAAGCAACATGATCTAAGGATCGTAAACGCATGATGTCTTCTTGATAAAAAAGGATTGCTTCTATGGGAGGACGGCCAGAATCCACCCTATAATGCGCAAAAATTTCATTGGCCTCTTTTATTATAAATCTGAACTCATGAGCTAAAAAGATGGTCGCTGCTCGCTTAACAGAAGAATGCTCAATATTAGAAAATTCTAGGAAAATCCTTTGTATGGAAGGATGCATATGTGAAAATTGTCTTTCAAGTTCAACTATAAGCAAAGATATAGCATCCGCGAGACTACTAGTTTTATGAAGAATAGACCCGCTCATGGTGGGCAAAGCACCGGCACAAGTAAAGAAATCTTGAATAACTCCCTTCCCAATAATATTACCGCTACCAATCCGAAACCTTTTAGTGTGTAAAATAGTAGGATTTTCAAGAGGATCATCAATAGCATCAAAGTTTTCCATATTATTATCCTTATCAATGATAACCTCCCCAGTTTCAGACATGAGGGCAACAAATTGCAAAAATAATGAGCACACATAAGGCAGGAAGGGAAAAAGAGGCAAACGGGAAAGAGGGCGAATAAAACGGCAAGGGTGAAGTGGGGGAGAGGAAAACGAGAGGCAAATGGCAAATAATGTAATGCGGATGGTAAGAGTTGTGATGGGTACTTGGTATGTCTTGACTTGGCGTAGATCTCCCCAGCGACGGCGCCAGAAATCCTTCTTGCTACCTCTTGAGCATGCGTTGGTTTTCCCTTGAAGAGGAAAGGGTGATGCAGCAAAGCAGCGTAAGTATTCCCTCAGTTTTTGAGAACCAAGGTATCAATCCAGTAGGAGACCACGCGTGAGACACCTCGTACCTACACAAACAAATAAGAACCTCGCAACCAACGCGATAAAGGGGTTGTCAATCCCTTCACGACTACTTGCAAGAGTGAGATCTGATAGAGATAATAATAATAAGATAAATATTTTTGGTATTTTTATGATATAAATTGAAAGTAAAGATTGCAAAATAAAATAGATTGAAAACTTGTATGATGGAGAATAGACCCGGGGGCCATAGGTTTCACTAGTGGCTTCTCTCAAGATAGCATAAGTATTACGGTGGGTGAACAAATTACTGTCGAGCAATTGATAGAATTGAGCATAGTTATGAGAATATCTAGGTATGATCATGTATATAGGCATCACGCTCGTGACAAGTAGATCGACTCCTGCCTGCATCTACTACTATTACTCCACACATCGACCGCTATCGAGCATGCATCTAGAGTATTAAGTTCATAAGAACGGAGTAATGCCTTAAGCAAGATGACATGATGTAGAGGTATAAACTCATGCAATATGATATAAACCCCATCTTTTTATCTTCGATGGCAACAATACAATACGTGTCATTTCACTTTCTGTCACTGGGATCGAGCACCGCAAGATTGAACCCAAAGCTAAGCACTTCTCCCATTGCAAGAAAGATCAATCTAGTAGGCCAAACCAAACTGAAAATTCAAAGAGACTTGCAAAGATAACCAATCATACATAAAATAATTCAGAGA
The DNA here is from genome assembly GCF_018294505.1 of Triticum aestivum. NCBI lineage: Eukaryota > Viridiplantae > Streptophyta > Magnoliopsida > Poales > Poaceae > Triticum > Triticum aestivum. Next base: position 110,787,116 of record NC_057803.1, read on the forward strand.
AGATTCAAATATTGTTCATAGATAATCTTGATCATAAACCCACAATTCATCGGATCTCGACAAACACACCGCAAAAAGAGTTACATCGAATAGATCTCCAAGAGAATTGAGGAGAACTTTGTATTGAGATCCAAAGAGAGAGAAGAAGCCATCTAGCTAATAACTATGGACCCGAAGGTCTGAGGTAAACTACTCACACATCATCGGAGGGGCCATGGAGTTGATGTAGAGGCCCTCCGTGATCAATACCCCCTCCGGCAGAGCTCCGGAAAAGGACCCAAGATGGGATCTCTTGGGTACAGAAGGTTGCGACGGTGGAAATATAGTTTTATGGTGCTCCCGGATGTTTTCAGGGTACGTAGGTATATATAGGAGGAAGAAGTAGGTCGGTGGAGCCACGAGGGGCCCACGAGGGTGGAGGGCGCGCCCCCTGCCTCGTGGCCTCCTCGTTGATTGCTTGGCGTCCACTCCAAGTCCTCTGGATCACGTTTGTTCCAAAAATCACACTCCCAAAGGTTTCATTCCGTTTGGACTCCGTTTGATATTCTTTTTCTGCGGAACACTAAAATAGGCAAAAGATAGCAATTTGGGCTGGGCCTCTGGTTAATAGGTTAGTCCCAAAAATAATATAAAAGTGTATAAATAAGACCATTAAACATCCAAAACAGAATATATAATAGCATGGAGCAATCAAAAATTATAGATACGTTGGAGACGTATCATTGCCCTTCAAGAACTCGAAACCACCATGCTCTGGCCCCACGGTGGGGACCAACTGTTGTGAATTTGTCACGGCAGATGTCTTAGCAAAATGACTTAGGTGTGGAGCCATCGCAACTAGGTTAGCTTAAAGGAGTTGAACGGGACAAAGGACACAAGGAGTTTACCCAGGTTTGGCCCCTCTCAATGAGGTAAAAACCTACTTCCTGCTTCTAGTTGTATTGCTTGAGTTTTGAGTACAAGGGAGCGAATACGCTTGACCTAGCTCTCGATTGGTTGCTTCTTGAGTTAACCCGCAGTCGGGTCGCCCCTTTATATACACATGTTGGGACCTGGCGGCTTACAAAGTCCCGGCCGACGCACTCAATGTGACCGGCTCGGTTTCTAACTACTCATGCCTTATAGATCAAGTCTTCCTTCGGTGGTTCACAGGCCCGGGTCTTGGGACTTCATCCGGCCTGCCTCCATGATCCGTCATCTTCGTGTTTCTTCTTGGGCCTCCTCGGACCTTTTTCATGAGATAAGCCGCCAACCGTATAACCTGGCCCTTCCTGGGAGGGTCATACCTCGGGGCTATATCCTCAACAATTCCCGAGTTGTGGATCTCAGATCGATGGTAACAAGAACAGGGGAGATGATATTTACCTAGGTTCGGGCCCTCTTGATGGAGGTAAAACCCTACGTCCTGCTCTTATTTATATTGATGAAGATGTATCAAGTACAAAGTTGATCTACCTCGAGATCGTAAGTTGTGTTCTACCTCTAGGTCTAGGTGAATGTAATTGTGTTGAAGTCCTGATACGTCTCCAACATATCTCTAATTTTTTATTGTTCCATGTTATTATATTATCCATCTTGATCTTCAATGTTTAATATGCATTAATATCTATTTTATATCATTTTTTGGGACTAACCAATTAACCTAGTGCCTGGTGCTAGTTGTTGTTCTTCCTTATTTTTGTCTTTTATAGAAAATCAATACCAAACAGAACGAAACTTTTTGAGGATTTTTCTTGGACCAGAAAACAACCACGAAGCTTTTGGAAGAGGCCAGAAGACCCACGATGGGGCCACAAGCCCTAGGGGCGCGCCCCATGGAGGGTGCCCCTAGGCTTGTCCCCCCCCCCCCGTGGCTGTCCTAACCCTAATCTCTGCTCTATAAATACCCAAATACTCCCCTTATGTTAGGAGGCACACCAAAAATATTTTTCCACCGCCTCAAGCTTCTGTTCTCGTGAGATCCCATCTTGGGGCCTTTTCTGGTACTCTGCCAGAGGGGGAGGGGGATTCGATCACGAAGGGCCTCTACACCAACCTTGCTGCCCTTCCGATGATGTGTGAGTAGTTTACCATAGACCTATGGGTCCATAGCTAGTTGCTAGATGGCTTCTTCTCTCTCTTTGATCTTCAATACAATGTTCTCCTCGATGTTCTTGGAGATCTATTCGATGTAATCTTCTTTTGCGGTGCGTTTGTTGAGATCCGATGAATTGTGGATTTATGATCAGATTATATATGGATATTATTTGAGTCTTCTCTGAACTCTTTTATGCATGATTAAAGATAGCTTTGTATTTCTCTCTGATCTATCAATTTGGTTTGGCCAACTAGATTGGTTTTTCTTGCAATGGTAGAGGTGCTTTGTGATGGGTTCAATCTTGTGGTGTTCTCATCCAGTGACAGTAGGGGTAGCAAGGCATGCATTTGTATTGTTGCCATTAAGGATAAAAATATGGGGTTTTTACCATATCGATTGGATATATCACTCTACATGATGGCATCTTGCTTAAGGCGTTACTCTGTTCTTGTTAACTTAATACATTAGATGCATGCTGGATAACGGTCGATGTGTGGAGTAATAGTAGTAGAAGAAGGCATGAGTCGGTCTACTTGTCATAGATGTGATGCCTATATTCATGATCATTGCCATAGATATCGTCATAACTATGCACTTTTCTATCAATTTCTCAACAGTAATTTGTTTACCCACTGTATGCTTTCTTTAAGAGAGAAGCCTCTAGTGAAACCTATGGCCCCCGGGTCTATTTCCTATCATATTATTTTCAGAACTATAAAACAAAAAAACCAAAAATACCTTGCTACAATTTATTTATATTTACTTTATTTTACACTTTTACTTATCTTTTATACCTATCTCTATCAGATCTCACACTTGCTAGTGACCGTGAAGGGATTGACAACCCCTTTTCCGCGTTGTGTGCAAGTGTTTGTTAGCTTGTGCAGGTGCATCTATTGGGGACTTGCTTGTGCCTCCTACTGGATTGATACATTGGCTCTTAACTAAGGTAAATACTTATCTCTACTTTGCCGCATCACCTTTTCCTCTTCAAGGAAAAAATCAACGCAAGATCAAGAAGTAGCAAGTCCCCTCTATGGGCTAAACCCCTTGGATTATATACACGCCACGTAGGGCATCTAGGTTTACATGGTTGGTATCCACGGGATCGCGTAGAGGTGGTAGGAGGTTTCTTGGAGCATACGTCAAGTCTTTGATAGAGGCATTCTTGATCACGGCCTAGGCTCACAGCTTCTGGACTCCAGCTTGAAGAGAACAAGGGCCCTCGGCCCATCCGAGGATTACGGGCTAGATAGGTTAGTACCCCCATATCCTGGACACCATTAACAAGAATATTTTTGCCACTGATCTCTCCATAGAAAATTCATTGCAGTTGCCTTCAAAACAGAAACATCATAATATCCACCAAATATATCTTGAAGTCTTATTGTATCTCCTGCCATACTGTTAATTTGTTCATGCACATTGCAAGGCACTCGCTGTGGGGATTAGAAAAAAATTAGTGAACATAAAACACATTTGATGTATTAAGAGAAGACCTATGTAAAATATATGTATCCCATACCAGCAGATGTTCACAACTTTTATTCATCTCCAGAGTAAAACATGTCTTTGTTCACGTATTCTTGATGCACTGAGGTCCTCCCTTTCCACATGCATAATAACAACTACTTAAGGTAATCATTGTTCCGTTTCTTTGATCTGATTGTTGGACACATAAAAGTTATATATTAAACATAAATATTGAACTACATAAGTATAAGAAATATATTTTCTACTATATACTTTATGTCTTCAAATACTATATATAGTAGCACTCACTAACTTTACAACACTTCTAGAGTAGGAACATTCATAGAAATTTATATATGTGTACATAATATTTCTGTTTAGAACCTCATACACATCTCTTAACACTACATAGTATAAGCAAACCCTATTAATTTTCAAAGATTAATATCTAAACTAACTGAAGTTAATTTACCATATTTCTAATACATTCATTGTAAATCATTATTTAATTCAACTCAACATTGTTCCTAAAGTAGTTTAAAGATTCTAAATAGGAACCAGCTTATTTTATTATATCATCGCGGTTTATGTTCGATGAACAAAGACGTTAATTCTCATGTATATCATTGAAAGATATTCACAATCTTTTCCAAATAAGAGTTGCGCTGCCTTCCTAACCCGGTACATTCACTTGCAAAGTACAATGTAAAACACATAGACACAAGTTGGATTAAGATGCATCGCCGATTTTCTCAACCGACTGACTCCACTATAGGAAGAGAAACTCCAAAATCTTTCGTTGTAGTAAAAACCTAGGGATTAAGGAAAATAAAGAGAAGCTTCTTGTTGGAAGCAAGTGGAGCTAGTGCTGGTTCTTATGTAGACTAGAAAAGTGAGTGCGTGATGCTCAGAAAAGAATTTTCATTTTCACTTTGTCACTACGCTATAATTTATTCAAGAACACGAAATGAAGTTTCCTCCACCCATCCTCACAAGTTCGTACATGCAAAACATAATCCACAATAAAAACGAATTGCATTGCACATAAAATTTATAAACAATTTCTTATTGTATATTAAAGACAAACTATAGAAATCATTGTACTAGTATTATGTTATAATTTATGTCCAATGATAATTTTCATTGTTGTTTTATACTTATAATTGAAAATTTTAGGTGTTTGAAATCCCATCGCTCTAGTGTAACTATTGAACGCTTATATGTTTTTGTATTATACTTTAGCTTTGTTAAGCTTTGGTTGTAAGATTTACAATTTAAATGTTATGGTTATGCAACATTTTTTTATTTTACAATGTCCTAGGTTAACAATTTCGGATTGGGTTAGTGTCTAGGGTTTTACTATTAGCTATGATCTTGAAAAATAAATTTTGATACTATTTAAGGATTTACGCACAATCTTTAGTGTTAGGGTTTTTAATGGTTTAGGGGTTTTAGGGATAAGGTTTCTTAGGGTTTGGGGTTTTCATGTTTTAGCTTTTTTAAGGTTTAGCATTTTCAGGGTTTGAACTTGTGCACCATTTGTACATAAAATCTACATTTTAAATGAGATGAGATGTATATAATAATATCAAAACTTACATTTTAAATCAATAAGCAAGACAAAGAGTTGTAATATTGTTCTACAAAAACAATTTGAAAATAGTTAACCACAGGATTTCATGTTACAATTTATTTATGGTATGTTTATCATTAGCTACACTTGTACGTCCAATATTAGAATGTAGATAAACAACTTGTTCTTCTCTTTGACAATATTCGCTTCTATGATAGATCCCATATAAATTGGAAATTCTTGAAGAAATAAATCCCACTCATGTGTCAAAGCAAGAGAACCATCATGATGACTAATGGAACGCTGACCTTCCACTTTAACATCACCTCTTCAATTGATAAGTGTTACTTCTCCTTATTTTGGCACATGAAATGCTTGAGTAATACTTTCATTAAATGTCTACAAATAAATGTATTGGTACCATCGTTTGTACAAAGTATGACACAATATTATGAAAATTAGATGTGCACTTGTATTAATTCATATTTTGGACTTAAAATGAATGGATGACTTACAAGCATCCCATCGATGTCAATATTGCTCATTTCCATTTTGAAATAACGAACCAAATGTTTCATGTAACTAGGCTTAACTTCTTTTCTCACTGTTGATTACAAGATAATGATATTAAGTAAAGAATTAATGTTCATTGATATTAAATTTGTATACAGTTATAAATCTTGCGAATAAAGGTCTTGCCATACTTTGAATGAGTCTCATCTCTATGGACTTGTGCAACCATACTGACTAAGTCATCCTTGAACCAAAAAGATACTCGATCACCTTCTTGAATATCATGACTAGTCATAAATTCTTCCTAACCTTCTCCACATAGAAATGTCATCGCAGAAGGTTTTATAATATTAAGTTTGTACTGTCTCTGATATATATCGTCAATTCTTATGTTGTATTCCGCCAAGCTGTTACTCCTTTTTCTCATATTGCAAGGCATCATCTATAACAAATATATTAGAACAATCATCATATATTTAAAGTAAAAGCTTCAACATTGTATATATTTGAAATTGTGTTAACTAAGTTGCCTACTGGAAACTTTCTATATGTATTGACCACTGGCATGCTAAAATAATGTTTGCTCATGTTCATCGGCATGCAAGGACCTCCTGGTTTCGCACAAGTATAACAGCTATGTGTAACATGATAGGCAATATCTTGTACTGGTTTATCTTACTATTGACAATAGATAAACATAAAGAAATTAAATTGTTTATACTTATTATTTTTTGTTACAGAGGTTGTTCATTGCAACCAAAACAATATTAACCTCATATTTTTTGCTCATGTTCTTTAGTTGTCCTGCTTCATTTCAACAACAAACCTATATGGGAACCTTATGCTGTGCATTATGAACACAAAATTATATCATTAGCCATTGGAAAATCTTAAATATAATTTGTTTTCAAAAAGGAAAAATTAAAATAATTATTCCAGTACATACTTGTTGTTGATTCGATAGCTTATCTTCGTTCCTCATTTCAGTATTGAGTGCATAAGCTATAATGAACTAGATAACATAATTGTTTTAGGTTATATGGTAACACATGCAAGAATAGAAGTACACTAGAGGCTAACACACGCTTTGCCACGCCTTTCTTCATTTATGTAACTAATTCTTTTGTATTTAGTAGATTGTTGTGGCCAATTGTTTTGTTTGGATTTTATTTATGTTGCTTGTGTATGAATTATTTTCTGAATGTGTTTTGTCATTTGTATACCATGTCAGGTTCTTATTGGAGATAGTATTTGTTTCTAGAGGAGAATGGAGTTGTTTGTTGTGTGATTGTGGTGTCTTTACACGTTTCGGTCTCGGTGCCAGCTGGTGGTAGTCGTTACTCATTTGAGCTTCTTGAGACCTCCTATTCCACGCTAAAAATCATGGTATTGCTGCTATAACACTCGCATGGGTCGGCCACGAGCTCTCGCTTGCCCAACTTGAGTCCCTACTCCTCTCACTCAGTTAGCCTTTTTTTGCTCGCCTCATTGCTAGCTCAGAAAAATCAACTATCTTTTTTATTTAAAAGCTTAGTTTAATTAAAATATTTTCAAGGATTTTAAAAAATATAGTGAATTTATGAAACCATGAATTTTATAAAATGTTCACATATTTAAAATATATTCATGGATTTCAAATACTATTTGCAAATTAAATAAGTTCTCAAATTTTAAACATGTTCACAAACTTTCAAAAATGATCGTGAACTTTTAAAATATCCGTGAATGTAATAAACATTAATGAAGCTAAAAAATATTGAAAAATATTTTTTAATGTTCACAAATTTTAATAACCTCTTATGAATTAAAACATGTAAAAATATTAAATAGAGAAAGAGAAATAAAACTAAGCAAGAAACAACCTCTTACATGTGGGTTCGAGTGACCCCACCATTCCCGGACCGCGAGAACGATTCAAATCATGGGAGCTTAGTATCTATATAGATTCCATAAGAAGTATCTCTAGATGAAAAGTAAATTTATACCACTGTCATTTATTATTAGACATTTTGTATTAAGTTACAGATGCATTATAAGTACTTTTTATTTCAACCAGTAAGTAGTTGATAAACACCAAACACTATTTAAACAATAGATGAAGTCAAACGTCATATGACATACCTATATAATGTTTCTATGATGTAAATTAAGTACAATACGGTTGCAAATTCATATCATATTTAGCAATGCCCAAAGAATGTCATGCAAATGCACCTTCGCTCCCCCCCCCCTCCCCCTTACAAAAAAATCATTTTTATGAGTATTTTTTATCATAGAAGTAGGAGCCCGCCACATTTATGAGTGTGTATTTTTGTCATAATTATCATCATGAAAGTGTCACATCCATGACAGAAATTCAGGCCATAATGTCACGGATGTTTCTTATTTTTTAGTGAGGATAATCTAGCTATGTTTGTGAAGACCATCATCATGTGACCACTATGTATACTGTCTGGTCCATGTCTTTTATAATAATATTACCGGATTAATAATAGTTGAAATGTCTATTGGTTAACTATGAACTATCCACATTATCATAATTTTTCTTTCTAAATGGTCGTTGAATTGCCTTCCAATGTGTACTACAATCGCTGTTTTACAGTCAATTACTATATAAATATTATCTCAGCCCTAGGAACATTAAATACAATTTCTATCTAATCCACAGTTTCACAATTTTCTCAATCAACTAACTATCAGTTTTTTTTTTGCAATTCTCACCTCACATTAGCTTCTTCAGAGCTCACAACAATTTTTTTCAAAAGAGTTCTTAGCTCACATCAACTTTCTCACAGCTCACAACAATTTTTTCAAAAGAGTTCTTAGCTCACCTCAGCTTCCTCACGGTCAGAAATTTTCTTTTCTTTCTCACAGCTCACAACAGTTTATTTCATAAGAGTTCTTAGCTCACATCAGCTTCCTCACAGTCAGAATAATTTTACGAAACTCAGCTTTCTCATAGCTCATAACAACAAAATTTTCAGAAAATTTCTCAAGTCACATCATCTTTCTCATAGTGATTTCTCGGGTTACATCAGCTTTCTCATGGCTCACAACAGCCCGCAACAACAAAATTTTAAGAAGATTGTTCAAGTCACATCATCTTTCTCATAGCCCATGAACGAATTTGTTAGAATCTTCTGAGCCATATGCTATTTCGGTCAGGAATCACGCACCTCACGACGATTTTTTTCAGAGAATAGAGCCATACGCTATTTTGGTCAGGGATCACGCAGTGCTGCACGCACAACGGTACAGGCAATCACCAATTCATGACGACCTTTCAGAGTAGCCAGGGTAGCGGCCACGCTACACGGCGGCAGAATTGCCGCCAGGAGTGGCCTCTGGCCACCGCCTCGGAGCCTCAAAGGGCACAACCGAGGTTCTTAAAGCGATTGACAAGTTGCGGTGTGCCTACCTCTGGGCAGGATCTGACACGGTTAGTGGCGGCAAGTGCAAGATTAACTAGGAGCATGTCTGCAAGCCAAAGGAATATGGGGGGCCATGGCATTTTGCACCTTCACAAGTTTGTTGCCGCCCTCCGGTTGAGGTGGCTATGGCTTGAGTGGGATGACCCACCTCGTGCGTGGTGTGGATTGGGGACGCCTTGCACGACATCTGACCGCGACCTTTTCGCCGACTTGACTGAGGTCAAGATCGGCGATGGACAGAAGGCTTCCTTCTGGGAATCCTCTTGGCTTCAGGGTGTCAGGCCCAAAGATATTGCATCAAAGATTTTTGATATTTCACGCAAGAAAGGTGTTACAATCGCCACGGCCTTAAGGGATGGGTACTGGATAGCACAAATCAACATTGACACTGGCCTCACTCTAGAACACCTTCAACAATTCTTGGCCCTTCGGGAGAAGCTAGCGACTATGGCCATTCAGCCGGGTGTCCAGGACTTTATAGTGTGGAAGTCAACCAATGATGGGCAGTACTCTGCAAAGTCCGCTTACTTGATGCAGTTTCATGACCTCCCGCTCTTAAATTTGACTGCTACGGTCTGGAAGGCGTTGGCTCCCCCCAAATACAAATCTTTCGCCTGGCTTGTTATACAAAACAGAGTTTGGACGGTTGATAGGCTTTAAAGGAGAGGGTGGCCAAATTGTGACAAATGCCCACTCTGCAATCAAGTGCAAGAATCTGCGGCACACCTGACCTTCAAGTGTCGTTTCTCTGTTCGGATTTAGAATGTGGTCTTCTCATGGCCTGGGCTTGTTATCCCCTCTGCGGCACACCTGATCTTCAAGTGTCATTTCTCTGTCCTATTTAGAATGTGGTCTTCTTGTTACTACATGTGAAACTAGACCATGAAAGCGCGCGTTGCCGCGCCTGTTCATCTTTAAGAAAAATATAGAAATTAAAGAAACATTTGATAAAATTTAAATGATTCAAATTACAATATTTCGGTATAGATGTTGGGGCATAGTTCACAACCATTACTTAAAAAAATTATCTGACTAATCACATAAATTCTCTTTTCATGTGTGTCTTATATTACAGTCATCAGAATGGTTGTCTTGTTTGCTCTGGCACATAATTGAACTTTTCAAGAGTTCTTCGGTGGAATATCTTAATGGAATTGGCTTTCTTTTGCTAATAAAATGGAGTTAGCTATCTTCTAAATATTCCAAGCTTCCAATACAATTTTTTACTTAAAAAGAACTTAAAAGTTAATAATTGTATATTGCCATGAACAAGTCTAGAAAGAATGATCCGACAAAAATTACTGTCTAACACCTCTGTAGCAAGTGCCACCACAAATTAGTTTTTTGGATGCTCTTGTATGCTAGTTACCTGACATTCCTTGTGCGCATCTTCTTCAGTTGATATGCATCTAAAAGACATGCTGCTAAGTAGCTATGATTAGTCCCCTAAAAAAGTAGCTATGATTAGGATAACATAAGCTAAGTATCTGATTTGTATGCTAACAAATCACTTGGGTAACATGAAACAACCTTGGCCAGTGTACTCAGAGATTCAGGTATAATCTATCTTTACGGATATATATCAGAAGAGAAAAACGAAGGTATAGCTCATAAGAAGGATATTTGTCTCCTTTCGCAACATGAATGACATTGCTACATCAATTGTTTGGTTAAATACTTTAGGGCATCATTGCTGAAATTTAACTGATGACAGAAAATGTCCCACATGAGTAGGAAGCCGTGAACTGGAAAATCCAGGGGTCAGAACTTCCTATAATTCAATGAGTACAAAAATAAAAATAAAATACTTAAAATCTGGGAAAAACCTGCACTTAAACAACTCAATCATAAGCACAAAGTGGGAGTGGAGAAATAAAATCACCAAAGGCAAGAGCTCACCTGGCCTTCCGACTGTTTGCGTCGTGAGGACTAATGAGTAAGTAAGTAGATGCGTTCATGCGGCTTCGTAGCCCAGCCATTATGCCACCATCTGTCCATATCGATTGTTACCTTGCCTCTCGTTGGTTGCTGGTTGCGCCTCGCACGCGATCTTGCCTACAGCCACCATGGAAGAACTCTGCTGGGCAGGACATGGGAAATAAGAGACCCACCGTGGGGGCCTGCAGACGAAGAGTAGAGGGCGAGTACATGGCATCCACACCGAGGCAAACAAGAGGTAGAAGATCTCTGCCGGGACGGAAGACGGCGGCGGCTCCAGACAAGAAGTAGCACCACCCCGCCTGGATGGAAGGCGGCGGCGGCCCAACGCCGAGGAGGAGGCGAGCAGCTCGAGGATAGGTTTGGAGACCCGCCCTGTTAGAGGTACCTCATGGGCCTTTTACAAAACAGCCTGATTAGTGACAATTAGTGTAACTCGTTTTCCGAAGCAGCAACCCAGAAAAGGTGCCTTTCAGCAGTCAGCGTTATAATTGGAACGGCCGGGAAAATCTTGTGCGTAGATGAGAGTAATTCAACGGCTGAGAGCGTTAAAACACTGTGGGGGCTCATAACTAGCTGAGTTATACTGTTTAGTAATGAAAAATCTGAAATGAAAAGGTGCCTTTCAGCAGTCAGCGTTATAACTAGGATAGCCGGAAAAATCTTGTGCGTAGATGAGAGTAATTCAATGACTTTTGACATTGTGGGGGCTCATAGCTAGCTGAGTTATACTGTTTAGTAATGAGAAATCTAGAATGAAAGAAATGCTGGTGTCTTCAGGAGCAAAGCGAAAGAAATGCTGGTGTCTTCAGGAGCAAAGCGATGCGATGCCGGTGGCGACTATCATGCCATGCATCAAAGAGGAAGTTTTTATTTGACCGACTGCGGGCGCTAAACATTTGCGAAATAGGAAGTTTCTATTTGGCCGACTGCGGGTGCTAAACATTTGCGGAATGTAATGCCGCCAGAGTAATTGTTTTGTTTTTCTTATGTCAAAGAGGAAATTTCTATTTAGGCCCACTGACGATGTCTGTTCTGAAACCTCTTCTTAGTCAAAGGGCACAGTGAACGGCTGCGGAGTGTGGACTGCACTACTGCAGAGCAACCGACAAGACCAACCGACTAGGCTGAGTAACTTCTACGTATTTTTGCCGGCGGCGGTGCGTGGAAACATTAGATAACTTGCTGTCGCTGGACATCGCGATTTATTATTTGGTATCGACAGAGTACAGCATTACGAGTCATTACAGTAGACACGAGCACAATACATTACAGTAGACACGAGCAAGTATGCCACTACTCGCGGACGTGGCTCCCAAGGCGCAGGGTGATCCCGTCACAGTCCCTGATGTAGCCGACCTTCTGCCCCCAGTTCTTCTGCTCCGGCGCGCTCACCGGCACCGCCCCGTTCTCCACGGCCCGCCGGTACGCAGCGTCGACGTCGTCGTAGTCGAAGCAGATCTCCACGGGCCCTCGCTCACGGAGCGACTTGGGCAGCTGCACCTCGCCCGTGAGCGCGTCCGTCTCCCTCTGGTGCCGCGGCGTGAACGCGATGGTCGTCGAGCCGGTGTCCAGCTCCGCCCACCTGCGCGCACAACAGACGATGCACAGACATGTCAGGTTGACCCCGCGGCCAGCTAGGTAGGCCTAGGCGCAAATGGTGATGGGGATTACTTGTGCGAGTCGTCGACCCGGCGGACGCTGTAGTTGAAGGCCTTGGCGTAGAAGGCGGCCGACTTGCCCACATCTTCGACGTAACACACGATGTACGCGAGCTTAGGTCTCACCGCCCCAGACGCCATGGCTCGTCCCTTCCGTGCGTACGGGTGCTACTGCTAACCACTTTGAGATGGCTCGGTGTTTGCCTTGAGCTGTTGTGTCTTCCTTGGCTCTCTCGATTACTGGCGCTCAGCTCTCGCCTGTGGTTTGCCTTTTAATGCGGCCCGGAATCGCCGCTCCGTCGGCAGCTTGGGAGGTGGCGCGCATGCATGCAGTGTTCTGGACTCTTCTCTCCACGTTTCAGATCGTGCCCTTCTTCTCGGTGACACGCGTGGACTGTGGAAGGTTCAGCGGCTCCTCAGACCGAATTCTCTGTAGGTGGCACTGACACGTAGCCACGGAACACGTCCTAGTTTAAGAAGCCGGGAGCCAACTCGAAGACGAACGCCAAAGTCCAACCCACAGCCCAGCACCATCGGATCGCCATGTCTGGAGCCCAAGGCGCACAGCCCAAGGGAGCTTTCACGGCGACCACGTACAGGTCGGCGGCAGCTCCCGACGGCCCGGAGGAGCGCCACCAGCAGCAGCAGTCGCCAAGGACAGAGCTACGGTCGAGCAAGGACGAGCATGGGTTACCGGTGAAGATGCTCGAGGAGAGGGTCGAAGACGCCACTGGGAAGGGCGGCCCGGTGTTCGGCGCCGGTACGGACGACGGCAAGCCCGACCTGGGCGTCACAGGCACCGGCGGAGGCTAACCGCTAAGCTAGTTGTTACATGGCGTGCTTTGCGCAGCATTTGTATTGAAGCATAAACTGTGATGTACTCGTAGTATGTAGAGTAACTTCCAAGGAGTGGAATAAGATTACGAGATCAGAATAAAAAGAAAAAAGATTGAATTCCAAGGCGACTCTCCTTTATCTCGAAATCACTAATTGAGAAGTGCTCGTTGCAAAGATCACTTCAACTTCCTAAGTTGCGACGTCATTTGTCTGTCATCCGGGAGTCTTCCTTTTTTATATAGATCCGTTTATTTAAAACATTGTCTCTCAAACCGTGAGTCTAAATCTTAAACCGCTTTTACTGTTGAATTTCTTACGTTGAGATTCTCAAAACTAGATCTATGTTAATAGGTTTTAACGATTTTTTTTCAAAAAAAAAACCAGCTGAAAAAACAGAACGAAAAAACAAACCGGAAACATTGATTTTTTTTCTTTCCTGAAAGAGGCACGTCCATGTCTCTCACAAAATTACAACTGTATCTCTCACGAAAACAAAATCGTGACTCTCGCAGAAGAGAAAAGAAAAAGAAAATACGATTTTTCTTCCATTTTCAAGGAGGTACAACCGTAACGCTCGTGAAAGAAAAAAAATAGAAAACATGTTTTTTCTGTTTCTGAGAGGCACGGCCGTGACTCTCGCGAAAGTACAACCGTGCCTTTCGCGGAAGCAAAACCGTGACTCTTGCGAAAGGAAAAAACAGAAAGCGCGTTTTTTTTTCGTTTCCGAGAGGCACAGCCATGACTCTCGCGAAAGCACAACCATGCCTCTCGCGGAAACAAAACCGTGACTCTCACAAAAAGAAAAAAACATAGAACATGTTTTTTTTCGTTTCCGAGAGGCACGGCCGTGACTCTCGCAAAAGTAAAACCGTGCCTCTCGCGGAAGCAAAACCGTGACTCTCACGAAAGGAAAAAACGAGTTTTTTCACGTAAAAAAATATTTTTTTAAAAAAATTGATTAAATAGCTAAGGAAAACCGGTAAAAAACTAAAACGTAAAAAAACCATTTAAATAGCCAAAAACATGTATGAAAAAATAAAAAAAAATAAAATTTGAAAAGACGCCCAAAACACGACATGTGACGAATGACTGAGAGCGCGTCAAATGACGCTGATCATTGCGAGGCTCCCGAAAGAGTGCTCGTTAACTAGTGGCTTCCCTTTTATCTTCCTCCTCTTAAGTCATCTTTCCTATCCTCTTCTCCAACCGTGGCGCCCCGCCTTTAGCGAGGTCTTGATGAGCCCTCCCGGCGATGCGACAGCTGACCATCATCGGCAAAACGAAAAGTCCTACCCACTGCCGCTCCTTCTCGCCGACGCGGACTACCTCGCCGTCTTCAGCCGGCCACCCTTCCGAGGTTAGCCTTCCCTCCCTGCTGGGCCTCGGCCCAGTTGAGCATCCCGTTAAACCCTGCCGGTGGGCAGTGCGTACATGCCGAGCGCTTAACCTCGTGGGTTCTGCTCTGCAGGCCGGGCTGTTAGTAGTTAGCTCCGTTTTATTCTTTCATTTAGATTTACTATTTTCAGAAAAAAAAACACCGGAAGCCTTGCATAAATAAAGTATGTAAAATCAACATCGGGCTGTAAAATGTTCTACATGAAACTTGATTACTACCTCCGTTTCAGTTTATAAGTCCTACGCGTATACCTAGGTTGTCAATTTTATCACCTTAATATAAACTATATAACACACAAATTATACGGTTTGAAAATAGAGCATCTGAAGTTTATATTGGTATATTTTTTGTAATATATGACTTGTATTAAGTTGGTCAAATTAACGACCTAGGGGCACACGCACGCCCTGTAAACTGAGAGAGAGGTAGTATAAAAATGTGTAGATCATAATTATGTCATTTGTATCCATGTTTGACTTGTTTAACTTGTTTTTACTATGTAATTAGCATTAACAGATTAATTAACATCCACGCCAAAAAAACAGATTAATTAACATATCTAATTAATAATAATTAATCCTACCTCATAATTAACCGATTAAATATGTTGTTTTGATCAACATGATGCATAAATTTAACTTTGACCATAAACCCCTCCATTTCAAAATATAGTGCGTTTCCGGTTTTTGTGCTTTAACTTTGACCATAAATTTAACCAACAAGACCGACTGCGGCGGGTGCAAAAGTTCTACCAATGAATTCGTCTTCAAAAGAAGTTTTCAATTATATAATTTTTGCTCCCGCCGCAGTCGGTCACGTTGGTTAAATTTATGGTCAAAATTGAACCTCCGAAAACGCGAGTGCACTATATTCTAGAACAAAGGGAGTAATATGTTACTTACATGCATATTTGCATCAACTAAAATGAAATTCATGATTAAACCATATGAGCCCTTTTAATTATATACATTTGAAATGCTTTATATAATGCTGACATTGCCTCATAGCACATGGTGGCGCACCTACCTGTAATCTAAACCACAATCGATGTACATTGGGATGTGAACTGAAATCGCTCTTAGGTTTCCTATTGAGCCAATACAATTTTAATACAAACGAATCACATGGCACTGTAGAGAAGTATTGGTGAGTTAATGTGTGTATATCATAGGACATGATGTTACATGCCAGAAGTTAATGCGCATATTGACTTTGTGTCCATGCATGGTTAATTCATGCGTCTTGATGGAGAAATGATGTCAGATAGTTACTATGTAAGGGCAAGAGCTATGGGGGCAGAACTATACAGGTGCCCTAGCTTCCACATAAATTTTTGAAGCTTAAATCACAGTGTGAAATAAAAACAGTACAATGCTGCAGTCTCCCTTGTGGTCGAATCTAAGTTTCTCTTTCTCAATTTCCAAACCGCAAAAGAGCTAAAGCGAGCGAGGCTTGCCATGGCATTGGTTATGAGAGAGTTGAAACAACTTTTAGTTAGGGAAGAGGCAGCCTCCTCAGCAGACACTCTTTCGCTCTGCAAGCAACACATTTTTCTAGTCTGGACCATCAAATCTGACGTGGAGGACCGTTGTAAATGTGTTGGAGCTAACAGTATGCCATGGTTTAATAAATGAAAACAAACGACTGCATGCAACGTAATTAGTGTTAATTCATCTTTGTTCTTTGTTGGACCATGAAGATAAACAGTTACATGTGGCTGCAATGATAAATCAGCAGGCAACGTTAGTACTAACGAACCCGGGGTCGCTCTTGCAAAAAGATTTTAATAAAGAAAGCTAATAAGATAGCTTTTTATAGGAGAAAAAGTCCTTGGATTAGTATAAATAAATCTCCTTGAATTATTATCAAGAAGTTCTCGGGATTTCACTAGAAATAAAAAATAGAAAGACGTAATTTCGTGGAATTTCTACCAATTTTCCAAGAATTACAATATTGGAATTCACATTCTTTTTTTATTTGAAGTTTTAACAATAATGAAATCCACTATTTATTTTAATTATCCCATGATGCGATTCTCAGTTTTTAAAGAAAGCACATAACTTTATGGAAATATATTTGATCTCACATTTACTAAATCTGGGAAATTATTAAATGCATTAAACATAAATTTATACTTAAAGTTGATCTGATATTACAGTTTTAAAACTGATAAAAATACATAAACTTGTGAAAAATATTTGTAAAGTTGAATAATATTGCAGTTTAAAAACTTGGTACGAACTGAACATTAGATGTCGCATGATTCAAAACCGTGGTTTCAACAAAAATCCGCTTGCATGTCATTCACGATTTAACGATGATGTCATTGTTAGTTGTTGGGGGCTGACACGTGAGCATGGGGATGAGTTGGCGAGCGGAGGGGCAGTTTGTGCAAAGAATACCTCCTTATACTACGTAAACAATAAAAAATAGACCTTACTATAACAAAGAATACAAGCCGGAAATCCAATTCGGCTCCTGAGAGCATATGCTCTTGGGCACCTTTTTTTTTGTGCAAATGTCAAAAAAATTGAGAAAAAAATACATGGGTTGATTGCCACACTCAAATGCTACCTACAAATCTTAAGGGGGGAGATTAAGAAGTTTGGCATGAGCCAAAAAAACAAGTCGAACGTCAAATGTTACACGTATTTTTGTTTTTTTCACCGACGAAGCACTGTTATCAAGTTTGACATGAAAATTGCCATGCATGCTTGTTACACTAACAAGAACATCTCCACAAAAGAAATGGATCTTTTAATATTTATTTTGAATTTACTGTTGATACGAGAGCATATGCACCCTAGAGCCAAAACGGCCATCCCAATACAAATATGCTGATGTAGCGGTGTAAATCCATATGCATATTGAACGGTGAGATATCATGGAGGCATCTCATGGAGGTAGCCCGCAAGTGCTCGTATGCATTTTCGTATATAATGCTTCCTTCTCTATCTAAATTGTTTAGGTTAGTTTTGGCTTATATCCGTAACCATCTTATGCTATGTTCATCCATGTTAACAACATTTAAAGCGATTTGAGTAACTAAACAAGATTGAGCCCTTTTCCTTCGAATGTGGGGTGTAGTTATATTGCATTTTAGTTGCAATCACACTTCACTTAACTTGTTTAGTAATTGTATTTGATCATGTGCACCTCATCCATGCCAGGTCGTGTCATTGCATATCATGAGCATGTCGGATCTTTACCATAGTATAAGATCCATTTGTTGATCGATTTTTAGTGTTTTGCTTCTTCGCGAATAGGATCCAGAGATGACGTGAGATATGAGCAGGGAGTAATCATCTACCAAGCGTGGACATTAGGCAAGCAAAACCTCCTTGTCCATTCCGACACATCCTATGCTTTCTTCTTTATTCATGCCTTAGACTAACGACTCTTGACAAGACTAATGGTCAATGGGACGAAAGTTTTAAGCTGTTGTACACCTACAAAGCTGAGGGTGAGATGACAAGTCCAGGATATGTGGTAGATATTGACAAGCATATTGTGTAGATGGAACATAAAGGAAGGAATGCTTTAGGAGGGCTTTTGCGTGTTTCAAGACTTCTTGGCAGGGGTTTCTAGATGGTTGCATGCCCTATCTAATTGTGAAGGCTACTTTTGTGAATGGAAGATTTAAAGGAGTTGTTGCTTGCGCAGTTGACGTACACAACTAGCTTTTTCCAGTTTCCTTTGGTGCGTTGGAGATAGAGTCGGAAGATAGTTGGACGTGGTTTTTACATAATTTGCGCAACATTATAAACCATCCACCAGGATTGGCTACGCACACAGATGCTTGCAAGAGTTTAGAGAATCAAGTTAATGTGGTGTTCCCTGGAGTGGAGCATAGGGAATGTATGTGACACCTTGTAGCTAATTTTAACAAGAAATTTAGGGGGAGTTTATGAGAGCAACCTATAGATAGCATGATACACATGTTGTTTGAGGACACATGAGCACCACTTGAGAGTGTTGTATGCTGGAAATTCTTTGGTGCATGACTAAATGGAATCACATCATGGCATTTGACAAGATTAGGCAGATGATAATGATATAGATGGATTTGAGTAAAAGAATTATAGATATACAATATACTGGTCATGTCATGCTCCCATCAGTTATTAAGGCATTGCATATCAAAACAAGAGGATTGAAGATGAAATGTATTATACAATCGACCTATGTGGCTGAGGTGATATATACTAAGAGTAAAAATAGGGAATGGAGGTGTCAAGTGGATTTTGCAAGTAGGACGTGTAGTTGTGGAAGATCTATGGCCAGCCATGCATACATGCCTTGTTCTTCAGGACTATTGTAGTGGCCTATTTTGTGTGAAAATTGTAAAGGTCAAAAGTTTCTGTTACTTTCCTAATTCTACCTCTCTCCTTCCCATTGCTTGGCCCTCCTGTGCGTAGTCGACTAATAACCGTGACTGAAGCTAACTGTAGGGTAGAGCCCGGCGAGTACACCCATATTGCACGGGGAAAGAGTGGGGAAACACCAATGGAATAGGAAAAGAGGATTCGGGTTGAACATATAATACGAAAGGCGGAAACGTAGGAAATAGCATAACTTTAGATAACTTACTCATATCCCGTTGGAATCGGCTCGGCTTTAGGGCACGTTTTCCTTATCACCATCAACGCATTACAGGTGGAGGATGGAGGTGGAGGCAAATCAATAATTTCTTGCGCTGGCGTCAACATGTTGTTCAAGCTGATGTGGGTATGATTTCGTAGCTTCTTGTAGCTGCGGGCCTCTAACTCTATCGCATTTCCTTCCTAGTTGGATGGTCTCTCTTCTTGGGTCCTCTTTTTGTGAGGTCCGATGATTAAAGGGTCGTTGTCCTCTTCGCTACTGTTACTATGGTCATGTTCATCCTTGTCACTGTGAGTAGCCCCTTGTTGCCGTCTGCGGCACCGGTGAGGTGCATGTCTATTCTTTGTCGGCCTCCAAAACAATTCGCGTCTCCAAAAGCGGCAGCATCGAGATAAGGTCTTTGAAACCATGTCATTGAAATGAAAGCCGAATAGGTGGTTAGTATCATGAGCAAGGACGAATGGATAAATAAATTCTTTTTGGATGCCTACATTCAAAGGTTGGTTCGTGTGGCTGTATGGAACAACGGAGGTCCCTAGAGGCATGTTCGTGGCGTTATCAGTCACCAAGCTGGCGCCCATGAGCCGAAGTTGTTGCATTAGTAGTTGTTCATTATCTTCCGGCATGGATCGTTGGGCCCAGTGTAATCATACATTGGGTGCACCCTTGCCTCAAGAGGTTGGATTCACCTATCCATCCAGATAGCAGGATACGAACGCCGGCAAGGCCATCGACTTTTCGTTTCTCGACCTATTGTTGAAGGACATTTACATCTACTAGCTCGGCTTCAGAGGACCCTACAATCTAGGATGGACGTAGGTCGGGAACATCGACTTTAGGTGGAACATCGTCGCAGCAAAACCAGGCCTGCTGATACATCTCCAACGTATCTATAATTTTTTATTGTTTCATGCTATTATATTATCAATTTTGTATACATTATATGCAATTTTATATCATTTTTGGGAACTAACCTATTAATCTAGTGCCCACTACCAGTTGTTGTTTACTGCTTGTTTTTGGTTTTACAGAAATCCTATACCAAACGGAGTCCAAACACGACGAAACTTTTGATGATTTTTTCTGGACATAAGAGACCCTAGAAGCTTCGGGGACCAGAATACCTATGAGGAGACGACAAGGAAACATGGTGCACCCTGGGGGGTGGGCGTGCCCTGATGTCTTGTGGGCCCCACATGGCTCCGTCTGACCTAATTCCAGCGTTATAAATTCTCAAATATTGGGAAATCCCCATAGCATCCACCGAAACAATTTTTCCACTGCCACAAGTCTCCGTTCTTCCGCAATCCCATCTGGAGGCCTTCACGGGTACTTTGGCGAAGGGGGAATCGATCACGGGGGGCTTCTACATCAACCTTGCTGCACCTCCGATGATGTGTGAGTAGTTCCCATAGGACCTATGGGTCCATAATGATTAGCTAGATATCTCTCTCTCTCTCTCTCTCTCCCTCATCTTCAATATAATGTTCTCTTCATAGTTCTATTCGATATAATCTTTTTTTTACAGTGCATTTGTTGGGATACGATGAATTGTGGTTTTATGATCAGATTATTCATTGAAAGTACTCGAGTCTTTTTTAAACTTTATTATGTTTGATTGTTGTAGCTATGTAATGCTTTCGATCTATGAGTTTTCTTTGGCCAAGTTGATGAGTAGATCTTCAGTGAAAGTGGTGCATAGTAGTAGGTTCAATCTTGCGGTGTTGTCACCTAGTGATAGAAGGGGTTGCAAGGAACGTATTTGTATCATTGCTGCTCGAGGAAAAATGATGGCATTCAATCATATGCTTGGTTTTATTCTGTCTATATTATGTCATCATACTTCATGTGTTACTTTGTTTGTCGTGAACTTAATACATAGAGAGGCAAGCATAGAAGAGCTCTCGAAGTGGAGTAATAGTAGTAGATGCAGACAGGAGTCGGTCTACTTGTCACCAGCATAATATGTATGTACATGATTATGCCACGAATAACATCGTAACTATGCGCTTTTCTATCAATTGCCCAACAATAATTTGTCTCCCCAGTGCATGTCATTTTTATGAGAGAGATGCCTCTAGTGAAAATTATGACCCCGGGTCTATTTTAATCATATTGGTAAAAAAACCTTGTTGCAATTTATTTACTTTTATTTTTACTTTGCAATTTATCTATCTACTACTATCACATTTGATCCTTGCAATTAACGAGTACAAGGGGATTGATAACCATCTTGCCCGCGTGGGGTCCAAGTATTTGCTCTTGTGTGCGTAGGTACTGTCGAAGGTTGTTTGTGTGGTTCTCCTATTTATTCGATAACTTTGGTCCTGCCGAGGGAAATATTATCCGCTACTATATTGCTTCACCATTCCTCTTCGAGAAAATCCCAATGCAGCTCACAAGTAGCACCTGCTCCCACGGTTTGTTGGGTCGCTTAATTCCATATTGAAATAGATGGATCATGGCTTGGGCTGAATATGAGCTCCACTTCACTCCCACAGATTGTGCTCAAGGCTATTCCCTCGCCCTTTCACCCCAAAATGTTCTTCCACTGCCAAACTAGGCCTGCATACCTAAGAAGCACTCGCACATTGCAACGAAGTAGACAATGTGAAGTATGCCATTGGGAGAGATATGATGAAGTTTAATACTATAATAGAATAGGAGAGCGTGGAGGCAATCATGGAGAGGTAGATCCATCCCTCGTAGGATGAATGATGTCAGCAACACCCACTTGGATGGTTGGGTTTTGGAGCCACATTCAGTGGTGCTCCGTCACGGCACGAGCTCCATGCCGATGAGATTTTCCCGTTCATGCTCCATTATAAGGGAAGCCATCCAACGCCTCTTGATGGCGTTCACCCGTGCCTCCGCTAGATTGGACGGTCCCCTTTGAACAGATGTCTTGCCTAGCCCAGCGATGTTGTCACAGACATGTGACATTGGCTTTCAATTTGAATTGCTACGTGCCATTGCTGGACGGCATTGGCGAGTGGTTTTGAGAGGGAGTGTAGGGTAGGAAATGCAGTAGGACTTCATTTACTAGCAGTGGCGAAGGGAGTGAAAGGAGGAAGGTGACGAAACATGAAAAGATCTGTCTACCACGTACTCGCCCCTCCTCTCGGTCGATCCAAGAGATGGTCGTCGTCCGTGGAAAGAGAGTCGTAATGATGACCGTTTGCCGTCCCATGCAATAATTGAGATGTCTAATCCCATTAGCCACAACACATAATTGCATTTGCCTTACCCAGAGACGCGTCGCTCTGTGTTTGCATTTATCTAGACGAGTCACTGTGTGGACTAGTGATACGTCTCCGTCGTATCTATAATTTTTGATTGTTCCATGCCAATATTATTCAACTTTCATATACTTTTTGGCAACTTTTTATACTATTTTTGGGACTAACATATTGATCTGGTGCCCAGTGCCAGTTCCTGTTTGTTGCATGTTTTCTATTTCGCAGAAAACCCATACCAAACGGAGTCCAAACGGAATAAAAACTGACCGAGATTTTTTGGAATATATATGATTTTGGGAAGAAGAATCCACGCGAGATGATGCTCGAGGGGCCCACGAGGTAGGGGGGCGCGCCCCAGGGTGTCAGGCGCTCCCCTGACCCTCGTGGCCACCCCGTAAGGCGTTTGGTGCCCTTCTTTTGCCGCAAGAAAGCTAATTTCCGGATAGAGATTGTGTCAAAATTTCAGCCCAGTCGGAGTTACGGATCTCTGGGAATATAAGAAACGATGAAAGGGAAGAATCTGAGAACGCAGAAACAGAGAGAGACAGAGAGATAGATCCAATCTCGGAGGGGCTCTCGCCCCTCCCACGCCGTGGAGGCCATGGACCAGAGGGGAAACCCTTCTCCCACCTAGGGAGGAGGTCAAGGAAGAAGAATAAGGAGGGGGGCTCTCTCCCCTCGCTTCCGGTGGCACCGGAGTGCCACCGGGGGCCATCATCATCACCGCGATCTACACCAACACCTCCGTCATCTTCACCAACATCTCCATCACCTTCCCCCTCTATCTACAACGGTCCACTTCCCGCAACCCGATGTACCCTCTACTTGAACATGGTGCTTTATGCTTCATATTATTATCCAATGATGTGTTGCCATCCTATGATGTCTGAGTAGATTTTCGTTGTCCTATCGGTGGTTGATGAATTGCTATGATTGATTTAATTTGCTTGTGGTTATGTTGCTGTCCTTTGGTGCCCATCATATGATTGCGCGCGTGGATCACACCCTAGGGGTAGTTGTATGTTGATAGGACTATGTATTGGAGGGCAAGAGTGACAGAAGCTTCAACCTAGCATTGAAATTGATGCATACGGGATTGAAGGGGGACCAATTTATCTTAATGCTATGGTTGGGCTTTACCTTCATGAACGTTAGTAGTTGCGGATGCTTGCTAATAGTTCAAATCATAAGTGCATAGAATTCCAAGTCAGGGATGACATGCTAGCAGTGGCCTCTCCCACATAATACTTGCTATCGGTCTAGTAAAGTAGTCAATTACTTAAGGGACAATTTCCCAACTCCTACCACCACTTTTCCACACTCGCTATATTTACTTTAGTTGCTGAAAGTGCGTTATATCGACTAGAGGGGGGTGAATAGGCAATTTTTATGAAATTCTTCACTGAGGAATTTGCCGGTGAGGAAATTCCTTAGCGAAGAACTACTAGCAGTGGAATAAGTACTCAAAAGTAAACATAACATAATATAAACATAGTCATCATGATGAAATGAAGACAGGCACAGAGTACAGGAAGCGTAATCACAGGATAACACAGGATGAAGACAAACAGACTGCAGAAATTGAACTGAGGAAATTGAGAAAGTCTTCAGTCAAAGTCTTCAAACACAGATATGAACAAACACACAACACAGTTATGAGGAAATGAATGAGTTGAGGAAATAGAACCAGTAAGCTTGGTGAAGACAATGATTTGGTAGACCAGTTCCAACTGCTGTCTCAGTTGTACGTCTGGTTGGAGCGGCTGAGTATTTAAACTCAAGGATACACAGTCCCGGACACCCAGTCCTGAATACGCAGCTCAGGACACCCAGTCCTCACCGTATTCTCCTTGAACTAAGGTCACACAGACCTCGTCCAATCACTTGTGGTAAGTCTTCAGACAACTTCCAAACCTTCACAAACTTGGTCACTTGATGATCCACAATTCCTCTTGGATGCTCTAGACCATGACGCCTAACCGTCTGGAAGAAGCACAATCTTCAAAGGTAACAAGCGTCGGATCCACTCAGGATCAATCTCTTCAGTGATGCTCAATCACTTGGGGTTTGTAGGTGTTTGGGTTTTGGGTTTTTGGTTTTTCCTCACTTGATGATTTTCGCTCAAAGTCCTCAGAGGATGGGTTGCTCTCAAATGACAAGTGTCAGTTTCTCTCGGAGCAGCCAACCAACTAGTGGTTGTAGGGGGCGGCTATTTATAGCCTAGGGAGCAGCCCGACATGATAAGACATAAATGCCCTTCAATGATATGACCGTTAGGTGGATAGATATTTTGGGACAGCTGGTGCATAGCACAGCAACGGTCGGAATTTTGAGTAGCAAAATCCTCAGGGCTATCATGTTCCTCACTGTGTAGGCAATCCGCACTGGCGAATTCCTAACTCCTCAGTCAGGACAAATTCCTCAGAGACCAGAAGAACTTCGTCTCTGTCACTGAAGAAATTGACTGAACTGTATGAGATTTCCAATGGCTTCACTCGAAGGGATTGGTAGGTGTAGGATTTTGAGTTGAGTATCACATGGAAAATTTTCCTTAGTATTTCCTCGACCCCCTTTAACAGTACGGTGTTTCCTATGACTCAAGAAAGAGAAAAACAAAACTATGAAAACGAAAGTCTTCAAGCTTCATATTCCTCGCATGAATATCAAGTCTTCACGGACACACCAATTTCTTCACTTTCAAAGTCTTCATGAAAGTCTTCAGAAATACCAAAATCTTCAGTCGAAGATATTCATTTTTAGGGGTCGACTTTTCCTGTAAATATCAAACTCCTCATAGACTTATAGACCTGTGTATACTCACAAACGCATTAGTCCCTTAACCTATAAGTCTTCAATACACCAAAATCACTAAGAGGCACTAGATGCACTTACAGTTGCTTCTTTACCTTAACAGCCCCTAGTTTTATTTTCGTCCTCTTTACTTTCTTGCAAGCCTTTCCGAAAACACCTACAAAGTACTTCTAGTTTCAGACTTGTTCTAGGTAAAGCGAACGTCAAGTGTGCATAGAGTTGTATCGATGGTCGATAGAACTTGAGGGAATATTTGTTCTACCTTTAGCTCCTCGTTGGGTTCGACACTCTTACTTATCGAAAACTGTTGCAATCCCCTATACTTGTGGGTTATCAAGACCTTTTTCTGGCGCCGTTGCCGGGGAGCAATAGCGTGGGGTGAATATTATCGTGTGTGCTTGTTTGATTTATCACTAAGTAATTTTTATTTGCTGTTCTTAGTTGATTTCTATCTTTAGTTATGGGTAGGAAACGCAAAATACCAAAAAAATTAGTTGTACCTACTGAACCAATGGTTGAAGAAGCAATCAAAATCTATCACACTGCTGAAGCTTATTACTTGGATCATCTTCGATCCCTATGTGCTCGTGCCGAAACCCCAACTAGCTTAGTTGAGGGCAAATCTTTAGATGAGCATGCTTATGTGCGACACCGTATATCTGAAAAAGGGAATTATTATGGAGTCAAATTCAATGCTTGCAATGCTATGCTTGGAATTTATGTGAATTATATGATTTTACTTGTTGTTCTGAAAACCCTAAGAAACACCTTCCCTACCAATGTGAGTTTATTGATAATGGAATCGTATCTTCGTATGCTAAGGGTGTTTACAATTACTATGATGTTCAACAAATTGAAGAATTTGTTGCTTTTAAGGGTGCTTACAAAATTGCTTCTTTGATTGAAAAGTATGCTGCTACTCTTTACAAATCTGAAAATTTTGTCATACTTAAATATTGCTATGATAATTATGCTTCTAATGCCTATGTTGAACCATATATTGAGTACTTCTCCGCTGTCCAAGAAGAGACTAATATTTTGCAGGAGTCTATGGAAGAAGAAATTAATGAAACTGTGAGCTCATTGGATGAAAAAGATGATGAGGAGAGCGAAGAACAAAAGGAGGAAGTGAAGGAAATATGCCCTAGAGGCAATAATAAAGTTATTATTTATTTCCTTATATCATGATAAATGTTTATTATTCATGCTAGAATTGTATTAACCGGAAACGTAATACATGTGTGATTGCATAGACAAACAGAGTGTCACTAGTATGCCTCTACTTGACTAGCTCGTTAATCGAAAATGGTTATGTTTCCTAACCATGAACAAAAGAGTTGTTATTTGATTAACGGGATCACATCATTAGAAGAATGATGTGATTGACATGACCCATTCAATTAGCTTAGCACCCGATCGTTTAGTATGTTGCTATTGCTTTCTTCATGACTTATACATGTTCCTATGACTATGAGATTATGCAACTCCCATTTGCCGGCGGAACACTTTGTGTGCTACCAAACGTCACAACATAACTGGGTGATTATAAAGGAGCTCTACAGGTGTCTCCAAAGGTACATGTTGGGTTGGCGTATTTCGAGATTAGGATTTGTCACTCCGATTGTCGGAGAGGTATCTCTGGGCCCTCTCGGTAATGCACATCACATAAGCCTTGCAAGCATTGCAACTAATGAGTTAGTTGTGAGGTGATGTATTATGGAACGAGTAAAGAGACTTGCCGGTAACGAGATTGAACTAGGTATTAAGATACCGACGATCGAATCTCGGGCAAGTAACATACCGATGACAAAGGGAACAAAGTATGTTGTTATGCGGTCTGACCGATAAAAGATCTTCGTAGAATATGTGGGAGCCAATATGAGCATCCAGGTTCTGCTATTGGTTATTGACCAGAGACATGTCTCAGTCATGTCTACATTGTTCTCGAACCCGTAGGGTCCGCACGCTTAACGTTACGATGACAGTTTCATTATGAGTTTATATATTTTGATGTACCGAAGTTTGTTCGGAGTCCCAGATGTGATCACGGACATGACGAGGAGTCTTGAAATGTTCGAGACATAAAGATTGATATATTGGAAGCCTATGTTTGGACATCGGAAGTGTTCCGAGTGAAATCGGCATTTTACCGGAGTACCGGGAGGTTACCGGAACCCCCCGGTAACCTAATGGGCCTTAATGGGCCTAGTGGAGGAAGAGGAGAGGAGGCCTAGGGGCTGCCGTGCTCCCCTCCCCCCCAAGTCCGAATTAGACAAGGAGGGGGGGGGCGGCGCCCCCCTTTCCTTTCTTCCCTCTCCTCCTTCCCCCCAAATTCCTAATCCAACTAGGGAAAGGGGGGAGTCCTACTCCCGGTAGGAGTAGGACTCCTCTGGCACGCCTCCTCCTAGGGCCGGCCGCACCCCCCTTGCTCCTTTATATACGAGGGCAGGGGGCACCCCAAGACACACAAGTTGATCTTCATGATCGTTCTCTTAGCCGTGTGCGGTGCCCCCCTCCACCATAATCCTCGATAATATTGTAGCGGTGCTTAGGCGAAGCCGTGCGACAGTAGAACATCAAGATCGTCACCACGCCGTCGTGCTGACGGAACTCTTCCCCGATACTTTGCTGGATCGGAGTCTGGGGATCGTCATCGAGCTGAACATGTGCTAGAACTCGGAGGTGCCGTAGTTTCGGTGCTTGATCGGTCGGGCCGTGAAGACGTACGACTACATCAACCGCGTTGTCATAACGCTTCCGCTGTCGGTCTACGAGGGTACGTAGACAACACTCTCCCCTCTCATTGCTATGCATCACCATGATCTTGCGTGTGCGTAGGATTTTTTTTGAAATTACTACGTTCCCCAACAGTGTTATCCGAGCCTAGGTTTTATGCGTTGATGTTGTGCACGAGTAGAACACAAGTGAGTTGTGGGCGATATAAGTCATACTGCTTACCAGCATGTCATACTTTGGTTCAGCGGTATTGTTGGATGAAGCGGCCCGGACCGACATTACGCGTATGCTTACGCGAGACTGGTTCTACCGACGTGCTTTGCACACAGGTGGCTGGCGAGTGTCAGTCTCTCCAACTTTAGTTGAACCGAGTGTGGCTATGCCCGGTCCTTGCGAAGGTTAAAACAGCACCAACTTGACAAACTATCGTTGTGGTTTTGATGCGTAGGTAAGAACGGTTCTTGCTAAGCCCGTAGCAGCCACGTAAAACTTGCAACAACAAAGTAGAGGACGTCTAACTTATTTTTGCAGGGCATGTTGTGATATGATATGGTCAAGACGTGATGAGATATAAGTTGTTGTATGAGATAATCATGTTTTGTTGAAGTTATCGGCAACTGGCAAAAGCCTTATGATTGTCTCTCTATTGCATAAGATGCAAGCACCAAATAATTGCTTTACTTTATCGCTATGCGATAGCAATAGTTGCAAGAGCAGTAGTTGGCGAGACGACCATGTGACGACACATTGATATAGATCAAGATGATGGAGATCATGTTGTCATGCCGGTGACGATGGAAATCATGACGATACTTTGGAGATAGAGATCAAAGGCACAAAATGATGATGGCCATATCATGTCACATATTTTGATTGCATGTGATGTTTATCTTTTATACATCTTATTTTGCTTAGTTCGATGGTAGCTTTATAAGATGATCTCTCACTAATTATCAAGGTACAAGTGTTCTCCCTGAGTATGCACCGTTGCGGAAGTTCTTCGTGCTGGGACACCACGTGATGATCGGGTGCGATAGGCTCTACGTTCAAATACAACGGGTGCAAAACAGTTGCACATGCGGAATACTCAGGTTAAACTTGATGAGCCTAGCATATAACAGATATGACCTCGGAACACGGAGACCGAAAGGTCGAGCGTGAATCATATAGTAGATATGATCAACATAGTGATGTTCACCATTGAAACTACTCCATCTCACGTGATGATCGGACATGGTTTAGTTGATTTGGATCACGTGATCACTTAGATGACTAGAGAGATGTCGGTCTAAGTGGGAGTTCTTAAGTAATATGATTAATTGAACTTTAATTTATCATGAACTTACTCCTGGTAGTATTAGCATATCTATGTTGTAGATCAATAGCTCGCGCTGTTGCTTTCATATGTTTATTTTGATATGTTCCTAGAGAAAATTGTGTTGAAAGATGTTAGTAGCAATGATGCGGATTGGATCCGTGATCTGAGGTTTATCCTCATTGCTGCACAGAAGAATTATGTCCTTGATGCACCGCTAGGTGACAGACCTATTGCAGGAGCAGATGTAGACGTTATGAACGTTTGGCTAGCTCAATATGATGACTACTTGATAGTTTAGTGCACCATGCTTAACGGCTTAGAATCGGGACTTCAAAGACGTTTTGAACGTCATGGACCATATGAGATGTTCCAGGAGTTGAAGTTAATATTTCAAGCAAATACCCGAGTTGAGAGATATGAAGTCTCCAACAAGTTCTATAGCTAAAAGATGGAGGAGAATCGCTCAACTAGTGAGCATGTGCTCAGATTGTCTGGGTACTACAATTGCTTGAATCAAGTGGGAGTTAATCTTCCAGATAAAATAGTGATTGACAGAATTCTCTAGTCACCATCACCAAGTTAGTAGAACTTCGTGATGAACTATGATATGCAAGGGATAACGGAAACGATTCCCAAGCTCTTCGTAATGCTGAAATTGACGAAGGTAGAAATCGAGAAAAACATCAAGTGTTGATGGTAGACAAGACCACTAGTTTCAAGAAAAGGGCAGAGGGAAGAAGGGGAACTTCAAGAAGAACAGCAAGCAAGTTGCTGCTCAAGTGAAGAAGCCCAAGTCTGGTCCTAAGCCTGAGACTAAGTGCTTCTACTGCAAAGGGACTGGTCACTGGAAGCGGAACTACCCCAAGTGATTGGCGGATAAGAAGGATGGCAAAGTGAACATAAGTATATTTGATATACATGTTATTGATGTGTACTTTACTAGTGTTTATAGCAACCCCTCAGTATTTGATACTAGTTCAGTTGCTAAGGTTAGTAACTCGAAACGGGAGTTGCAGAATAAACAGAGACTAGTTAAGGGTGAAGTGACGATGTGTGTTGGAAGTGGTTCCAAGATTGGTATGATCATCATCGCACACTCCGTATACTTTGGGGATTAATGTTGAACCTAAATAAGTGTTATTTGGTGTTTGCGTTGAGCATGAATATGATTCGATCATGTTTATTGTAATAAGGTTATTCATTTAAGTAAGAGAATAAATTGTTGTTCTGTTTACATGAATAAAACCTTATATGGTTACACACCCAATGAAAATAGTTCATTGGATCTTGATCATAGTGATACACATATTCATAATATTGAAACCAAAAGATGTGAAGTTAATAATGATAGTGCAACTTATTTGTGGCACTGCCGTTTAGGTCATATTGGTGTAAAGCGCATGAAGAAACTCCATGCTGATGGGATTTTGGAATCATTTGATTATGAATCACTTGGTGCTTGCGAACCATGCCTTATGGGCAAGATGACTAAAAGACTCCGTCCTCCGGAACAATGGAGCGAGCAACTGACTTATTGGAAATAATACATACTGATGTATGCGATCCGATGAGTGTTGAAGCTCGTGGCGGGTATCGTTATTTTCTGACCTTCACATATGATTTGAGCAGATATGGGTATATCTACTTGATGAAACATAAGTCTGAAACATTTGAAAAGTTCAAAGAATTTCAGAGTGAAGTGGAAAATCATCGTAAAAACAAAAATATGGTTTCTACGATCTGATCGCAGAGACAAATATTTGAGTTACGAGTTTGGTCTTCAATTAAAACTATGTGGAATAGTTTCACAAATTCGTGCCACCTGGAACACCACAGCATAATGGTGTGTCCGAACGTCATAACCGTACTTTATTGGATATAGTGCAATCTATGATGTTTCTTACAGATTTACCAATATCGTTTTGGGGTTATGCATTAAAGACAGCTGCATTCACGTTTAAAAGGGCACCATCTAAGTCACCATCTAAGTCCGTTGAGACGACACAATCTGAACTGTGGTTTGGCAAGAAACCAAAGTTGTCATTTCTTAAAGTTTGGGGTTGTGATGCTTATATGAAAAGTTTCATCCTGATAAGCTCAAACCCAAATCGGAGAAATATGTCTTCATAGGATACCCAAAGGAGACTGTTGGGTACACCTTCTATCACAGATCCGAAGGCAAGTTATTCATTGCTGAGAATGGATCCTTTCTAGAGAAGGAGTTTCTCTCGAAAGAAGTGAGTGGGAGGAAAGTAGAACTTGATGAGGTAACTGTACCTGCTCCCTTATTGGAAAGTAGTTCATCACAGAAATCTGTTCCTGTGACTACTAGACCGATTAGTGAGGAAGCTAATGATGATGATCATGTAACTTCAGATCAAGTTACTACCGAACCTCGTAGGTAAACCAGAGTGAGATGCGCACCAGAGTGGTACGGTAATCCAGTTCTAGAGGTCATGTTACTTGACCATGACGAGCCTACGAACTATGAGGAAGCGATGATGAGCCCAGATTCCGCGAAATGGCTTGAGGCCATGAAATCTGAGATGAGATCCATGTATGAGAACAAAGTATGGACTTTGATTGACTTGCCCAATGATCGGCGAGCCATTGAGATTAAATGGATCTTCAAGAGGAAGACGGACGCTGATAGTAGTGTTACTATCTACAAAGCTAGAATTGTAGCAAAAAGGTTTTCGACAAGTTCAAGGTGTTGACTACGATGAGAGTTTCTCACTCGTATCTATGCTTAAGTCTGTCCGAATCATGTTAGCAATTGCCGCATTTTATGAAATCCGGCAAATGGATAAACAAAACTGCATTCCTTAATGGATTTATTAAAGAAGAGTTGTATATGATACAACCAGAAGGTTTTGTCAATCCTAAAGGTGCTAACAAAATGTGCAAGCTCCAGCGATCCATCTATGGACTGGTGCAAGCATCTCGGAGTTGGAATATGCGCTTTGATGAGATGATCAAAGCATATAGTTTTATACAGACTTGCGGTGAAGCCTGTATTTACAAGAAAGTGAGTGGGAGCACTACAACATTTCTGATAAGTATATGTGAATGACATATTGTTGATCGGAAATAATGTAGAATTATTCTGCAAAGCATAAAGGAGTGTTTTGAAAGAAGTTTTTCAAAGAAAGACCTCGGTGAAGCTGCTTACATATTAAGCATCAAGATCTATAGAGATAGATCAAGACGCTTGATAAGTTTTTTCAATGAGTACATACCTTGACAATATTTTGAAGTAGTTCAAAAATGGAACAGTCAAAGAAAGAGTTCTTGGCTGTGTTACAAGGTGTGAAATTGAGTAAGACTCAAAGCCCGACCACGGCAGAAGATAGAAAGAGAATGAAAGTCATTCCCTATGCCTCAGCCATAGGTTCTATAAAGTATGCCATGCTGTGTACCAGATCTATTGTATACCCTACACTGTGTTAAGCAAGGGAGTACAATAGTGATCTAAGAGTAGATCACTGGACAGCGGTCAAAATTATCCTTAGTGGAATAAGGAAATATTTCTCAATTATGGAGGTGACAAAAGGTTCGTCGTAAAAAGTTACGTCGATGCAAGTTTTGACACAGATCTGGATGACTCTAAGTCTCGATCTAGATACATATTGAAAGTGGGAGCAATTAGCTAGAGTAGCTCCGTGCAGAGCATTGTAGACATAGAATTCGCAAAATACTTACGGATCTGTATGTGACAGACCCGTTGACTAAAATTATCTCACAAGCAAAACATGATCACACCTTAGTACTCTTTGGGTGTTAATCACATAAACGATGTGAACTAGATTACTGACTCTAGTAAACCCTTTGGGTATAGGTCACATGACGATGTGAACTATGGGTGTTAATCACATGGTGATGTGAACTATTAGTGTTGAATCACATGGCGATGTGAACTAGATTATTGACTCTAGTGCAAGTGGGAGACTGAAGGAAATATGCCCTAGAGGCAATAATAAAGTTATTATTTATTTCCTTATATCATGATAAATGTTTATTATTCATGCTAGAATTGTATTAACCGGAAACATAATACATGTGTGAATACATAGACAAACAGAGTGTCACTAGTATGCCTCTACTTGACTAGCTCGTTAATCGAAGATGGTTATGTTTCCTAACCATGAACAAAAGAGTTGTTATTTGATTAACGGGATCACATCATTAGAAGAATGATGTGATTGACATGACCCATTCCATTAGCTTAGCACCCGATCGTTTAGTATGTTGCTATTGCTTTCTTCATGACTTATACATGTTCCTATGACTATGAGATTATGCAACTCCCGTTTGCCGGAGGAACACTTTGTGTGCTACCAAACGTCACAACGTAACTGGGTGATTATAAAGGAGCTCTACAGGTGTCTCCAAAGGTACATGTTGGGTTGGCGTATTTCGAGATTAGGATTTGTCACTCCGATTGTCGGAGAGGTATCTCTGGGCCCTCTCGGTAATGCACATCACATAAGCCTTGCAAGCATTGCAACTAATGAGTTAGTTGTGAGATGATGTATTACGGAACGAGTAAAGAGACTTGCCGGTAACGAGATTGAACTAGGTATTAAGATACCGACGATCGAATCTCGGGCAAGTAACATACCGATGATAAAGGGAACACCGTATGTTGTTATGTGGTCTGACCGATAAATATCTTCGTAGAATATGTGGGAGCCAATATGAGCATACAGGTTCCGCTATTGGTTATTGACCGGAGACATGTCTCGGTCATGTCTACATTGTTCTCGAACCCGTAGGGTCCGCACGCTTAAGGTTTCGATGATAGTTATATTATGAGTTTATAAGTTTTGATGTACCGAAGGAGTTCGGAGTCCCGGATGAGATCGGGGACATGACGAGGAGTCTCGAAATGGTCGAGACGTAAAGATCGATATATTGGACGACTATATTCGGACATCGAAAAGGTTCCGAGTGGTTCGGGTATTTTTCGGAGTACCGGGGAGTTATGGGAATACGGGGGAAGAAGTATATGGGCCTTATTGGGCTTTAGGGAAGAGGGAGAGGCAGGCCGCGTGCCCCCCATTGACTAGTTCGAATTGGACTAGGGGGAGGGGCAGCGCCCCCTCCTTCCTTCTCTTCCCTCTTCCCCTTCCTTGTCTCCTACTCCTACTACTTGGAAGGACTCCTAGTTGGACTAGGAAAGGGGGAATCCTACTCCCGGTGGGAGTAGGACTCCCCTAGGGCACGCCATAGAGAGGGCCGGCCCTCCCCTCCTCCACTCCTTTATATACGGGGGTAGGGGGCACCCCATAGAGACACAAGTTGATCTTCGTGATCGTTTTCTTAGCCGTGTGCGGTGCCCCCCTCCACCATACTCCTCGATAATATTGTAGCGGTGCTTAGGCGAAGCCCTGCGATGGTAGAACATCAAGATCATCACCACGCCGTCGTGCTGACGGAACTCTTCCCCAACACTTTGCTGGATTGGAGTCTGGGGATCGTCATCGAGCTGAACGTGTGCTAGAACTCGGAGGTGCCGTAGTTTCGGTGCTTGATCGGTCGGGTCGCGAAGACGTACGACTACATCAACCGCGTTGTCATAACGCTTCCGCTTTCGGTCTACAAGGGTACGTAGACAACACTCTCCCCTCTCGTTGCTATGCATCACCATGATCTTGCGTGTGCGTAGGAATTTTTTTGAAATTACTACGTTCCCCAACAGTGTTACTATCTACAATGCTAGAATTGTCGCAAAAAGGTTCTCGACAAGTTCAAGGTGTTGACTATGATGAGAGTTTCTCACTCGTATCTATGCTTAAGTCTGTCCGAATCATGTTAGCAATTGCCGCATTTTATGAAATCCGGCAAATGAATAAACAAAACTGCATTCCTTAATGGATTTACTAAAGAAGAGTTGTATATGATACATCCAGAAGGTTTTGTCAATCTTAAAGGTGCTAACAAAATGTGCAAGCTCCAACGATCCATCTATGGACTGGTGCAAGCATCTCAGAGTTGGAATATGCGCTTTGATGAGATGATCAAAGCATATAGTTTTATACAGACTTGCGGTGAAGCCTGTATTTACAAGAAAGTGAGTGGGAGCACTACAGCATTTCTGATAAGTATATGTGAATGACATATTGTTGATCGGAAATAATGTAGAATTATTCTGCAAAGCATAAAGGAGTGTTTTGAAAGAAGTTTTTCAAGGAAAGACCTCGGTGAAGCTGCTTACATATTAAGCATCAAGATCTATAGAGATAGATCAAGACGCTTGATAAGTTTTTTCAATGAGTACATACCTTGACAATATTTTGAAGTAGTTCAAAAATGGAACAGTCAAAGAAAGAGTTCTTGGCTGTGTTACAAGGTGTGAAATTGAGTAAGACTCAAAGCCCGACCACGGCAGAAGATAGAAAGAGAATGAAAGTCATTCCCTATGCCTTAGCCATAGGTTCTATAAAGTATGCCATGCTGTGTACCAGATCTATTGTATACCCTACACTGTGTTAAGCAAGGGAGTACAATAGTGATCTAAGAGTAGATCATTGGATAGCGGTCAAAATTATCCTTAGTGGAATAAGGAAATATTTCTTAATTATGGAGGTGACAAAAGGTTCGTCGTAAAAAGTTACGTCGATGCAAGTTTTGACACAGATCTGGATGACTCTAAGTCTCGATCTAGATACATATTGAAAGTGGGAGCAATTAGCTAGAGTAGCTCCGTGCAGAGCATTGTAGACATAGAATTCGCAAAATACTTACGGATCTGTATGTGACAGACCCGTTGACTAAAATAATCTCACAAGCAAAACATGATCACACCTTAGTACTCTTTGGGTGTTAATCACATAAACGATGTGAACTAGATTACTGACTCCAATAAACCCTTTGGGTATAGGTACATGATGATGTGAACTATGGGTGTTAATCACATGGTGATGTGAACTATTAGTGTTGAATCACATGGCGATGTGAACTAGATTATTGACTCTAGTGCAAGTGGGAGACTGAAGGAAATATGCCCTAGAGGCAATAATAAAGTTATTATTTATTTCCTTATATCATGATAAATGTTTATTATTCATGCTAGAATTGTATTAACTGGAAACATGATACATGTGTGAATACATAGAAAAACAGAGTGTCACTAGTATGCCTCTACTTGACTAGCTCGTTAATCGAAGATGGTTATGTTTCCTAACCATGAACAAAAGAGTTGTTATTTGATTAATGGGATCACATCATTAGAAGAATGATGTGATTGACATGACCCATTCAATTAGCTTAGCACCCGATCGTTTAGTATGTTGCTATTGCTTTCTTCATGACTTATACATGTTCCTATGACTATGAGATTATGCAACTCCCATTTGCCGGCGGAACACTTTGTGTGCTACCAAACGTCACAACGTAACTGGGTGATTATAAAGGAGCTCTACAGGTGTCTCCAAAGGTACATGTTGGGTTGGCGTATTTCGAGATTAGGATCTGTCACTCCGATTGTCGGAGAGGTATCTCTGGGCCCTCTCGGTAATGCACATCACATAAGCCTTGCAAGCATTGCAACTAATGAGTTAGTTGTGAGATGGTGTGTTATGGAACGAGTAAAGAGACTTGCTGGTAACGAGATTGAACTAGGTATTAAGATACCGATGATCGAATCTCGGGCAAGTAACATACTGATGACAAAGGGAACAAAGTATGTTGTTATGCGGTCTGACCGATAAAAGATCTTCGTAGAATATGTGGGAGCCAATATGAGCATCCAGGTTCCGCTATTGTTTATTGACCAGAGACATGTCTCGGTCATGTCTACATTGTTCTCGAACCCGTAGGGTCTGCACGCTTAACGTTACGATGATAGTTTCATTATGAGTTTATATATTTTGATGTAGAGAAGTTTGTTCAGAGTCCCGGATGTGATCACGGACATGACGAGGAGTCTCGAAATGTTCGAGACATAAAGATTGATATATTGGAAGCCTATGTTTGGACATCGGAAGTGTTCCGGGTGAAATCGGCATTTTACCGGAGTACCGGGAGGTTACCGGAACCCCCCGGTAACCTAATGGGCCTAGTGGAGGAAGAGGAGAGGAGGCCTAGGGGCTGCCGCGCGCCCCTCCCCCCCCCCCCCCCCAAGTCCGAATTGGACAAAGAGGGGGGGCGGCGCCCCCCCTTTCCTTTCTTCCCTCTCCTCCTTCCCCCCAAAGTCCTAATCCAACTAGGGAAAGGGGGGAGTCCTACTCCCGGTAGGAGTAGGACTCCTCCGGCGCACCTCCTCCTAGGGCCGGCCGCACCCCCCCTCGCTCCTTTATATACGGGGGTAGGGGGCACCCCAAGACACACAAGGTGATCTTCATGATCATTCTCTTAGCCCTGTGACAGTAGAACATCAAGATCGTCACCACGCCATCGTGCTGACGGAACTCTTCCCCGATACTTTGCTGTATCGGAGTCCGGGGATCGTCATCGAGCTGAACGTGTGCTAGAACTCGGAGGTGCTGTAGTTTCGGTGCTTGATCGGTCGGGCCATGAAGACGTACGACTACATCAACCGCGTTGTCATAACGCTTCCGCTGTCGGTCTACGAGGGTACGTAGACAACACTCTCCCCTCTCGTTGCTATGCATCACCATGATCTTGCGTGTGCATAGGAATTTTTTTGAAATTACTACGTTCCCCAACAGGAAGAGCGGATTGATCACCCGTGCCCACCTTCTAATGAGAGTAACTCTTCAACTCATACATTGTTTAATTCCCCTTCGTGCTTACCGAAGGATGATTGCTATGATGACTGTTATGATCCCTATGATTCTTTTGAAATATCCCTTTTTGATGATGCTTGCTATGCTTGTGGCCAAGATGCCAATATGAATTATGCTTATGAAGATGAACTTGCTATAGTTCCCTATGTTAAACATGAAATTGTTGCTATTGCACCCATGCATGATAGTCCTATTATCTTTTTGAATTCTCCCAACTACACTATATCGGAGAAGTTTGCACTTATTAAGGATTATATTGATGGGTTGCCTTTTACCGTTGCACATGCTGATTTTGAAGAGTATAATATGCATGTGCTTGCTGCTCCTACTTGCAATTATTATGCGAGAGGAACTATATCTCCACCTCTCTATGTTTCCAACATGATAAAATTGCAAGAAACTGTTTATACTATGCATTGGCCTTTACTAGGTGTGCATGAATTGTTCTTTTATGACATGCCGATGCATATGAAGAGAGTTAGACTTCGTCATTGCTTGATATATGTTGCTTTGTGCTCACTACTAAATTACAAATCATTGTTAATTAAAATTGGCTTTGATATACCTTGGGATCCGGGTGGATTCACTACTTGAGCACTATATGCCTAGCTTAATGGCTTTAAAGAAAGCGCTGCCAGGGAGACAACCCGGAAGTTTTAGAGAGTCATTTATTTCTGTTGAGTGCTTTTATATAGTTTAAAAACAACAAAAATAAAGAGGGGAACCGAAAACTTTTTCAAAAAGGAAAGCGAAAGTGAGAAAGACAAGCATTGTTGAAGTGGGAGAGCTCCTTGAACTTTGTTCATGCTCACGGCAAATTTGTGAATCTTGATTACATAAACTTTTCAATAAAAATAATTATCCCCTTGTACAATTCCATTGTATTATAAAAATAATGTGCCAAGGTTTGCCTTTAGGATGTTTACATTTGCTTGATGGTTTGTACGGTGCAGGACAGAAACTTTGGCTGTAGTGCGCGATTTTACATTTTTAGCTGGAACGTCAAATGGTTCTGACTCTTTTTGCACTGTCTTACTATACAAATTTTTTATTTTTCCTCATTTTGGTAGATTTTTCAAGTATCATAAGTATGGTGAATGTTCAAATTATTACAGACTGTTCTGTTTTAGACAGATTCTGTTTTTGATGCATAGTTTGCTTGTTTTGATAAAACTATCGATTCATATTAGTGGATTAAGCCATGAAAAAGTTATATTACAGTAGACACAATGCAAAAACAAAATATGAATTGGTTTGCAACAGTATTTAAAGTAGTAATTTGCTTTATTATACTAATGGATCTTACCGAGTTTTCTGATGAAGTTTTGTGTGGATGAAGTGTTCGATGATTGAGAAGGTTTCGATTAAGAAGAAGGAAGAGAGGCAAGAGCTCAAGCTTGGGGATGCCCGAGGCACCCCAAGTAAATATTCAAGGAGACTCAAGCGTCTAAGCTTGGGGATGCTGGGGAGGCATCCCCTCTTTCTTCAACAATTATCGGTATGTTTTCGGATTCGTTTCATTCATGCGATATGTGCAATCTTGAAGCGTCTTTTGCATTTAGTTTTCATTTTTTCTTTTATGCACCATGCTGGTATGAGATAGTCTTTGGTTGATTTATAGAATGCTCTTTGCACTTCACTTATATCTTTTGAGTATGGCTTTATAGAATGCTTCATGTGCTTCACTTATATCATTTGAAGCTTGGATTGCATGTTTCTCTTTACATAGACAACCGCCATTTGTAGAATGCTCTTTTGCTTCACTTATATTTGTTAGAGCGTGGGCATATCTTTTGTAGAAAGAATTGAACTCTCGTGCTTCACTTATATCTATTTAGAGAGATGACAGGAACTGGTCATTCACATGGTTAGTCATAAAATCCTACATAAACTTGTAGATCGCTGAATATGATATGTTTGATTCCTTGCAATAGTTTTGCGATATAAAGATGGTGATATTAGAGTCATTCTAGTCGAGTAATTGTGAAATTGAGAAATACTTGTGTTGAGGTTTGCAAGTCCCGTAGCATGCACGTATGGTGAACCGTTATGTAACGAAGTCAGAGCATGGGGTGTTTATTGATTGTCTTCCTTATGAGTGGCGGTCGGGGACGAGCGATGGTCTTTTCCTACCAATCTATCCCCCTAGGAGCATGCGCGTAGTACTTTGTTTCGATTACTAATAGATTTTTGCAATAAGTATGTGAGTTCTTTATGACTAATGTTGAGTCCATGGATTATACGCACTCTCACCCTTCCATCATTGCTAGCCTCTCTAGTACCGCGCAACTTTCGCCGGTACCACAAACCCACCATATATCTTCCTCAGAACAGCCATCATACCTACCTATCATGGCATTTTCATAGCCATTCCGAGATATATTGCCATGCAACTTTCATCATCATCATATACATGACTTGAGCATTCATTGTCATATTGCTTTGCATGATCGTAAGATAGCTAGCATGATGTTTTCATGGCTTGTCCATTTTTTGATGTCATTGCTATGCTAGATCATTGCACATCCCGGTACGCCGCCAGAGGCATTCATATAGAGTCATATCTTTGTTCTAGATATCAAGTTGTAATCATTGAGTTGTAAATAAATAGAGGTGTGATGATCATCATTAATAAAGCATTGTCCCAAAAAAGGGCCAAATAAAAAAAGGAAAGGCCAAATAAAAAAAGAGAAAATAAATAAAAAGGGGCAATGCTACTATTCCTTTTTTCCACACTTGTGCTTCAAAATAGCACCATGTTC
The DNA here is from genome assembly GCF_018294505.1 of Triticum aestivum. Taxonomy (NCBI): domain Eukaryota; kingdom Viridiplantae; phylum Streptophyta; class Magnoliopsida; order Poales; family Poaceae; genus Triticum; species Triticum aestivum. The sequence goes on from NC_057803.1 coordinate 110,828,233, forward strand.
TTCACATAGAGAGTCTCTTGAGTTATCACTTTCATATACTAGTGGGAATTTTCATTATAGAACTTGGCTTGTATATTCCAACAATGGGCCTCCTCAAGTGCCCTAGGTCTTCGTGAGCAAGCAAGTTGGATGCACACCCACTTAGTTTCTTTTGTTGAGCTTTCATACATTTATAGCTCTAGTGCATCCGTTGCATGGCAATCCCTACTCACTCACATTGATATCTATTGATGGGCATCTCCATAGCCCGTTGATACGCCTAGTTTATGTGAGACTATCTTCTCCTTTTTTTGTCTTCTCCACATAACCCCCACCATCATATTTTATTCCACCTATAGTTCTATGTCCATGGCTCACGCTCATGTATTGCGTGAAAGTTGAAAAGGTTTGAGAACGTCAAAAGTATGAAACAATTTCTTGGCTTGTCATCAGGGTTGTGCATGATGTGAATATTTTGTGTGGTTAAGATGGAGCATAGCCAGACTATATGATTTTGTAGGGATGAGCTTTCTTTGGCTATGTAATTTCAATAAGACATAATTGCTTGGTTGGTATGCTTGAAGTATTATTGTTTTTATGTCAAAGGATAGACTATTGCCTTGAATCACTCGTGTCTTAATATTCATGCCATGATTAGACATATGATCAAGATTATGCTAGGTAGCATTCCACATCAAAAATTATTTTTTTATCATTTACCTACTCGAGGACGAGCAGGAATTAAGCTTGGGGATGTTGATACGTCTCCGTCGTATCTATAATTTTTGATTGTTCCATGCCAATATTATTCAACTTTCATATACTTTTTTGCAACTTTTTATACTATTTTTGGGACTAACATATTGATCCAGTGCCCAGTGCCAATTCCTGTTTGTTGCATGTTTTTTGTTTCTCAAAAAACCCATACCAAACGGAGTCCAAAAGGAATAAAAACTGACGGAGATTTTTTTGGAATATATATGATTTTTGGGAAGAAGAATCCACGCGAGACGATACTCGAGGGGCCCACGAGGTAGGGGGGCGCGCCCCAGTGTGTCAGGCGCGCCCCTGACCCTCGTGGCCACCCCATAAGGCGGTTGGTGCCCTTCTTTCGTCGCAAGAAAGCTAATTTCTGGATAGAGATCGTGTCAAAATTTCAGCCCAATCAGAGTTACGGATCTCCGGGAATATAAGAAACGATGAAAGGGAAGAATCTGAGAACGCAGAAACAGAGAGAGACAGAGAGATAGATCCAATCTCGGAGGGGCTCTCGCCCCTCCCACGCCATGGAGGCCATGGACCAGAAGGGAAACCCTTCTCCCACCTAGGGAGGAGGTAAAGGAAGAAGAATAAGGAGAGGGGCTCTCTCCCCCTCGCTTCCGGTGGCATCGGAGTGCCACCGGGGGCCATTATCATCACCGCGATCTACACCAACACCTCCGCCATCTTCACCAACATCTCCATCACCTTCCCCCCTCTATCTACAGCGGTCCACTCTCCCGCAACCCGTTGTACCCTCTACTTGAACATGGTGCTTTATGCTTCATATTATTATCCAATGATGTGTTGCCATCCCATGATGTCTGAGTAGATTTTCGTTGTTCTATCGGTGGTTGATGAATTGCTATGATTGATTTAATTTGCTTGTGGTTATGTTGCTGTCCTTTGGTGCCCATCATATGATTGCGCGCGTGGATCACACCCTAGGGTTAGTTGTATGTTGATAGGACTATATATTGGAGGGCAAGAGTGACAGAAGCTTCAACCTAGCATAGAAATTGATGCATATGGGATTGAAGGGGGACCAATTTATCTTAATGCTATGGTTGGGTTTTACCTTAATGAACGTTAGTAGTTGCGGATGCTTGCTAATAGTTCCAATCATAAGTGCATGGAATTCCAAGTCAGGGATGATATGCTAGCAGTGGCCTCTCCCACATAATACTTGCTATCGGTCTAGTAAAGTAGTCAATTGCTTAAGGGACAATTTCGCAACTCCTACCATCACTTTTTCACACTTGCTATATTTACTTTAGTTGCTTCTTTACCTTAACAGCCCCTAGTTTTATTTTCGTGCTCTTTACTTTCTTGCAGGCCTTTCCGAAAACACCTACAAAGTATTTCTAGTTTCATACTTGTTCTAGGTAAAGCGAACGTCAAGTGTGCGTAGAGTTGTATCGGTGGTCGATAGAACTTGAGGGAATATTTGTTCTACCTTTAGCTCGTCGTTGGGTTCGACACTCTTACTTATCGAAAATTGTTGCGATCCCCTATACTTGTGGGTTATCAACTAGCACGACTTGTGTTCTTGCGTCAGTCTAGGTACCGTCCAACAACATATTAACTATATTTACTAGGCGCAAAATGAACTGGCACCACAACAAGCAGCGGTGAACCAACCAGACGATTCACGGGCTAGAAAAGAGCACGATCAATGAGCAGGTGTGGCTTACACGCCAAGCGGCGAGAGTCATGTGTCATGGGGGTGTGCTCGACCTTTTTATGGACCCAGATGTTGGGTTGCTCTAGCCGACGAAATAAGGAGATGGGTTTCAATCATTGCTAAATATACATGATAGATACAAACACAATACAAATATAATCACTTGCATATCTTCACGGGAAACGTCTTTGTATTGATGACTACAGTTTGTCTTTTCAATTAGTTTACTTAATTGTCTCTTCAACTAGTTTACTTAACTTTCGCTTTATGTTTCAAATAGTACATTTAACTTCTCGATTGTAGTTGGTCTCTGCATTAATGGCGCAATGGATCATCTGGTATATAAAATGGTCGACGGAGTGTTGACACCATCCTTACAACTAAGTCGACACAAATTATTATTTGGTACCCTAGCTTTGCAAAAAAAAAGGGTGCATGCGTTGACACCGCCTTTAGGCTTGCATGATAATATCCTCAAAATGGCCTCAAATGAAGAAGTGTTCAACATGAACATTCTTTGTATAATTGAGACAAGCGACTTTGCTTTTGAATCATCTCAATCCAAGGTATTATGAAAACTGTACATCCAAAACAGTCAAGACCAGACCATGACAAAAATCTAGCGACTGACCCCAGACACCCATGTTTGATACATGGCACCAGTTATTCGGTCCCCCAAGGTTGTCTTGAACGAAAAGGTGGTCAACATGAAGTTTTCAGTAGCATTGGAACATAAAACATTGCTTTTATGGTCATCTCCATTTGAGTTAATATGTGACCTCCAAAGTTAAAAATACAATTGAAATTATAGACATGGTGTCATACATGTCTTTTATATGGCAAGAGCTATTTAGTACTCATGATTGCCACGGATGAAACAAGTTCAACATGAAAGTTCTTCCTCTTGTTGAGGCAAACAACTTCTCCTTTTGGGTCATTTCAATATGAGATCATATGTGGCATGTGGGTTCCAAAAACCAAGATGTTTTCTCAGACCCATATTAAAATCCGAGATTCCGAGTTAGCTTAATTTTAGAAAGATTTGGATCGGATTTGGAGTCCTTTTCTTGCATGGGAAGTCTCGTCGCCTCGTATATGTAGATGAGAGGTAGCGTCGGATTGGAACGGCACACAATCGATCAACCAACCTACCACTTTTTATCTTTACATTTTTTTATATCTTTCTCATTTTTTATTTTTTCTGTTTCTTCGTTGTTCTTTGTGTTGCAGAGCAGTGAACCTCGAGGCCCTAGGGGCAATCAAGTCGACTTAGGGCAACCCACAACCTTCGCATTCCCTTACGGGATCCCTCCCAAGTGTGTGGGTTTTGGATGCTCAAAAGTCCACCAACGTGTCTTGCGTATCACGCTCCTGACGAGGCCCCTTCGATGCCGAAAGTACACAATGATGTGTTTGTATGCGAACACAAAGTGGGGCGAGAGGTATTACAAGGTTGGGGGCACCTGCTGCAGGGCCAACGGCACATTTCGCTGCTGCAAAACCAACCTAGGCAGCAATGGTCGCGATGATAGGTGGTGCTAGGGTGGCGGCGCGAAAAATGCAAGTGGGGTGCTGCGAGCCAACGGGGCAGCACCGACAATGTGAGCAGCTAAGGTAAACGCTTCATGCGGGAGTAAGAAGTAAGAAGGGTAATTTTTCTTTGTAGGCAATGCGAGGGGAGGGAAGGACAACACATGGTGAGATCCAAGGCAACGACCGGCGATGAGGAAATCGTGTGGCCAGCGATGCGGCCAATCGCAGGCTGTGGGCACGCGGCCTATGTACCACAACCAAAAGAAACAATATATTTTGTTAACTTCTGTGCTAGTATATACTACCTTCGTCCTGTTTTATTGGTCTTGTTTGTATTTTATAGCAAAATTTGATTATAGATTTAACGAACAAAATGTAATGCATGTCACAAAAATTATATCGTTGAATTCATATTTGAACATAGCTTCCGATGATATTATTTTTGTTATATATAATTTATATTTTATTAGTTAAAATTATGATTAAAATAAGACCCTAAATATGAGGGGCTAATAAACCAAGACCGAATGCTCCACTCAGAACAAGAAATTGTATTATTTGTCCAAACAAGAAATTAAATGCAGTACAGTTAAATTGTCTAGAATTGTGTAAATCTGCTCCACTGAAAATGATGTGTCAAATCATCCTGTACTGATTGAGTACTTGATATGAATCATGGGACACGGCTCGTGATCTGAGTTCAGATGGCTTTGAGCTTCTTGGCGATGCCGGCAAAGTACTTGCCCTGGTGCGCCGCGAGGGCGAGCTCGGCATCGCTGGGCACCCTGCTGCCATCGGCTCCAGCAAAGATGCCAGCACCGTACGGGCTGCCGCCCTTGACCTCGTCCATGGCGAACATGCCGGCGCCGTGCGTGTACCCGACCGGCACGAACAGCATGCCGTGGTGCGTCAGCTGCGTCACGGCCGTGAGAGCCGTGGTCTCCTGCCCACCGCCCTGGGTGCCCGTCGCGAAGAAGACGCCCGCAGGCTTGCCCGAGAGGCTCTGCGCCTGCCAGAGGCCGCCGGTGGAGTCGAAGAAGGCCTTCATCTGCGCCGCCATCATGCCGAACCGCGTCGGGAAGCCGAACAGGATGCCGTCGGCCTCGGCCAGCTGGCTCGCCGTGATGACGGGGTGGTCCTCACGCCCCGGCGCCGCGTGCATCTTCCCGAGCACCTCCTCTGGCAGTGTCTCCGGCACCCGCCAGACGGTGACCTCCACGCCGGGGACGGAGTCGGCGCCCTTCTTCATCTCCTCCGCCAGCGTAGCGACGTGTCCCCAGGTCGAGTAGTACCTGCAGAGATAATAAGCAGAAATCAGATCAATCTGCTACCAGCCGGGGCAATAAGAATTAAGAAGAGGATCATTACACTATGTAGATCTTGGTCGCCATTGCTGATCAGCTGCGGAGTTCTCTTCCCCTTGATCTGTGTTTCTAATTTGCTCTCCTTGTTGTCGCTGTATGGCTATGGCTATGGCTGGTGAAGGAAGAAGACACGGAGGCACTGGTATTTATAGAGTACATCAAACTGATTCAATACTGTTAAGATAATCCTCCTTGCGCTGTCCTAGAAAGAGCGACTGCTAATTAAAAAATGGAGATCATTGATTATTGGGTTGAGAAATGAGTGTGGCCGGTGGAGAAAGAACCTGGACACTTCCAAAGCATCAGCTGGTTGAGCTGCGCGCGTAACCATGGCGTCCGTACTGACGTAAGCACGTCCACCGTCCTCGCAAGCTTCTTTCAAAAGAACAAATGTAGAGAAAATACTTATCTTTTCGAAAAGGGAGAAAATACTCCTTGTCCGAGAAATGATGAAAAGTGAGACACCAAATTAATATTCGTATGGTATAACTACTTCAGCATGACGCTTGCACCACGTACTATATGAATCACCAACTCATACGTGACTGTCGGAGGCTTTCCGCCGGCGGCCACCGCTCCCTCACCAACCTTGAATTTGCGTTTGATTTCTAAGTTAGAGCGACGCATCGATGATGCACACTATGCATCACAGGATAACTCCCACTATGCATAACAGGATAACTCCCTCCGTCCCATAATATAAAAATATTTTTGACACTAATATAGTGTAAAAAATGTTCTTATATTATGGGATGGAGTGAGTATGTGACGGAGAGATTGCACATTAAGTCGACTTAGCTCAGTAGTAGGCATGCTGTTGTGCATCCACATCACCTGGGTGCAATTTCTAGAATTGACATGTGATGCATTTTTTTCATTTTACCTTTTTGAGGACCAACCTTCGTATGTGATGGGATCACACATTAAGATGTTTTTTGGATATTCATAAAAATATCCATGAGGGACAAGCTTGATAGTCGGGAGAAGTGAAACTATCTCCCAATTTTGAGGACCGCGTGAGTGAACACATGCACGCCTGCCTCCCAGGCAGGTCCTAGGACGACTCCAAAGGCCTTCCCCACTATCATCCCTAAAGGCCACCACCGCTGACCTTCTCCCCAGCCGTCATCGAAGGAGGCAGTCAATGCTGACAACGGCAGCGGGGCAGACCCGTTCGGCTCCCCCTCTCTCATCTCCTTGGTTGGATGTCCCCCTTTGCCTTCGACTTGCAATTTTTGCACGCCAGATCACGACCTAAGATTGGGCCTCAATCTTTGTTTGTGTGGCCTGATCTGGGCATTGCGGTTGTGCCTTGAGGCGGTGCGGAGGGTGACAAGGTCTGGTGGCGTTGCTTGGGAGGTGATTTGAAGGTGCGGGATATGGACGACGGCTTGATGCAAAGGACGTGGTAATGAGAACTCGGTGCCCACGATCCCGTCTACAGTTGATTGTTGCGGCAAGATGGGGTTCTTGGATCTTCAAATCCAATGGTAGCGACAAGTTTATTTTGTTGACTGATTATGCCGCCACGTATGAGGACAACGGAGCATGAGGATGGTGCGGGATTGCCGGAGTGTCCCAGATTAGGGTTTTGGTAGTATTTGTGACCTTCCTCCCTGAATCATCGCCATGCTGTACAAAATTGACCTTTGTTGTTCAGAATCTTTGGTAGCGACCAACTTTTTGTCACGACTCGACTACTTGCTCGTGCAAGCATGGTATCCACTTGCGAATCATCTCACATCGTGATTGTGCTATGCATGTAGCTACTCAGATCGTGGAAAGTGGTGGCGACAACACATTATGACTTTGATTTTGTGATGTTTCTCAAGTATCGCTCTCGAGCTCCGGGGTGTAATTAAGTTTGAGACAAATCAGCATCCCCAAGCTTAATTCCTACCCGTTCTCGAGTAGGTAGATGATAAAACAAAGATAGTCCCTATTCATCCTCGAGTAGGTAGATGATAAGTCAAAGATAATTTTTATGTGCAATGCTACCTAGCATAATCTTGATCAAATGATGCAATGTGTTGTGAACTCGGGATAAAAATAATTCAAGGTAATAATATATAAATGCTAACAAGGAAGTAAAATCAAAATGTGCAAATCCGAATACGCCATCCACATACCTACCACATGCCCCCAACACAGCAAACATGGAACCTTGCCCTCCGGATCGTTTGGCCGATAAATGCCTCGAGCCAGGGAAATATTCCTGGATATTTTCCCGCTCCATCTATAACACCTAGCGCTGCATTAGGTTACCCCTAACATAGCATATCACCATGTCATGCATTGTACTGCATATGAGTGCTTTATATTTACTGTTTCTTCCCCCTCTTCTTCTCTGGTAGACCCCGAGACCGACATTGACGCTGCTGGTTACGACTACACCGCAGATGAGCAGCCCCTTTCAGCAGAGCTTCCAGGCAAGCAAAACCCCATTGATCATTCCTATATCACACATTCTTTCTCTCTCATGCTTGCATTATATTTTGCTACTATTGTTCAATAGCTCCTATTCTGATGCATAGCCTACTTTTGTAACCCGTTGTTGTCACTTTACCTGTTATCCTATATGCTTAGTATAGGTTGGTTAGTGATCCATCAGTGGCCCCGCACCCTTGTTCGTGTTGCCATGCTTTGCTTCCGGATGACTCGGTCAATGTGATCGAGGTGCAAAAAATGACACATCACCGGCACCCCCTTTAGTTGTATGACTATGTAGATATACTATTGAGTGCCGAGGGTGATACCTCGAATCTCACTCCTGATGATATGTCTGTAGTGTAGCTAATCGGTCGTGGATTACCGAGGGTGATTCCTCATTCACCACTCCCTATGATGACTATGTCGTGCAACAACTCAAGTGTGAACCCTTCAAGGGTGATTTCTCCAAGGTCACCTTGCCGGTTATATCGAGTAGGAATCCATCAAGGGTGATTCCTCATATTCCCCCTTGATGTTATGGACACACAGATACCTTGACCTTCATCTCAGTCCTTTGTTGAAGTCGGGTCGACCCAAGGGGTACCCGCGAGAGTCATTGTAGTCGGGTTGACCATGAGGGTACACGCGAGATAATGACGCGACACGACTGGGCAGGCAGAGAGAGCCCTAGAGAGGGATGGGCCTGGCCCTTGCTGTAAGTCTCGAGACGGGGCGACAGGATCACTGATCATTTCCGCGAGCTCCCAATACACAAATTGTTTGGATATGTGATCTGAGTAGGCCTTTGATCTTTTCACACTAACCGCCACACGGAATAAGTATGGGCACTCGGCGTCATACGATTTCTTCCGAAAGCTTTGTCAGTCGTCCAATTCAGCATTGCGGCACGGCCGGTCACGTGCCATCCAGGACAGAGGTGGTGCTTGGTCCCGACCCTGCTTGCAACGACCCGGAGTGCTTAGGGGTGAGCGTCTGAACAACCCCTTTGTGCTTAGGATGTAGACTGGCGGGGACCTCTCTGCGGAGCCTAGGTAGGACTACGGCGTGTTGATCATCCGAGGCCGGGCATTACCCACAAAGTGTGTCCGATCAGATGTAATCGAGCGTGTTGGGTAAGTTGGTGCACCCCTGCAGGGAAGTAATCTATTCGAATAGTCATGTCCACGGTAACGGACGCTCGGAGTTGTATCTCGATCTACTACAACTAGAACTGGATACTTTTGACACTAAACATGTATGATGGCTCCGGGATCGCTTCCTCGTGGGGTAGATGTGGAAGGATCTCTGGGGGTTGCTATTATATACTTGTTACTATATGATATGTTACCTTACTCTCTTATGTTGCTACAAGACGTTACAAGATGCTAGTATTCGATAGGCTAGGCCTTCCCCTCTATTCTGGCAACTCTGCAGTATAGTACATAGATACAGCCCGTTCCCTTTGATACTGTTGTATACTTAGCATAGATCTAATTTAAGTCTTGCGAGTACTTTTGATGAGTACTCACGGTTGCTTTGCTACATTTTGCCCCTTTACCCGATTATTGCGATCAGATGACGGAGCCCAGGAGCCAGCTGATCCCGCCGATGACAACTACTACACCGACGGAGCCTACTACTACGTGGAGAATGACAACCAGGAGTAGTTAGGAGTCCCCAGGCAGGAGGCCTGCGCCTTTCGATCTAGATGTTGTTGTATTGCTTAGCCTTCTTAAGGAAAACTTGTCTAACTATGTCCGTACTCAGATATTGTTGCTTTCACTGACTTTTGTATTCGAGCCTTCATGGCCCTGGCTTGTAATATAAAGCTTTATGTTTATCATTTGTCTCATAGAGTTGTGTTGTGATATTATACCGTGAGTCACTGATCTTGATCGTGCATGCTGCTTGGATGTTTAGTGCATGATTAATTTAGGGGGTGTCACAGGGACCCTTGAGGGAAGTCACCGAACTTTTACAATTGGCAACCATTGGGGGCAGTCACAGAACCCGTACAAATTGCTGGGGGCGCTCTCCACAACTTAATTGGAGTCTCCCGGAGCTTGTCTAAAGTTGTACACTCCAATGACTAAGCTTCGACAACACCAACCGTCTAGGGCACCCAAGTAGACCTATAGGAGGGCTAAAACTATTGGGTGATACGTCTCCATCGTATCTATAATTTTTGATTGTTCCATGCCAATATTATACAACTTTCATATACTTTTGGCAACTTTTTATACTATTTTTGGGACTAACATATTGATCCAGTGCCCAGTGCTAGTTCCTATTTGTTGCATGTTTTTTGTTTCGCAGAAAATCCATATCAAACGGAATCCAAATGTGATAAAAACTGACGGAGATTTTTTTTGGAATATATGTGAATTTTGGGAAGTGGAATCAACGCGAGACAATGCCCGAGGGGGCCACGAGGCAAGGGGGCGCGCCCTGGGCCCTCATGGCCACCCCGTAAGGCGGTTGGTGCCCTTATTTCGCCGCAAGAAAGCTAATATCCTGATAAAAATCTTGTCCAAATTTTAGCCCAATCGGAGTTACGAATCTCCGGGAATATAAGAAACAGTGAAAGGGAGGAATTTGGAACGCAAAAACAGAGAGAGACAGAGAGACAGATCCAATCTCGGAGGGGCTCTCGCCCCTCCGCCACCATGGAGGCCATGGACCATAGGGTAAACCCTTCTCCCATCTAGGGGGGAGGTCAAGGAAGAGGAAGAAGAAGGGGGGCTCTCTCCCCCTCTCTCCCGGTGGCGTCGGAACGACGCCGGGGCCATCATCATCACCGCAATCTACACCAACAACTTCACCGCCGTCATCACCAACTCTTCCCCCCTCTATGCAGCGGTGTAACCCCTCTTTTACTTGTTGTAATCTCTACTTAAACATGGTTCTCAATGCTATATATTATTTCCCAATGATGTATGGCTATCCTATGATGTTTGAGTAGATCCATTTTGTCCTATGGGTTAATTAATGACCGTGATTGGTTTGAGTTGCATGTTTTATTATTGGTGTTGTCCTATGGTGCTCTCCGTGTCGCGCAAACATGAGGGATCCCCGCTGTAGGGTTTTTTATATGTTCATGATTTGCTTATGGTGGGTGGCGTGAGTGACAGAAGCACAGACCTGAGTAAGTAGGTTGTTTGCGTATGGGATAAAGGGGACTTGATGCTTTAATGCTATGGTTGGGTTTTACCTTAATGATCTTTAGTAGTTGCGGATGCTTGCTAGAGTTCCAATCATAAGTGCATATGATCCAAGAAGAGAAAGTGTGTTAGCTTATGCCTCTCCCTCAAATAAAATTGCAATAATGATTACCGGTCTAGTTATCGATTGCCTAGGGACAAATAACTTTCTCATGACAAAAATATCTCTACTAAAACTAACTTAGTTGTGTCTTCATCTAAACAACCCCTACCTTTTATTTACGCGTACTTTATTATCTTGCAAACCTAGCCTAGCACACCTACAAAGTACTTCTAGTTTCATACTTGTTCTAGGTAAAGCGAACGTTAAGTGTGCGTAGAGTTGTATCGGTGGTCGATAGAACTTGAGGGGATATTTGTTCTACCTTTAGCTCCTCGTTGGGTTCGACACTCTTACTTATCGAAAGAGACTCCAATTGATCCCCTATACTTGTGGGTTATCAAGACCTTTTTCTGGCACCGTTGCCGAGGAGTTATAGCATAGGGTGAATATTCTCGTGTGTGCTTGTTTGCTTTATCACTAAGTAATTTTTTATTTGCTATTCTAAGTTGTTCGCTATCTTTAGTTATGGATATGGAACACGAAATACCAAAAAAATCAGGTTTACTTGCTACTCGTGGAGATGGGGAACCTCCTAAAACCCTCGATGCTCATTATGTGAAAGATATTATGTACTACTTTGATAATCCTGAGAAAACCCCATTCAACTTTATAATGGTAGTAGCGTTGGATCAATGTGAATACTTTAGGGATTATCGCTTGACTCAAAAAGGGAAACTATTATGGGATCAAATTTATATGTTGCATTGGTATGCTCGGCAACTATGCTTGAGATATGATTATACTTGTTGCTCTAGGATGAAGGCTCTACACCTTCCATTTTCATGTGAATTTAATGATGATGAAGCCTTGGCTTCTTATGCTAATGGTATATATGATTATTATGATGTGGAACAAATAGAAGAATTCGTTGCTTTTATGGGTGCTTATGAAATTGAATCTTTGTTTAAAGAGTTTGAAGATTTTGATGATTCAGTTTATAGACCTGAAAATTTAGCTATCCTTAAATATTGCTATGAGAATTATAAATACAATTATGATATTGATGAATTTATTCAGAAAGTCTCCGCTGTCCGAGAAGAGATTAATATTTTGCAGGAGTCTATGGAAGAAGAAATTGATGAAACTGTGAGCTCATTGGATGAAAAAGATGATGAGGAGAGCGAAGAACAAAAGGAGGAAGAGCAGATTAGCTACCCGTGCCCACCTTTTAATGATAGTAACTCTTAAACTCATACATTGTTTAATGGGATTTTTATATATGTGCCCCTGGTTCCTTAGCTCCACTCATTCATCCCCGTGCTCTTAACTTTTGCTCAATTTTCCCCACTCCCTTGCCAGAAACCCTCATAACTGGGCACAACGGACATTGCCGTCGGGTCAAAGGCTTGACTGTTAACTCTGACTAGTGGGGCCATGCTGGACTGTGTCGTCCGTTCGACCTGACAAGTGGGGCCGCGTTGGGTGGTGTCGATGTTCGACTGTTGGGCCGTCCCTTGCATTAAACGTCTGCGTGCGCCGCCAGGACAGAAGCCTGCTATGCATGCACCTAGTAAACCCTGCATGCACGCGTCAATCGAGCCTGCATGCGCCGATGCCACGATCCCACGATGCGCCGACCGAGCCTGCATGCGCCGTTGCATCCGCCACGATGCAATGACCGAGCAGCTTTCTTGCACGCCAGCCGCCACGGATGCAGCGACGGTCACTCCCGCTGGTTCCTCTCTTCTAGCTAGGTGGCTACATATTTGTGGCTTGTGTAAAAAAAGATCCACTCCCTTGCTTAGTTGTACTCATTCATCCCTACTAACAAAGCTTGCTTGCATGCACTAGGTGGTTACTAACAAGGGAACCCTACTAACAAGCCGAGCTCTCTAAGAAAATAATCAACAAATATGTAGTCGCAATATGTAGATAGGGCCAACAAGCCCATAACACGATCACATAGCTCAAACTAGGAAGAACTTAATAATAGAACAGATAGAAAACTTAATAATAGAATTTAAGAAAAGGGCCAACAAGCCCAAAGCAACTCCAACATAGGTCAATTACAACTTAACATAAAATACACTAAGAAAGGATAGAGGGTTTAGAACCCTAGCCACCGCCTTCTCCACCTCGCTCCTCCTCCGGGCGCCCTTTTCACTGCTCCTCCGGGGCGTTGTCGATGGGGTACGGAAGAGTGTGCATGCGCGTCGCGGTGGGGAAGATGTTGTTGTACTCCGTGAACCTGTTGTGGGTGGTGAAAGCGATGAACTCGGAGCCACACCAAAACACCCGGCCGAGGAGGTAGAAGGCGTCGAATGTGTTGGTAAAGTGGGCAAGGAGAGCAACCACCACCTAGTTTTGGATGACCTCCTCGACGCAGAACATCGTTGGAGATCCCCTCGGGAGGTGGTGGTAGCTAGATGCGAGGAAGAACTCGGTGAAGTTCCTTCCGGTCCCCAGCCTTGATATCGCCCACACACATAGTCTGCGATCAATGACACGCCGGTAGGGTAGAGCCTCTCCAGCACGGTGGGTGGGAAGCGGTAGGTTGGTCTGGTGTACTGCATGGATGAGGGATGTGCAGAAGACGGAGAAGGGGTCGAAGAGCAAGAAGGGCAGATGGATGAGGGATGGCAGAGGCAGAGGGTGGCTTAAATAGCCGTAGTGCTACGTGTTATTTGGTTGTGGCAATAACGGCGTCAAATGTGAAGTTAGTAGCCCGTTTTCAAACCCACCACAGCATCGGGAGTGTACACGCATGGGAAACGGTGGTTTGAAAAGAAGAAGAAAAAGAAGCTAATTGCACGCATGGGAATCCGTGGTCAAATCCTATATTATATGAACAAAAAGAGACGATTTTTGAAGAGCTTGTGGTCATTTTGCATGATAAAAATAAATTTGGCCCATAAAAATTTGGTCAGTTTGCATGATAAGAAGAGATAGAGGGCTTGTGGCCATTATACAAATGCAAAATGATTTTTAATGGTTTGTGGCCATTTTGCATATAAAAAATAGCCCTTATAAATTTGGTCATTTTACATTTGTATAAAACAAAAAGAACTAAATTTTCTACGCAATGCCAATTGTTGTGTAATTTCAAACGATGCAAAAAAAATAGAGCCAACACGTTCACAAAAAACAGAGCCAACACGTTCACAAAAAAAACGACGCGATTCGACGGCCCAACTAGAGCTTGGTTTCCTTTTGGGCCCAACACCAATGTTTTTTCCACGGAGTCAGTGGTGGGCGAGCAGCCAAGCATAACCAACAAGATCGCCTCTCGCGGATCGCCCCACGATCCAATGATGCGGAGCCGTCCTTGTGATCCAATGCTACCTCTTGAGCATGCGTTGGTTTTCCCTTAAAGAGTAAAGGGTGATGCAGCAAAGCAGCGTAAGTATTTCCCTCAGTTTTTGAGAACCAAGGTATCAATCCAGTAGGAGACCACGCGCGAGTCACCTCGTACCTACACAAACAAATAAGAACCTCGCAACCAACGCGATAAAGGGGTTCTAAATCCCTTCACGGCCACTTGCAAGAGTGAGATCTGATAGAGATAATAATAATAATAATAATAATAATAATAATAAGATAAATGTTTTTGGTATTTTATGATATAGATTGAAAGTAAAGATTGCAAAATAAAATAGATTGGAAACTTATATGATGGAAAATAGACCCGGGGGCCATAGGTTTCACTAGTGGCTTCTCTCAAGATAGCACAAGTATTATGGTGGGTGAACAAATTACTGTCGAGCAATTGATAGAAAAGCAAATAATTATGAGAATATCTAGGTATGATCATGTATATAGGCATCACGTCCGTGACAAGTAGACCGATTCCTGCCTGCATCTACTACTATTACTCCACACATCGACCGCTATCCAGCATGCATCTAGAGTATTAAGTTCATAAGAACGGAGTAACGCCTTAAGCAAGATGACATGATGTAGATGGATAAACTCATGCAATATGATATAAACCCATCTTTTTATCCTCAATGGCGACAATACAATACGTGTCGCTTCCCTTTCTGTCACTAGGATTGAGCACCGCAAGATTGAACCCAAAGCTAAGCACTTCTCCTATTGCAAGAAAGATCAATCTAGTAGGGCAAACCAAACTGATAACTCGAAGAGACTTGCAAAGATAACCAATCATACATAAAAGAATTCAGAGAAGATTCAAATATTGTTTATAGATAGCCTTGATCATAAACCCACAATTCATCGGATCTCGACAAAGACGCTGCAAAAGAAGATTACATCGAATAGATCTCCAAGAGAATCGAGGAGAACTTTGTATTGAGATCCAAAGAGAGAGAAGAAGCCATCTAGCTAATAATGATGGACCCGAAGGTCTGAGGTAAACTACTCACACATCATCGGAGGGGGCATGGAGTTTATGTAGAGGCCCTCCGTGATCAATGCCCCCTCCGGCAGAGCTCCGGAAAAGGCGTCAAGATGGGATCTCTTGGGTACAGAAGGTTGCGGTGGTGGACATAGGGTTTTCTGGTGCTCATGGATGTTTTCGGGGTATGGGAATATATATATATATATATATATATATATATATATATATATATATATATATATATAGGAGGAAGAAGTAGGTCGGTGGAGCCACGAGGGGCCCACGAGGGTGGAGGGCGCGCCCAGGGGGTAGGCGTGCCCCCTGCCTCGTGGCTGCCTCGTTGGTTGCTTGACGTCCACTCCAAGTCCTCTGGATCATGTTTGTTCCAAAAATCACGCTCCCGAAGGTTTCATTCCGTTTGGACTCCGTTTGATATTCTTTTTCTGCAAAACAGTGAAATAGGCAAAAAAAACTGCAATTTGGGATGGGCCTCCGGTTAATAGGTTAGTCCCAAAAATAATATAAAAGTGTATAAATAAGCCCATTAAACATCCAAAACAGAATATATAATAGCATGGAGCAATCAAAAATTATAGATACGTTGGAGACGTATCAAGCATCCCCAAGCTTAATTCCTGCTCGTCCTCGAGAAGGTAAATGATAAAAACAAAATTTTTGATGCGGAATGTTTCCTAACATATTTCTCAATGTAATTTTCTTTATTGTGGCATGAATGTTCAGATCTGAAAGATTCAAGATAAAAGTTTTAATATTGACATAAAAATAATAATACTTCAAGCATACTAACTAAGCAATCATGTCTTCTCAAAATAACATGGCCAAAGAAAGTTCATCCCTACAAAATCATATAGTTTGATCGTTCTCCATTTTCATCACACAAGAATGCTCTCATCATGCACAACCCCGATGAAAAGCCAAGCAATTGTTTCATACTTTAGTAATCTCAAACTTTTTTCATCTTTCACGCAATACATGAGCGTGAGCCATGGATATAGCACTATGGGTGGAATAGAATATAATGAAGGGGGTTATGTGGAGAAGACAAAAAGGAGAAAGTCTCACATTAACGCGGCTAATCAATGTGCTAGGGAGATGCCCATAAATTATGTCAATGCAAGGAGTAGGGATTGCCATGCAACGGATGCACTAGAGCTATTAATGTATGAAAGCTCAACAAAAGAAACTAAGTGGGTGTGCATCCAACTTGCTTGCTCACGAAGACCTTGTTGGAATATACAAGCCAAGTTCTATAATGGAAATTTCCCACTAGTATATGAAAATGACAAAACAAGAGACTCTCTATCATAAAGATCATGGTGCTACTTTGAAGCACAAGTGTGGAAAAATGATAGTAGCATTGCCCCATTTTTGGGCCTTCTCTTTTTTTTATTTGGCCTTTCTCTTTTTTTGGGACAATGCTCTATTAATGATATCATCACACTTCTATTTATTTACAACTCAATGATTACAACTCGATACTAGAACAAGATATGACTCTATATGAATGCCTCCGGTAGTGTACCGGGATGTGCAATGACTCATGAGTGACATGTATGGCAGAATTATGAATGGTGGCTTTGCCACAAATACGATGTCAACTACATGATCATGCAAGGCAATATGACAATGATGATGCGTGTCATAATAAACGGAACGGTGGAAAGTTGCATGGCAATATATCTCGGAATGGCTATGGAAATGCCATAATAGGTAGGTATGGTGGCTGTTTTGAGGAAGATATATGGAGGTTTATGTGTGATAGAGCGTATCGTATCACGGGATTTGGATGCACCGGCGAAGTTTGCACCAACTCTCATGGTGAGAAAGGGCAATGCATGGTACCGAAGAGGCTAGCAATGATAGAAGGGCGAGAGTGCGCATAATCCATGGACTCAACATTAGTCATAAAGAACTCACATACTTATTGCAAAAATCTACAAGTCATCAAAAACCTCGGCACTACGCGCATGCTCCTAGGGGGATATATTGGTAGGAAAAGAACATCGCTCGTCCCCGGCTGCCACTCATAAGGAAGACAATCAAATAACACCTCATGTTTCAAATTTGTTGCATAACGTTGACGATACGTGCATGCTATAGGACTTGCAAACCTCAACACAAGTATTTGTCAATTTCACAACTACTCAACTAGCATGACTTTGATATTATTACCTCCATATCTCAAAACAATCATCAAGCATCAAACTTTTCTTAGTATTCAACACACTCATACGAAAGTTTTATTATTAATCTTGCATACCAAGCATATTAGGATTTTAAGCAAATTACCATGCTATTAAGACTCTCAAAATAATCTAAGTGAAGCATGAGAGAACAATAGTTTCTATAAAAAAATCCACCACCATGCTCTAAACGATATAAGTGAAGCACTAGAGCAAAACTATAAAGCTCAAAAGATATAAGTGAAGCACATAGAGTATTCTATCAAATTCCAAATCATGTATGGCTCTCTCAAAAGGTGTGTACAGAAAGGATGATTGTGGTAGACTAACAAGCAAAGACTCAAATCATAAAAGATGCTCCAAGCAAAACACATATCATGTGGTGAATAAAAATATAGCTCCAAGTAAAGTTACCGATAGAAATAGACGAAAAAAGGGGATGCCTTCCGGGGCATCCCCAAGCTTTGGCTTTTAGGTGTCCTTAGATTATCTTTGGGGTGCCATGGGCATCCCCAAGCTTAGGTTTCTTTCCACTTCTTGTTCCATAATCCATCAAATCTTTACCCAAAACTTGAAAACTTCACAACCCAAAACTTAAAGTAGAAAACTCATGAGCTCCATTAGCGAAAGAAAACAAAAGACCACTTCAAGGTACTGTAATGAACTCTTTCTTTATTTATATTGGTGTTATACCTACTGTATTCCAACTTCTCTATGGATTATAAACTATTTTACTAGCCATAGATTCATCAAAATAAGCAAACAACACACGAAAAACAGAATCTGTCAAAAACAGAACAGTCTGTAGTAATCTGTAGCTAGCGCAAGATCTGGAACCCCAAAAATTCTAAAATGAATTGCTGGATGTGAGGAATTTATCTATTAATCATCTTTAATAATAATTAACTAAATATCACTTTCCAAATAAAAATGGCAGCAGTTCTCGTGAGCGCTAAAGTTTCTATTTTTTACAGCAAGTTTAACAAGACTTTCCCCAAGTCTTCCCAGCGGTTCTACTTGGCACAAACACTAATTAAACACAAAAAACACAACCAAAACAGAGGCTAAATAATTTATTTATTACTAAACAGGAGCAAAAAGCAAGGAATAAAAGTAAAATTGGGTTGCCTCCCAACAAGCGCTATCGTTTAACGCCCCTAGCTAGGCATAACAAGCAAGAATAGATCTAGGTATTGCCATCTTTGGTAGGCAATCCATAAGTGGCTTGTGACACCCCGATAGTTAAGCTATAGTAAACCCTTGCTAATCATGCCAGGTCATCATAATTAAACTTTTGCTAAACCTCACTTGTTTCAAACCGAGATCAAATTCAAATACAAATAACAAGTCAAATTCGTATTTCTTTAAACTATCAAATAAAAATGTTCGATGAGTGGCAAATATTCACTAAGTAATGAACATGTTGGAACCAACCTCATTTGGTTTCCCTAATTTCCCCGGGAATTCATTTAGTGGAATAACAAGATTAAATAAGAGCATTTTAATTCAACTATAAATTAGAACAGTTCCAATTGGCCTCAAACTTTTCGCGCAACCTTATAGTGTTGGTTAGGAATTATGTGCAAAGTTTCATAATTAACAAAATTCACTTGGCAGCTAAAATAAATAGAAAAGTATAAACAAAAGGAAAAGAAAACCAACAAAAAAAAGAAAAGGAAAAGGACCCCCCGGGCTCCGGCCCAACAGGCCATCAACCCCACTGGGCCAACCCACCAGGCCCAGCCGGCCACACCTTATCCCCTCACCCCCACAAACCCTAACCCCGCGACCCCCACTCCTCTCACTCTCCCCTCCCAGATTGGATCGGGGGCTCGACCCGCCTTGTCGCCGGCCCGACGCCGTCCGGAGCCCGCGCCGCCGCCTGGACCTCGCCCGACGCCATCGCTGGCCTGCCTCCTCTCCGTCACGCCGTCTTCGTCTCCTCCCCGCGCCCCATTGCCTCGTACCCTGCACCCGCGGTGAGGCTCGCCCGCTCCGGCCACCGCCTTGCCACGCCGCTCGTGCCATCCCGCGGACCCGTTCGCGTGCTGCCCCGCGCCCGCATAGCCACTACTTGGCCCGACCGCGCCACCGCGTCACCCCTGCTGCCTGCGCTGCCGCCCGACTCACGCATGCGCTCGCGCCGCGCGCTCGCACCGCACCTCGCGCCCGCACTTGCCCTGCAGCCCCGCCACACCTTCCTGCTCCGCCGCTCACCGCACTGGCTCCTCCATGCTACTGCTGCCCCGCCATGCGCGCGCGCACGATGCCGCCCCTGCCTACGACTGCTACGTCCGCGGTCACCGCTGCCTTCCCGCTGCTCCCTCGCGGCACTGCTGCCTGTCGCCCCTGCGCCGCTTGCGCTCTCACGCGCCTCGACCGTGCCGCGGCCCCGCACCCTCGCCCCCACACGCGCTCATGGCCGTGCGTGGCCGCCGCTGCCCGTCCCCTACCGCGGCTCTGCTCCGGCCAAACCGCCGCATGCCGCCACTCGTCGCGCGTCCGTCGGCGCCCCGCCGCCCTGCACCGCCTCCGGCCTCCTCCGGCGACCGCCCGCTTCGCTACGGCCCCGTCCCGTCGTGGCCTCGCCGGCGCATGTTGGCCATCACCCGGCGGCCTCGCCCCGCCGCACCCCCATGCGGGCAACCGCACGTCGCGCCCGTGACCCATCGCCCGTTAGGGCCCTTGGCCCAATGACAGTCGGGGCCCATCCCAGAATGTTTTAGAAAAATAAAAATAAAATAGGAATTAAAGATAATAATAATAAATTTAATTAATTAATTAATTAAATTAATTAAGTTAATTAATCCAATTATTAACATGTTAGTTTAAATAAGCAGTAATTAGTTTAACCTAAACCCTAATTAACCTAACAGTGTATGACACGTGGGTCCCACTGGACCCACAGATCAGTTTTGACCTAGTCAACTGCACTGTTGACTGCCGATGTCACGTTGACGTCATGATGACATCAGCATGCACTATTCTGGATAATGTTGATTTAAAATAATTAAATAAATAGTAAAAATGATTAAATCTTTTAAAAATAATATAAAATAAACCGTAGCTCGGATGGAAAAACTTTGTACATGAAAGTTGCTCAGAACGATGAGACGAATCCGGATATGCAGCCCATTCATCCGCCACGCATCCCTAGAATAGCAAACACGCAACTTTCCCCCTTCGGTTCGTCTCTCCGAAAACGCGAAACACCGGGAATACTTTCCCGGATGTTTTCCCCCTTCACCGGTACCACCTCGTACCGCGTTAGGGCACGCCTAGCACCATGCTTTGTCATGTCATGCATCGTCATGCATTTGTTTGCATTGTATTTATTGTTCCTTCCCCCTCTTCTCTCGCTAGACACCGAGACCGACGCCGCTGCTACCCAGTACGACTACGGTGTTGACGACCCCTCTCTCTTGCCAGAGCAACCTGGCAAGCCCCCCCCCCTTGATCACCAGATATCGCCTACTCTCCTCTATACTGCTTGCATTAGAGTAGTGTAGCATGTTACTGCTTTCCGTTAATCTTATTCTGATGCATAGCCTGTCCTTGCTACTACTGTTGTTACCTTTAACTACAATCCTAATGCTTAGTATAGGATGCTAGTTTATCATCCGCGGCCCTACATTCTTGTCCGTCTGCCATGCTATACTATCGGGCTGTGATCACTCGGGAGGTGATCACGGGTATATACTTATACATAATATATGATACTTGTGGTGATTAAAGTCGGGTTGGCTCATAGGAGTACCCGCAAGTGATTCCGATGTTGGGGGCTGAAGGGGCAGGTGGCGGAGCGACAGGGCAGGTTGAGACCACCTAGAAGAGAGGTGGGCCTAGCCCTGGTCAGCATCCATGGTTATATCAAAATAACACGCTTAACGAGATCTTGGTATTTGATCTGAGTCTGGCTACTGGCCTATACGCACTAACCATCTACGCAGGGACAGTTATGGGCACTCGACGTCGTGGTATCAGCCGAAGCCTTCGTGACGTCAGCGACTGAGCGGCGCGCCCGGGTTGGACTGTGTAACGCAACTTCCTTTGTAATGGAGGTTGTTAGGTCGGCCGCGTACGCAACGTGCAGGTGTGCAATGGGCGATGGGCCCAGACCCCTGTGCCATAGGATTTAGACCGGTGTGCTGACCTCTCTGTTGTGCCTAGGTAGGGCTGTGACGTGTTGATATTCTGAGGCCGGGCATGACCTAGAAAAGTGTGTCCGGACAAAGGGGATCGAGCGTGTTGGGAAATGTGGTGCACCCCTGCAGGGAAGTTGATCTATTCGAATAGCCGTGTCCCTTGGTAAAAGGACGACCCGGAGTTGTACCTTGACCTTATGACAACTAGAACCGGATACTTAATAAAATACACCCTTCCAAGTGCCAGATACAACCGGTGATTGCTCTCTCATAGGGCGACGAGGGGAGGATCATCGGTTAGGATTATGCTACACAATGCTACTTGGTGAACTTACCATCTACTATCTTCTCCTGCTGCAAGATGGAGGTTACCAGAAGCGTAGTCTTCGACAGGACTAGTTATCCCCCTCTTATTCCGGCATTCTGCAGTTCAGTCCACATATGTTACCCCCTTTTCCATTTGATACCAATGCATACATATGTAGTGTAGCTCCTTGCTTGCGAGTACTTTGGATGAGTACTCACGGTTGCTTTGCTCCCCCTTTTTCCCTTTCTATACTCGATTGTTGCGACCAGACGTTGGAGCCCAGGAGCCAAACGCCACCGTCGACGACGACTACTACTACTACTCGGGAGGTGCCTACTACTACGTGTAGCCCGCTGACGACGACCAGGAGTAGTTTAGGAGGATCCCAGGCAGGAGGCCTGCGCCTCTTTCAATATGTATCCCAGTTTGTGCTAGCCTTCTTAAGGCAAACTTGTTTAACTTATGTCTGTACTCAGACATTGTTGCTTCTGCTGACTCGTCTATGATCGAGCTCTTGTATTCGAGCCCTCGAGGCCCCTGGCTTGTAATATGATGTTTGTATGACTTATTTTATTTGTAGAGTTGTGTTGTGATATCTTCCCGTGAGTCCCTGATCTTGATCGTACACGTTTGCGTGTATGATTAGTGTATGATTGAATCGGGGGCGTCACAAGTTGGTATCAGAGCCGACTGCCTGTAGGAATCTCCCTTCCACACTCCTTGGCCGAAGTTGAGTCTAGTCGTTACAGAACTTTTACTAACATGGCTGTGCGCCTTATGGGCCCATGTCGCCATTGGGTGGTATTAGGATCTTTTACTCCTTGTCTATACTCTGGGACTCTGGTCTCTCTTCTATTCCGGTTAAATGAATTTTGCTAAATCTAAGATTAGGAGCTCGTTATCACTTTCACCCGGAGAGCCCCTAATTACTGATGATCGTCTGTTGCACGTGAAGACCCTGAAGATACTCTCCGCTGTTAACCCAAGAACTTGTGTTCATCGCGTTTGCAATTCCCCTTCCACCGTCAACCCTTATGGATAACTACTTGCAGTTGTTATTCTTACATTCATCCCCAGTTGGTCTTGTTATTACAAGATACCCCAAAATACTCACCGTTGTTTTGATAATCCTTTGAGCTTACTGCCTTGTTGTTCTTTGTCACCTGAATACCCCTATGGATAATTCTCGCACTTATCGAGTATCCGCTCACCCCCTAGTTGTTCATGTGTTTCATAATGGTCTTCGAAATACTATTCGATCCTCCAAGAATCCTTAGTAGCTTATTTCTCTGCAATACTTGTCTGCTTGCATTTTGGATGCTTTCCATATGTCTGGCAATATTCGTTAGTATCCTTAGACATCGTAATTTTGATCCTAATGATTCAACATGAGTGCGAATGCACGCAATTATCAGTTGATCCTTTTAAATTATCTTTCTGGCTCAGACGTCATTTTTGAACATGAGCTTGTTCTCGACCAATCTGTTTGCTGTCAATTGTACCCTTAGGTCTATTGAACTTATCCACCCTTGATCATAGCGTCTGCTTCTGATCCTTCTATTTGGAAATCATAGTTCCTTTGATAACTAAGCATCGAATCATTCAGGTGTTCTATAATCTGATGCCCTTGCATCATGTCTTCAACTGATTGTGTGCCGATGCTCACATCAGCTCCGCTATGGACCGTCAGATCCTTTATTGGATTATTATTCGACAGTGTCCTCCTTATTCAATAACCTTGTGAGACTTTCCTCGGATACATAATGCTTTTGGTGAATTGTATCCTCTGTTTTCTCAACCATGCTCTGTTTTCGAGCTAGTGGTATTTACGATTGAAGCTTGTGGTATATGATTCCACGATACCCTGACGGGTTGAACCTATTCCTTTCTTAATCTGTGTGAACCCGAAAGTTTTCACGGGTCATACTCCTCTGGTAATTCACCAGGTAGGTTTTGACACTGAAATCATTTTTAACTAGAGCAGTGAATGAAAGGTTATGCATTGAAGAAGTGGGAGTCGACCTTGAACTTTGTGTTCATGCCCATGGACACAATGTAGATCCTATCATGGTAGCTTCTTGTAATAATAACTAACTCCTTGATATAATATCCTTTGGTATCGGTGAATTGATCCTTTGCAATCGTGGTTCCGACCATATGTTCTTCTTGGATCCCATTTCTCGGACAAGTTGAAGTACTTGTCTTCTGCAGAGCAATACCCCAGTCCAACCTCTACTTTGATCTGTCTTCGAGTATTACCCCCTGGTATCTCGAGATTATCTTGGAACTGCATAACTTCCTATGAGTTCTTCATCAAGTACTACATTCTCACTGATTACAGTTTTTCATGGGCTCTGAGTTATTAAACACTCAAGGACAC
Source organism: Triticum aestivum (assembly GCF_018294505.1). NCBI lineage: Eukaryota > Viridiplantae > Streptophyta > Magnoliopsida > Poales > Poaceae > Triticum > Triticum aestivum. The sequence goes on from NC_057803.1 coordinate 110,852,642, forward strand.
CGGTAACTGAACCGAGTCCACACTCCAATTCAGTAACTCTAAGTAATTTTCGTTGCTTATGAGTTTAATAATCCTTCAAGTCATTCCTAGCCTGACCGCTATATCATTATTGTGCTAAAAATTTAACTGTGCTACCTGGTCCTTTTTCCCGGAGCACAAATTTCGACGGTGAGCTAATCTTGCGTCGGTCTTCCTCGTCATATCATTTCTCCCTGAACAGCAAACTTGATTTTGAGTTTGTGTCATACCCATGGTTCCAATAACCTTTCGCTTCATCATTCCTTTGACTTCATGTCATCGCCGATTGTTTACATCTTCGTGGAGCCTCTCGACAAAATTTGTCGTGGTCGTCAAACAACATTTTGATTCCTTCCAGAATATCAACCAAATGGATGATGACAAGTAACCATCCTTGTCCCTCGATGATTTGTGTTATCACCGACAACACTATTGCTTTCCCTCCAACACAAACTTGTTCGTGTTTGGTGTTATACCTGGAGACCCGTGCTACCCAGCAATTATTCTTTGATACCTTGGAGTATTACCATCTTTTATGTCAAGAATGTCATGAGAATTTCACCACCTCCTAAGAATTCTTGATACAGGTAATACTTATCACCATCACCTTTCTTTCTTGGTCCCCGTGTCGGATCTAACCGGGATACCAAAAGGTGAATGGTGTTGATTGGATTCTTCCCTTCTAGCAACCCTATTGCTTTGAAGTTAATGGTTGAACGTTCATTCTTAGACTATTGATCACTGAATCACCATTCTAACATTTGATCATGCTACCTAAGGCCCTACTTTGGGCACCCTTTTCCACTAATGTTTAATTGTGTATGTTTTTCCTTGAGCATACATCATTATATCATTTGATCCGACAAATCTTATCTCCTTGTTCACATAACTGTGGAAATCCATCTTTTTGGATAATTATCGCTTTGTCCATCAGCCACCTCCTCATCCTCTCCTTGGCTTAATGGTGAATCCCTTCGTGTATCCAGAGTCTGGCCTTTGATTGAAGACCATGCAATGCTATCTCGAAGCATGTCTGTGGTACTCTAATTTTCAACAAGAACATTTGAAGCCCCGTGCTAAATGTTTCTTGCTCTATTGTCCAAACACCGTTGTATGGTTGATGTCATGAAATTTTTCTCCCCTTACCTAAAGAGTTTTCTACATTATATCCTGTCATGGATAATATGTTCTGCTTGTCCTTGGGAAGAATATACTCTTGAAATATGTGTTTAAACACATTTTCCTTTCCATTGTTCTGTTTAAACCTGATAATCACTTTTCCTTTCCATTGGTTTGTTTAAACCTTGTTGTGATCTATATTGTATAAGTAGTAATATATCCCTGCTTATGTAAACACCTCATTGTACCACTCTGTTGGAAAGACCCTGTTACTTTTGTTGATGGCATTCCGGTAACCACCGACAGACGAGAATCTTGCCTACTGGTCCACCTCGTTCAATGAGCAGGAAGATGGTTCTCTTCTTCCCTCGCCCTTGGTACTGATGTGTTGCCGACATGACCGACAGACTATCCTATGACATGCCTTGCTTACATGATCGTGCAAGATGTCACCGACCTTCCTACTTTTAACCACATGGTGGGACCATAACCTATAGTTCCACAGGATCGAAACCTGACTCTCCTGTACACCTTGTTAACAAAGTTATCCCTTGCTCTTGGTTTCGTAGGTAATTCACGAGCCACCTTCCTAGTGCTCCATTCTGGTATCAGACACAATACTTACTCTCACAGCTCTGAACCCTTTCACACTATGGTTCAGACTTTGAGCAACTATCTATCCGCTTGGAACCTCTTATTGTACCTTCGTACCTTACTCTCGATGTACTTTATATGTTCAATTCGAGAGATAATCTTATGCTCATTTCATAGGTTAACCCCAGATTGTTTCCCTCAAAAGAATTCTGTCGTAGCTGAGCTGCCCCTTACCTATCCGTAAGTACGTTGGAGTTCCCGAAGAAAAGGACGACTTCACCATGATGACCTAGAGCAGAGAAATGAAGACGTCAATGTAATGGATCGACCTGTTCGAGAAGAGCAACCAAGACCGAGAAGATCCATTAGATTTTCGTAACCCAATCCCTCCCCCTTACTCCCCTCCTAAATCACGGGACGAGATTTCTTGTAGTGGAGGAGAATTGTGACACCCCGATAGTTAAGCTACAGTAAACCCTTGCTAATCATGCTAGGTCATCATAATTAAACTTTTGCTAAACCTCACTTGTTTCAAACCGAGATCAAATTCAAATACAAATAACAAGTCAAATTAGTATTTCTTTAAACTATCAAATAAAAAAATTCGATGAGTGGCAAATATTCACTAAGTAATGAACATGTTGGAACCAACCTCATTTGGTTTCCCTAATTGCCCCTGGAATTCATTTAGTGGAATAACAAGATTAAATAAGAGCATTTTAATTCAACTATAAATTAGAACAGTTCCAATTGGCCTCAAACTTTTCGCGCAACCTTATAGTGTGCAAAGTTTCATAATTAACAAAATTCACTTGGCAGCTAAAATAAATAGAAAATTATAAACAAAAGGAAAAGAAAGCACAAAACAGAAAAGAAAACTAACCAAAAAAAAGAAAAGGAAAAGGACCCCCCCTAGGCTCCGGCCTAGCAAGCCATCAACCCCACTGGGCCAACCCACCAGGCCCAGCCGGCCACAGCTTATCCCCTCGCCCCCGCAAACCCTAACCCCGCGACCCCCACTCCTCCCACTCTCCCCCCGATTGGATCGGGGGCTCGACCCGCCTCGTCGCCGCGCTGACGTTGTCCGGAGCCCGCGCCGCCGTGTGGACCTCGCCGGACGCCATCGCTGGCCTGCCTCCTCTCCGTCACGCCATCTTCGTCTCCTCCCTGCGCCCCACTGCCTCGTTCCCTGCATCCGCGGTGAGGCTCGCCCGCTCCGGCCACCGCCTTGCCACACCGCTCGTGCCGTCCCGCAGCCCCGCTCGCGTGCTGCCCCACGCCCGCATGGCCACTCACCGGCCCGACCGCACCACCCCATCACCCCCTGCTGCCTGCGCTACCGCCCGACTCGCGCATGCGCTCGCACCACACCTCACGCTCGCACTTGCCCTGCATCCCCGCCACACCTCCCTGCTCTGCCGCTCGCCGCACTGGCTCCTCGATGCTACTGCTGCCCCGCCATGCGCGCGCATGACACTGCCTCTGCCTACGACTGCTACGTCCGCGGCCACCGCTGCCTCCCTGCTGCTCCCTCGCGCCACTGCTGCCTGTCGCCCCCTGCGCCGCTTGCACTCTCGCGCGCCTCGACCGTGCTGCGGCGCCGCACCCTCGCCCCCGCACGCGCCCATGGCCGCGCGTGGCCGCCGCTGCCCGTCCCTTGCCGCGGCTCTGCTCCGGCCAAGCCGATGCACGCCGCCACTCGTCGTGCGTCCGCCGGCGCCCCGCCGCCCCTACACCGCCTCCGGCCTCCTCCGGCGACCGCCCGCTTCGCTACGGCCCCGTCCCGTCGTGGCCTCGCCGGCGCATGCTAGCCATCACCCGGTGGCCTCGCCCTGTCGCACCCCCCTACGGGCAACCACATGTCGCGCCCGTGACCCACCGCCCGTTAGGGCCCCTGGCCCAATGACAGTCGGGGCCCATCCCAGAATGTTTTAGAAAAATAAAAATAAAATAGGAATTAAAAAATAATAAAATAAATTTAATTAATTAAATTAATTAAGTTAATTAATCCAATTATTAACCTGTTAGTTTAAATAAATAGTAATTAGTTTAACCTAAACCCTAATTAACCTAACAGTGTATGACACGTGGGTCCCACTGGACCCACATATCAGTTTTGACCTAGTCAACTGCACTGTTGACTGCCGATGTCAGCATGCACTATTCTGGATAATGTTGATTTAAAATAATTAAATAAATACAAAAAATGATTAAATCTTTTAAAATTAATATAAACTAAACCGTAGCTCGGATGGAAAAACTTTGTACATGAAAGTTGCTCAGAACAACGAGACGAATCTGGATACGCAGCCCGTTCGTCCGTCACACATCCCTAGCATAGCAAACACGCAACTTTCCCCCTCCGGTTCGTCTGTCCGAAAACGCGAAACACCGGGAATACTTTCCCGGATGTTTTCCCCCTTCACCGGTACCATCTCGTACCGCGTTAGGGCATGCCTAGCACCACGCTTTGTCATGTCATGCATCGTCATGCATTTGTTTGCATTGTATTTATTGTTCCTTCCCCCTCTTCTCTCGCTAGACACCGAGACCGACGCCGCTGCTACCCAGTACGACTACGGTGTTGACGACCCCTCTCTCTTGCCAGAGCAACCTGGCAAGCCCCCCCTTGATCACCAGATATCGCCTACTCTCCTCTATACTGCTTGCATTAGAGTAGTGTAGCATGTTACTGCTTTCCGTTAATCCTATTCTGATGCATAGCCTGTCCTTGCTACTACTGTTGTTACCTTTAACTACAATCCTAATGCTTAGTATAGGATGCTAGTTTATCATCCGTGGCCCTACATTCTTGTCCGTCTGCCATTCTATACTATCGGGCCGTGATCACTCGGGAGGTGATCACCGGTATATACTTATACATAATATATGATACTTGTGGTGATTAAAGTCAGGTCGGCTCGTAGGAGTACCCGCGAGTGATTCCGATGTTGGGGGCTGAAGGGGCAGGTGGCTCCATCCCGGTAGAGGTGGGCCTAAGTTCCCGAAGGCCCCCGATGGTTACTTTGTGGCGGAGCGACAGGGAAGGTTGAGACAACCTAGGAAAGAGGTGGGCCTAGCCCTGGTCGGCGTCCATGGTTATATAAAAATAACATGCTTAACGAGATCTTGGTATTTGATCTGAGTCTGGCTACTGGCCTATACGCACTAACCATCTACGCGGGGACAGTTATGGGCACTCGATGTCGTGGTATCAGCCGAAGCCTTCGTGACGTCAGCGACTGAGCGGCGCGTGCCGGGTTGGACCGCGTAACGCAACTTCCTTTGTAATGGAGGTTGCTAAGTCTGTTCTCCGGCCGTGTACGCAACATGCAGGTGTGCAATGGGCGATGGGCCTAGACCCCTGCGCCATAGGATTTAGACCGGCGTGCTGATCTTTCTGTTGTGCCTAGGTAGGGCTGCGACGTGTTGATCTTCCGAGGCCGGGCATGACCCAGAAAAGTGTGTCCAGACAAAGGGGATCGAGCGTCTTGGGAAATGTGGTGCACCCCTGCAGGGAAGTTGATCTATTCGAATAGCCATGTCCCTCGGTAAAAGGACGACCCAGAGTTGTACCTTGACCTTATGACAATTAGAACTGGATACTTAATAAAACACACCCTTCAAAGTGCCAGATACAACCAGTGATCGCTCTCTCACAGGGTGACGAGGGCAGGATCATCGGTTAGGATTGTGCTACACGATGCTACTTGGTGAACTTACCATCTACTCTCTTCTCCTGCTGCAAGATGGAGGTTACCAGAAGCGTAGTCTTCGATAGGACTAGTTATCCCCCTCTTATTCCGGCATTCTGCAGTTCAGTCCACATATGTTACACCCTTTTCCATTTGATACCAATGCATACATATGTAGTGTAGCTCCTTGCTTGTGAGTACTTTGGATGAGTACTCACGGTTGCTTTGCTCCCCCTTTTTCCCTTTCTATACTCGATTGTTGCGACCAGACGTTGGAGCCCAGGAGCCACACCACTGTCGACGACTACTACTACTACTACTCGGGAGGTGCCTACTACTACGTGCAGCCCGCTGACGACGACCAGGAGTAGTTTAGGAGGATCCCAGGCAGGAGGCATGCGCCTCTTTCGATCTGTATCCCAGTTTGTGCTAGCCTTCTTAAGGCAAACTTGTTTAACTTATGTCTATACTCAGATATTGTTGCTTTCACTGACTCGTCTATGATTGAGCTCTTGTATTCGAGCCCTCGAGGCCCCTGGCTTGTAATATGATGCTTGTATGACTTATTTTATTTGTAGAGTTGTGTTGTGATATCTTCCCGCGAGTCCCTGATCTTGATCGTACACGTTTGCGTGTATGATTAGTGTACGATTGAATCGGGGGCGTCACATGGCTGTCATGATAGATTCATATGGTAATTTTATTTTCTTTCTAGGAAAGTGTTCCATGCCCTTTTTTAATGGAAATTGAAATCTAATATTCCCTTCCTTCATATCAATAATTGCACCAACCGTTCTAAGGAAAGGTCTACCGAGAATAATAGGGCAAGAAGGATTGCAATCTATATCAAGAACGATAAAATCTACGGGCACATAATTCCTATTTGCAACAATAAGAACATCATTAATTCTTCCCATAGGTTTCTTAATAGTGGAATCCGCAAAATGTAAGTTTAGAGAGCAATCATCAAAATCATGGAAATCTAGTAAATCACACAAAGTTTTGGGAATAGTAGAGCCACTAGCACCCAAATCACACAAAGCATAAAACTCATAATTTTTAATTTTAATCTTAATAGTTGGTTCCCACTCATCATAAAGTTTTCTAGGGATAGAAACTTCCAATTCAAGTTTTTCTTCATAAGGTTGCTCTCCAAAGATGATAAATAATATTTTTTGGTATTTTTGGTAAAGTAAATAAAGTAAAAGCAAAGCAATAATAAAGTGATGGAGATTGATATGATGAGAAAGAGACCCGGGGGCCATAGGTTTCACTAGTGGCTTCTCTCAAGAGCATAAGTATTCTACGGTGGGTGAACAAATTACTGTTGAGCAATTGACAGAATTGAGCATAGTTATGAGAATATCTAGGTATGATCATGTATATAGGCATCACGTCCGAGACAAGTAGACCGAAACGATTCTGCATCTACTACTATTACTCCACTCATCGATCGCTATCCAGCATGCATCTAGAGTATTAAGTTAAAAACAAAGTAACACCTTAAGCAAGATGACATGATGTAGAGGGATAATTTCATGCAATATGATAAGAACCCCATCTTGTTATCCTCGATGGCAACAATACAATACATGCCTTGCTACCCCTTCTGTCATTGGGAAAGGACACCGCAAGATTGAACCCAGAGCTAAGCACTTCTCCCATGGCAAGAACAACCAATCTAGTAGGCCAAACCAAACTGATAATTCGAAGAGACTTGCAAAGATAACCAATCATACATAAAAGAATTCAGAGAAGATTCAAATATTATTCATAGATAGACTTGATCATAAACCCACAATTCATCGGTCTCAACAAACTCACCGCAAAAAGAAGATTACATCTAATAGATCTCCACAAGAGAGAGGGAGAACATTGTATTGAGATCCAAAAAGAGAGAAGAAGCCATCTAGCTACTAGCTATGGACCCGTAGGTCTGAAGTAAACTACTCACACTTCATCGGAGGGGCTTGGATGATGATGTAGAAGCCCTCTATGATCGATGCCCCCTCCGGCGGAGCTCCGGAACAGGCCCCAGGATGGGATCTCGTGGATACAGAAAGTTGCGGCGATGGAATTAGGTTTTTGGCTCCGTCTCTGGTCATTTGGGGGTACGTGGATATATATAGGAGGAACAAGTACGTCGGTGGAGCTTCGAGGGGCCCACGAGGCAGGGGGCGCGCCCTAGGGGGGGCGCCCCTACCCTCATGACCACCTCGTGGATTTCTTGACGGAGGGTCCAAGTCTCCTGGATCTTATCTGATGAGAAAATCACATTTCCGAAGGTTTCATTCCGTTTGGACTCCGTTTGATATTCCTTTTCTTCGAAACCCTAAAACAAGCAAAAAACATCAATTCTGGGCTGGGCCTCCGGCTAATAGGTTAGTCCCAAAAATAATATAAAAGTGGAAAATAAAGCCCAATAATGTCTAAAATAGTAGATAATATAGCATGGAGCAATCAAAAATTATAGATACGTTGGAGACGTATCATGCCTCCCTCGGCCGAATCTAAAAGATTTCTAGAAGCAAAATTCAATCCGGCATAAAAATTTCGTATAATCATCCATAAATTCAAACCATGTGTAGGGCAATTATGTATCATTAATTTCATCCTCTCCCAAGATTATGCAACATGATCAATTTGCTTAAAATTCATAATATCGTTTCTAAGAGAGATGATCTTAGCGGGAGGAAAATACATAGAGATAAAAGCACCTTTGCACTTATTCCATGAATCAATACTATTGTTAGGCAAGGACGAAAACCAAGCTTTAGCACGATCTCTAAGTGAAAACGGAAATAGCTTAAGTTTAACAATATCATTATCCACATCTTTCTTCTTTTGCATATCACACAAATCAACAAAGTTGTTTAGATGGGTAGCGGCATCTTCACTAGGAAGGCCAGAAAATGGATCTTTCATGACAAGATTCAGCAAAGCAGTATTAATTTCACAAGATTCAGCATCGGTAAGAGGAGCAATCAGAGTGCTAATAAAGTTATTATTGTTGGTATTGGCAAAGTCACACAATTTAGTATTATCTTGAGCCATCGTGACAAGCAAGCAATCCAACACACAAGCAAACAAGCGAAGAAAAGGCGAACGGAAAGAGAGGGCGAAAGGAAAAGAGGGCGAATAAAACGGCAAGGGTGGAGTGGGGGAGAGGAAAACGAGAGGCAAATGGCAAATAATGTAATGCGAAGGATAAGAGTTGTGATGGGTACTTGGTATGTCTTGACTTGGCGTAGATCTCCCCGGCAACGGCGCCAGAAATCCTTCTTGCTACCTCTTGAGCATGTGTTGGTTTTCCCTTGAAGAGGAAAGGGTGATGCAGCAAAGCAGCGTAAGTATTTCCCTCAGTTTTTGAGAACCAAGGTATCAATCCAGTAGGAGACCATGCGCGAGTCACCTCATACCTACACAAACAAATAAGAACCTCGCAACCAACGCGATAAAGGGTTTGTCAATCCCTTCACGACCACTTGCAAGAGTGAGATCTGATAGAGATAATAATAATAAGATAAATATTTTTGGTATTTTTATGATATAGATTGAAAGTAAAGATAGCAAAATAAAATAGATTGGAAACTTGTATGATGGAAAATAGACCCGGGGGCCATAGGTTTCACTAGTGGCTTCTCTCAAGATAGCATAAGTATTACGGTGGGTGAACAAATTATTGTCGAGCAATTGATAGAAAAGCGAATAATTATGAGAATATCTAGGTATGATCATGTATATAGGCATCACGTCCGTGACAAGTAGACCGACTCCTGCCTGCATCTACTACTATTACTCCACACATCGACCGCTATCCAGCATGCATCTAGAGTATTAAGTTCATAAGAACGGAGTAATGCCTTAAGCAAGATGACATGATGTAGAGGGATAAACTCATGTAATATGATATAAACCCCATCTTTTTATCCTTGATGGCAACAATACAATACGTTTTGTTTCCCTTTCTTTCACTGGGATCGAGCACCGCAAGATTGAACCCAAAGCTAAGCACTTCTCCCATTGCAAGAAAGATCAATCTAGTAGGCCAAACCAAACTGATAATTCGAAGAGACTTGCAAAGATAACCAATCATACATAAAAGAATTTAGAGAAGATTCAAATATTGTTCATAGATAAACTTGATCATAAACCCACAATTCATCGGATCTCAACAAACACACCGCAAAAGAAGATTACATCTAATAGATCTCCAAGAGAATCGAGGAGAACTTTGTATTGAGATCCAAAGAGAGAGAAGCCATCTAGCTAATAACTATGGACCCTAAGGTCTGAGGAAAAATACTCACACATCATCGGAGGGGCCATGCAGTTGATGTTGAGGCCCTCTGTGATCAATGCCCCCTCCGGCGGAGCTCCGGAAAAGGCCTCAAGATGGGATCTCTTGGGTACAGAAGGTTGTAGTGGTGGAAATAGGGTTTCATGGTGCTCCTGGATGTTTTCGAGGTATGGGAATATATATAGGAGGAAGAAGTAGTTCGGTGGAGCCACGAGGGTTAAGGGCGCGCCCAGGGGGGTAGGCGTGCCCGCTGCCTCGTGGCCGCCTCGTTGGTTGCTTGACGTCCACTCCAAGTCCTCTGGGTCACGTTTGTTCCAAAAACATGCTCCCGAAGGTTTCATTCCGTTTGGACTCCGTTTGATATTCTTTTTCCGCAAAACACTGAAATAGGCAAAAAAAACAGCAATTTGGGCTGGGCCTCCGGTTAATAGGTTAGTCCCAAAAATAATATAAAAGTGTATACATAAGCCCATTAAACATCCAAAACGGAATATATAATAGCATGGAGCAATAAAAAATTATAGATACTTTGGAGACATACCATCCAACGGCCCGGAGCCTGCACGCAGCCTGCCCACTGAATTCCTTCTAGAAGACCACATCCGAGGGCTGTCATTTGGCTCCAGGGTATGGTCGGACGACTGACGTTCGGAGCTAGGGTTAGGCAAAACCCCGCGGGGTTTAGAGGGGTTTTGAGCTGGTCAACGGGGTTACGAAAGCTTTGACTGAGCATAACTAATTTAAAAAAATGAAAAAATATGAAACCTTCGCCGTTCATTGTTTATAAGACACACTAACGAGGAAAAATACCAAACTTGGTCTATGGTCATTTTCATGAAGAAACCCTAGCTGGCACGATCGAGGTCAAATGAGCACCATTAATTTAAAAAAAATCCAAAAATATGAAACCTGCGCACAATGTTGTCTTATGTGACATGTTACCAACCAAAAATCATAAACTTGGTCTATGGTCATTTTCATGAGAAAACCTTCACACATATGAGCTATCACCTACAAGATTTCATAGAGTTAAAGGAGATGAGGTAGGGTTACCTTCTATTTTTGAAAAATTCAAAAAAATAAAAAAAATCACCAAATCTTTATTTCAAAGTGAATAAGAAGGATGTGAACTTAGTTTTACATTTTCATATTTTAAACGTGTTTTTAATAGTTTTTATATTAAAGCATATTTTTCAAAAGGAAATGTAAAAATATGAAGATTAATTCAAAAAATAGTGAGACTTCGAATCTACACTATATAGATTGATTAGGTGTTAATACAAAACATTTGCCTCATTTAGAGTAGGTCCAAAAAAACTTGATTACAAATGGGTTGTTTACCCTAGCATGGGAGCTCATTTGGAGCATATTTCTCAAATTCAAATTTTTGTGACCTCCTCTAAATCACCTCAAATTTTGCACACATGATCTCCTACACAAACATAGATAGTTTGCCAAGTTTTTTTTGCATTTTCTTGAATTTACACAAACATACATAGATAATTTGCTAGTGGGAAAAAGCATGCATTTGATTTGATTAATAAACATGAGACCAATAACATGTGTGATCAGTGAAGCAACACTGGAACGACATGTGTGATCAGTGAAGCAACACTGAAACAACATGTCTGGTCAGTGAAGCAACACTGAAACAACATGTTTGATCATTGCAGCACCTAAACTCTAGTTCGCAACATCTAAACAGAACTAACCATACACCATACACAAATATAAGGACACACAAATATAGATAGAATAATATGTTACTAGCATCACCATAGATTAAGTTCACACCATAAACTGTCACATTAAGTTTACCATAAGTAACCGGACCCTAAGTACCCAAAAGATTAAGATTCAGTTCACATCATCACACCATCACAACATCATCACATCACTTCATGCCGGAGTCAGGGCCTTCGCGAGCGCAGCATGCTGCCCCTGATCATGTAGTCCTCCTCGCGGATCGCTACATCCTCCGCATGAGACAGAAGGTGATTGAAGCGGCCATCCTTGGGCTTTGGCTTGGTGGTGCAGTACGGGCAGTGCCACTTCTTGAACTTGCGATTGTAGAAGGAAGCAACTCCCTTGGCCTTGATCTTATGCACCTCCTTGGCTGTGAAGGACGCGACGTTTCCCTTATACATATCATCTCTAGAATCATACTGCACACATGAATGAATTGCATTAATACATTATAGATTCATATACACCATGTCAAAGGAACTAAATGAACAAGGGATAGGCTTACCTCATATTCACAATCATCACTACACGCCCCCTCGTACGGGTTGTAGTCGTCCAGCTTCCTCTTTCTCCCCCTCCCAACCATCATCCTCCTGAATATACAATTACATCCATCACTAGTAGCCAATTGAAAATTTAGATATGCACACATGACACATTGATCATAGGGCAAATATTCCCAATATCAGAAATGTTTTAGAAGTGGGATTTTTTATTTCTGTGCCCCTTAGCTCTATGCATTCAAAAACCATATCCATCACTAGTATATCAATGTATTAGATTTGTACACACATTGATCAAAAACCCCCAATATGACATTCAAATAACACATTGATCATTGGTCATGCACACACATTGAATCAAATTTATATACTAATGAATCAAAAACCCCAATATGACAAATTGACACACATTGAATCAAATTTATAACTTCTTAATCAATGGATTCCATTTGGGCATATGCCATTCAAAACCCCAGTCTGAGTAGCATTCAAAAAAATCTAATAGGGACCCAATCTAAGGCAACGAAACTGAGTAGCATTAAAACCCCAATCTGTGAGCACTAAAAACAAATCTAATAAGCATCATAGCATTAAAAATACCAATCTGTTCACAACATCTAGCATTTTTTCAACGAATTTATCCAAATCCCAATTCTAAAAACCCCAATCATTGCAGCACCTAAAATCATAGTTCACAACATAGCATTTTGCAACGAATCTATTCAACAAACTCTAGTCCAAAAACCCTCGTCCCCCAACCCATACCCTACAAAAAAACCTGGACCGTCCATCAAACCAACTACTCTAACCATCTAAACTACTGTATGAATCACAATCTAACCAATGCACCTAGGGAGCAATTAACTCTACAAGCTAAGCAAGTGCAAATACCTCCTCCTCCGCGGCAGGCGGCGCAATGGGGGCATCTGGATGGACTGCGCTGCTCGACGCCTTCACCTTCTACAGCAATGAGGCGGAGCCCGCCACATCCTCAGCGGTTGCAAGTTTCCCCGCACCGCCATGGGCGCCGCCGACATCCGCGGTCACTGCGCCTGGACCCTGCAGCTCCACCACATCTCCAGCCGCTGCTCCGGCGTCGCCACGAGCATCGGCCATCTGACGGATGGAGGCGGTGAAGGTGAGGAAGAGGATGCAGTGGGGGAGAGCGAGACGGTGCGGTGGAGGCAGTGGAGGAGAGCGAGACGACGCCGGTGGGGGAGAGGACGACGATGCGGCAGGGAGGGGATTTGGGGGAAAATGGTTGGGGCGATGGAGGTGGTTGCCCTCTTTATATGATGTGACATTTCGGGCATGTCCATGGACATGTGCTACCCCACGACCGCGGTCTTGCATGCGCCCACGTATACGCCGCCCCACTCATCAGCTAACAGTCAAAGGCATTTACCCGACGACAATGTCCGTTATAACCTTTTCTGAGGGTTTCGGGCAAGGGAGTGGGGAAAAGTGAGAAAAACTTAACAGAGTGGGGATGAATGAGTAGAGCTAAGGAACCAGGGGCACAGAAATACAAATACCTTGTTTAATTTCCCTTCGTGCTTACCAAAGGATGATTGCTATGATGATATTTATGATCCCGTTGATTCTTTTGAAATATCCATTTTTGATGATGCTTGCTATGCTTGTAGCCAAGATGCCAATATGAATTATGCTTATGGAGATGAACTTTCTATAGTTCCTTATGTTAAACATGAAATTGTTGCTATTGCACCCATGCATGATAGTCCTATTGATATGTCTCCAGCATATCTATAATTTTTGATTGTTCCATGCTATATTATATCCTGTTTTGGACATTATTGGGCTTTATTATACACTTTTATATTATTTTTGGGACCAACCTATTAACCGGAGGCCCAGCCCAGAATTGATATTTTTTGCCTATTTCAGAGTTTGGAAGAAAAAGAATATCAAACAGAGTCCAAAGGAATGAAACCTTCGGGAACGTGATTTTCGGAACGAACATGATCCAGAGGACTTGGACCTTACGTCAAGACATCAACCAGGAAGGCACGAGGTAGGGGGGCGCGCCTACCCCCCATGTGCGCCCTCCACCCTCGTGGGGCCCATGTTGCTCCACCGACATACTTCTTCCTCCTATATATACCTACGTACCCCCAAACTACCAGATACGGAGCCAAAACCCTAATTCCACCGTTGTAACTTTCTGTATCCGTGAGATCCCATCTTGGGGCCTTTTCCAGAGCTCCGCCGAAGGGGGCATCGATCACGGAGGGCTTCTACATCAACACTATAGCCTCTCTGATGAAGTGTGAGTAGTTTAATTCAGACCTTCGGGTCCATAATTATTAGCTAGATGGCCTCTTCTCTCTTTTTGGATCTCAATACAAAGTTCTGCCCCTCTCTTGTGGAGATCTATTCGATGTAATCTTCTTTTTGCGGTGTGTTTGTTGAGACCGATGAATTGTGGGTTTATGATCAAGTTTATCTATGAACAATATTTGAATCTTCTCTGAATTCTTTTATGTATGATTGGTTATCTTTGCAAGTCTCTTCGAATTATCAGTTTGGTTTGGCCTACTAGCTTGATCTTTCTTGCAATGGGAGAAGTCCTTAGCTTTGGGTTCAATCTTGTGGTGTCCTTTCCTAGTGACAGTAGGGGCAGCAAGGCACGTATTGTATTGTTGCCATCGAGGATAAAAAATGGGGTTTATATCATATTGCATGAGTTTATCCCTCTACATCATGTCATTTTGCTTAAAGCGTTACTCTATTCTCTTGAACTTAATACTCTAGATGCATGCTGGATAGCGGTCGATGTGTGGAGTAATAGTAGTAGATGCAGGTAGGAGTCGGTCTACTTGTCTCGGACGTGATGCCTATATACATGATCATACCTAGATATTCTCATAACTATGCTCAATTTTGTCAATTGTTCAACAGCAATTTGTATACCCACCGTAATACTTATGCTCTCGAGAGAAGCCACTAGTGAAATCTATGGCCCCCGGTTCTATTTTCCATCATATTAATCTTCCGTCAACAAGCTATTTCCTTTTCCGTTTATTTTGCTTTCTTTACTTTGCATCTTTATCTTAAAAATACCAAAAATATTATCTTATCATATCTATCAGATCTCACTTTCGTAAGTGACTGTGAAGGGATTGACAACCCCTTTATTGCATTAGTTGCAAGGATTTTATTTGTTTGTGTAGGTGCAAGGGACTCGTGCGTGGACTTGATACGTCTCCAACGTATCTATAATTTTTGATTGCTCCATGCTATATTATCTACTGTTTTGGACATTATTGGGCTTTATTATACACTTTTATATTATTTTTGGGACTAACCTATTAACCGGAGGCCCAGCCCAGAATTGTTGTTTTTTGCCTATTTTAGGGTTTCGAAGAAAAGGAATATCAAACGAAGTCCAAAAGGAATGAAACCTTCGGGAACGTGATTTTTGGAACGAACAAGATCCAGGAGACTTGGACCCTACGTCAAGCAACCAACAGGGAGGCCACGAGGTAGGGGGGCGCGCCTACCCCCCCCCCCAGGCGCGCCCTCCACCCTCTTGGGCCCCCTGTTGCTCCACCGACGTACTTCTTCCTCCTATATATACCTACGTACCCCCAAACGATCAGATACGGGGCCAAAACCCTAATTCAATCGCCGAAACTTTCTGTATCCACGAGATCCCATCTTCGGGCCTATTCCGGAGCTCCACCGGAGAGGGGCATCGATCACGAAGCGCTTCTACATCAACACCATAGCCTCTCCGATGAAGTGTGAGTAGTTTACCTCAGACCTACGGGTCCATAGTTATTAGCTAGATGGCTTCTTCTCTCTTTTTGGATCTCAATACAAAGTTCGCCCCCTCTCTTGTGGAGATCTATTCGATGTAATCTTCTTTTGCGGTGTGTTTGTTGAGACCGATGAATTGTGGGTTTATGATCAAGTTTATCTATGAACAATATTTGAATCTTCTCTGAATTCTTTTATGTATGATTGGTTATCTTTGCAAGTCTCTTCTAATTATCAATTTGGTTTGGCCTACTAGATTGATCTTTCTTGCAATGGGAGAAGTGCTTAGCTTTGGGTTCAATCTTGCGGTGTCCTTTCCCAGTGACAGTAGGGGCAGCAAGGCACGTATTGTATTGTTGCCATCGAGGATAACAAGATGGGTTTTTTTATCATATTGCATGAATTTATCCCTCTACATCATGTCATCTTGCTTAAGGCGTTACTCTATTCTTATGAACTTAATACTCTAGATGCATGCTGGATAGCGGTCGATGTGTGGAGTAATAGTAGTAGATGCAGGCAGGAGTCGGTCTACTTGTCTCGGACGTGATGCCTATATACATGATCATACCTAGATATTCTCATAACTATGCTCAATTCTGTCAATTGCTCAACAGTAATTTGTTCACCCACCGTATAATACCTATGCTCTTGAGAGAAGCCACTAGTGAAACCTATGGCCCCGGGTCTATCTTCATCATATTAAATCTTCCAATACTTAGTTATTTCCATTGCCTTTTATTTTACTTTGCATCTTTATCATAAAAATACCAAAAATATTATCTTATCATATCTATCAGATCTCACTCTCGTAAGTGACCGTGTAGGGATTGACAACCCCTTATCGCATTGGTTGCGAGGATTTATTTGTTTTGTGCAGGTGCGAGGGACTCACGCGTAGCCTCCTACTAGATTGATACCTTGGTTCTCAAAAACTGAGGGAAATACTTATGCTACTTTGCTGCATCACCCTTTCCTCTTCAAGGGAAAACCAACGCAGTGCTCAAGACGTAGCAAGAAGGATTTCTGGCGCCGTTGCCGGGGAGGTCTACGCAAAAGTCAAACATACCAAGTACCCATCACAAACCCTTATCTCCCGCATTACATTATTTGCCATTTGCCTCTCGTTTTCCTCTCCCCCACTTCACCCTTTCTGTTTTATTCTCCCTCTCTCTCTCTCTATCCCCCCTCTCTTTCCTGTTCGCCTCTTTTCTGTTTGCTTGTCTTTATGGCTAGTCCCTTATCTGCTCCTTTGTCTGCCGAGTTTGAGGTTCTTCACTTCAAACAAAGGCAAGGAGAAAATTTAAAAGATGCTTGGTTTAGAATGATGGAATCTTATCGTAATTGTACCCTAGAGGTGAGTTTTAGAATTTTGCTTCGCAACTTTCATGTTGGACTAAATATGTCTCATAGACAACTTTTGGATTGTGTTGCCAAAGGCAATATTATTGAAATTGATCCCAGTATTGTGCATGAAATTATAGAAGGTATAGTAGGAACTCTACCTCAACAAAAGGGGCCTCATCATACCCAAGAGGAAACGCAAGTTTTTGAGAAAATTTGCAAAGTAACTAAGATTTTACAAAAGTCTCTTGAACCTCTTAAGAGCGTTAGCGGGAATCTCCACCGCATGAATATGTTGATTACCCTTTGCAATAAGCGGTTGGACTCTTTATATCTCAAGATTTCCGAATATGAAGGGAAACATAAAGAACCTCCCGGATTCGAGCATAACTCCACTAAAAGAATTAAGAATCAAGATGATAATACCTAGATCTATCCTTGCTTTTTATGCCTAGTTAGCGACCTTAAACGATAGCGCTTGTTGGGAGGCAACCCAATTTTATTTCTATTCCTTGCTTTTTCCTCCTATTTAGTAATAAATAATTTATATATCCTCTGTTTTGGTTGTTTTTTGTGTTTAATTAGTGTTTGTGCCAAGTAGAACCGTTGGGAAGACTTGGGGAAAGTCTTGTTAATCTTGCTGTAAAAAAAACAGAAACTTCAGCGCTCACGAGAAGTGCTGCCATTTTTATTTGGAAAGTGCTATTTAGTTAATTCTTTTTGTAGATAATTAATAGATAAATTCCTCACGTCCAGCAATTTATTTTACAATTTTTGGGGTTCCAGATCGTGCGCTAGCTACAGACTACTACAGACTGTTCTGTTTTTGACAGATTCTGTTTTTCATGTGTTGTTTGCTTATTTTGATGAATCTATGGCTAGTAAAATAGTTTATAAACCATAGAAAAGTTGGAATACAGTAGGTTTAACACCAATATAAATAAATAATGAGTTCATTACAGTACCTTGAAGTGGTCTTTTATTTTCTCTCGCTAACGGAGCTCACGGGATTTTCTACTTTAAGTTTTGTGTTGTGAAGTTTTCAAGTTTTGGGTAAAGATTTGATGGATTATGGAACAAGGAGTGGCAGGAGACTAAGCTTGGGGATGCCCATGGACACCTAAAAGCCAAAGCTTGGGGATTCCCCGGAAGGCATCCCCTCTTTCGTCTACTTCTATCGGTAACTTTACTTGGAGCTATATTTTTAATCACCACATGATATGTGTTTTGCTTGGAGCGTCTTGTATGATTTGAGTCTTTGCTTTTTAGTTTACCACAATCATCTTTTATGTACACACCTTTTGAGAGAAACACATATGACTCGGAAATTATCAGAATACTCTATGTGCTTCACTTATATCTTTTGAGTTATATAGTTTTGCTCTAGTACTTCACTTATATCTTTTAGAGCACAGTGGTGGATTTGTTTTATAGAAACTATTGATCTATCATGCTTCACTTAGATTATTTTGAGAGTCTTAAATAGCATGGTAATTTTCTTAAATAATCCTAATATGCTAGGTATACAAGATTAATAATAAAATTCTCTTATGAGTGTGTTGAATACTAAGAGAAGTTTGATGCTTGATGATAGTTTTGAGATATGGAGGTAGTGATATTAAAGTTGTGCTAGTTGAGTAGTTGTGAAATTGAGAAATACTTGTGTTGATGTTTGCAAGTCTCGTAGCAAGCACGTATGGTAAACGTTATGTGACAAATTTGAAACATGAGGTGTTCTTTGATTGTCCTCCTTATGAGTGGCGGTCGGGGACGAGCGATGGTCTTTTCCTACCAATCTACCCCCCTAGGAGCATGCGCGTAGTGCTTGGTTTTTCATGACTTGTAGATTTTTGCAATAATTATGTGAGTTCTTTATGACTAATGTTGAGTCCATGGATTATACGCACTCTCACCCTTCCATCATTGCTAGCCTCTTCGGTACCGTGCATTGCCCTTTCTCACATTGAGAGTTGGTGCAACCTTCGCCGGTGCATCCAAACCCCGTGATATGATACGCTCTTTCACACATAAACCCCCTTATATCTTCCTCAAAACAGCCACCATACCTACCTATTATGGCATTTCCATATCCATTCCGAGATATATTTCCATGCAACTTTCCACCATCCCGTTTATCATGACACGTTCATCATTGTCATATTGCTTTGCATGATCATGTAGTTGACATCGTATTTGTGGCAAAGCCACCGTTCATAATTTTTCATACATGTCACACTTGATTCATTGCATATCCCGGTACACCGCCGGAGGCATTCATATAGAGTCATACCTTGTTCTAGTATCGAGTCGTAATCATTGAGTTGTAAATAAATAGAAGTGTGATGATCATCATTTAATAGAGCATTGTCCCAATAAAAAAAGAGAAAGGCCAAATAAAAATGAAGGCCCAAAAAAAAAGAAATAAAATGGGACAATGCTACTATCCTTTTTCCACACTTGTGCTTCAAAGTAGCACCATGATCTTCATGATAGAGAGTCTCTTGTTTTGTCACTTTCATATACTAGTGGGAATTTTTCATTATAGAACTTGGCTTGTATATTCCAACAATGGGCCTTCTCAAGTGCCCTAGGTCTTCATGAGCAAGCAAGTTGGATGCACACCCACTAGTTTCTTTTGTTGAGCTTTCATACATTTATAGCTCTAGTGCATCTGTTGCATGGCAATCCCTACTCCTTGCATTAACATCAATCGATGAGCATCTCCATGGCTCATTGATTAGCCTCGTTGATGTGAGACTTTCTCCTTTTTGTCTTCTCCACATAACCCCCATCATTATACTCTATTCCACCCATAGTGCTATATCCATGTGTGAAGGTTTATAAAGTTTGAGATTACTAAAGTATGAAACAATTGATTGGCTTGTCATCGGGGTTGTGCATGATGAGAGCATTCTTGTGTGACGAAAATGGAGCATGACTAAACTATATGATTTTGTAGGGATGAACTTTCTTTGGCCATGTTATTTTGAGAAGACATAATTGCTTAGTTAGTATGCTTGAAGTATTATTATTTCTATATCAATATTAAACTTTTATCTTGAATCTTTCGGATCTGAATATTCATGCCAAAATTAAGAAGTATGACATTGAAATTATGCCTAGTAGCATTCCACATCAAAAATTCTGTTTTTATCATTTACCTACTCGAGGACGAGCAGGAATTCAGCTTGGGGATTCTTGATACGTCTCCAACGTATCTATAATTTTTGATTGCTCCATGCTATATTATCTATTGTTTTGGACATTATTGGGCTTTATTATACACTTTTATATTATTTTTTGGACTAACCTATTAACCGGAGGCCCAGCCCTGGATTGCTGGTTTTTTTTGCCTATTTTTGGGTTTTGAAGAAAAGGAATATCAAACGGAGTCCAAACGGAATAAAACCTTCGGGAACGTGATTTTTGGAACGAACAAGATCCAGGAGACTTGGACCCTACGTCAAGCAACCAACAGGGAGGCCACGAGGTAGGGGGGCGCACCTACCCCCCACCCCCCAGGCGCGCCCTCCACCCTCTTGGGCCCCCTGTTGCTCCACCGACGTACTTCTTCCTCCTATATATACCTACGTACCCCCAAACGATCAGATACGGAGCCAAAACCCTAATTCCACCACCGTAAATTTTTGTATCCACGAGATCCCATCTTGGGGCCTGTTCCGATGCTCCGCCGGAGGGGGGCATCGATCACGGAGGGCTTCTACGTCAACACCATAGCCTCTCCGATGAAGTGTGAGTAGTTTACCTCAGACCTATGGCTCCATAGTTATTAGCTAGATGGCTTCTTCTCTCTTTTTGGATCTCAATACAAAGTTCTCCCCCTCTCTTGTGGAGATCTATTCGATGTAATCTTCTTTTGTGGTGTGTTTGTTGAGACCGATGAATTGTGGGTTTATGATCAAGTTTATCTATGAACAATATTTGAATCTTCTCTGAATTATTTTATGTATGATTGGTTATCTTTGCAAGTCTCTTCGAATTATCAGTTTGCATATTGTTGAGACCGATGAATTGTGGGTTTACGATCAAGTTTATCTATGAACAAGATGGTTTTTTTTATCATATTGCATGAATTTATCCCTCTACATCATGTCATCTTGCTTAAGGCGTTACTCTGTTCTTATGAACTTAATACTCAAGATGCATGCTGGATAGCAATCGATGTGTGGAGTAATAGTAGTTGATGCAGGCAGGAGTCGGTCTACTTGTCTCGGACGTGATTCCTATATACATGATCATACCTAGATATTCTCATAACTATGCTCAATTCTGTCAATTGCTCAACAGTAATTTGTTCACCCACCGTAAAATACCTATGCTCTTGAGAGAAGCCACTAGTGAAACAAATGGCCTCCGGATCTATCTTCATCATATTAAATCTTCCAATACTTAGTTTTTTTCATTGCCTTTTATTTTACTTTGCATCTTTATCATAAAAATACCAAAAATATTATCTTATCATATCTATCAGATCTCACTCTCGTAAGTGACCGTGTAGGGATTGACAACCCCTTATCGCGTTGGTTGTGAGGATTTATTTGTTTTTTGTAGGTGCGAGGGACTCGCGCGTACCCTCCTACTGGATTGATACCTTGGTTCTCAAAAATTGAGGGAAATACACCCTTTCCTCTTCAAGGGAAAACCAACGCAGTGCTCAAGAGGTAGCAGGCCTCCTATTGGATTGATACCTTGGTTCTCAAAAACTGAGGGAAATACTTACTCTACTTTGCTGCATCACCCTTTCCTCTTCAAGGGAAAACCAACGCAGTGCTCAAGAGGTAGCACCTATTATCTTTTTGAGTTCTCCCGACTACACTATATCGGAGAAGTTTGCCCTTATTAAGGATTATATTGATGGGTTGCGTTTTACTACTACACATGATGATTTTGATAGATATAATATGCATGTGCTTTCTGCTCCTACTTGCAATTATTATGAGAGAGGAACTACATCTCCGCCTCTCCATGTTTCCAATATGATAAAATTGCAAGAATCTGTTTATACTATGCATTGGCCTTTCCTATGTGTGCATGAATTGTTCTTTTATGACATTCTGATGCATAGGAAGAGAGTTAGAATTCGTCATTACATGATATATGTTGCTTTGTGCTCACTACTAAATCACAAATCATTGTTAATTAAAATTGGCTTTGATATACCTTGGGACCCGGGTGGATTCATTACTTGAGCACCTTATGCCTAGCTTAATGGATTTAAAGAAAGAGCTGCCAGGGAGACAACCCGGAAGTTTTAGAGAGTTATTTATTTATGTTGAGTGCTTTTATATAGTTTAAAAACAAAAAATAAAGAGGGGAACCCAAAACTTTTCAAAAAGGATAGTGAAAGTGAGAGAGACAAGTATTGTTGAAGTGGGGGAGCTCCTTGAACTTTGTTCATGCTCACGGAAACTTTGTGAATCTTGATTACAGAAACTTTTCAACAAAAATAATTATCCCCTTGTACAATTCCATTGTATTATAAAAATAATGTGTCAAGATTTGCCTTTAGGATGTTTACATTGCTTGTTGGTTTGTGCGGTGCAAGACAGAAACTTTGGCTGTAGTGCGCGATTTTACATTTTTTACTGGAACGTTAAACAGTTCTGAAACTTTTTGCAATGTCATCATATACAAATTTTTTATGTTTCCTAATTTTGGCAGAATTTCTGTAGTACCAGAGGTATGGTGAATGTTCAGATTACTACAGACTGTCCTGTTTAAGACAGATTCTGTTTTTGATGCATAGTTTGCTTGTTTTGATGAAACTATCGATTTCTATCAATGGAGTAAGCCATGGAAAAGTTATATTACTGTAGCTACAATGCAAAAAGAAAATATGAATTGGTTTTCAATAGTACTTAGAATAGTGATTTGCTTTATTATACTAACGGATCTTACCGAGTTTTCTGTTGAGTTTTGTGTGGATGAAGTGTTCGAAGATCGAGGAGGTCTCGATGTGAGGAGAAGGAGGAGAGGCAAGAGTTCAAGCTTGGGGATGTGCAAGGCACCCCAAGTAAATATTAAAGGAGACTCAAGCGTCGAAGCTTGGGGATGCCTTGGAAGGCATCTCATCTTTCTTTAACAAATATCGGTATGTTTTCGGATTCGTTTCGTTCATGTGATATGTGCAAATCTTGGAGCGTCTTTTGCATTTAGTTTTCACTTTTCTTTGATGCACCATGCTGGTATGAGATAGTCCTTGGTTGATTTATAGAATGCTCATTACACTTCACTTATATCTTTTGAGTATGGCTTTATAGAATGCTTCATGTGCTTCACTTATATCTTTTGAAGTTTGGATTGCCTGTTTCTCTTCACATAGAAAACCGCCATTTGTAGAATGCTCTTTTGCTTCACTTATATTTGTTAGAGCGTGGGAATATCTTTTGTAGAAAGGATTAAACTCTCTTGCTTCACTTATATCTATTTAGAGAGATGACAAGAACTGGTCATTCACATGGTTAGTCATAAAATCCTACATAAAACTTGTAGATCATTGAATATGATATGTTTGATTCCTTACAATAGTTTTGCGATATAAAGATGGTGATATTAGAGTCATGCTAGTGGGTAGTTGTGGATTGTAGAAATACTTGTGTTGAAGTTTGTGATTCTCGTAGCATGCACGTATGGTGAATCGTTATGTGATGAAGTCGGAGCATGGTTTATTTATTGATTGTCTTCCTTATGAGTGGCGGTCAGGGACGAGCGATGGTCTTTTCCTACCAATCTATCCCCTAGGAGCATACACGTAGTACTTTGTTTCGATGGCTAATAGATTTTTGCAATAAGTATGTGAGTTCTATATTACTAATGTTGAGTCCATGGATTGTACGCACTCTCACCCTTCCATCATTGGTAGCCTCTTCGGTATCGTGCATTGCCCTTTCTCACCTCGAGAGTTGGTGCAGACTCTGCCGGTGCATCCAAACCTCGTGATATGATACGCTCTATAACACATAAGCTTCCTTATATCTTCCTCAAAACAGCCACCATACCTACCTATCATGGCATTTCCATAGCCATTCCGAGATATATTGCCATGCAACTTCCATCATCATCATATACATGACTTGAGCATCATTGTCACATTGCTTTGCATGATCGTAAGATAGCTAGCATGATGTTTTCATGGCTTGTCTGTTTTTTGATGTCATTGCTACGCTAGATCATTGCACATCCCGGTACACCGCCGGAGGCATCCATATAGAGTCATATCTTTGTTCTAGTATCGAGTTGTAAGTAAATAAAAGTGTGATGATCATCATTAATAGAACATTGTCCCATGTGAGGTTATCAGAATAAAAGTGGCCAAAGAACACCCCCCCCCCCAAAAAAATAGAGGCCAAAGAAGCCTAGAAAAAAAGAAAAAAAAAGAAAAAATGAGAGAAAAGAGAGAAGGGACAATGTTACTATCCTTTTACCACACTTGTGCTTCAGAGTAGCACCATGTTCTTCATATAGAGAGTCTCTTGAGTTATCACTTTCATATACTAGTGGGAATTTTCATTTTAGAACTTGGCTTGTATATTCCGATGATGAGCTTCCTCAAATGCCCAAGGTCTTCATGAGCAAGCAAGTTGGATGCACACCCACTTAGTTTCCAGTTTGAGCTTTCATACACGTATAGCTAGTAGTGCATCCGTTGCATGGCAATCCCTACTCCTCACATTGACATCAATTGATGGGCATCTCCATAGCCCGTTGATTACCCGCGTCGATGTGAGACTTTCTCCTTTTTGTCTTCTCCACACAACCTCCATCATCATATTCTATTCCACCTATAGTGTTATACCCATGGCTCACACTCATGTATTGCGTGAAAGTTGAAAAGGTTTGAGAACGTCAAAAGTATGAAACAATTGCTTGGCTTGTCATCGGGGTTGTGCATGATTTGAATATTTTATGTGGTGAAGATGGAGCAGAGCCAGACCATATGATTTTGTAGGGATAACTTTCTTTGGCCATGTTATTTTGAAAAGACATGATTGCTTTATTAGTATGCTTGAAGTATTATTGTCTTAATGTCAAATGATAGACTATTTCTTTGAATCACTTGTGTCTTAATATTCATGCCATGATTAGATTACATGATCAATATTATGCTAGGTAGCATTACACATCAATTTTTTATCATTTACCTACTCGAGGACGAGCAGGAATTAAGCTTGGGGATGCTGATACGTCTCCGTCGTATCTATAATTTTTGATTGTTTCATGCCAATATTATACAACTTTCATACACTTTTGGCAACTTTTTATACTATTTTTGGGACTAACATATTGATCAAGTGCCCAGTGCCAGTTCATGTTTGTTACATGTTTTTTGTTTCGCAGAAAATCCATATCAAACGGAGTCCAAACGGGATGAAAACTGACGAAGATTTTTTGGAATATATGTGAATTTTGGGAAGTGGAATCAACGCGAGACGATGCCCGAGGGGACCACGAGGCAGGGGGCGCGCCCTGGGCCCTCATGGCCACCCCGTAAGGCAGTTGGTGCCCTTCTTTCGCCGCAAGAAAGCTAATATCTGGATAAAATCGTATCCAAATTTCAGCCCAATCGGAATTAAGGATCTCCGGGAATATAAGAAACGGTGAAAGGGCAGAATCTGGAACGCAGAAACAGAGAGAGACAGATCCAATCTCAGAGGGGCTCTCGCCCCTCCGCCGCCATGGAGGCCATGGACCAGAGGGGAAACCCTTCTCCCATCTAGGGGGAAGGTCAAGGAAGAAGAAGAAGAAGAAGAAGAAGAAGAAGGGGGGCTCTCTCCCCCTCTCTCCCGGTGGCGCCGGAACGCCGCCGGGGCCATCATCATCACTGCAATCTACGCCAACAACTTCACCGCCATCATCACCAACTCTTCCTCCCTCTATGTAGCGGTGTAACCCCTCTTTTACCCGCTGTAATCTCTACTTAAACATGGTGCTTGACGCTATATATTATTTCCCAATGATGTTTGAGTAGATCTGTTTTGTCCTATGGGTTAATTGATGATCGTGATTGGTTTGAGTTGCATGTTTTATTATTGGTGTTGTCCTATGGTGCTCTCCGTGTCGCGCAAGCATGAGGGATCCCTGCTGTAGGGTTTGCAATATGTTCATGATTTTCTTATGGTGGGTGGCGTGAGTGACAGAAGCACAGACCCGAGTAAGTAGGTTGTTTGTGTATGGGATAAAGGGGACTTGATGCTTTAATGCTTTGGTTGGGTTTTACCTTAATGATATTTAGTAGTTGTGGATGCTTGATAGAGTTCCAATCATAAGTGGACATGATCCAAGAAGAGAAAGTGTGTTAGCTTATGCCTCTCCCTCAAATAAAATTGCAATAATGATTACCGGTCTAGTTATCGATTGCCTAGGGACAAATAACTTTCTTGTGACAAAAAGCTCTCTACTAAAACTAACTTAGTTGTGTCTTCATCTAAACAGCCCCTAATTTTTATTTACGCATTCTTTATTATCTTGCAAACCTAGCCTAAAACACCCACAAAGTACTTCTAGTTTCATACTTGTTCTAGGTAAAGCGAACATTAAGCGTGCGTAGAGTTGTATCAGTGGTCGATAGAACTTGAGGGAATATTTGTTCTACCTTTAGATCCTCATTGGGTTCGACACTCTTACTTATCGAAAGAGGCTACAATTGATCCCCTATACTTATGGGTTATCATTGGGGAACGCGGTATTTCAAAAAAATTCCTACGATCATGCAAGATCTATCTAGGAGATGCATAGAACAAGAGAGGGAGAGCATGTCTACGTACCCTCGTAGATCGAAAGCAGAAGCGTTATGAAACGCATTTGATGTAGTTGAACGTTTTCGCGATCCAACCGATCAAGTACCGAACGCACGGCACCTCTACGATCTGCACACGTTCAGCTCGGTGACGTCCCTCGTACTCTTGATCCAGCTGAGGCCGAGGGAGATTTTCTTTAGCACGACGGCGTGATGACGGTGATGATGAAGTTACCAACGCAAGGCTTTGCCTAAGCACTACAACAATATGACCGAGCTGGAATTCTATGGAGGGGGGCATCGCACACGGCTAAACAATCAAGTTGTGTGCCTATGGGGTGCCCCCTCCCTCGTATATAAAGGAGTGGAGGAGGGGAGGGTCGTCCCTCTCTATGGCGCGCCCAAGGGGGAGTCCTACTCCCAGTAGGAGTAGGTTTCTCCCCTTTCCTTAGTTGGAGAAGGAGAAGAAGGAAGAGGGAGAGAGGGGGAAGGAAAGGGGGGCGGCCCCCACCCAATTCGGATTGGGCTTGGGGGGCGCCCTCCATCTAGCTGCCTCCTCCTCTCTCCCACTAAGGCCCAATAAGGCCCATTGACTCCCCGGGGGGTTCCGGTAACCCCCCCCCCCCCGGTTCTCCGGTAAATGCCCGAACTCATCCGGAACCATTTCGATGTCCAAACATAGCCTTCCAATATATCGATCTTTATGTCTCAACCATTTCGAGACTCCTCGTCATGTCTGTGATCACATCCGGGACTCCGAACTACCTTCGGTAAATCAAAACACATAAACTCATAATACTGATCGTCATTGAATGTTAAGCGTGTGGACCCTATGGGTTCGAGAACTATGTAGACATGACCGAGACTTAGTTCTGGTCAATAACCAATAGCGGAACCTGGATGCTCATATTGGTTCCTACATATTCTACAAAGATCTTTATCGGTCAAACCGCATAACAACATATGTTGTTCCCTTTGTCATCGGTATGTTACTTGCCCGAGATTCGATCGTCGGTATATCAATACCTAGTTCAACCTCATTACCGGCAAGTCTCTTTACTCGTTCCGTAATGCAACATCCTGCAGCTAACTCATTAGTCATATTGCTTGCAAGGCTTATAGTGATGTGCATTACCGAGAGAGCCCAGAGATACCTCTCCGACAATTGGAGTGAGAAATCCTTATCTCGATCTATGCCAACTCAACAAACACCATCGGAGACACCTGTAGAGCATCTTTATAGTCACCCAGTTACGTTGTGACGTTTGATAGCACACTATGTGTTCCTCTGGCATTCGGGAGTTGCATAATCTCATAGTCATAGGAACATGTATAAGTCATGAAGAAAGCAATAGCAATAAACTAAACGATCATAGTGCTGAGCTAACGGATGGGTCAAGTCAATCACATCATTCTCTAATGATGTGATCCCGTTCATCAAATGACAACTCATGTCTATGGTTAGGAAACTTAACCATCTTTGATTAACGAGCTATTCAAGTAGAGGCATACTAGTGACATTCTGTTTGTCTATGTATTCACACATGTATTAAGTTTCCGGTTAATACAATTCTAGCATGAATAATAAACATTTATCATGATATAAGGAATATAAATAACAACTTTATTATTGCCTCTAGGGCATATTTCCTTCAGTATCCCACTTGCACTAGAGTCAATAATCTAGATTACATTGTAATGATTCTAACACCCATGGAGTCTTGGTGCTGATCATGTTTTGCTTGTGAGAGAGGCTTAGTCAACGGGTCTACAACATTCAGATCCGTATGTATCGTATCTTGCAAATCTCTATGTCTCCCTCCTTGACTTGATCGCGGATGGAATTGAAGCGTCTCTTGATGTGATTGGTTCTCTTGTGAAATCTGGATTCCTTTGCCAAGGCAATTGCACCAGTATTGTCACAAAATATTTTCATTGGTCCTGATGCACTAGGTATGACACCTATATCGGACATGAACTCCTTCATCCAGAATCCTTCATTTGCTGCTTTCGAAGCAGCTATGTACTCCGCTTCACACATAGATCCCGCCATGACGCTCTGCTTGGAACTGCACCAACTAAAAGCTCCACCATTAAATAAAAATACGTATCTGGTTTGTGACTTAGAGTCATCCAGATCAGTGTCAAAGCTTGCATCGACGTAACCATTTACAACAAGCTCTTTGTCACCTCTATAAACGAGAAACATATCCTTAGTCCTTTTCAGGTATTTCAGGATGCTCTTGACCGCTGTCCAGTGATCCACTCCTGGATTACTTTGGTACCTTCCTACTAAACTAATAGCAAGGCACACATCAGGTCTTGTACACAACATTGCATACATGATAGAACCTATGGCTGAAGCATAGGGAATGACTTTCATTTTCTCTCTATCTTCTGCAGTGGTTGGACATTGAGTCTGACTCAACTTCACACCTTGTAACGCATGCAAGAACCCTTTCTTTGCTTGATCCATTTTGAACTTCTTCAAAACTTTATCAAGGTATGTGCTTTGTGAAAGTCCAATTAAGCGTCTTGATCTATCTCTATAGATCTTGATGCCCAATATATAAGCAGCTTCACCGAGGTCTTTCATTGAAAAATTCTTATTCAAGTATCTTTTTATGCTATTCAGAAATTCAGTATCATTTCTGATTAACAATATATCATCCACATATAATATCAAAAATGCTATAGAGCTCCCACTCACTTTCTTGTAAATACAAGCTTCTCCAAAAGTCTGTATAAAACCATATGCTTTGATCACACTATCAAAGCGTATATTCCAACTCCGAGAGGCTTGCACCAGTCCATAAATGGATCGTTGGAGCTTGCACACCTTGTTAGCACCTTTTGGATCCACAAAACCTTCCGGTTGCATCATGTACAACTCTTGTTTAAGATATCCATTAAGGAATGCAGTTTTGACATCCATTTGCGGACTTAAGCATCGCTACGGGTGAGAAGGTCTCATCGTAGTCAACTCCTTGAACTTGTCAAAAACCTTTTGCAACAAGTCGAGCTTTGTAGACAGTAATATTACCGCCAGAGTCAGTCTTCTTCTTGAAGATCCATTTATTCTCTATGGCTTGCCGATCATCGGGCAAGTCAACCAAAGTCCACACTTTATTCTCATACATGGATCCCATCTCTGATTTGATGGCCTCAAGCCATTTTGCGGAATCTGGGCTCATCATCGCTTCCTCATAGTTCGTAGGTTCATCATGGTCAAGTAACATGACTTCCAGAACAGGATTACCGTACCACTCTGTTGCGGATCTTACTCTGGTTGACCTACGAGGTTCGGTACTAGCTAGATTAGAAGTTTCATGATCATCATCATTAGCTTCCTCACTTACTGGTGTAGGAATCACTAGAACTGGTTTCTGTGATAAACTACTTTCCAATAAGGGAGCAGGTACAGTTACCTCATCAAGTTCTACTTTCCTCCCACCCACTTCTTTCGAGAGAAACTCCTTCTCTAGAAAGGATCCATTCTTAGCAACAAATATCTTGCCTTTGGATCCGTGTTAGAAGGTGTACCCAATAGTCTCTTTTGGGTATCATATGAAGACACATTTCTCCGATTTGGGTTCGAGCTTATCCGGTTGAAGCTTTTTCACATAAGCATCGCAGCCCCAAACTTTAAGAAACGGCAACTTGTGTTTCTTGCCAAACCACAGTTCATAAGGTGTCATCTCAACATATTTCGATGGTGCCCTATTTAATGTGAATGCAGCTGTCTCTAAATCATAACCCCAAAACGATAGCGGTAAATCAGTAAGAGACATCATAGATCGCACCATATATAATAAAGTGATGTTACAACATTCGGACACACCATTACGCTGTGGTGTTCCAGGTGGCGTGAGTTGTCAAACTATTCCGCATTATTTCAAATGTAGACCAAACTCATAACTCAAATATTCTCCTCCACGATCAGATCGTAGAAACTTAATTTTCTTGTTACGATGATTTTCCACTTCACTCTGAAATTCTTTGAATTTTTCAAATGTTTCAGACTTATGTTTCATCAAGTAGATATGTCCATATCTGCTCAAATCATCTATGAAGGTCAGAAAATAACGATACCCACCACGAGCATCAACACTCATCGGACCTCATACATCAGTATGTATAATTTCCCATAAGTTTGTTGCTTGTTCCATTGTTCCAGAGAACGGAGTCTTAGTGATCTTGCCCATGAGGCATGGTTCGCAAGCATGAAGTGATTCATAATCAAGTGATTCCAAAAGCCCATCAGCATGGAGTTTCTTCATGCGCTTTACACCAATATGACCTAAACGGTAGTGCCACAAATAAGTTGCACTATCATTATTAAACTTATATCTTTTGGCTTCAATACTATGAATATGTGTATCACTACTATCAAGATTTAGTAAAAATAGACCACTCATCAAGGGTGCATGACCATAAAAGATATTACTCATTTAAATAGAACAACCATTATTCTCTGATTTAAATGAATAATCGTCTCGCATCAAACAAGATCCAGATATGATGTTCATGCTTAACGCTGGCACCAAATAACAATTATTCAGGTCTAAAACTAATCCCGAAGGTAGATGTAGAGGTAGCGTGCCGACGACGATCACATCGACTTTGGAACCATTTCCCACGCGCATTGTCACCTCGTCCTTAGCCAATCTTCGCTTAATCTGTATCCCCTGTTTCGAGTTGCAAATATTAGCAACAGAACCAGTATCAAATACACAGGCGCTACTGCGAGCATTAGTAAGGTACACATCAATAACATGTATGTCAAATATACCTTTCACGTTGACATCCTTCTTATCCGCCAAATAATTGGGGCAGTTCCGCTTCTAGTGACCAGTCCCTTTGCAGTAGAAGCACTCAGTCTCAGGCTTAGGTCTAGACTTGGGATTCTTCACTTAAGCAGCAACTTGCTTGTTGTCCTTCTTGAAGTTCCACTTCTTCCCTTTTGCCTTTTTTCTTGAAACTGGTGGTCTTGTTGACCATCAACACTTGATGCTCCTTCTTGATTTCTACCTCCGCGGCCTTTAGCATTGCGAAGAGCTCAGGAATTGTCTTATCCATCCCTTGCATATTATGGTTCATCACGAAGCCCTTGTGGCTTGGTGGCAGTGATTGAAGAACTCTGTCAATGACACTATCATCAGGAAGATTAACTCCTAGCTGAGTCAAGTGGTTGTGGTACCCAGACATTCTGAGTATATGTTCACTAACAGAACTATTCTCCTCCATTTTGCAGCTGTAGAACTTATTGGATACTTCATATCTCTCAATCTGGGCATTTGCTTGAAATATTAACTTCAACTCCTGGAACATCTCATATGCTCCATGACGTTCAAAATGTCATTGAAGTCCCGGTTCTAAGCCATAAAGCATGGCACACTGAACTATCGAGTAGTCATCAGCTTTGCTCTGCCAGATGTTCTTAACATCGTTAGCGGCATCTGCAGCAGGCTTGTCACCCAGCAGTGCTTCTAGGACGTAATTCTTCTATGCAGCAATGAGGATAATCCTCAAGTTACGGACCCTCTCCTCTACCAAGTGCGCTTAGTAAGAGGCGAAGGAGGAGGAGCCTACCGACAAGCTGAGCAACCGCAATATGGTGCCTGCCACTGTTGCGGCTTCAGCGACGCTCACCTCGAACACCCTCTGCCGCTCCAGACGACCCCTCTCGAAGTGGTGGTTCTCCTCATAGATCTCTTGATTCCTCACCTTTGAGGCGGCGTGTGCCGCGGCCACGGCGACGGTAAGGCTCTTTGCGTGCTCGACAAGGCACTCATCCTCCTCCCGCAGGAACTCAGTGTAGCGCACAAGGTCGCTGACGCACGTGCGGGCATCCACCTCTGCCTCCCGCCTTCCGGCGGCGGTGGCGGAGCAGGTGATGACCCCAGAGGTCGATGGTGGGCTGGCAGCCACGTCGGCCGACAACGGGGTGGCGGCCGCGACCACCACCTCCCACCTTCGGGCCGCGGTGGCGGGGCGGTGATGGCCACGTTGGCCGGCAGTGGGGTGGCGGCCATGACAGCCACCTCCCGCCTTCAGGCCGCGGCGGCGGAGCAGGAGATGGCCCTGGCTTTCGACGGTGCTATGGCAGCAATGGCGGCCGGCAACAGCTGCCGACGGGCACCAGCGGCGGAGCGTGTGGTGGGTGTTCCGCGCACACCCAACAGGGACGCCACGCGCACTATACTATGCCAGGGACTGCGCCGCCGCCGCGGTGTAGCCTCCTAGTTGGAGCTGTTCTCTGATGACGACGGAGTGGCTGAGCGACGACAACGGACCGGTGCCATTGGAGATTGTGGGAGAACCAGATGAGATAAGCTACAGGAAGGGAGCGGAAAATGCGACACAGGACTCGCCGGCCGTGAGGGTTTTCATAGCAGGCCAGTAAGTATTGGGATTTTGGGGGATTTCACTGAGTCGGGCGGGAAGCTTGCGCGGGAACCTGCGAGGTTATGCGGGAACGGGCTCACTGACAATTCATTGGCGCCACCCATTTGGCCAAAAGAACGCCCCGCGCGCTGCGCAAGCTTGCGTTGTAAGCCGTCTGTGGCAGCGGTGTGACAAGACGTGCGAGAGGAGGACGAAAGGCCACGTACACATACGGTTAATAAAAAATGTTTGCGATTTAATTACCTACTATACCCCTATCCTCGTTTATAAGTATGATTTAACTAATAAAATACGAATGCATGTCGCCAAAGATTATATAGTTGGATTCGTATTTGAACATAGTTTCCAATTATATAATTTTTATAACATGCATTAACATTTTGTTGGTTAAATTTGAGGGCAAAGTATGGCATAGAATATAAAGGTGGTAGACTAGACGGAGGTGGTAGCACACGTCCGCTCTCTACGCAGCGACGCAACTATCGGCCGGCTTGTAGGCGACCATTTCCTGCGTGTTCAACTGCTCTATGTGTGTGGTTGCGCGCTTGCGGTTCAGGCGGCCGCGGCGCGCTCTGCTCTCGCATCCCTCCGGGTGTTCTACCCTCGTCCCTCCATGCGTGCAGCCAGTGTTTGGGGCCGGCATGATCACGCACGTCCGTGCGCATGCGGTTGCGCCGGGCGCAACGCGACAATGCAGTTACCCGTTGCAAAAACTGCCATGCGGACGCGCCGAGAATCCATGACGCATGGCCTCCTTTTATTCCTGCGGTCATTTACCTTCATCTCTCATCTCACACGACGCAGTAAGCAGACACACGAGGACACATACAGAGAGGACATCCAGCGGTTCCAATGGCGCTCCCAGCGGTTGACGACGACAACGATGGGCAGTTCACCATGCAACACGTTGTGGACACCCACGTGAGGGGGAAGGCTCTCTCGGTAGTGTACACGAACGATCCGGTCTCGATGGAGAGCTCCATCCAAACTATGGAGCAGTTCCTTGCCGAGGACAAGTACCAAGTGGTTGGCTTCGACCTCGAGTACACCATGGGTCGTGTCGGCCACGATCAGAAGGTTGTCGTCTCCCAGTTGTGAGTGCGACATGACGTCCTCGTCTACCACTACCACCTGGCCACAACGCCTTGCGAGCGTTTCTCCAGGTTTATCAACAGCTCCAATTACAGTTTCGCTGCGGTGGACACCACCAACGATCTAAAAGCGCTCAAGAAATGCCCGAATCTTGTCAACATCCAAAGCCACTACAAGGTCTGGGGCAGTGACAAAAACAAACTGAACTCCCTAGTTGACCTCGCCTCGGCCATCATCGACCCCTACTACATGAAGATGAAGAATGAGAGCAATAAGGACAAGAACGCCTAGCATAGTGTGTGGCATAAGAGACTGGATGAACAACATGTCAAGTACGCGGCCATGGACGCATACACAAGCTACGAGATGTATAGGCGGATCATTGACATGAGGAACTCTCTTCTTCCTGGCCCAGACGAGGAATCGCGCCACATAGCAACGGCGGGAGCGTCACAAGAAGTAGATGACTACATGGTCGTTTCTCCAACTTTAGAATGCACGCAATTGTTTATTGAGGTGTGTGCGAATGATCTGTTTTAATAAAATACTTAGATCTGAAAGTTTTTAAAATAAAATAGAGTCCTCAAATAGTTACCAGGGAGGCTAAGTAAGCGCCATTCACACCTCGTCAACGAAGCTCTTTTCTATGTCATTTACTCTCGTGCTTCACTTATATCCTATGAGTAAATTGTTGAATAAATTGAATGTCATGAAGTTGAAACCATATCATGCCTAGTGGTAGCTTCACATTGGGTTTATAAAGTGAAATCTTTTGAGGCTTGACAATCACAATATTGGTCATACAAGCAATTCACGAATAATTAGTATAAGGAAGAGAATTTTCACATATAAATACACTATCATGTAAATCTTTTGTGATTGTGAGCCCCCATCAAAATATTATATGCCAAAATTGTTGACGTTGGACAAGGAATACAACGTAATGGTTTATGTTTGTTCATATTCATATAGAAGTTATATTGTCATAGATCCTTCAACATGTGGTGCTTGCCCCCCATCTTTGCTAGCCAAATATTCCGCACCAAGTAGAGATACTACTTGTGCATCCAAAAACCCTTAAACCCTAATCTTATTTTCAAGAGTCCACCATACCTACCTAAGGATTGAGCAAAATCCTTCAAGTAAGTTGTCATCGGTGCAAAAAGGCAATAAAAATTGCTTCTAAAAGTGTGAGATCATTTAGTGCAAGAGAAAATTGAGCGTTGCACGAACTTGTGATGGTGAAGAATAAAAGCGACAGACTGCATAATAAAGGTCTCTATCGCAAGGGGCAATGTAATGTGACGTTCTTTTGCACTAAGGGATTGAGCATACAAACAAATAAGTGCAAGAAAACCTCTGCTTCCCTCTGCGAAGTATTTCTCTTTATTCCTTTTTATT
Source organism: Triticum aestivum (assembly GCF_018294505.1). Lineage (NCBI taxonomy): Eukaryota > Viridiplantae > Streptophyta > Magnoliopsida > Poales > Poaceae > Triticum > Triticum aestivum. The sequence goes on from NC_057803.1 coordinate 110,888,402, forward strand.
TTCTCTTTTGGCAAGCATCATGTGGTGAGGAAAGATCTAGGCACACATATCCAGTTGGATATGGGCAGCATGAGTTATTATTGTTGACATCACCCTTGAGGTGAATACGTTGGGAGGCAAAACAGTAAGCCCCTATCTTTCTATATGTCCCGTTGAAATGTTTTGCTCATGTGTATGCAGTGAGTGTTAGCAATCATAGAAGACTATATGATGGTTGAGTATGTGGAGCTCTTACTTAGACTCTGTTGAATAAGTTGAATTGCAATTGCTTGGTGACTGAGAACATAGGTTGTTGAGTTTCAAGAGAGTTCATTGTTTGAACCTTAACATGTGAGTTGGCTGCTACTTTAACATGAGAAGTTTCATAAAGAAAGAATTGTTGTTATGATGCTAGGAAAAGTGATTGAAATTATCATTGATCAAACTTATGCACTTTGCTAGCATTCACACTTCATAAATTATTTCTTTTATCATTTACCTACTCGAGGACGAGTAGGAATTAAGCTTGGGGATGCTGATACGTCTCCAACATATCTATAATTTATGAAGTATTCATGTCGTTATATTATCATTCTTGGATGTTTTACAATCATTTTATAGTAACTTTATATCATTTTTGGTACTAACCTATTGACCTAGTGCCCAGTGCCAGTTGTTGTTTTTTGCTTGTTTTTTACATCGCGGAAAATCAATATCAAACGGAGTCCAAACACCGTGAAACTTTTTGGAGAATTTTGATGGACCAAAAGACACCCAATGGGCCAAAGCTGCACCTGGGGGGTGCCTCGAGGGGGGCACAACCCACCAGGGCACGCCTGGGCCCCCTGGCGCGCCCTGGTGGGTTCTGCCCACCTCGGTGGCCTCATGCACCCCTCTTTACCCTATAAATTCACAAATATTCCAAAAACCCTCAGGGTTAACCTAGATCAGAAATAAACGTAGATTCTAAGTTCCGCCGCCGCAAGGCTCTGTAGCCACCGAAAACCAATCTAGACCCCGTTCCGACACCCTACCAGAGGGGGAATCATCTGCTGTGGCCATTTTCATCGTCCCGGCGGCCACCACGATGAGGAGGGAGTAGTCCACCCTCAGGGTTGAGGGTTTGTACCAGTAGCTATGTGTTTAATCTCTCTCTCTCTCTCTCTCTCGTGTTCTTGAGATGTCACAATCTTGATGTATCGCGGGCTTTGTTAATATAGTCGGATCATATGGTGTTTTCCCCTCTCTATCTTGTTGTGATGAATTGAGTTTTTTCCCTTTGCGATTTCGTTGTTATCGGATTGAATACTTTTATGGATTTGAGAACACTTGATGTATGTCTTGCGATTGAATACTCTTGGTGACAATGGGGTATTGTATTGATTCACTTGATATATGTTTTGACATTCAACTCGCGGATTCCCGAGGTGACATTGGGGTAATCTATGCATAGGGGTTGATGCACGTTCTTGTCTTTGTTTCTCCGGTAGAAATCTTAGTGCACTCTTTGAAGTTCTTTGTGTCGGATTGAGTATTACAAATCTGAATTTGCTTTGGTGTTATTTTAGGACGAACTTTTGGTTAGATCAATCGGAAAAAATAGCTTTTTGTTATTTTAGTACAAACTCTAGGATAGATCAATCGAAAAGAATAGCTTTGAGGTGTGTTTCGTACCCTACAAACAATTTCTTCGTATGTTCTCCGCTAGATAGGAACTTTGGAGTGATTCTTAATTGCACGTTGAGGGATGGTTACATGATCCGATTATATTAGCATTGTTGAGAGATTGTACTAGCGAAAGTACGGACCCTAGGCCTCATTTTCAAGCATTGCAATACTGTTTTTGGGCCCGACCGTTTTTATTTCTTCAGATTATAAAAATATATTTCTACCATCAATATTACACTTTTATCACCATCTCTTCGCCGAAGTAGTGCACCTATACAATTTGCCATTGTATTGGGTGTGTTGGGGGCACAAGAGATTTCTTGTATTTGGTTGCAGGGTCGTTTGAGAGAGACCATGTTCATCCTACACCTCTCACGGATTGATAAACCTTAGGTCATCCACTTGAGGGAAAATTGCTATTGTCCTACAAAACTCTGCGCTTGGAGGCCCAACACGTGTCTACAAGAATAAAGTTGCGTAGTAGACATCAGGTACCATGCTCTTTCACCAGGGGCCTATTCGCGGTGTGGGTGCTGACCGGAGGCCTCGCTAGGCCTCTATAGGGTGATGGGAGCGATGGCCAGGGCACTCTGGGGCCCCAGCTATGTGGCGGCGGTGGTCGGCTAGGTCTTGGCCCAGATCCGGTTCGTCTAATGCCTCGGGTGCCTCGGGTGGCTAGGGACGGCCAGGGGTGGTGCACTGGTCAGTGATGCATCCTCATCCGCTTCGATAGTAGCGGTTGGTGCTTGGCGGCGAGGTGTGGGTGGTGGTAGCCTATCTATTCTCCTAGGTCTGGGTCAGTGGCGAGGTTGTTCGTGTTGCAGAGATGGACAGTGCCTGGGGCTCGTTCTCGGGCAGATCGTCCTGAGGCGGATCGTTGCTCTCACTTCGGGTAGGTGATGGTGGGCTCCATCTTGGTGGTGTCATTGGGTGGTCTCTCCTCTCGCGGATGCGGTGGTCGTTGGTGATGGTCGGGTCTCCACCTATCTGTTAGCAGATCGGTGTCGATGACCATGGGCATGGCATTGTGTGAGACTGATCGATAACGGCCGTCGGTAGTCATGGGGTTGTGTCCCCCCAGTCCACTGGGACTGGCTGGGGATGCAACTGTGGATGACTCCTACCGTGGAGGCATAAACCCAGACTCCGAGACTGATGCTGGGCTAGGAGTGAAAGGAGCTTCATTCTACTCTTCCTCCGTGGTTGGCGCACCGTCATGTGGACGATTGGTGGTGACGTGGAGATGGATGCCGGGGCGGCGGCTCTGTAGGGTGGTCCTTATGGTTGGATTTTCAGTGGGCTTTTCCTCTTGGCCGTGTGGACGACAGGAGGTATCGCAGGCGTGACTCGGGAATGCCTTCTATCTTTAGCAGCGGTGATCCCTGATACGTCTCCAACGTATCTATAATTTATGAAGTATTCATGCCATGTTTACAACAATTTTATATGGTTTTGGTATAATTTGCAAGGAATTAATCCGGACTGACGTTGTTTTCAGTAGAAATACCGCGGTGTTGTTTTTTGTGCAGAAATGAAAGTTCTCCAAATGAGCTGAAACTTTTTGATGGTTTTTTTTGGAACAAATGAGACCCCTAAAGATTCATGGAAGAACCAGAAGGTGAAGGAGTAGGGCACAAGACACCAGGGCGCGCCTGGTGGGCATGGCTTGCCCCGGTGGGTTGTGCTCACCTCGAGGCCCATCTTAGCGTGAAACCAACCCCAAAAAATCCTATAAATAGAGAAACCAGCGGAAATAAACCTAGATTCGAAATTCCGCTGCCGCAAGGCTCTGTAGCCACCGAAAACCAATCTAGAGCCCGTTCCGGCACCCTACCGGAGGGGGAAATCATCTCCAGTGGCCATCTTCATCATCCCGGTGGCCACCACGATGAAGAGGGAGTAGTCCACCCTCGGGGCTGAGGGTTTGTACCAGTAGCTATGTGTTTAATCTCTCACTCTCGTGTTCTTGATATGTCACGATCTTGATGTATCGCGGGCTTTGTTAATATAGTCGGATCATATGGTGTTTTCCCCTCTCTATCTTGTGATGAATTGAGTTTTCCCTTTGAGATTTCATTTTATCGGATTGAATACTTTTATGGATTTGAGAGCACTTGATATATGTCTTGCGAATGAATACTCGTGGTGACAATGGGGTGTTATTTTGATTCACTTGATATATGTTTTGGCACTCAACTCGCGGATTCCTGAGGTGACATTGGGGTAATCTACGCATAGGGGTTGATGCACATTCTTGTCTTTGTTTCTCCCGTAGAAATCTTGGGGCACTCTTTGAAGTTCTTTGTGTTGGATTGAGTATTATGAATCTGAAATTATTTGGTGTTATTTTAGTATGAACTCTTGGATAGATCGATCGGAAAGAATAGCTTCGAGGTGGGGTCGTACCCTACAAATAATTTCTTCTTATGTTCTCCGCTCGATAGGAACTTTGGAGTGATTCTTCATCGCACTTTGAGGGGTGGTTATATGATCCAATTATATTAGCATTGTTTAGAGATTGCACTAGCGAAAGTACGGGCCCTAGGCCTCATTTTCAAGCATTGCAATACCGTTTTTGTGCACGTTTATTATTTGCTACCTTGCTGTTTTTATTTATTTAGATTATAAAAATATATTTCTACCATCCATATTACACTTTTATCAGCATCTCTTCGCCGAACTAGTGCACCTATACAATTTGCCATTGTATTAGGTGTGTTGGGGACACAAGAGATTTCTTATATTTGGTTGCAGGGTCGTTTGAGAGAGACCGTCTTCATCCTACACCTCCCGTGGATTGATAAACCTTAGGTCATCCACTTGAGGGAAAATTGCTACTGACCTACAAAACTATGCGCTTGGAGGTCCAACACATGTCTACAAGAATAAAGTTGCGTAGTAGACATCAAGCTCTTTTCCGGCGCTGTTGTCGGGGAGGTTAGGTAAGCGGCACTCACAACTCGTCAACTAAGCTCTTTTCTGGCGCCGTTGTCGAGGAGGTGAGTGCATGAAGGTATATCTTTAGATCTTGCAATTGAATCTTTTAGTTTCTTGTTTTATCACTAGTTTGGTTTATAAAAAAACTACATAAAATGGAATTGAGGTTGCATCATATTGTTTATCATCTTTATAATATCTTTCTTGAAAATGATGGTTCGGAAAATTATGCTAAATTGTTAGAAGAAGGAGTCAATAAAATGTTTGGCACACAATATTTGAATGATGAGCATGATTGCAATGTTGTTAGTATGAATTCTTCCATTATATCTTGGTGGATAGAGACCTGCAAGAGGATGTCGAAGGAGATCAGAAAGGGGTTTGACTCACTTATTATGATTGTTTGTTGGCACCTTTGGAAGCATCGCAACGGAATGGTCTTCGGCCCTAGGAGAGAAGTGTCTACTTTAGCAACTTTCACCTCTCAAGTATTCGATGAGCTGCAAACTTGGGTTAGGGTGGGAGGTACCGGAGTCAATGTATTTTGTGAGTAGTCGAGTTTAGTTCTAGGAGTGGAGTCTTTGGGCCAGAGGGTGGCCTAGTGTGTGGCGCCTGGGCTCTTTGTATCACATTCTTGTACATATTTCTGCCTTCTATAAAGCTAAGGTACACGATTGCGTGCTCTCAAAAAAATTCTTTGAATATCCAAAATTCTAATGATTATTGCACTAGTCATGAGAAAAATGTTTCTTATAAGCATGTCAATTTTTGCGGAGTGAATTGGGAGTTCATTTGCACACCAAAAAGGGAATATAGTTTTTGTAAGAATCATAAATATTTAGAAACGAAAAATTTGCAAGAGAGGCTAGATGATTGTGCTGAAAGATTTATTTTTTCGCCATCCTTGTGAACTTTGAAATTAACATGGTCATTTAAATCTCCAATGCAAATTCTTTCATGATCAAATTGTGTCCAAAAATTGTGATAACTTGATTACCCTTGAGCATCATAAAGAGCTTAGTCTTCTTTTGGGGTATGAATAAATGAAATGTATAACTGAGGGTATTCCAAAATTTAATCTCGAGAGATTTCTTGATTTTGATCTAGAGGAAATTTATATGTTTTGTGAGGTGTCGGTGTCAAAACCGGCGGATCTCGGGTAGGGGGTCCCGAACTATGCGTCTAGGCGGATGGTAACAGGAGACAAGGGACACGATGTTTTACCCAGGTTCGGGCCCTCTTGATGGAGGTAAAATCCTACGTCCTCCTTGATTGATATTTATGATATGGGTAGTACAAGAGTATATCTACCACGAGATCAAAGAGGCTAAACCCTAGAAGCTAGCCTATGTTCTGATTGTTGTTCGTCCTACGGACTAAAACCCTCCGGTTTATATAGACACCGGAGAGGGCTAGCGTTAAACAGAGTCGGTTACAATGGTAGGAGATCTACATATCTGTATCCCCAAGCTTGCCTTCCACGCCAAGGAAGTCCCTTTCGGACACGGGACGGAGTCTTTAATCTTGTATCTTCATAGTCCAGGAGTCCGGCCGAAGGTATAGTCCAGCTATCCGGACACCCCCTAATCCAGGACTCCCTCAGTAGCCCCTGAACCAGGCTTCAATGACGACGAGTCCGGCGCGCAGATTGTCTTTGGCATTGCAAGGCGGGTTCCTCCTCCAAGTACTTCATAGAAGATTTTGAACACAAAGGTAGTGTCCGGCTCTGCAAAATAAGTTTCCACATATTGCCATAGAGAGAATAATATTTACACAAATCTAATCTGTTGACGTATTCCGTAGCATGACATCACACCACGGCCAAGTCTCTATTCGAATTGTTTTACTGTCCCACCTCAGCGCGTTTAGCGAGGCGGTTTCCTTGGCACGTCTTGTCGAAGCAGAGATCGTGTCCCCTTATTCCGGGATTCTCATCAATACGGGCGTGGGTAACCCAACCGCGCCATTGATTACGGCGCTTGGGAGATAAGCGAGTTTTACCAGGCTGGTGGGGATGCATAGTCGCGTCCGCCCATATAAGGGGATAAGGATCCACCTTTTCATCCACGCCTTCTTCCTCCTTTGCCTATCCATTTCCGCGTACTCGAGCTCCAGCGCCCAAGTTCGCACACCCCACCTCAACCTTCTCCAGCCATGTCTGGAGCGGGAGGCAAGTGGATGGTCTCCTCCGTCACGGAGGGACACATCAAAAAACTGAGGAAGGCCGGATACTTGTCTAACGACATTGCGCACTGGCTTCCCGAAGAGGGGCAGCTCATCCCCACCCCTAGGCCCCATGAGAGGGTGGTGTTCCTCCCCCATTTCCTCCGCGGACTGGGCTTCCCTCTCCACCCATTTGTCCGGGGGCTCATGTTCTACTATGGCCTGGATTTCCACGATCTGGCCCCGAACTTTGTCCTCAACATCTCGGCGTTTATCGTCGTGTGCGAGGCTTTCCTCTGCATCCACCCTCATTTAGGCCTATGGCTCAAGAATTTCAATGTCAAGCCGAAGGTGGTGCGCGGCACCCAGGCGGAGTGCGGAGGCGCCATGGTGGGCAAGATTCCCAACATCCTATGGCTCGAGGGCTCCTTCGTGGAGACCCTAAAGGGGTGGCAATCGGGGTGGTTTTACATCACCGAGCCGCGCGACCCTGAATGGGTCGCAGCCCCCGAGTTCCGATCCGTACCCCCTACGCAGCTCACCTCCTGGAAAGAGACGGGCCTGTCGTGGGGTAAAAAAGGAGAGCTGACCGGACTGCAAACATGCGTCCAAACCCTGGTGGACAAGAAGCTCAAACTTGTCAACGTAGTCCAGGTTATGCTCATCCGCCGGATCCTCCCGTGTCAACAACGGGCTTTCAACATGTGGGAGTTCGACCCGGCGCAGCACCGAACTCTGAGCAGGCTCTTTGACACGACGAACGAAGATGCCTAGAAGGTGCTTTTCAAGGGCGCCGAGGCCCCCGCATCCGCTACCGAGGATCTCGGATTCAGCACGCAGCGTCACGCTAGTTCGGTAAGCTGTTTTTACCTTTTACAGGGTATTAGTTTTTCATAGTTTGACTCCATGCGGGATCTAAGCTCCCTTACCTTTGACAGGATTGGCAGGAGATGTCCGGACAGATCAACTGTCCGGCTCCTTTGCCCGAAGGCCCAGCGGACGCTCACTTGGCGAAGCTGCTGGTTTCGGAACCCTATGTGGTGCCAGAGAAGAAGGCCACGGGGACTCGAAAGAGTGCCCGGCACCAGGAGGTGTCGGATTAATCATCCAACGACTCTAAGGCGCACTCCTCCCATGAAGACGAGGAGGAGGAAGAAGAGACCTCCGCCCCTCCAGCGGGGGGGAGGGAAGAAAAGGAAGGCCGTCCCAACTGGGGAGGCCGAAGGGTCCAAGAAGGGGAAGACCCTTCCTCCGGACTACTCCACCAACGCCGACGACGGCGAAGAGGAGTAGCCGCACAGGGCCAAGGCCCTGGCGAGATCGTAAGTATTCGGACACCAGAGCAATTCATAGTGTTCCTTTCTTGCACAGCTCCTCCTTACGCAGAATATGACTATGCAGTCTGCCCAAGGCCGGGCTCGACGAATCGTCGAGCGGCTCCCTGGATTCGTCGGATGTGAATTCGCTTCCGACGGCTACCTCCCCCCACCCTATGGACGACGCCGAGGTGGCGTCCCAACAGGTTCCAAGCCAGGAGGAGGTGGTCCTGGAGGCGCCGCAAGGCGACCTCCCAGACTCCAGGCGTAAAGGGGATAGAACCCCCAAGGGCTCCAAGTTCGTCCTTGAGCCGGATACCGCGCCAGAACCTTCAACGGTTCTAGACTCCGGTAGGCAGCCTCCTTCCAAGAGGAGCAAGCCTACCGAGCCGGTGACCTCCGTCCAACCGGAGGCACCGGAAAATTTGCTGGAGGTGCTTAACGGCGCCTCCATCGACGAGGAGCACCGCACTATTATGAGTGCGGTGATCCAGAAGGTTCAGTCTGCCAAGAGCAAACTGACTGAAGCATGTGCCAGCCTTCTAACAGGCTTTGAGGTAAGTAAAAAATATGTAAAAATATTACCGCATAGACAGTAGCCCCTGATGCTCTGTTCGGCGTTCGGAAAGAAAAGCCGAATAGAGGATCTAATAACATTCGCAGGAGTCTAATATAATCAAGTCAATATGCGTATGCAGGCTTCGCTGCTGGCCTCCGCCGCACTGACTGCGGAGGTGGATACGCTGAAGCAAAACCTCACGCGGTCCGAGAACGAGCTCGACCATGCCAAGAGGCAACTCGAGGAGAAGGAAGGTAAGTAATACCTTGCGCAAGTATATAGAGAAGATGTGGTTGCAAAAAATGACAGGATCAACGTGCTATTATAGGGGCCACGACCGAGGTGGCAACCCTTAAGAAAGCGCCGTCTGAGGCCGAAAACAGAGCGGTCGTGGAGCGCACAAAGAGAGGGAAGCAGGAGGCGCGGGTGGAGGAGGTGCAGAAAGAGCTCCAAGCTCTCGTGAAAAAACACGAGAGTTTGGAGCTTGACTCAAAGACGCAAGCGTCCGAGCTTGCGGCAGCCCTCAAGAGCGCGAAGTCTGCCAAGGCCGAAGCCCAGAAAGCCCTCCAAGAAATTGAAGCGATGAAGAAGATAGCGGTGGGTAAGGCATTCATTATGCAAAGCAAGCACGTGAAAGTGAATTACTTGATACTTACCCAAGTCCGGAGCTCTCCAGGAGCATTCACAGATTTGCCCCGCAGTGCATCTGATGCCGCCGCCTACTACCGAGCCGAAGAGGGGAGCTCGACGGAGAAGGTTTTCTGGTCTCAGTATGCTGAGGCCGGACACCTGGTGCCTTTGAGCGACCAGCTGAAGCAAATGGTCGAGCTCCACAAGGTGGCCGAACAGGCCATAAGGGGCCTCATAGTTCGGCTTTGGCTTGGAGAGGCTCTGCCTGGGAGCTACTTCGGGCTGGTGAGGCGGCTGGTGGATGCCTGTCCATGGATTGAAGTAATCAAGCGCACCGTCTACATCGAAGGTGCCCATAGGGCACTTGCCCGTGCTAAAGTGCACTGGGGCAAGATGGATGCGGAGAAGCTGGTGAAGGACGGGCCACCGCCGGGCAAGGAGCATCGCGTCCCGGAAGTGTATTATGAGGGCGTCCTGAAGGGTGCCCGCCTTATAGCGGATGAATGCTCCAAAGATGTAATTTTTGAGTAAACTCGCATTTGTGATCCTGTACGTTGAAAACTTGTTCATATGCTCTAAGCAACACTTTTGAATTTAAAATATTACCTTCTGTGCGGACGTTTATCAAATTTGAGAGATGGCGAGTCGTCGGCTTCTGCTCCCATGCCACGAGTGCTGGGGTGTTCGGGATAAACATGAGCGCTATTTTTCCCATTCTTGGGTCCTTCGAGGGAGGTGCTCAACACAACGAACAAGGCAATTGGACTATAATGCTTGAACACTCTCACTTAGCCATAGAATTCTTTAATTTTAAATTTTGGCGAAGCCCCTAGTGTTCGGAAGACCAAGTTCGGGGCGGTATCCACGCCTAGGCCGGACAAAGCTGACTCCTCGCTCCAAGCGGCATAAGTCTTTAGGGACTCGAAAACCTCTCGAACAGCGACCAACTCTCGCCTCATCATGACGGTCAGTTTTAGCTTTCTCTACTGAGGTGCTTAGCCCAGCTCAACTGGGGCACAATCGCAGTAGTTCTCCTAGTGCTACCTTAGCCGATATAACGGAACGTAAGGTACCAAAACATAGGAGCCGGGCAAACCCAACTATTGACCCAAGACATGATTCGGAGCCGATGCATATAATGCTATAAGTTCGGGGTGCCACACTTGTGAAAGTGTTCGGACTTCTCACACCATATTGTGGGGTACTTAAGGCCCTGGCGTATTGGCCGTACCAAAGTGTACGGGTGCAACATGTCATTAATGAACATATATTCGTAAAAAAGAGTAATGCAATAATAGACGGAAGCTATGCATTGTTTATTTAAAAAAGCTGCGATCAAAGCAGAACGATACAAATAGTGCAATAAGCAAAAGATGGGACTATTTAACATGTCCTTTTCAGGGGTGAGCTGCGGAGTGGTATGTGAAACAGGTATACTGCTCGTTATAGAGACCACCTTAGAGTTCCATAGTGCGGCGTAGCTTTCTGCTCCCCTAGTTGTTGTATCGTTTGTGCGGCAATTGTACTGCCGGATAAGCCTTCCGAAGAATGGAGTCCTGAAAATAAGAGAAAATTAAGAAATCGGCAGCCCCTAGTGCGGTTTAAGCCGCGTTCCGGGCGTGCCGTGATGGTGCCCCTCCCCCTGTGCCCATGGTATTTCCAGAGCATAGTTATGTACGCGCAACACTGGTTTCACAAGTTCGCGAGGGCTGGGGTTGGGTCCGCATTGCCACGCTTGCTCGGAACATGCCAGGCGGTCTTGTTGTAGGTTACTCCGGGTGCGCTTGACGGTGTCCAGACATTTAATGGCCGGACTGGAGAATTGCCTTGAGAGGCTGCTTTGTACTTCCGCTGCGATAGCCGCCGTATGCTCCTCCGTTCGAAGAGAGCGTTCGGTGTTTCCATTGACCGTAATGACTCCTCGAGGGTCTGGCATCTTGAGCTTAAGGTATGCGTAGTGCAGAACCGCATTGAACTTGGCAAATGCGGTTCACCCGAGCAGTGCGTGATTAACTCCACGCTTCGGAAATTATCCGGAGATCCGAAGACCACTTCAAGTGTAACTGAGCCTGTACAGTTGGCCTCTACACCTGGTATGACGCCTTTAAAGGTCGTTTTAGTGGGTTTAATCCTCAAGGGATCGATGCCCATTTTCCGCACTGTATCCTGGTAAAGCAGGTTCAGGCTGCTGCCGCCGTCCATAAGGACTCTAGTGAGGTGAAATCCGTCAATAATTGGGTCTAGAACCAATGCGGCGAATCTGCCATGACGGATGCTAGTGGGGTGGTCCCTTCGATCAAAAGTGATCGGGCAGGAAGACCATGGGTTGACCTTTGGGGCGACTGGCTCCATCGTGTATACGTCCCTTAGCGTATGCTTCTGCTCCCTCTTGGGGATGTGGATTGCGTATATCATGTTCACCGTCCGCACTTGTGGGGGAAAACCTTTCTGTCCACTATTGTTCGGCGGCCGGGGCTCCTCCTCGTCATCGCTATGCAGCCCCTTGTCTCTGTTTTCGGCATTTAACTTGCATGCCTGCTTGAACACCCAACAATCCTTGTTGGTGTGATTGGCTGGTTTTTTGGGGGTGCCATGTATCTGGCATGAGTGGTCGAGTATTCGGTCCAAACTGGACGGGCCCGGAGTATTTCTTTTGAATGGCTTTTTCCGCTGACCGGGTTTAGAGCCTCTAAATCCGGCATTAACTGCCGTATCCTCAGCATTGTCGCCGTTAATGCGGCGCTTTTGCTTATTGCGACATGACCTGCCACTGCTGTCCTTGGTATCCGAATTACCAGGGCTCTTGGTCATGTTATTGCTGCGAGCTAGCCAGCTGTCTTCTCCCGCGCAAAAGCGGGTCATAAGTGTCGTGAGGGCTGCCATAGATTTTGGCTTTTCCTGTCCTAGGTGCCATGCAAGCCACTCATCGCGGTTGTTATGCTTGAAGGCTGCTAGGGCCTCTGTGTCCGGACAGTCGACAATTTGATTTTTCTTGGTTAGGAACCGTGTCCAGAATTGTCTAGCCGATTCCTCTGGCTGCTGAATTATGTGGCTAAGGTCATCGGCGTCTGATGGTCACACATAAGTGCCCTGGAAATTGTCGAGGAATGCGGTTTCCAGGTCCTCCCAACAACCAATTGATTCTGCTAGCAAGCTGTTAAGCCAATGCCGAGCTGGTCCTTTAAGCTTGAGTGGGAGGTATTTGATGGCGTGTAGGTCATCACCGCGGGCCATGTGGATATGAAGGAGATAGTCCTCGATCCATACCGCGGGATCTATTGTGCCATCGTATGATTCGATGTTCACGGGTTTGAAACCCTCGGGGATTTGATGATCCATTACTTCATCTGTGAAGCATAGTGGGTGTGCGGTGCCTTTGTTATTGGGCTATATCATGACGCAGCTCAAACGAGCTTTGTCTACTGTGTTCGGCCCGACCGGATTACTGTATCCGGAGTGGCGATTACCGTCTTGTGCCGTGGGGCGCCCACGCGATCCGTAGATCGATCTTGTTTGCCTTGCCTTGTCCTCCAATATATCTCGCAGGTCTGGCGCATTTTCCCGTGCCTTGGTATTTTTTGAGCGGCGCCGGGGTGCGGCTTGAGTGGAGGGCCAACAGGCCTCGCTGTCGCGGCCACGGGGTGGCTGGTCAGCCGCATCATGCGCTAGTGATGTAGGTTTAGGTGCTTCCTCCTCTAATCGGGGTAGCAACCTGCGCTTTGGGTAGCTCTTGGAGGGGCGTTCGAGTTCATACTCTTCGGCCGCAAGGACTTCAGTCCATCTGTCGGCTAGCAAATCTTGATCGGCTCTAAGCTGTTGCAGTTTTTTCTTGAGGCTGCTCGCCTGAGAGGATCGATATGGTTGACTAGAGGGGGGGTGAATAGGCAACTAACAATTTTTAGCTTTTCTTTAGCAATTTAAACTTTTCATCAAAGTAGGTTGTCTAGATATGCAACTAAGTGAGCAACCTATATGATGCAACACGGATAGGAACACAAGCAAGCAAGATATATGAAACAAATAAGCTTCCACAAGTAAAGGCACGAGATAACCAAGAGTGGAGACGGTGGAGACGAGGATGTGTTGCCGAAGTTCCTTCCATTTGAGAGGAAGTGCGTCTCCGTTGGAGCGGTGTGGAGGCACAATGCTCCCCAAGAAGCCACTAGGGCCACCGTAATCTCCTAACGCCCTCACACAATGCGAGATGCCGTGATTCCACTATTGGTGCCCTTGGAGGCGGCGACCGAACCTTTACAAACGAGGTTGGGGCAATCTCCACAACTCAATTGGAGGCTCCCAACGACACCACGAAGCTTCACCACAATGGACTATGGCTTTGCGGTGACCTCAACCGTCTAGGATGCTCAAACACCCAAGAGTAACAAGATCCGCAAGGGATTAGTGGGGGGAATCAAATATCTCTTGGTGGAAGTGTAGATCGGGGCCTTCTCAACCACTCTCGAGCAAATCAACAAGTTTGGTTGGCTAGGGAGTGAGATCGGGCGAAAATGGAGCTTGGAGCAAGTAATGGAGCTTAGTAATGGAAGAGGTGAGTCAACGGGGAAGAAGGGGACCCCTTATATAGTGTGTGGAAAAGATCCAACCGTTACCCACCAACCAGCCCGCGGCCAGCGGTACTACCGCAAGGCCGCGCGGTACTACTGCTTCCAACCAAGCGGTACTACCGCACGGCTGTGCGGTACTACCGTACCGACCCACGGTACTGCCGCAACCCCAGCACAGAACCGATAAACAGACGCACAGAAGCTGGGGGCGGTACTTCCGCACGCGCGGTACTACCATGCCCCCCCCCCATGTGGTACTACCGCGAGGAAAAAATCCCAGCCAGGGGAGAAGAGAAACTTTCGTGCCTACTTCTGCAAAGAAACGGAAGTAGCAAAAACCCGACACAATAGTACTGCCGAGGGGCGGTACTACTGCCTGACTGCATAGCGTGGTACTACCGCTCGGCGAAAACGGTACTACCACGGTAGGTGCAGATGTAAAAAATTACATCCGCTCCTACTACCGCAAAGGGGCGGCACTAGCCTGGTGGGCAGCGGTAGTGCAGCTCCAGGGGAGCGGTACTACCGTGGGCACCTACGGTACTACCGCGCCACCGCGCGGTACTACCGCGGATGCCTGCGGTACTACCGTTGACCTGGGAGCAGTACTACCGCAACCAACAACGGCAGCCAGACAAGGGAGGCAAGACAACGGAGGAAGCTCCAAGGAAGAAGGAGGGGAAAAGAAGGAGACGTGTACGTGATGATTCCACCCAAACCTTTCCAACACGGACCCCCTCTTAATAGTACGGCTTTCCTATGACTCAAATCCGCCAAAAAGAAACGTAGAAAAGATGTTGTCTTCGCCAGTCTTCGAGGGGCACCCAATCGTCTTGTGACTAGCAAAGAAGTGACTGGAATACTCATGGCACACGATTAGTCCGCAAATGCGTTGTCATCAATCACCAAAACACTTAGGGATAAATATGTCCTTACAATCTCCCCCTTTTTGGTGGATTGATGACAAAACAGGATTTGCACAAAGAAAATACTATTAAGTAAATGCAAACCCCTCCTCTCTATAATATAGATGGGCTCCCCCTAGATGTGTGCCACCTAGATGAGTGCTATGGACTGCACGACACACGAATACTAGGAACAGAGCTCCCCCTATATTATAGAGACAAGGCATATCTATCACTAGACAAGATAGTACAAACATAAGTTAACTAAGATAGATAGAGTGCATATGTCTTACACCATATGTAGGATAGGTCTTGAAGGCACAAACCAAACAAAAGCAAACGAGGCAAACGAGGTCCAAACGGCAAAGCAGACAAACACACCAAGCACGACACAAGGAAAATCCCTACACTCTCTCCCCCTTTGGCATCGAGATGCCAAAAAGGCAGAGAGGACACCTACACACACGGGGTGGCTCAGGCAGAGAAGTCGTCCCACTGCTCCTCGTGCTCCTCGTTAGACTCAGCGGCGGGGATAGTCTCCTCGAGGTCATCCTCTGAACTGGTCCACTTGTATCCCTGCTTTGACATCCAGGCAGCCTCAGGTGTGATGACGTCCTCAGACCCACCAAACACATCCTCTCCAAAGAGCCTCATAACCTTCTTGTCACGGCGGCGACTCTCCTTGTCAGCCACGTGAGCCCTGTACTGTCCCTTCGCCTGCATGCACAAGAGAGTCTTCATCTTGTACTTTAGCTTCTTGGCCCATGATGGCTCAGAGGAAGAAGTGGTGGACCTAGCAGCACGGTCCTCAGCAACATTCTCAGCAGCAGCAGCCTCCCCCTCACCAGCAGCCCTCCTAGCAGAAGAGGCCTCAGCACGGGTAGTGGTGTTGGCCCAGTTGGGCTTGACGCAGAGGCTGATGGACTCATGGCGAATCCAGTCTGGAGCAAGGAACTCATCACCTGGGTACATCTTCTCCCAAGTGGTGGAGAGCAGCAGAAATAGGTACGGTCCATAGATAGGTACCTTGCGAGTGAACACCGCAAACCGAAGCTCACACCACATGATGTGTGAGACATCAAGTGGCTGAGTCTGAGAAGAACGTGCCTCTGCACACAAGAGCAACATGTCCACTAGATATGCATGTACCTTATCCTTGTCGCCAATGCGTGGGAACAGAGTGTTGCGGAAGATGCGATGCATGATATCCAGAAAGGAGTTTAACACCCAAGATGACTTGCCATTGGGGAGTACCTTCTCAACAAGGAAGGGCTGAAGCAGGTTCTTGTTGGCAGACTCAGAGTTGGCATGGGGGCGAATGCCAACGGGGGTGTGAAGCCCGTCATCAGGAATGTGCAACAGATCCATGAACTCTTTCCATGTAGTAGATAGCTGACGGCCATTGGTCATCCAGGTCATCCTCCGCTCCTCCTCGGGATGAAAGTATACTGAGGCAAAGAACTGACAGATGAGCTCAGGGTCATAGTCAAGGTGAAAACAGATCACCGGCTCAATAGCAAACTGCTCCACCAAGTCCAGAGCCTCTTCAAAATAGTCACGAAACTTGTCCTTCCGCATGCGATGCATGTCTATCCACTTGACCTCCACGAATGTATTCTGCTTGCTCTTGATTACATCCAGATAGATGAGAACCTGTTGCTTGTTCTAGAACATCTCAGTGCCTCTGAGCATAGCCCGAGGAGTCACATAGGGATTGACCTTCCGGCGTTCGACATACTCAGTGACAGAAATCTCGTCCATGCCCTTAGCAGGTTCCTTTTGCTTGCTGGCAGTGGTCTTGACATTGCGCTTGGGGGCATTGGAGCCCTCTGGGGCTTCATCTTGGGGGTTGCGCAGATGCTTGGAGCCGGTGTCACGACTGGGATTGGAACGGCGAGAGCCACCACCTGAGACACAGAACGCAAAAACACCCACAATAGCCAAGAGAGATTAATGCAAAGATCACAACAACGCAAGTGAAACAAGCAGAAAGCACACATGATAAATGCCTAGAGAGAGATTTGATCCCTACGGTAGTACTGCCAAGTGCTGCGGAGCTAAGATAGTAGTACGGCTCTTAGACGTGGTAGTACCGTGTGAGATCACGGTAGTACCGGGTGTAGGAGTGGTAGTACGACCTTAGCGCCGCGGCTGGCGCGGTAGTACCGCGACTGCAGAGCGGTAGTACCACACAGTACGGTAGTACCGCACCTGACGGGCGGTAGTACCGCACATTAGGCACGGTAGTACCGCACCGCGTCAGATCTGAACAAGTTCAAATCTGAAAAAGCCCGCGAAACCACGTCGGTACTACGGTTGGACAAAGCTACCACAAGACAGCATATCAAGTATGTTTCCTACGCATCACGACTCTCCTACATCCTACTCTTGCACAGATTTGGCCTAAAATCTCAAGAATGACAAGTTTCTCCCCAAAAACCTGGAAGCAAGAGAACAGCCAAGAAAAAGAGGGATTTGGGGAAAAACCTTGGTCCATGGCAAGAGGAAGTGGTGGGGAATGATCCCACCGGTCGGAATCCAAGGAGAGTGGCCGGAGACGGAGATCCGGTGACGGCCTCCGGCGCCGTTCTTGAGAGAGAGAGACGTGGAGAGAGAGACAAATGAATGGGTATGGGGAGTTGGAACTCCCCTGCCCAAGTCATAACCCCCACGCGCCCTCGACGGCGCGGTAGTACCGTGCCCAGACATGGTAGTACCGCCCGGCGCGGTACTTCCGAAGTATCGCACCAGAGCGGTAGTACCGTGCCTCCCAAAGCGGTAGTACCGCGGCCAGACACGGTAGTACCGTCAGCTCAAGAAGATGCACGTTTCGAGCACACGAAAAACTGGATCTTTGCACAAAACACTCCGAGCCAACACGACACCACAAGACCACGCAACACACAAAACCAGAAAGGCACACGACAAACGAACCAACCACGAGACACCACCTCTCCAAAAGAGAGGGCGGTGGCCGTAGCCACCTATGTTTGAGTCAGTTGGTATGGCACCGCGAAGAATTATCCTTGGGTCCATTACCAAAACTCGTCTTTGAAGCACAAGTACCATCAAACATGGCTAATGTGAAAGACCTGATTGATTTATGCATAATGGGGGGAGGGAGAGTTCATTGAGAGAACATCACTCCCCCTATGTCCATGCCTACATCTAAATAGGACAACACGTTGAGTATGGTGGGGTGTGCAAGGGTTCAAGCAACATTGCTCGAATCGATGATATTTAGCTCATGCCTTAACTCGCGAAATCTTGCTTCATCCAAGGGCTTCGTGAAGATATCTGCAAGGTTATCATGAGTGTTGACGTAGTTGAGCTTGATCTCTCCTCGCCTAATGTGATCCCGGATGAAGTGATACCGGATCTCAATATGCTTCGTCTTGAAGTGTTGCACCGGGTTGAGAGAGATATTGATGGCACTTTCATTGTCACACCAAAGAGGCACTTTGTCACAAGTGACACCGTAATCCTTTAAAGTTTGCCTCATCCATAAGAGTTGTGCACAACAACTATCGGCCGCCACATACTCCGCTTCGGTGGACGAGAGGGACACACAACTTTGCTTTTTGGAAGACCAACTTACCAAAGAGAAACCAAGGAATTGGCACCCTCCGGAAGTGGACTTCCTATCCACTTCATCTCCCGCCCAATCGGAATCCGAGTACCCTACAAGCTTGAAGTTTGATCCTCTTGGGTACCATAAGCCAAAGTTTGGGGTATGAGCCAAATATCGAAAGATTCGTTTGACCGCCACATAGTGACTTTCCTTAGGTGCGGCTTGAAACCGTGCACAAATTCCCACACTCAACATGATGTCCAGTCTAGATGCACAAAGGTAAAGCAAGGATCCAATCATGGAACGATATACCTTTTGATCCACCACTTTACCATTGGGATCTAAGTCAAGTTGGCACTTGGTGGGCATTGGAGTGGAAGCCGGCTTGACGTCACTTAGCTTGAATCTCTTCAGCATGTCTTGAGTGTATTTGGATTGATTGATGAAGGTTCCTTCTCTTCTTTGCTTCACTTCGAACCCTAGAAAGAACTTCAACTCTCCCATGGAGGACATCTCGAACTTTGAGGTCATGAGAGCGGCAAATTCCTCATTTAAAGCTTTGTTAGGAGAACCAAAGATAATATCATCAACATATAATTGGCACACAAACAACTCCCCTTTGACCTTCTTAGTAAAAAGAGTGGGGTCGATTAGCCCAACTTCAAAACCATGGTCTTGTAACAACTCGGTAAGGTGGTCATACCACGCACGTGGGGCTTGTTTAAGGCCATAGAGTGCCTTATCGAGTTGATACACATGATCGGGAAAGTAGGGATCCTCGAACCCGGGGGTTGCTTGACGTAAACCAATTCATTAATAGGACCATTAAGAAAAGCACTCTTCACATCCATTTGTTGTAACTTAAAGTTGTGATGAGAAGCATATGCAATCAACATGCGAATGGATTCAAGACGAGCAACGGGAGCAAAGGTTTCACCGTAGTCGATACCCTCGACATGGGAGTAGCCTTGTGCTACCAAACGAGCCTTGTTGCGAATGATGATCCCATGGGCATCTTGCTTGTTCTTAAATATCCACTTGGTTCCTATGACATTGTGATTCCCGGTCGGTCTTGGCACCAATCTCCACACTTTGTTGCGCTCGAAGTTGTTGAGTTCTTCATGCATGGCATTGAGCCAATCCGGATCTTCTAGCGCCTCATAGACCTTGTGGGGTTCCACACAAGAGACAAACGCGTGATGATCACAATAATTTGCTAATTGTCTTGGCGGCACGACGCTCTAATTCCTCCTTGATGGTGAGTTGCGGAGCGGTTACTTGATCATCTTGAGCGTTGTCATGAACTTGTTCTTGATCTTGAACTTGCTCGGGGGAGAGAACTTGACCTTGGGCATCACTTGGTGTGTCCACACCATCTTGAGTATGATCTTGCCCTTGGTCTTGTTCATGAGGTTGAGGGCCTTCACTTTGTTCTTCGGAAGCGTGTGGGCCTTGGGTTGGTGATGGCTCCACTTGAGTGGAGCATTGTCCTTCTCCTTCGGCCACAAGGGGTTCCTCAATGGGTAGGATAAACCCAACACCCATTCTTCTTATGGCTTGAGGAGAAATTTCATCACCTACATCACAAGTGCCACTTTGCTCCACTTGGGAGCCGTTATTGTCATCAAACTCCACATTACACGTCTCCTCAATAAGTCCCGTGGATTTATTGAGAACACAGTAAGCATGAGAGTTTGTAGCATAGCCAACAAATATGCCCTCATAAGCTCTAGCTTCAAATTTAGACAACCGAACACCTTTCTTGAGAATGAAACACTTACACCCGAATACCTGGAAGTACTTGAGGTTGGGCTTGTTACCAGTGAGTATCTCATATGGAATCTTGTTCAAGCCCTTGCGGAGGTAGAGCCGATTAGATGCATGACACGCGGTGTTGATGGCTTCGGCCCAAAAGTTGTATGGAGACTTGAACTCCGCCATCATGGTCCTTGCCGCATCCATCAACGTCCGGTTCTTCCTCTCCGCAACACCGTTTTGTTGAGGGGTGTAGGGTGCAGAATATTGATGTTTGATTCCCTCATCACTAAGAAACTCATCCAAGGTGTAGTTCTTGAACTCGGTGCCGTTGTCACTTCTTATTGTCAAGATCTTTGCATGGTGTTGACTTTGTGCTTCATTTGCAAAGTCAATGATAGTTTGTTGGGTCTCGCTCTTCCTCTTGAAGAAATACACCCACGTGTACCTTGAGTAGTCATCCACAATCACCAAGCAATACTTCCTACCTCCAAGACTATCGAAGGATGGAGGCCCAAAGAGATCCATGTGAAGGAGCTCCAAAGGCCTCTTTGAATAAATGATAGTCGTGGGAGGGTGAGCCTTCTCATGTAGCTTTCCTTCGATACAGGCACTGCAAGCACGATCTTTAGCAAAACTAACATTCGTTAGTCCACGGACATGGTCCCCCTTGAGGAGACTTTGCAAAGATCTCATATTGACATGAGCTAAACGGCGATGCCAAAGCCATCCCACATCAACTTTAGCCATTAGGCATGTCGCGGTCTTAGTGGGTCGCTCTGAAAAGTTAATCACATAGAGACCGTTCTCGACATTCCCAACAAAAGCTACTTTAAGAGTCTTGCTCCACAAGAGGGCCACGGTATCGATATCAAAGAAAGTGGCAAAGCCCATGATAGCAAGTTGACGAACGGAAAGTAAATTGTATGCAAGGGACTCAACAAGCATGACCTTCTCGATCGTGAGATCATGAGAGATGACCACCTTGACAAGTCCCAATACCTTAGAAGATGAGGCGTCACCCCACTCGACATTGGTGGGCATAGATGGAACTTTGTGCACGTCCACCACCAAGTCCTTGCTTCCGGTCATATGATTTGTAGCTCCGCTATCGAGCAACCATGATCCACCACCGGAAGCAAACACCTACAAGAGATCAATGCTTGGTTTTAGGTACCCATTTTGTAATGGGTCCTTTGATGTTAGTAACAAGGGTCTTAGGAACCCAAATATACCATTCAATGTACTCATGAAGAGAACCAACAAATTTGGCATAAACATGCCCATCACTAGCACGACATAACACATAAGAAGGGTTAAACTCGCCGGCTTTGTTGTGAGGGGTGACATTGCCCTTCTTGACATTGTTCTTCTTCTTCTCCTCGGGGGCACTCTCTCCCTCCATCACAAAGGTTTGCATGAGGGGAGGAGGTCGTTTGGTCTTGTCATTCTTCTTCTTTTTCTTGGAGTCGGGCACGTACCCAACCCCTTCCTTGGCCACACCTCCCTTTTGGTTGATCAAGAGATCGTTGAGGTTCTTCTTGCCTTGTATGCACATCACAAGACCTCTCTCAAGTTGCTCCTTCAACTTAGCATTTTCCTCAACAAGATGTATATGCTCACAACACGAGCTAGTAGCATTTGCATTATAAATTAGAACCATATGAGGAAAAGTTGCTTTCGCCTTAGTTGGAGTTGAACATGAGACTCCTTGAGACTAGCGTGAATACCCTTCAAGGCCTTGTGGGCCTTGTCAAGTATATCAAACTCCTCTTTGAGTCTAGCAAGATCAACCCCGAGTTTGACCTTCTCGGAATTTAGCACACGAGAAACAATGAGGACATGATCATAATCTTTCTTTAACTTAGCATTATCAACGTTGTGTGACTTCTCAAGAGCCAAACGAAGACCACGCTCTTCCTCAAGAGCATTGGAAAGATCCGAAATCTCATCGGCATAGTCACGACTATGCCCTTCCATCTTAGAGATGGTGTCTTCGTGAGCCTCGATCATGTCATTGTCTTCACCAAGTTGTTCCAAGAGAGCAACAAAGTGCTTCTTGGACTTTCCCTTGAGTTTTCCCATAATGGCCTCAAACTCTTTAGCCTTCACATTAGCTCCCTCAAGTTCATTAATGCTATCCGTCGGGGAAGGATGATTAATGATGGTAGTTTTGATGTTGGAGGTTACCTTGTTGGTGGCTTTAGCCATGAGGCACTTGGTGGTGATGCTCTCGTTGGGTGAGTCAAAGAGAGACACCCGTGACATTGTTGCAATGGCAACGGAGGCCATGGCAACCGACTCACCATCTTCATCATTGTCATCATCCTCATTGTACTCTTCTTGCACAACCAAAGCCTTGGGAGGAGTCTTCTTGGTGAAGTTGTTCTTGTTGGGGAACGACTTGGCCTTGTCCTTTCGGATGAGCTTGCCACCATTGTCTTCCCTCTTCTCATACGGGCATTCCGCAACAAAATGACTCACGTTGCCGCAATTGTAGCAAGTCCTTACACGTTGCTTGCCCCTTGTGCCACTCGAGTTGCTTTTGCTAAAGTTTGGCCTCGAGTTTTTCTTGCTCCAAAATTGCCTTGAAGCAAGTGCCATGTGTTCATGATATGCATACTTCGTATCTTCGGGGTTGCTCTCCTCTTCTTCCTCTTCTTCTTCTTCCACGGTGAGCTTGGCCTTCAATGCAAGGTTAGGCTTCTTTGCCCATTGAGAACGGAGCACTGCATTGTCGGCGGTCTTGTCCAAAATGTTCATGGCCACAAACTCATCCAACACTTCGCTTGAGGTCAAAGTGTGGAAGTCCGGTCTTTGACGAATGATGGAGGACATGGCCTTGTGATAGGGCATCATTGCCTTGAGGAATTTGCGCTTGATCCAATTGTCATCCGTGTCCTTGCTTCCGTGATCTCGTAGTGAGACCGCGAGTTTGGTCACTCTCCGATAAAGCTCGCGAGGTTCTTCATCTTCTTTCATTGCAAACTCATCGGCCTCATCTCGTACCACTTCATAATTGGAGCGTTGAATGCTTGCGCTTCCCCGGTAGAGAGAGACAACACAATGCCATGCATCTTTGGCCAAGGCGAAGGGACGAAGATGAGGTAGGTCTTCGGGTGGAATTGCATCTTGAATGATGAAGAGAGCATTCTCATTGAATTGATTATCCGCGGCTTCTCGAGGAGTGAAGTTGCTTGGATCATGCGGATAAAAACCTTCTTCAATGATTCTCCAAAGGTTAGTGTTCTCATGATTTAAATGACGTTTAGAGCGGTAAACCCAAGAATCAAAGTCCTCGTTTTTCACAATCTTAGGAGGAGGACCGGCATGATTCAAATGAGTGGAAGGAATCGGTCCACCATAAACAAGTGGTGGTTCCACATGGGCAAAGATGTCGGTGCCATTCTTACCACTAGAAGAAGGAGCCTTTTCACTACTAGCTTCCCCCTTGTCGGGGATAGCATCCATCACCTTGTTGGCGGGATCACCCACTTTCAACGGTGCGGTGGATAGTTTAAGCCCCTCAAGAAATTTAGTAAACATGCTCTCAACTTCAGTCGTCATGGAGGTTTTCAATGTCTCCAAGGCCACATTGAACTCCTCACGAGAGACCGAGGTTCCCCCATCGCCCGTAGACGAGATAGGATTCACACCGGAGTGTTCCTCCACACCGTCTATGGTATCAACCATACTCTTTGGACGGTAAACTCCTTAATAAAGAGATGAGACTCTGATACCAATTGAAAGGATCGATATGGTTGACTAGAGAGGGGGTGAATAGGCAACTAACAATTTTTAGCTTTTCTTTAGCAATTTAAACTTTGCATCAAAGTAGGTTGTCTAGATATGCAACTAGGTGAGCAACCTATATGATGCAACACGGATAGGAACACAAGCAAGCAAGATATATGAAATAAATAAGCTTCCACAAGTAAAGGCACGAGATAACCAAGAGTGGAGACGGTGGAGACGAGGATGTGTTGCCGAAGTTCCTTCCCTTTGAGAGGAAGTACGTCTCCGTTGGAGCGGAGTGGAGGCACAATGCTCCCCAAGAAGCCACTAGGGGCACCGTAATCTCCTCACGCCCTCACACAATGTGAGATGCCGTGATTCCACTATTGGTGCCCTTGGAGGCGGCGACCGAACCTTTACAAACGAGGTTGGGGCAATCTCCATAACTCAATTGGAGGCTCCCAACGACACCACGAAGCTTCACCACAATGGACTATGGCTTCGCGGTGACCTCAACCGTCTAGGATGCTCAAACACCCAATAGTAATAAGATCCGCAAGGGATTAGTGGGGGGAATCAAATATCTCTTGGTGGAAGTGTAGATCGGGGCCTTCTCAACCACGCCTGAGAAAATCAACAAGTTTGGTTGGCTAGGGAGTGAGATCGGGCGAAAATGGAGCTTGGAGCAAGTAATGGAGCTTAGTAATGGAAGAGGTGAGTCAACGGGGAAGAAGGGGACCCCTTATATAGTGTGTGGAAAAGATCCAACCGTTACCCACCAACCAGCCCGCGGCCAGCGGTACTACCGCAAGGCCGCGTGGTACTACTGCTTGCAACCAAGCGGTACTACCGCACGGCTGTGCGGTACTACCGTACCGACCCACGGTACTGCCGCAACCCCAGCACAGAACCGATAAACAGACGCACGGTACTACCGCGCGCCCCCATGCGTTACTACCGTGAGGCAAAAATCCCAGCTAGGGGAGAAGAGAAACTTCCGTGCCTACTTCCGCAAAGAAACAGAAGTAGCAAAAACCCGACACAGTAGTACTGCCGAGGGGCGGTACTACTGCCTGACTGCATAGCACGGTACTACTGCTCGGTGAAAACGGTACTACCGCGGTAGGTGCGGATGTAAAATATTACATCCGCTCCTACTACCGCAAAGGGGCGGCACTAGCCTGGTGGGCAGCGGTAGTGCAGCTCCAGGGGAGAGGTACTACCGTGGGCACCTGCGGTACTACCGCGCCACCGCGCGGTACTACCGTTGACCTGGGAGCAGTACTACCGCAACCAACAACGGCAGCCAGACAAGGGAGGCAAGACAACGGAGGAAGCTCCAAGGAAGAAGGAGGGGAAAAGAAGGAGATGTGTACGTGATGATTCCACCCAAACCTTTCCAACGCGGACCCCCTCTTAATAGTACGGCTTTCCTACGACTCAAATCCACCAAAAAGAAACGTAGAAAAGACGCCGTCTTCGCCAGTCTTCGAGGGGCACCCAATCGTCTTGTGCCTAGCAAAGAAGTGACTGGAATACTCATGGCACACGATTAGTCCACAAATGCGTTGTCATCAATCACCAAAACACTTAGGGATAAATATGTCCTTACATCACAGTGGCCATAAGCCTGCGTTTGAAACGCTCTTGTTCGACGGGATCCTCCGGCATGACAAATTCGTCGTCGTCGAGGCTTGCCTCGTCTTCGGAGGGAGGCATATAATTATCGTCCTCGACCTCTCTGTCTGCCGCTCTCTCATGCGGGCTGGCTTCTCCATCCTCCTGTCCTGAATCTTGCTGGAGGTGGTTGTCTTCGGCACTGTCCGGGGTGTTATTATCTCCCGTGCCAGAATCACCGTTTTTGCTTTGGCGGGATTTATAGCGGCGCCGCTGACGCCGGCGCTTAGGATGCTTCTTGGAGGGGTCATCCTCCGCTGTTCCATCACCATTGCCTTCTTTTGGGGTGTCCACCATGTATATATCATATGACGAGGTGGCTTTCCAGTGCCCTATAGGCGCTGGTTCTTGATCGTCTCCTGCATCGGCGTCCATACCGTCGATGTCTTCAGAGTCAAAGTCGAGCACGTCGGTTAAATCATCGACAGTGGCTACGAAGTGGGTGGTGGGTGGGCTTTGAATTTCTTCATCATCCGCATCCCAACCTTGCTGACCATAGTCTGGCCAGGGCTCTCTTGATAAAGAGAGAGACTTTAGTGAATTCAGAATATCGCCGAAGGGCGAGTGCTGAAAGATGTCCGCGGTGGTGAACTCCATGATCGGCGCCCAATCGGGTTCGATCGATAGGGGCGCGGAGGGCTCGGAGTCTGGAGAGGAGTCCGACTCCTTGGAGTCACGGGCTTCACAGAGAATAGGGCTGGTGTTCGGCTCGATCGCCGTAGAGTTTGCAGCCCCCGAGGCGGTGTCCAACCACCCATCCTCGATTGGCACAGTTGGCTCCGAATTAAGGGTCGGAGCTAATGCGGGTGCGGCCTCCAGGGCACTGTTTGGCGGCAGAGCTAGATCATGCCCATCGTGACAGTGCGGCGCGCTCGGCTGCGGCTCGAATCCATCGAAGATCAAGTCTCCATGGAGGTCGGCCGTGTAGCTCAAACTTCCAAATCTGACCTGATGGCCAGGGGCGTAGCTTTTGATCTGCTCCAGATGGCCAAGCGAATTGGCCCGCAGTGCAAAGCCACCGAATACGAAGATCTGTCCAGGGAGAAAGGTCTCACCCTAGATTGCATCCCTGTTGATGATCGGAGAAGCCATCGGGCCTAAAGGTGACGACACAGAGGAACTCTCAATGAAAGCACCAATGTCGGTGTCAAAACCAGCGGATCTCGGGTAGGGGGTCCCGAACTGTGCGCCTAGGCGGATGGTAACAGGAGACAAGGGACACGATGTTTTACCCAGGTTCAGGTCCTCTTGATGGAGGTAAAACCCTACGTCCTGCTTGATTGATATTGATGATATGGGTAGTACAAGAGTAGATCTACCACGAGATCAAAGAGACTAAACCCTAGAAGCTAGCCTATGGTCTGATTGTTGTTTGTCCTACGGACTAAAACCCTCCGGTTTATATAGACACCGGAGAGGGCTAGGGTTACACAGAGTCGGTTACAATGGTAGGAGATCTACATATCCATATCGCCAAGCTTGCCTTCCACGCCAAGGAAAGTCCCTTCCGGACACGGGACGAAGTCTTTAATCTTGTATCTTCATAGTCCAGGAGTCCGGCCGAAGGTATAGTCCGGCTATCCGGACACCCCCTAATCCAGGACTCCCTCATGCGGTAAATTGCATTGAGAATCCTTATATTGCCAACTATCTAAAGTCAAGAAAACAAATAGAATATGAATAGAGTACTAATGAAAGGGAAAATATTTCCCAATACCCTCCTAGTATTTATTATGATGAATCAGGTAACGAGGAGGAGCTTCCTATCCAACCAATCTCATCAATAAGAAGCTTGAAAAGATTAATTAAACCCACACATGATGTGGTGAAGAAGAAGAAAAGAAGAAAGAATAGAGGTAAAAAAGGTATCTCTCCCAAATAATGTTGCTCCTATTATTGTTGTGCCTCATGAAAATGAATCAAAAATAATTGTGGAAGATGATGCACTTGATGATGATTTTGTTATGCCTATTGCTTGTTGTGATGATTACGATTGGGAAGATAATGATACTTCTTATTATCTTGGAAATCTTTTTGTCACCAACTTGGGAAATTATAATGATAGTAATTGTTATATTGTTGGTGCTATTCATACCATTAATGATGAGAATGACTATGCTTATGATATGCAAAGCCACAAGCTTAGGGATGTTATGTTTTATGAGAATGACATGTTTGAGAATTTATTTGCTTTAATTAATGTTTGTCCGAAGCTTGGGGATGCTGTGCTCAACGAAGATGATCTTTTTAGTCCCCTTACCTTGAATGATCAAATTTGCTATGATGATTGCATGCCTCCCACATATGATGATTATTGTGATGACACTTATGTTATTAAAAGTAGTGATAATTATTGTCATAATTTTGAATATCCTTTTACTGAACAACACTCTTTTAATGTGGGAACAATTTATAGTATTCAAGTTTCCTATGACACTCCCACTATTATGAATGAGAATAAAATTGCTTATATGGAGAGTAATAAATTTTCTATGCTTTTAGATCATGAAAAGAATGCTTTATGTGATGGTTATATTAATGAATATATTCATGATGCTATGGAAAATTATTATGATAGAGGAACTTATGATTCATGATGCTCTCTTTATGTTTCAATGCTTATCTTTTATGCGGGCATCATTGAAATCATCATGCCTAGCTAAAAGGCATTAAAGAAAAGCGCTTGTTGGGAGACAACCCAACACTTTTATCTACTGTTTTTGTGTGTTCACATGATTAAGCTACTTTAGTAATCATGTTTTATTGCTTTCGTTTCAATAAAGTGCCAAGTAAGACCTTTGGGATGGCTTACCGTGATAGTTGATTTGATCTTGCTGAAAAACAGAAACTTTTGCGCTCAGGAAAACAATTCTCATTTTTAACAGAAGCGTGATAAAATGCTGATTCTTTTTGAAGAATATTTATAGACAAATTTCCCAGGTTTTACAAATTTTTCATAATTTTGCGAGTACCATAAGTATGGTTGGAGTATAGATTACTACAGACTGTTCTGTTTTTGACAGATTATGTTTTCAATGCATAGTTTGCTTGTTTTCTATATTCCATGGCTTATATTGCTCAATATAAATTGTGGAAATGTTATGCTATAGTAGGAATTGTGTGAGAACAATTGTGAATCTTGTCTTTGACAGTACCAAAAGTGAAATGTTTGCTCTTTATCATACTAACCTATCTCACAAAGTTCCGTTAAGTTTTGTGCAATTGAAGTTTTCAAGTTTTTCGTGATATGTTGATATGAGGAGAATAAGGAGTGACGAGACCATAATCCTGGGGATGCCCAAGGCACCCCAAGGTAATATTCAAGGAAGATCCAAGCAACTAAGCTTGGGGATGCCCCAGAAGGCATCCCCTCTTTCGTCTCCAACATTATCGGTAACCACACTTGGAGCTATGTTTTCATTCGTCACATGATATGTGTTTTGCTTGAAGCATCATTTTATTTTGTTAGAATTTTCTTGCTGTTATTTAGAATAATGTTTTGCATATTTTATTTCAATAAAAATGTCAAGTATAGCCTTCGCCATGCTTGTTTTGCAAGTCTACATGTTGTTGTTTGAAAACAGAAAGTTTATCGATGTTGTAAAAATTCCCTAGAAAAGTCAGAATGTGATAAAATGTTGAAATTTTTTGCACAAGAATCTCTGATATATTTTATACAGTGTGGCAAACTTTCATAACTTTTGGAGTTTAAGAAGTATTGATACTCTTAGATTCTTTACAGACTGTAATGGTTTGGCAGATTGCTGTTATGTTTGCATTGTTTGCATATGTTTGCTTGTTTAATGATTCTATTTGATGATAGGAGTATTAAATATGCAGAGGAATTTAGTATACAATGTTGAATAATAATTTTAGTGATTTGCTACAGTAGAGAATGATAAGGTTTTTGCATTGGTTTATACTAACTTATCTTGCGAGTTCTTGTTGAGTTTTGTGTTGATGAAGCTTTTGAGATTTAGGAAAATCGTGATATGAGAAGAATTAAGGAGAAACAGAAGCTCAAGCTTGGGGATGCCCAAGGAATCCCAAGATAAAATTTCAAGAAGTCTCAAGCATCTAAGCTTGGGGATGCCCTGGTAGGCATCCCACCTTTCTTCTTCAACAATTGTCGGTTAGTATCGGTTGAGCCTAAGTTTTTGCTTCTTCACATGATGTGTGCTATCTTGGAATGTCATTTTATTTTGTTTTTCTTGTTGTTTTAATAAAATGCTTAGATATGGAAGTTTTTGGATAAGAGAGAGTCCTCAAATAGCTACATGTTTACTTAACTACTCGCTTGATCTTCACTTATATCTTTTTTGGAGTAGCTTGTCATTTGCTCTAGTGCTTCAATTATATCTTTTTTAGCACGGTGTGCTTTTGTATTTTTGAAGAAATTCTCTCTTGCTTAACTTAAATTAATTTGAGAGAAATAAATATTATGATCATGATCTTCACTTATATTTGTTTGAGCTTATCAAAAGCAACACATGAAAATTAGTTCCAAAGTGATAGATATCCAAGAAGGATATAATAAAAACTTTCATGAAGATCATTGGACAAGATAAACTTGATTCTTTGTAATAGTTTTGAGATATGATGATAGTGATATGTGAGTCATGTTGGTGAGTAATCATGCTTTAGTAAGAATATTGGTATTAAGGTTTGTGATTCCCTATGCAAGCACGAAAGTCAATAGTTGTGTAATGAAATTACATCCTACTTGTGGTGCATTATTCGGTGTTAATTATGCTCAATGCTCGCTTATGAGATTATTCGTTTCTTGGTTGGTCACTTCCCATTCTTTTGCTAGCCTTCATTTTGCACTAAGTATGACCACTACTTGTGCATCCAAAATCCTTTAAACCAGTTTTGCCACATGAGTCCACTATACCTACCTATATGCAGTATTCTTTTGTCGTTCTAAGCAAATTTGTATGTGCCATCTCCAATTTTCAAAATAAATTTCTCTTTTGTGTGGTCGTACCGCTCGCGAGGCGGTGAGGGGTGGCCAATATTTTCCATGCTAGATGTGCTATTCTCATGATGAGTGTTTATTCACTTGTCATTGCACGAGAGTAAGGCAAAGGTATTAGGGATGCCGAGTCCTGAAATTAAAAATGAATTTACTTTATGTTGTCAAATAATAAATTCTTTGGAAAGTGTTGGTATGGAGGGCACCCGTGGATATGGTTAGCCATGGAAAGTGAAAGTATGGTGGGAAAAGGAATAAATTTTATTTTTTGTTTGGGAACCGCCTATGATATATCTAGCATGGAAAGTGTTGGGAGCTCTAAGTCGTTTTTGTTGGTGGAAAAAGTATGCCTCTCAAAATGTTTTTATCTCTCAATTTTCTCTTTGAGCTCTGGCACCTCTACAAATCCCTACTTCCCTCTGCCAAGGGCCTTTCTTTTACTTTATGAAATTTTTATTTTTAATTTGAGTCTCCATCTTCTCTTATAAAGCACCAACTAGGGGCACTATGATCGTACTTGAGCATTGGGTGTAGTTAATATGCGAGTGTGTTTCATGAATGGATCAATGATTGAGCTTGATGGTCTAGGGATAACTTATTTTAGCGTTGATATTTTGAAAGACATGGTTTCTTGGTGATATGCTTGAGTATTGATGTCCTCATGTCAAATTATAGACTATTACTTTGAATCATTCAAGTCCAAATGTCCATGCTACAAAAGAAAAGAGTATATGATGAATATGATAGGTAGCATTCCACAACAAAAATTCCGTTTGCTACCCTCTCCCTCTCCCACCATGTTCTCTCCCTCCTCTCCCACCACCTCTCCCACCTCTACCTATGGCGATCTCTGATCTAGACCCATGGAGGGATTACTACACTGGGATTTCTCCCCCAGACAGGCGGTGGAGGCACAAGTGCGTGCTAGGTTTGGATCCACAGTCCATTTCTCTCCCCATGCAACGGCCAAGGAATTCTTTTTGGTTGTGGCTTTCTCCTCTGCCTCATTCCCTCTCTCTGAAGAATCAGTTGGGCTTGCTCTTCAATGTTGCATTGGTGGATCATCTGTTGGTTTCCTGTGTCAAGCATTTGGCTGGTAGACACTTTCATTTTTTGTTGGCATCCAATAAAGTGGGGCATTTCATCTATGGACTTAAGGACCATATTTGGCCTGATTTCATATGTCATTTTAATCTTTATCGCCACAATTCTTGGAACCACTCTTTTGTGAATTCCTCTTGGCATTCGGATAAAGAGCTCAATGAGATATCTCTACGTTCCCCTATGGCCATTAAATCAAAGCTTGGTTTCCTACATGCTAATCGTTCTAAGGATGATAACACGTTATTGGAGTTGAAAAAATTTTGGTTGCTCATCCTATTGTGAACCATCATGGCTCAATCTTGGTGATGATCTAGTGATTCCTTTGATCCGCAAGGATCGAGATGTCTCTCAATCTCGGGCAAAGCTTAATTTTGGCTCTTTTGCATCAAGCACAATCAGTGGGCCGATAAGTGATTCAGTGGCAGCAACGGACATTCGTTTTGGTAAATTCGAATCTGTCATTATTACTGATGAGGCATGCAAGGAATCTGTATTTATTGGTAATCATTTTCATAATGAATGCTGGAATTCCATCCCGGGTTTCATTCTGCTGCACATTCTGGATTATAGGCAGGCTGGTTATTCTGATTTGGAGATTGTAAAAGCTTGGGATATTGCCTCGGTCCCACCTTCAACCTTTATTTATAATAAAATGAACATCTGCTCCAACTGCAAATCCTTGGGCCACCTGGGCTGTGATTGCACTCTTTCGGTTGGCCTACCAAAATAGGTTCCTTTGACACAATCGGGCTCTGGGCCAGTGTCTTCTGTTGGACCATCTTGCGCTATTTGTTGTTCGGATCATCATTTTTCTACTTTGTGTCCTTCCAAATTATTTTGCAACTACTGTAAATTGTTGGGACACTTTTATTCTGAATGTGGCAATCCGGATTGTAACTACCTATGGTGGCAACCTAAAGATCGGGATAAAAGTGACTCGCTCGGGATTGACTATACCTCAAACTCAATATCGGAAAATATCCCCAAAGAATCCGCTATGGCTGCTTGTTTTCCTTCTACTGACTGGCTCATTACTTCTGATGCAACCCAATTCCCTGTCAAATCGCTGGTCAGTAAGAATAATATCCCCACTTGCCTTACTGTGATGAACCATAGACCGAGGTACCACAAAAAACAAGTAAAGAAATCAATCCCAATCCTTAATTGTGGTGCCTGCAGCTTGGTTGGACACCTGGCGCAATTCTGATGGAAGAGGACGGGGGCGGCGAGACTAGTTTGGCAGCCCAAGACCCCTGCCGTTCCGCATTCCTCCTCCTCTATTTCCCCCAGCTCCAGCTCTCCTCCACCAGAAACAATGGCAAACTACCTTGTCAATATCGTCCCCTACCTCCCAACGGGGATGACGATCGAGCTTGGGCCGGAAAACCGTGTTGTTCGTGGAGACATGGCGGTGCACCCCACTGCTCCTCTCAACCACGACTTCCTTGCCATTGCGGAGGTCAATCGACATGTTCCGTTTCATCAGAAGGCTGGCCTCCGGGAGGTAATCACTGGACTATTGCATGAATCCCACTTCTTCCCTTCTAAGGTTGATGATCATCCGCTGGGCATCGCTATCTATGGTTTTGCAAACCCCTTGGTACAAGATAATGTTGTGGGCACTACCTTTGAGATTGATGCTGATGTTGAGGGTGATATGAACATTGTTGTCTCATTCGTGCCGCATGATGAAGCTCTAAATATGAGGCTTACATCTTATGGTCCTTCTGTTTGGATTATTTATGTGGGATTTCTCTATGACTACCAGACATACCACTACCTGCACAGATCCGTTGATAGCTTTGGTAGTTTGATTCATTGGCATAACCCCAAAGGAGACAGAAAGTTCGTTCTGATTAGAGCCAAGGTAATCAGTCTTCGTCTGGTTCCAAAAAGTCTTGTGGTCCGTTAGTTGGGAGGAGACAGACGCAGTTGGACTGTCTGTGTCACCATGCTGTGGAGCAGCGACTGGAATGCCCATCTGCCTGAGGTGCCGCCCGCCGGAGAAGATCCGCCTCCTGAGAATGGTATACCTCATCCTCTCTATGGTGATGAACTCACCGCCGAACAACTATATCAGCTCCAGCTCAATAACTGGATTGCACAGCAAGGGGCATCAAACAATGCTCCAATAGCCAATGAGGGGGTGGATGTGTAGAATGTGGAGGTGGAGTTTCAGCCCAAGTGGAGTGAATGGCCAGCCCCTCCACCACAAGCTCCGCCTGCTCTGTACAACTTCCAGGAGTGGCTGGCAAATGAGGGACTGCAGGTTCAGGATGGTATTCACGCTACTGATAACATACTGGACAGCCCAACTGCTACATGGAATGATTCTATTTCTCTTCACAGCAGTTCTGAATCCAGCTCGGGGTCTGAGGACTTGGTCCTTGTCCCTGTTTCCATCATGCAAGCTCTGTAGAGAAACAGCTCTCTTGTTTTTAGTCCTGCTTCTTCTCAAGACCTGGTGGCTCCTCAAGGCTTCACTGACACAACTACTGGCTCTGAAACTCAATCGCACAATCTCCAGTTCAACATACAGGTTTCAAATGCTGGTATTAACATCAATTTCTCTGTTGATAATGACTTGATCAACTCTATGCTATTGAATGAACCCTTGTCATATGTTCATGTCACCAACTTCTTGCCAAGCAGAATCATGCCCACTTTGGCCACTTTTGGGCCTTGGGCACAGGGTTGTGGTATAAGGACGGCTAGTCTGAATATCCAGCTTGTGATGACCACAACTGACAGTGGACAGATTGATGCTTCTGCTACTGTCTCCTGCTTTGATGCTACACGTACTTATAGTTCTTCCACTCAGGTTTGGCTCATTGACAATAATGTGTCCTCCAATGCTCAGAACAGCAATGTGACTATAACTGAACTTCCTGAGATTCAGTCCTCTGCTGACATCTCTACTGCCTCGCTGGTTCCCTCTGATGGCGTGGATCACTCTGGCTTTGTCCTGGTGTGCGGTGGATCCTCGGTCGGAGTGCCTAGGAGCAGACGCAGCAAATCCAAAGCCCCAATTTCTGTCTCACAAGTTCAACGCAGTAGCCGATCCAACAAGTACGATGGATTTAAAGTGCCTCTCATCACTCACAGCAAGGCCAAGACATCAAAAGTTAAACCTAGGATCATCCCCAATGTGACATCTGCGATTGTTATCACTGAACTGTCTAAGGATCAGGATGCTGATGTGCCACCACCACTGTAAATCTCGGAGATTCAGACGATTGGATCCCACCAGTGTGCAATCCCTCCTGAAGAGCTTACTGAAGAAATGCTCCTGGATGATCAGGCGGGTGGTCCCTCTAATGCTTAAGTTTTCCTGCTTTTCATTTTAGCTTGTAATGGTACTCCTTTAAAATTGGAACGTCCTCTGTTGGAACGTCCGGGGCCTAAACTCCGATCCTAAGCTTTTGGCACTTTCGAACGCTATTTCATCTAGTGGCTGTGCTGTGATTTGCTTGCAAGAAACTAAAAAGCCCTCCTTTGATAATATGTTCCTTAAATCTTGTTGTCCTATAAGGTTTGATAAATTTGCTTACATACCCTCTCGAGGGGCCTCTGAGGTATTGTGACCATTTGGAACAGCTCCAGTTTTACTGGTACAGTAATTATTGAAGAAGAATTTGCACTGGTTATCAAATTCAAGTCCACTCAGTCGGCCCAAGAATGGACTCTCGTGAATATCTATGGGCCTTGTCAAGGCGATTTACGTGTGGATTGTACAAACTGGCTTTTAAACCTAAATATCCCCACTACTGAAGATTGGCTACTCATTGGTGACTTCAATTATATTCGAAGCCCTACAAATCGTAATAAACCAGGAGGTAACATTAATGTCATGATAACGTTCAATGATTTCATTATATCTCAAAGCCTCATTGAACTTCCAATAAAAGGCAAAGCATATACTTGGAGTAATATGCAGGATGAGCCCTTGTTAGAACAACTTGACTGGTTCCTCACCTCTAATAATTGGACTCTTTCATACCCAAACACCATGGTTAAACCCCTAGGAAAACATGTTTCCGATCACATTCCTTGTGTGATCACTATAGAAACATCTAGACCAAAAAGTAACCTGTTCAGGTTTGAATCTTTCTGGGTGCAACATCCTGGGTTTATGGAATTGGTTTCTGATGTTTGGACTAGACCAGTTAACTCCCCAAATGCTGCCACAATTCTCTGCCGAAAATTCAAAATGCTAAGATATGAACTCAAGCACTGGAGTAAAAATACTTCAAAGCTTAACACAGCCATACATAATTCTAACTCCACTTTGGCAGATCTTGATGCTCGAGAAAACAAAAGATCATTAACTATTCCAGAAAGCAATTTAAGGAAAATCCTGAAGAAGCACATCCTTTGGTTATTAAATTATCAGAAACAATATTGGAAGAAGCGATGTACCATCCGTTGGGTTAAATTTGGGGATGAAGACCCAAAATTCCTTAAAGCACTTGCATCCGAGATATATAGAAGAAATGCAATCACTTCTCTTAGGCTTGATAATGGTACAACTATGGAAGACCATGCAGGAAAAGAGGCCCTAATTTATCACACATACAAAGAAAAGGCTTGGGACCTCTGGTAATTACCAAATGAAATTTGACCTTCCCAACATCATCAAAAGAAGAGAAGATTTGGATCAACTCACGGCACCTTTCTCAAGGCAAGAAATTGACGATGCCATAAAAGAAATGCCAGCTGATAGAGCGCCTGGCCCGGACGGTTTCATGGGGCATTTCATTAAATCTTGCTGGCACATACTTCTATAGGCTGTGTGATCAGTTCCATGAAGGGACTCTAAATTTGGAAAGCATCAATGATGGCTTCATCACTCTCATACCTAAGGTTTCTTCACCTGAAATAGTAAATGATTTTCGGCCTATCACTCTTTTAGATTGC
Source organism: Triticum aestivum (assembly GCF_018294505.1). Taxonomy (NCBI): domain Eukaryota; kingdom Viridiplantae; phylum Streptophyta; class Magnoliopsida; order Poales; family Poaceae; genus Triticum; species Triticum aestivum. The sequence goes on from NC_057803.1 coordinate 110,924,858, forward strand.
TGTCTCAAAGTGATAACTAAGCTTCTTGCCAACCGTCTACAAAAGATCATTCTAAAAATAGTTCATCACAATCAATATGGTTTCATTAAGCGAAGAACTATACAAGACTGTCTCGCTTGGGCCTTTGAATATATCCACCAGTTTCAAACCTCCAAGCAAAAAATCGTACTTCTCAAGCTTGATTTCGCTAAAGCTTTTGATACAATACAACACGGTGCTATGCTTCAAATTATGAAACATATGGGATTCATCGATAAATGGCTGTCTTGGATCAAAAACATATTCTCCACTAGGAAATCCTTGGTACTTCTTAATGGTGTCCTAGGCAGACAGTTTATTTGCAAAAGTGGTGTCCGACAAGGAGACCCCCTGTCCCCCCTCATCTTTGTCATCGCCGCAGATCTGCTTCAAGTTGCCATTAATGACGCGTTCCGACAGGGGAAGATCAGACTGCCTTTTGATAGGCAGGGTCAGCATGATTACCCAGTTATTCAATACGCTGACGACACAATAATTATCATGCCGGTGTGCCCCAACCAAACACACACTATGAAAGGGGTCCTTAATGATTTTGCCATCTCCATTGGACTCAAAATAAACTTTCATAAATCAACACTTATACCAATAAACTGCGATGATGATCTTACAAGTGAGCTAGCTGGTATTTTTGAATGTACGATTGGAAACATGCCTTTCACTTACCTTGGCCTACCCCTTCGCACTAATAAACCCTCCATTCAAGACTTAATGCCACTGGTGTGCTCTGTTGAACGAAGAATGACTTCTACTTTGGCGATGATGTCGTACGGAGCAAAGCTGTCTTTGGTAAACACAGTCATCACCTCACTTACTATCTTCGCCTTATGCACGTTGAAGTTTCCCCCCAAAATTTTGGAGCTACTTGATAAGATTCGTCGGAAATGCCTCTGGACTAAGAAAACTGAGCAAGGGGAGAAATGCACCTCCTTGGTTGCCTGGGATAGGATTTGTCACCCAAAAGAAAGTGGAGGCCTTGGGATCATCAATTTAAAGATCCAAAGTGATGCCCTCCTACTCAAATACTTACACAAATTTTATAACCATCATGACCTACCTTGGGTTGACCTCATTTGGTCTACTTACTACTCAGACAAGATACCACATGCTTCTGACCCTTGTGGCTCATTTTGGTGGCGAGATGTTCTTAAATTAACTCCAATCTATCGTGGCATATCCAAAGTGGAGATTTACCGTGGCGACAAAGTACTCATGTGGAAGGATTTATGGCTTGAAGATATCTTATCTGACTCTCACCCAAGGGCCTTCTCCTTTGCTCGAAATGAAGATATATCCGTGCAACAATTTCTCACTATCACCTCCCTCGACAAGGCGTTCCACCTTCATTTATCCATGCAAGCGCGTGATGAGGTCAGAAATATTCAACACCTTGTTGCCCACGTCACCTTAGACAATGGTCACAACATAAAGGATGTTTGGTCTTATATCTGGGGGACAACTGAATACGCTGCTAGAAGGTTCTATAAATTCTGCTTCAGAAATGTCAAAGCTCACAAAACGTACCATTGGTTGTGGAAATCAAAAGTTACAGTCAAGATAAAAGTCTTTGGCTGGCTTCTCCTCTCTGATCGCCTCAATACTAGAGACATGCTCAAGCGAAGGCACTATAATGTTGGAGACGATCTAAGCTGCCTCCTCTGTGGTCATGCCCAAGAGGATGTTGATCACATGATCCTCAACTGTCCATTTAGTAAACATTGCTGGTCCAGACTTGGGATGAATCCAGAACAACATACCACGCGACTACCCTGGTTGGAAACGGCCAAGAAAAACTGGAATAAACATATGTTCATGGAGGCATTCATTCAGGCATCTTGGAGTATTTGGAAGGAGAGGAATGACAAACTATTCAGACAAATCAACCCCTCCTACAACTCTTGGCTAGATAGATTTAAAACTGATTTTGTTCTTCTTCAATATAGGGTCAAAGAAAATATGAAGGACTTCATTTTCCTTTTGTTAGACTCCCTTCCTTCTGACTAGTCTGCTTTTGCTAGTCTTGCCACCCCTTGCCACAAAGTGGCCAGGGTTGCCCCTTGTAAACACCTTGTACAATGTAATGTAAATGTTTGAAAGGTAATATATATCACAGTGGGAGCCTCTCCCACTGTCACATGCTTCAAAAACAAAAATTCCATTTTAAATTGCTACATTATCATGATAAGTTTTATGAGAAAGAGTTGTTGTTATGATGCTAGGAAAAGTGACTGAAATTATCATCGATCAAACTTGTGCACTTTGCTAGCATTGACACTTCATAAATTGTTTCTTTTATCATTTACCTACTCAAGGACGAGTAGGAATTAAGCTTGGGGATGCTGATACGTCTCCAACATATCTATAATTTATGAAGTATTCATGCCATGTTTACAACAATTTTATATGGTTTTGGTATGATTTGCAAGGAACTAACCCGGACTGACGTTGTTTTTAGCAGAACTACCATGGTGTTGTTTTTTGTGCCGAAATGAAAGTTCTCCAAATGAGCTGAAACTTTTTGACGATTTTTTTGGAACAAAATAGACCCCCGAAGCTTCGTGGAAGGACTAGAAGGTAAAGGAGTAGGGCACAAGACACCGGGGCGCGCCTGGTGGGCCTGGCTTACCCCGGTGGGTTGTGCTCACCTCGAGGCCCATCTTAGTGTGAAACCAACTCCAAAAAATCCTATAAATAGAGAAACCATCAGAAATAAACCTAGATTCGAAGTTCCACTGCCGCAAGGCTCTGTACCACCGAAAACCAATCTAGACCCCGTTCCGGGACCCTGCCGGAGGGGGGAATCATCTCCGGTGGCCATCTTCATCATCTCGGCGGCCACCACGATGAGGAGGGACTAGTCCACCCTCGGGGCTGAGCGTTTGTACCAGTAGCTATGTGTTTAATATCTCTCTCTCTCTCTTGTTCTTGAGATGTCGCGATCTTGATGTATCGCGGGCTTTGTTAATATAGTTGGATCATATGGTGTTTTCCCCTCTCTATCTTGTGATGAATTGAGTTTTCCCTTTGAGATTTCGTTTTATCGGATTGAATACTTTTATGGATTTGAGAGCGCTTGATATATGTCTTGCAAATGAATACTCGTGGTGACAATGGGGTATTATTTTGATTCACTTGATATATGTTTTGGCACTCAACTCGCGGATTCCTGAGGTGACATTGGGGTAATATACGCATATGGGTTGATGCACGTTCTTGTCTTTGCTTCTCCCATAGAAATCTTGGGGCACTCTTTGAAGTTCTTTGTGTTGGATTGAGTATTATGAATCTGAAATTATTTGGTGTTATTTTAGTACAAACTCTTGGATAGATCGATCGAAAAGAATAGCTTCGAGGTGGTTTCGTACCCTACAAATAATTGCTTCTTATGTTCTCCACTAGATAGGAACTTTGGAGTGATTCTTCATCGCACTTTGAGGGGTGGTTATATGATCCAATTATATTAGCACTGTTGAGAGATTGCACTAGCGAAAGTAAGGACCCTAGGCCTCATTTTCAAGCATTGCAATACCGTTTTTATGCATGTTTACTATTTGCTACCTTGCTGTTTTTATTTATTAAGATTATAAAAATATATTTCTACCATCCATATTACACTTTTATCACCATCTCTTCACCGAACTAGTGCACCTATACAATTTGCCATTGTATTAGGTGTGTTGGGGATACAAGAGATTTCTTGTATTTGGTTGTAGGGTCGTTTGAGAGAGACCATCTTCATCCTACACCTCCCGCGGATTGATAAACCTTAGGTCATCCACTTGAGGGAAAATTGCTACTGACCTACAAAAGTCTACGCTTGGAGGCCCAACACGTGTCTACAAGAATAAGGTTGCGTAGTAGACATCAATCCCCTGAACCAGACCTGGGTATCTGATCTCATCTCACATGTCCTGAAGACTTCGTGGTGTCACTGGGGAGTTGCCGAGCGAAAGCCTTGCGCTTTGTCGCAGATGACGGTGACGCTCGTGGGTGTCACTCTCTTCCTAAAGATGTCCTTTGTGCTCCTCTTCGTGTCGAGTACCGGGAGAAGACCCTTGTCCCTTTTGGACTCGGGAATGGCGATGCTTTGCGTCGTTTTCTCTCCTGGGGCGTTGTCGTGAAGCTTAGGTTTTTAGGGCGTTGTGTGGCGTTGTATCCAGCTCTACCTATGTTCTCTTTTGGCATCATAGTCGCTTGTGTTATGTATGATCCGATCATCATGGGATCGACATTGTACAAGAGTTAACTCACCATCTTGTATCGTTCAGCCGTGTACTTGGTGTTGGGTATCGTTGCATGGAAAAAAATCTACGCACACGCAACGATCTAGCCATGGAGATGCATAGCAATGTGGGGGAGAGTGTTTCTACGCACCCTCGTAGACCGTAAGCGGAAGCGTTTCACAACGCGGTTGATGTAGTCGAACTTATTCGCGCTTCAACCGATCAAGTACCGAATGCATGGCACCTCCGCATTCTACACACGTTCAACTCGGTGACGTCCCTCGCCTTCTTGATCCAGCAAGACGTCGAGGTAGTAGATGAGTTCCGTCATCACGGCAGCGTGGTGACGGTGATGGTGAAGTGATCTCCGCAGGGCTTCGCCTAAGCACAATTAAAATTGTAGGGTAACGCAATAGAAAACAAAAAAATTCCGACCTACGCACCAGCCCATGACCACTATGGAGACCGCATACATGGTTTGATCTTTTTCGTTACTGACTCGTAGTGCAGCGGGAGGTAGAGTCGATGGCGATCGGCGGTGCAGATCCCCGTAGCTAGGATTTACAACCTCCCAACCGCGAGGATGCATACCCTCATCTGCACTTCAGACAGCCCTCCGGGAGGCGGTCGAATAGCCCCCCCGGACGGTGTCACGGAAAGCCCTTCGGGAGGACCTTCGAAACTCGAATGTTCACTCGGACAGCCCTTCGGGAGGACCTTCGAAACTCAGACGGTCACACGGACAGCCCTTCGGGAGACACTCACGAACTAAGACCGAAACTACGATCTCTCTATAGAGTTGCACACATACAGTGTCATCTATCCGACAGGGCTTCGCCATCCAGAACTAGTTCCTGCCGGAACCCAGACAGCCTTTCGGCTCTACAAAACTATTTCCTGGGGAGGGAGGGAGAGAGAGAAGCCAGATCATTGCATGGCACTTGTATGTAAGAAGGGATGAGGAGAATGGTAGCCCCTTCTCCTTTTATAGGCCAAGGCAAGGGGTGGGGTGGTGGAGGAAATACCAAAACACCCATGCTACATGTCCCACATGAAGGGTGAAATGGTAACTCAAGTGGGGCACCAAGGGGACACCATGGAGGCACCCCCTTGGCCAGCCACAACCTTGCCCCCTCCCATGGGGGGGGAGCAACAAGCCACCAACATGTCTCCTAGAAACATGGGTGCTCCCTAGACAAAAAGCCAGCAAACATGTAACCCCCGATTCGTGGGATCTTGTCCCCTCGTGCTGAGACAAGATGTTTTCCGCGAAACATTTTTTATGAAAAATTCCAGAAGGTCCCAGAACATTTCCGGCACCCTCTAAAATTATTCTGGGCATGATCCAAAACATTTCCGGTGTGGTGATTTTTATCAGCGAAAAGCAACAACGGCGGTTACGGCAGCTCCGGAACATTTTCGGTTTTTTCTCTCCGAAAATTCCCAAAAGTTCCCGGACCAATTCTGGGACCCTCTAAGAATTTCCAGGTGAGTACCGACACCATTTTAACCTAATAATATATTCCTAAACAACTTTTCAGTTTTACCGAAACTCTTTCGGTGTTCTCTCTCCGGAACTCTTCCGTTGTCTCTGAAACTTTTCCGGTGACTTTCTCTCAGACTCCCTGTCTAGTATTCAGCAAATAGATGACCCTTAAGCGTGTGACCCTATAGGTTCGGTGAAGTATAGACATGACCTGGAACCCCTTCCGATCAATGATCAACATCGGAGCCGTGGACACCCATATTGACCCCTATACCCACACGAATGAATATTCGAGTGAACCTCCAGTTGCCGTGTGCTATTCCTGTTGCTTCATGATATGTTACAAATACCCGAGGTGAGATTTACTTGCATCCCCATGGATCAACGACTTGTCCACTATGCTAGTTACCTCGTTACCGGCTTTGTTCTCTTTTCTCATTTCCGTGTTGTGGCATCCCTGTGATCAAATCACACTCTGTCTGGCCAGACGATGATGGATACCGTAACATCGAGAGGGCCCGGGAATATCTCTCCATCGTCGGAGGAGCAAATCCCAATCTTGAGCTATCAAGTTATTTGACACACTTTTCCATGAACCCGTAAGCCGCCGGAATAGCCACCCATTTACGGATGATGTTTAACAAACCCCAAAGTTCATGAAGCAAGTATGAAGAAACTCGATACTCTCATGGTCTAAGGAATTATGCAAACATTAACCATCTCTGTGTTATGTACCATTAACTTTTGACAAATGAATCTCATAGCATAACATCAATCCAGGTCGATTCAACACAAATGTTCTCTTAACATTGTGCCCTCAAAGTTTCTGGCATTGACATGCCCATGACCAGGAAAATAGAATCATCATGCAACACTTGAGCTAGTCTTAGAGGCCAGACTAGGAATACTTCTTACCGTTTATTATTCCACGCGTGCATATGAGTCTTCCTCCGAGCCTCGTGTTATTGCATACTCGATAACCAGCAGTTATAGCATGGAACATAAACATAATTACGAACATGGAGATAAGTAAGAGCATTTATTATTGCCTCTAGGGCATATCTCCTACAAAAATATGATCGCATGTGTAAATGGTGGAGGGGGCGCCACACACGGCTAGGCAATTGTCTGGTGTGTGCTAGGTGCACCGTTGCCACATATATATAGGTGGGAGGGAGGGAGGAGCAGCCATAGGAGGCGCCCAAGTAGGAGGAATCCTACTTGGAGTCCCTCCCAAGGAGTCCCCTACCATATATAATCGAGGGGAAGGAAAGAGGGGGAGAGGGAAGGAAATGGGAATCCTAATCCACACTTTCTTTTCCCTTCTCCCCTTTCCTTATCCTCCTTGGGTCGGCCCATATGGGGGCACACCAACCCCATGTGGTTGGTGTGTTTCCCCCTCTTGGCCCATAAGGCCCATATCTTTTATCGGGGTGCCCGGAACCCCTTCCGGTGACCCGATAAGTACCCGATACCCCCCGAAACACTTCTGGTGTATGAACACCCTCATCCTATATATCAATCTTAACCTCTCGACCATTTTGAGATTCCTCGTAATGTCTGTGATCTCATCCGGGAAACTAAACAATATTCGGTCACCAAATCACATAACTCATATAATACTATATCGTTATCGAACATTAAGCGTGCGGACCCTACGGGTTCGAGAACTATGTAGACATGACCGAGACACCTCTCCGATCAATAACCAATAGCGGAAACTAGATGCCCATATTGGCTCCTACATATTCTATGAAGATCTTTATCGGTCGAACCGTTATGACAACATACGTAATTCCCTTTGTCCATCGGTATGTTACTTGCCCAAGATTCGGTCGTCGGTATCTTCATACCTAGTTCAATCCTGTTACTGGCAAGTCTCTTTACTCGTTCCATAATACATCACCTCATGACTAACTCCTTAGTCATTTGCTTGCAAACTTATGATGTGTATTATCGAGAGGGCCCAGAGATACCTCTCCGATACTCGGAGTGACAAATCCTAATCTCGATCTATGCCAACTCAACAAACACCTTCGGTGATACCTGTAAAGCATCTTTATGATCACCCAGTTACATTGTGATGTTTGATAGCACACAAGGTATTCCTCCGGTATCTGGGAGTTGCATAATCTCATAGTCGAAGGAATACGTATTTGGCATGAAGAAAACAGTAGCAATAAACTAAACGATCATTATGCTAAGCTAATAGATGGGTCTTATCCATCACACCATTATCCTAGTGATCTGATCCCGTTATCAAATGACAACTCATCTCCATGGTTAGGAAACCTTAACCATCTTTGATCAACAGGCTAGTCTAGTAGAGGCTCACTAGGGACACGGTGTTTGTTTATGTATTCACACATGTATTAAGGTTTCCAATCAATAGAATTCTAGCATAAATAATAAACCCTTATCACGAATAAGGAAATATAAAATAACAACTTTATGATTGCCTCTAGGGCATATTTCCTTCAGTCTCCCACTTGCACTAGAGTCAATAATCTAGTTCACATCGCCATGTGATTAACACCCATAGTTCACATTGCCATGTGACCAATACCCAAAGATTTTACTAGAGCCAAATAATATAGTTCACATCGCCATGTGATTTAACACCCGAAGAGTACTAAGGTGTGATCATGTTTTGCTTGTGAGAGAGGTTTAGTCAACGGGTCTGTCATATTCAGGTCCGTATGTATTTTGCAAATTTTTATGTCTACAATGCTCTGCATGGAGCTACTCTAGCTAATTGCTCCCACTTTCAATATGTATCCAAATCGATGACTCAGAGTCATCTGGATCGGTGTCAAAGCTTGCATCGACAACTCTTTACGACGAACTCTTTATTACCTCCATAACCGACAAATATTTCTGTAGTCCTCTTTAGGTACATAAGGATAATTTTGACCGATGTCCAGTGATCTACTCCTGGATCACTATTGTACCCCCTTGCTAAACTCATGGCAAGGCACACAACAGGTCCGGTACACGGCATGGCATACTTTATAGAACCTATGACTGAGGCATAGGGAATGACTTTCATTCTCTCTTTATATCCTGCCATGGTCGGGTTTTGAGTCTTACTCAACTTCACACCTTGTAAAGTAGGCAAGAACCCTTTATTTGACTAATCCATTTTGAACTTCTTCAAAACTTTATCAAGGTATGTGCTTTGTGAAAGTCCTACCAAGTGTCTTGATCTATCTCTATAGATCTTGATGCCCAATATATAAGCAGCTTCACCGAGGTCTTTCATTGAAAAGTTCTTATTCAATTATCCTTTTATGCTATCCAGAAATTCTATATCATTTTCGATCAACAATATGTCATCCACATATAATATCAGAAATGCTACAGAGCTCCCACTCACTTTCTTGTAAATACAGGCTTCACCGTAAGTCTGTATAAAACCATATGCTTTGATCATCTCATCAAAGCATATATTCCAACTCTAAGATGCTTACACCAGTCCATAGATGGATCGCTGGAGCTTGCTCACTTTGTTAGCACCTTTAGGATCGATAAAACCTTCCGGTTGCATCATATACAACTCTTCTTTAAGAAATCCATTAAGGAATGCAGTTTTGACGTCCATTTTCCAGATTTCATAATCATAAAATGCGGCAATTGCTAACATGATTCGGACAGACTTAAGCATCGCTACGGGTGAGAAAGTCTCATTGTAGTCAACTCCTTGAACCTGTCGAAAACTTTTCGTGGCAAGTCGAGCTTTGTAGACAATGATATTACCATCAGCGTATGTCTTCCTCTTGAAGATCCATTTATTCTCAATGGCTTTCCGATCATCGGGCAAGTCCACAAAATTCCACACTTTGTTCTCATACATGGATCCTATTTTGGATTTCATGGCCTCAAGCCATCTGTCGGAATCTCGGCTCATCATAGCTTCTTCATAGTTCATAGGTTTGTCATGGTCTAATAACATGACTTCCAGGACAGGATTACCATACCACTCTGGTGCGGAACGTGCTATGTTCGACCTACGAGGTCCAGTAGTAAATTGATATGAAGTTTCATGATCATCATCATTAGCTTCCTCTCTAGTTAGTCTAGGCATCACAGGAACATATTTCTCTGATTTGCTACTTTCCAATTCGAGAGAAGGTACAATTACCTCATCAAGTTCTACTTTCCTCTCACTAACTTCTTTGGAGAGAAACTCCTTCTCTAGAAAGGATCCATTCTTAGCAACAAAGATCTTGCCTTCAGATCTGTGATAGAAGGTGTCGGTGTCAAAACCGGCGGGTCTCGGGTAGGGGGTCCCGAACTATGCGTCTAAGGCGGATGGTAACAGGAGGCATGGGACACGATGTTTTACCCAGGTTCGGGCCCTCTTGATGGAGGTAAAACCCTACGTCCTGCTTGATTTATTCTTGATGATATGAGTATTACAAGAGTTGATCTACCACGAGATCGGAGAGGCTAAACCCTAGAAGCTAGCCTATGGTATGACTGTATGTTGTCCTATGGACTAAAACCCTCCGGTTTATATAGACACCGAAGGGGGCTAGGGTTACACAAGGTCGGTTACAAAGGAGGAGATATACATATCCGTATTGCCTAGCTTGCCTTCCACGCCAAGTAGAGTCCTATCCGGACATGAGACGAAGTCTTCAATCTTGTATCTTCATAGTCCAACAGTCCGGCCAAAGGATATAGTCCGGCTGTCCGGAGACCCCCTAATCCAGGACTCCCACAGTAGCTCGTGAACCAGGCTTCAATGACGATGAGTCCGGCGCGCAGTGTTGTCTTCGGCATTGCAAGGCGGGTTCCTCCTCCGAATACACCATGAAAGAATTTGAATACAAGGATAGTGTCCGACCCTGCAAAATAAGTTCCACATACCACCGTAGAGAGAATAATATTTCCACAAATCTAATCTGCTGACATGTTTTGGCAACATGGCATCATGTCATGGCCTGGTGATTATTCGAACCATTTCTTTTAACTAGCCCCGCACATAACGCGAGGCAGTTTCTTGACACGTCTTGTCAAAGCAGAGATCGTGTCCCCCTTATTACGGGATTCTCATCAATACGGTCATGGGTAACCCAACCGCGCCTAGGACTCTAGATTTTAGGCAAGTCCCAAATGGCCACAAGGAGGACGCTTGATATTCACCCTCTTTATAAAGGGTCAAGGCTTTTACTTTTTCCTCCCGTGCTCAATCGAATCCTTCCCCCGCCTCGAGTTCTAGCACCCAAAGCCCAGGTCAGGTGCTTTGGACCTTCAATCATGTCCGGATCCAGCCTCTAGGGTCGGTGGATGCCCTCCTCCGTCACGGAAGAGGATATCAAGAAGTTGAGGGAGGCAAGATACTTGACCGCCGAAGTCTCACATCGGTTGCCTGCCCGAGGGCAGGTCGTCCCTACTCCTGAACCCAATGAAGACGTCGTATTTATCTCCCACTTCCTCCGAGGACTAGGCCTCACTCTGGATCCCTTCGTAAGGGGTTTGATGTTCTATTACGGGCTTGATTTCCACGATCTAGCCCCGGATTCCTTTCTCCACATCTCGGCATTTATTGTTGTATGTGAGGCCTTCCTCCGCATTACCCCTCACTTCGGCCTGTGGCTCAAGACCTTTGATGTGAAGCCAAAGATGGTTGAGGGGCAGCATGTAGCGTGCGGAGGGGCATTAATAAGCAAGATCGCTGGATCTTCGTGGCCAAAGGGTTCCTTTCCAGAGATGTCCGTATTATGGCAACGGGAGTGGTTCTACGTCATCGCTCCCAGAAGTGCCAAGTGGGTAGCTTCCCCCGCCTTTTGCTCGGGCCCTCCACCACAACTGATGTCATGGATCAACAGGGGGCTGAGCTAGGGTCCCGCCAAGGATGTGCCCATACTGCAGAGCCGCATCCGAGATCTCTTCGAGGGAGATTTTAGTTTGGTTATGGTAGTGCAAGTCATGCTGGTTCGTCGAGTCCAGCCTTGCAAACGCCGGCCCCTCCGCTTGTGGGAATTCAACCTAGAAGGACCGCGCGCTATTCAGAATTTCCTTGGCCTGACGCATGAGGAGATGTACAAGTTGTTCTTCGGACCCCAAATAGAGTGTCCGGACACCTCCGAGGACGTGGGCCTGAGCAGCAACCGCACCACGGCCCAAGTAAGTAATCCTCTAGCCGAACACACTGTCTTTCATTCATCATGACGTCATTCTGAAGAATCGCTTTTTGACCAGGACTGGATAACAAAAGCGAAGATGATCCGGTGTACGGCCCCCTTTCTCGAAGGCTTAGACAATCCGGTGCTGGAAAAGATGCTCGAGCCAGCACCTTGCCCGGTGCCCTCAAAGGAAGATGAAGGGGGAATAAAGAGGGCGAAAGCGGGCCCCCACCGCTACCTATTCCAACCGAGGGAACGAGCGCCTCCGTGAGGGAGGATAACCAAGGGAAGGAATCTGACATTCCCTCGCCCCGGGGGAGGAAGAGGACTACCTCTGATGATCCGGAAACCAAGGTTTCCAAACAAGAGAAGAAAACTCCACTAGAGGGTCCCGCCTCGGAGGGTGCTCTTGCCGCACAAAGTCCATGCGGGGATCAGCCCTCTAACGAGTTGTAAGTAATCAAAAAGTACTTAATAATGAAGATATACTACCTTACTTCTGAGGAAGATAACCGAAGCATCTATCTTGCAGTTCAGATCAGAGCCCTTCTCAGTAGAGCTCGTCTTCGGGGGATCTTCTTCCGGAGATGATGGAGAGCGAAACGCCTCCCCCGGACTCCCTGGCTCAAGAAGCGGGCGACCTTGAAGTGTCATCACGGAGTTTCTCCGTATCCGGCAAGGCCAGAAGGTAATCCCATGGTCACCCGAAGCCCTCGGTATCTGGCTCTTGAAGAGAGAAATCAAAAGAGTCTGGCACTACCTGGTATGCGGTCGGACGTAGTGAAGGGTCTGCTAGAGCGAGCGACTATCTCAGAAGGGCACCGTACATTAATGTGTACAGTGATTGAAAGGATTTCGTTCGCCGAAAACGGGTTGCATGAAGACTTTATGAGTCTACTGACGGGCTTTGAGGTACGTAAAATGATATACATTTGTGATGGTACCGCGCATTTTATGTGTGCCCTGTGTAGATAGTAGCCCCTGAGACTCTGGTTGTCGTCGAGAACGGCGGCGAACGAAGGATCATAGTCCCAGGTAATAACCAGACCGCCTTTATGTGCAGGTGTCTGAAGCTCCGGTGGCTAGCCGGGCTGATGGGGTTGCCGAACTAAAGCGGCAACTGGATGCGGCGGATGCCGACATCAAGCTTGTTAACAATCGGCTTGACGAGGCACGGGGTAGGTGATATTTATAGTGGATGTCACATAGTAAGAGTAGTGTGATGCCAGTATCTTTAATATGTTGTGACTGCAGATGGAGCTACCACCGTGGAGGCCTTGCGGGCGGAGCTTGCCCGGGCCAAGGAGCAAGCAAGGAGTAGTAATGCGGCCGCTTTGAAGGTGGCCTAAGAGTTGAGACCCGAGAAGGCCGCTCATAGCGAGAGCAAAGAGAAAATGGCCACTATGGATGCAAAGTCAAAAGACACTGCCGACCGCTGCCAGTTTCTTGAAGAAGAAAACCGGGCGAAGGCTACGGACCTTGAAAAGGCCACAATGGCGACCAAAGACACCCACTCTGCAATGAGAACGAAGAAGGAGGAACTGCGTGAAGCCGGGGACATTGTGGCTGGGAAGCCCTTTATGCTGCGGAAGAAGTTCGGCGATCCGCGGTATGCCCCTCTGGATCGGCTGTGGAGTTAGGCCGACGCATATATGGACTTAGCGGCAAGCGCTGTCGATGCGGCCGAATACTTCAGAGATCAAACAGATCGTGAAGTGGACAAGCTGTTCTGGTCGCAATTTAATGTTCCAGAGTGTCCGCTTCCATTGAATGATCAACTTGCCGAATGGGCCGAACTCAGTAGATTGTCCGGACTCGCCATGAGGTCTGTCGTGGATCATTTGTGGCCGGAAAGGCCAAAGTCGAACATCTATTTTAGCTTGGTGCAGCAGTTCCTTCGTGCGGTGCCACACATTAATGCGATGAAGAGGTCGGCATGCATAGAAGGCTCGCGGATGGCCTTGCCCGTGTCAAGCATACTGGGCGGAGATGGATGCCACCACTGTACGGCGCAGGGTTCGGCCATAGGCCGAGTGACTGTCGAGCACTATTTTGAAGAAGTTCTTGAGGGTGCTCGTTCGATAGAGGCCCAGTGCTCGAAGAATATTATGTTTGAATGACATGTATTCCCATTGTAAACACAATGTTTTTATGAAATATAGTAAGATTGTGTTTATACTTTTGCCTGAAAGTAATATGATGCCTCCTGTGCGGCCGTTTATGTATACATGTGTATAACCTGAAAGATTGCAGTCGTCGGCTTCAGCCCCCACGCATATAATGCAGGGGTGTTCGCAGAAACGCGTGTTCACACTTAATCCAACGTCTTGGTCCTATTAAGGAGGTGATAGCGCAGCGAACGAGGCAACCAGACTATAATGCTTTAACACTTTCACTTAGCCATAGGAGTTTGACAGTGGGGCTACTAGATAGCCCCTGGTGGCTCCGCACTCTTCGATCTTGGGGTGCGTACATGCCTGGCCGGAAAACGTCCCTTCGTTAAGGCGGAGGAATTCTGAACATTCCGATAGGTCATCGAGTGGTTGACCAGTCTCACGCTATATCATGACAGTCAGTTTTCGGCTTTCTCTACTGAGGTGCTCGTCCGGATGAACCAGGGCACAATCGCAGTAGTTCTCCTGGTGCTGCCTTAGCCGATAAAGTGGAACATAAGGCACCAAAACACAGGAGCCGGGCAAACCCAACATTTGACCAAAGACAATGATTCGGAGCTGATGCATATAAGGCCAAACTCGCGACGCCGAACACTCCCTAAGGTATTCGGTCTTTATGGTATAAACCGGGCCTAAATGTGCCCTTTGTAAGAAGCCCCTTGGTGTCTAGGTACGTGCATTATTCTGACGTGGCCACATGCCAAGACGTCAGCATCCTTCTCAATTGTACTGAGAATTCGAGGGATGTGTACCAACAAGAGACACTAAAAAAGGTTTACGCAGGTCTTAATCTACAAAGAATCCTTGGAACGGGTCCCTGTTGCACGTCTGCGCTGTGTCTCTGTTGTGCCATATCCTGGACGGGTGTAGCACGATGGTCATCTGCAAAAGAGAGGAACTTAATTGCCGTGCAAAAATTAAGTTATACTAAATAAACAATATATAGTTGAGATTGAGTAAAGGTGAGCCTTATTGCCACTTTTGCGCGTGCGTTGAGCCCCTTGTATTGTAATAGGGGTATAGCCGTCAAACCTGTATTAATTACGTATAGCTGCGCCGGACTCGTCTAACCGCGTCCATGGTCTTAACGACCTGTCAAATGCTTGAGTTGGTGAGGCCGTTTAGTGTGCGGCGGCCAAGGCGGCCGCACCGTCTTCGGCGCGCAAGGAGCGCTCAATATTTCCATTTACAGTGATGATGCCGCATGGACCGGGCATCTTGAGTTTGAGGGAAGCGTAATGCAGTATTGTGTTAAAGCGAGCGAAAGCTTCGCATCCGAGTAGTGCTTGATAGCCACTTTCGAACGGAGCGACGTGGAAAGTTAAATTTTCGCTGCGGAAGTTATCGGGGAAGCTGAATATAACCTCTAGTAGCAGGGAGCCCCTGCAGTGAGCCTCCGGGCCTGGCGTTACTCCTTTAAAGGTAGCAATGCTGCGGCAAATTTTCGTTGGGTCTATCCCCATTTTGCAGACTGTGTCCTGATATATCAGTTTTAAAATGTTGTCGTCGTCCATCATGACTCGTGTGAAGTGGTATCCGTCAATTATTGGATCTAATACCCAGGCATCCCATCCTGCCCGCCGAATACTTGCCGAGTAATCCCAATGGTCGAAGGTGATCGGTTGGGACGACCAGTGGCAGAGCTCCGCGGTGATAGGCCCTGGGGCATGTTTCTCTAAAGGTGCCGCTTTGTTTCTCCCTTTTATCACGTGTAACACATTGACTGTTTTGACTTCTGGTGGGAATTTCTTCTGTTCCCCTGTGCTTTGCTTGCGAGGCTCGTCCTCGTCTTCACTTGGTGTATCCTGCCCCTTGTGTTCGGCGTTGAGCTTGTCGGACTGTTTGAAGACCCAACATTCTCTGTGGGTATGATTTGCAGGTTTATCAGGGGTGCTATGGACCTGACATATTTGGTCCAGAATTTTGTTTAGGCTGGACAGTTTGTCTCTGTTGCCTTTGGAGGGCGGCTTCTGCTGGCCTGGACGTGAGCTTCTAAATCCGACGTTTACCGCCATGCTCTTTGGGATGTCTTCTTTATTCCGGTGCTTATTCTTGTTGCGTCATGATTTCCCATTTCCATCCCTGACTTTGGATGTACTTGGGTCGCTGGTGCTGCATCGGGCTAACCAGCTGTCCTCGCTCGCGCAAAAATGGGTCATGAGGCTTGTTAATGCTGCCATTGTTCTCGGCTTTTTTTGACCGAGGTGTCTGGCAAGCCATTCGTCTCGAACGCTATGCTTGAAAGCTGCTAAGGCTTCGGCGTCCGGACAGTCGACTATTTGGTTCTTTTTAGTGAGGAACCTGTTCCAAAGTTTTTGGGCTGACTCACCGGGCTGTTGAGTTATATGACTTAAATCGTCTGCATCCGGTGGTCGGACATATGTCCCTTGAAAATTTGCCCGAAAGGCGTCTTCGAGCTCTTCCCAGCTTCCGATGGAGTTTTCGGGGAGGCTTATAAGCCAGTGCCGAGCTGGCCCTTTGAGCTTGAGGGGTAAGTACTTGATGGCGTGGAGATCATCTCCTCGAGCCATATGGATATGGAGGATGTAGTCCTCAATCCAGACCCTAGGGTCTGTTGTTCCGTCATACGCCTCTATGTTTACGGGTTTGAATCCCTCTGGAAATTCATGATCCAGCACCTCGTCGGTGAAACATAGAGGGTGTGCGTCACCCCTGTATTTGGGTGTACCATGTTGTTCGGATGTTTGTTGTGTTGCATTGCATGTTGGAGCGCACTTGCGTGGTCCATAGATGGATCTGGTTGCGCCGTCCTTTTGATGCGAGCCCTTAAGCGGATCGCATACTGGTTTATGTGTGGCATCGTTTGCCGCTTTATGTTGGCTATGAGGTCGTCTATCTGACCGGATGGCTGTTTTATTTTTTAATTATGGAGGATCTAAGGCCTCCTCATCAAATTCAGGTAGCAACTTTCGCTTCGGATAGCTCTTGGTGTGGCGATTACTGTCGTACTTCGCTGCAGTGTTGAGTACTTCACTCCATTTGATTTTGAGTGTGTCTTGTGCAGCCTTGAGCCTTTGCTTCTGTTTTTTCAGGCTCCTCGCCATGGCAACAAGCCTTTGGTGGGCGTTATGTTGCTCCTAGCGCCTGTCCGGTGTGGTGTCGTCCGGACTGTTATTTTCGACGGAGTCGGGTTGTTCAGTTTGATTCCCCGTGTTGGCCTGGTCGGGCGATGGTTCACCCTGCTCTATCGCTGGGTCTATGTGTAGCGACCAGACCTCAAACGGTTCAATCTCTGTGCTCAGGTGTCATCCCTGGATCAGTAATGCTGACACCACACAGTACTTGAAGGATCTATAACAGAGTAGCAATCACACACTTATTACATCGAGTGTCTCCAAAAGAGAACTTATTACAATAAATATGGCTTAAGGTCATCTAATAACGCTAACAGCGGAATTCTTGGAAGATAAGTGAGTCCATCAACTCCAACGGCATCACTGAGTATAGAACCACGACCTAAAACACCTTAATCGTCGTCTGAAAAGTCTGCAACATTAACGTTGCAGCCCGAAATGGGTGAGCACATGGAATATGCTGGCAATGTAACACATAGAGAGTAATGGAAAGAAACAGCTATTCTATATGCATATTTGGCTGGTGGAAAGCTCTATGGTTACAGTTTTGCAAAAAGCCAATTTTTCCCTACTGCAAAGGAATAAATTTGTTTAACTATCATGGTGGTTGTTAAACATTGAGAATGGTTGACAGCATTCTCAATCCCAATTAAGCATCATCGTTAAACAAACCCATCAAAATTAATCTTATAGTAACATGTTGAGATTCACATGATAATCCAGGTACTAGATACTCAAGATGTCCATAACCGGGGACACGGCTAACCATGATTAGTTTATACACTCTGCAGAGGTTTGCGCACTTTTCCCCACAAGACTCGATCGCCTCCGTTTGGTTTCTCGCACTACACGGTGTTTGAGAAACGGATGACCGAGACATAGTCTTTCAGAAGCGCTAGCACCTTACGATGGGTAGACCGTACCACCTACATCCCCTACATCTGCTAGTCTACCACTGTAAGAGTTCGCACGACTTAGTCAACTATGCTAGAGCCCATAATAGCTTGTGGCTGCACACGGAAGTTTCTAGCATGAATAATCTCATGATCCCTTTGAGCCTGGGTGGCGGTCCATAAAGAAAAACAGGCAATCCTGGAATACCCAGGTACCTCAATCCACCCAGATGTGTGTTTAAGTTGCCACCTTAAATAAACCATTAATTAACAATCTCACATCTGTCATGGATACACTCACCCAATCCACGTCTACTAGCATAGCATGGCATAATAAGCAAACGTAGAAGTAACTCCCAAAGGTTTGATAATAAACAGGTAATAGGTACTACCTCAACTACATCCCAAACCCACAATTTAATTAGATCCTAATCATGCAATGTGTAAGGATTGACCTAATGCAATAAAACTGGGTAGTAGGAGGTATGATCAAAGTGTTACTTGCCTTGCTGATGATCCGGAAAACCTAGCGATTCGAAGTAACAAGCGACGCACTCCGGGTACTCTATCGCAAACAAACAAGCATACAATAAGTACTCAACTAATGCATAGTTAAAACTCAAATAAGAGATCTAACCAGAAGGTTCGACTTAAGAACTCCGGTTGGCAAAAAGAATCAAATCGAACGAACCAATGAAAGACAAACGGCAAAAGAAACAGACTTCATTTACTATTCTGTATCTAGGGCAAATTTTATAGTGGCAAAAACTTGTTTGAGTTGGTTAATCGGAAAGAGGGTTTTGAGATGAAACTCCAGGCGCTTGAATCGCCTGATTTCGATAAAGGAGCGAAAAGTTAGACTAAAACGAAAATCGGATCAGAAATCGCGATCAGAAAAATCGCAGATTTAATCCGAGAAAAAGAAAAACGACGAACGTTCGTTAAAACGAACAAACGGACAAACGCTCGCTATTTAAATAAAGGGAAAACCGATCTATTTAAAAAAAATCGAAACTAAAAAAATGAACAAAACCATCGGAAAACCGAACGGTTTTTTGGGAAAAACCGGTGACTTAAAAGAACTACCTCCGGCAACTCCAGCGACTAATCCGGCGGCGGCGGCGGCGGTCGGTGGCGCGGGGCGGCGGGGCGGTAGCGGTGCGGGGCGGCGCTAGGCGGCGGCGCGGGGCTAGGGCGGCGCGGGCGCGGCTAGGGTTTGGGAGGGGTTCCGGCTGGGCATCCCCGGCTTATAAAGCCGGACGGGCCTAATGTCCGGGTCGGACACGACCCATAGGTCGGTTGCGTTTTTTTTATATAAATAGTTACGCTCAGAAAAAAAACAAAAGGACTACTAAACAGACTCCAAAAATCCCGAAATAAATTTTCCCCGGCTTCTAAAATCAAGCCGCACAGGATGAACATTTATTTGGGGCCTAAATGCAATTTTGAAAAACGCATTTTTCCTAAATTCAAATAAAATAGTAAATAAAACCAAATAAAATCTTGTTTGATTTTTTTATTAAATCCTCAATATTTATTTATTTTGGGAAAGTCATTTTATTCCCTCTCTCATATTTTTGTAACAGAAATAATTGAAGATAAAATAAATAAAATCAAAAGATCCTATTTTCAAAATTTGAGACAACTCAAATATGAAAATAACGAAATCCCCAACTCTCTCCGAGGGTCCTTGAGTTGCAAAAAATTTCTAGGATCAACCAAAATGCAATAAATATGATATGCAATGATGATCTAGTGTATAACATTCCAAATTGAAAATTTGGGATGTTACAAACCTACCCCCCTTAAGATGAATCTCGCCCTCGAGATTCGGGTTGGCTAGAAAATAGGTGAGGGTGGTCCTTTAGCAAATCTTCCTCTCGTTCCCAGGTGGCTTCATCCTCCGTGTGGTGGCTCCACTGAACCTTGCAAAACTTGATAACCTTGTTGCGGGTGACTCGACTGGCATACTCTAAAATCTTAACTGGTTTCTCCTCATAGGTCAAATCACTGTCCAACTGAATTGCTTCCAGTGGTACCGTATCTCTCAGCGGTATGTCAGCCATCTCTGCGTGGCACTTCTTCAACTGGGATACATGGAACACGTCATGAACTCCCGACAATCCTTCGGGTAATTCCAACTTGTAGGCTACTTCTCCCATACGCTCCAAAACTTTGTATGGGCCTACAAAACGTGGCGCTAGTTTTCCCTTAACTCCAAAGCGCTTAACTCCTCAAAGTGGTGATACTCGAAGATAGACTCGGTCTCCGACTTCGTAAACTGTCTCCTTGCGTTTAGAATCTGCATAACTCTTCTGCCTGGATTGAGCTACCTTGAGCCTATCGCAAATCAATTTCACCTTTTGTTCGGACTCCTTTATCAGATCCGGTCCAAACAACTGGCGGTCTCCAACTTCATCCCAGGACAATGGGGTCCTGCACCTCCTTCCGTACAAGGCTTCGAAAGGGGCCATCCTTAAACTGGATTGATAGCTGTTGTTGTAAGAGAACTCTGCATACGGCAAATTCTCGTCCCAACTAGATCCGTAATCTAGCACACAAGCTCTTAGCATATCCTCCAAAATCTGATTGACTCTCTCAGTCTGTCCATCTGTCTGCGGGTGGAAAGCTGTGCTAAACTCCAGTCTGGTTCCCAAAGGCTCATGCAATTGATTCCAGAACTTTGAGGTAAACTGGGTTCCTCTATCTGATACAATGCTCCTTGGAACTCCATGCAGACATACGATCCTGGTCATGTATATCTTTGCCAACTTTGCACTGGTATAGGTAGTCTTCACTGGAATGAAATGAGCTACCTTTGTCAAACGATCGACTACAACCCATATCGAGTCATAGCCTGAATGTGTTCTGGGCAATCCTGTAATAACATCCATGCCTAGCTTATCCCACTTCCATTCGGGTATCGGCAATGGTTGTAGCAATCATGTTGGCTTCTGATGCTCTGCCTTCACTCTCTGACATACATCACAAACTGCTACATACTCCACAATATCCTTCTTCATTCCAGTCCACCAGAAAATATCCTTCAAATCCAAATACATCTTAGTATTTCCTAGGTGAATCGAGTATGGTGAATCATGGGCCTCTTGCAGAATTAGCTTCCTGATCTCCGAATCGTTTGGCACATAAACACGGTATTCAAACCATAGGGTATCGTGCTCATCCTCATGAAATCCCTTAGCTTTTCCCTTGCTCATTTTCTCCTTAATAGAAGCAATCTCCTTGTCAGTCTTTTGAGCTTCTCTGATTTTATCCATCAACGTAGACTGAATCTCCAATGCTGCTACATAGCCTCTCGGGACTATTTCCAAACATAGCTCTCGAAGATTTTCGGCTAACTCCCTTGGTAAATCTCCCGTCATTAAGGTGTTGACATGGCTCTTACGGCTCAATGCGTCAGCTACTACATTAGCCTTTCCAGGGTGATAATGCAATCTCATATCATAATCCTTGATGAGCTCCAACCATATCCTTTGTCTGAGATTCAACTCCTTCTGTGTGAACATATACTTCAAACTCTTATGATCCATATACACTTCGCAATGGTTTCCAATCAGAAAATGTCTCCAAGTCTTCAGTGCATGCACTACGGCTGCTAACTCTAAATCATGCGTAGCATAGTTCAACTCATGAGGCTTAAGCTGTCGTGAGGCATATGAAACAACTCTTCCTTCCTGCATAAGCACTGCTCCAAGTCCTCGTCGTGAAGCGTCACAATACACCTCATAATCCTTGGTCTGATCCGGTAAAATCAACACTGGTGAGGTAACCAAACGTTTCTTCAACTCCTGAAAACTAGCCTCACATTCCTCCGTCCATATGAACTTGGTATCCTTCTTCAACAACTCCGTCATGGGCTTCGCAATCTTTGAGAAATTCTCAATAAATCTCCGGTTGTATCCTGCGAGTCCAAGAAAACTCCGGATCTCTCCAGCTGTGGTCGGTGCTTCCCACTTGGTCACGGTATCAACTTTAGCGGGATCTACTGCTATACCTTCTCCGGATATAACGTGTCCGAGAAATCCAACTTCTTTCAACCAAAACTCACATTTGCTAAACTTGGCATATAATTGATGTTCTCTGAGCTTTCCAAGAACCAAACGCAAATGCTCCTTATGCTCCTCTTCATTCTTCGAGTAAACCAGGATATCATAAATGAACACTACGACGAACTTATCCAAGAACTCCATAAACACTTTGTTCATCATGTTCATAAAATATGCAGGTGCGTTAGTCAGACCAAATGACATAACGGTATACTCGTACAACCCATACCTGGTGGTAAAAGCCGTCTTGGGTATATCCTGTTCCCGAATCTTCAACTGGTGGTATCCTGATCGCAGATAGATCTTGGAAAACACCTTAGCTCCTTGCAATCGATCAAACAGATCATTGATCATCGGTAGTGGGTACTTGTTCTTGATGGTTACTTCATTCAATCCTCGATAATCGACAACCATCCTTAACGATCCATCCTTCTTTTCTACTAGAAGTACTGGCGATCCCCAAGGTGAAGAACTTGGGCGAATATATCCTTTATCCAGTAACTCCTTAATTTGCTTCTTAATTTCCACCAAATCCTTTGCAGGCATCCTATATGGTCTCTTTGATATTGGCCCTGTGTCTGGCAAAAGCTCAATCAAAAACTCAATATCTCTATCTGGTGGCATGCTTGGCAACTCTTCTGGAAATACTTCAGGGAAATCCTTCACTACTGGTACTTCCTCCTGCACAACTCCTGTTAAACAATTTACTTGAGTCCTCTTTGGCACATGTCGGGATACATACTTGATCCTTCTCCCTTCTGGGGTGGTAAGCAAAATTGACTTACTGGGACATTCAATATTCCCTTCATACTTTGACAACCAATCCATGCCTAATATCACATCCAATCCTTGAGATTCCAACACTATTAGGTCTGATGGAAATACATAGTTACCAATCCTTAATGGTAACCGATCACACCATAGGCTAGCCATATATTCTGCTCCAGGCGAGGTTACTAACATGGGGGACCTAAGGGCTTGGGTTGGCAGTTTATACTTATCCACAAATCCCCTTGATATGTATGAATGCGATGCACCGGTATCAAAAAGAACGAGTGCAGTAAATGACTTAACCAAAAACTTACCGATTACTGCATCCGGCTTCTCTTCAACCTCCTCCACGTTAACGTGGTTCACCTGTCCCCTGTTGAAAGGGTTCGGCTTCTTCCCAGAGCTTCCATTGCCATTTCCATTCTGTGATTCAGGACATTCATTGGCATAATGTCCGATCTTCTGGCACTTAAAGCAAGTGACTTGGCTCAGGTCTTTCTTGGCTGGGGTTGATGGGTTGGTGCGGTTCTGGCCGTTGCTTCCTCCATTCCCATTACCATTCTTGGGGCCATTGTGATTGTGCGAGCTTCCTCCTCCATGGATATGCTGGAAATGTCCTCTCGGTCTAGGGGTAAAACGTGGCTTCTGCTGAGCTCTTGAATTGTACTTTCCTTGTCCATACTTCCTCTTGCGATTCTCAATTTGCTGCAGCTTCCCTTCAAGCATAAGAGCACGATCTACCAACTCCTGGCAGTTGTTGAAGGTTGCTACCATCAAGTGCATTCTCAATTCATCATTCAGTCCTTCCAGAAACTTCTCCTGCTTTGCTGCATCTGTAGCAACGTCATCTGGGGCATAACGTGCTAATTTACTAAAGTCCTCCACATACTGGCCAACTGTCCGTCCTCCTTGGCGCAAGTTGCGAAACTCTCGCTTCTTCATGGCCATAGCTCCTGCTGAAACATGGGCAGTTCGAAAAGCCTGCTGAAACTGGTCCCACGAGACAGTGTCAACAGGGAAAGTGGCTGTGAAATTCTCCCACCATGATGTTGCGGGTCCTTCAAGCTGATGTGCGGCAAACTTCACCTTTTCCGCATCCATGCATCCTGCTGTGGTCAACTCTCTAGCTGTCTTGCGGAGCCAATCATCTGCTACTATCGGCTTGGTGCTACTGCAAAACACCGGCGGATTCAGCCTAAGAAAACAGGCTAAGTGATCAACAGGTGGTGGTGGTGGTGGGTTGTTGTTGTTGTTCCCTTGATTCTGACTAGTAACTGCATTAATGTGTTCTGCTGCTGGATCAACTGGGTGAGCTCCGGTGGAAAGGTAAATCCGGGGTCATGTCTCGGAGGCATCTGAGGGTTTAGAAAAGATGAGATTTAAGAATAGAGGGGGTCTAAAGAGAAAACACTACCCATATGCACATGAGGCAAAAGCAAACAATTCACTTCATTCAATCAATCAAACAAGGGCATACAATCGATCTAACTATCGCAAAAGTGCTCGGACTATAATATTTACATGGTGGACTACTACTACTGATGAGGTGGTCTACTAGAAATATTCTTCGGTTGCAGACTCCATGATATCTGCTCCGGCTTCATCAACATAGTCATCATCGCTATCGTCGGGATCCGAGTCGGTGTCGTCGATGATGATGTAGTCTTCCAGGCGAATCTCCTTGGGTTCTTCGTCTTCTTCTACCGGTGTAGGGCCTCCCATAAATATTCCGATCTTCATTGTTGGTCGGCATTCTTATCCACTAATACTTCAATTTCTTCTTCATAATCTTCACGAGTAGCCTTGAGTTCTTCCTCCAGTTCCTTGATTCTTGTCTTTGCCTTCTTCAAGTCTATCATGTCGGCGCACATCTGGTTCTCCTGACGTCGAATGTGCTGGTTTAACTTCTGGATAAAAGCTGCAATTGGTCTATCCTTTCTGGTGCTGATCATCCCCCAGTGCTCATCTCGGCGCCCACAAATCTGGTAGATAGTATCCTTGAGATCATTGCGGTAGACTTCTCCAATGCGTCCCATGGCGATGTGAGCTGCCATGCTCTTTCCTAGACTCTAAGTTGGTGCATCAAAAGAAAACTCTATGGGCTCAGTGACTGGCATGAACGTCCTTCCTGGAACTTGAACTTGAATCATCCAGCGATCTTCTTCAAGTAAAGTGGCATTGTAGGTGCCGGTGAAGCTTGGTACTCCTATGTTCAGATATCTAGTGACTTCCTTCAAGTGACATCCAAAGGGTGTATCTTCATCCGGTTGCGTGAACTTGTTCCTTGCATCCGCCATCCTAAAAGAGTAGAAAAGATAAGGAGTCAGAAAAGAGAAGAGAGTGAGTAGTGATCTAGGTCTTTAGCTTAGTAGCCGTGTCCTACAGTCAGTGTGTGCTCTCATACCATCTTGTAGCGACCAGACCTCAAACGGTCAAATCTCTGTGCTCAAGTGTCATCCCTGAATCAGTAAACCTGACACCACACAGTACTTGAAGGATTTATAATAGAGTAGCAATCACACACTTATTACATTGAGTGTTTCCAAAAGAGAACTTATTACAATAAATATGGCTTAAGGCCATCTAATAACGATAACAGCGGAAGGCTTGGAAGATAAGTGAGTCCATCAACTCCAACGGCATCACTGAGTATAGAACCACGACCTAAAACTCCTTAATCGTCGTCTGAAAAGTCTGCAACATTAACGTTGCAGCCCGAAACGGGTCAGCACATGGAATATACTGGCAAAATAACACATAGAGAGTAATGGAAAGAAACAGCTATTCTATATGCATATTTGGCTGGTGGAAATCTCTATGGTTACAGTTTTGCGTAAAGCCAATTTTTCCCTACTGCAAAGGAATAATTTATTTAACTATCATGGTGGTTGTTAAACATTGAGAATGGTTGACAGCATTCTCAATCCCAATTAAGCATCATCATTAAACAAACCCATCAAAATTAATTTTATAGTAACATGTTGAGATTCACATGATAATCCGGGTACTAGATACTCAAGATGTCCATAACCGGGGACACGGCTAACCATGACTAGTTTATACACTCTGCAGAGGTTTGCGCATTTTTCCCCACAAGACTCAATCGCCTCCATTTGGTTTCTCGCACTACACGGTGTTTGAGAAACGGATGACCGAGACATAGTCTTTCAGAAGCGTTTGCACCTTACGATCGGTAGACCGTACCACCTACAACCCCTACATCTGCTATTCTACCACTATAAGAGTTCACACGACTTAATCAACTATGCTAGAGCCCATAATAGCTTGTGGCTGCACACGGAGGTTTCTAGTATGAATAATCTCATGATCCCTTTGAGCCTGGGTGGCGGTCCATAAAGAAAAACAGGCAATCCTAGAATACCCAGGTACCTCAATCCACCCAGATGTGTGTTTAAGTTGCCACCTTAAATAAACCATTAATTAACAATCTCACATCTGTCATGGATACACTCACCCAATCCACGTCTACTAGCATAGCATGGCAATATGAGCAAACGTAGAAGTAACTCCCAAAGGTTTGATAATAAACAGGTAATAGGTACTACCTCAACTACGTCCCAAACCCACAATTTAATTAGATCCTAATCATGCAATGTGTAAGGATTGATCTAATGCAATAAAACTGGGTAGTAGGAGGTATGATCAAAGTGTTACTTGCCTTGCTGATGATCCGGGGAACCTAGCGATTCGAAGTAACAAGCGGCGCACTCCGGGTACTCTATCGCAAACAAATAAGCATACAATAAGTACTCAACTAATGCACAGTTAAAACTCAAATAAGAGATCTAACCAGAAGGTTCAACTTAAGAACTCCGGTTGGCAAAAAGAATCAAATCGAACGAAGCAACGAAAGACAAACGGCAAAAGAAACAGGCTTCATTTACTATTCTGGATCTAGGGCAAATTTTATAGTGACAAAAACTTGTTTGAGTTGGTTAATCGGAAAGAGAGTTTCGAGACGAAACTCCAGGCGCTTGAATCGCCTGATTCCAATAAACGAGCGAAAAGTTAGACTAAAATTAAAATTGGATCAGAAATCGCGATCAGAAAAATCATGGATTTAATCCCAGAAAAAGAAAAACGACGAACGTTCGTTAAAACGAACGAACGGACGAACGCTCGCTATTTAAATAAACCGGAAAACCGATCTATTAAAAAAACCGAAACTAAAAAAACGAACAAAACCATCGGAAAACTGAACGGTTTTTCAGGAAAAATCGGCGACTAAAAAGAACTACCTCAGGCAACTCCGGCGACTAACCCTGCGGCGGTGGCGGTGCTCTGGCGGCGGCGGCAGCGGTCGGCGGCGCGGGGCGGCGGTCGGCGGCGGCGGCGCGGGCGCGGCTAGGGTTTGGGAGGGGTTCCGGCTGGGCCTCCCCGGCTTATAAAGCCGGACGGGCCTAGTGTCCGGGTCGGACACGGCCCGTAGGTCGGTTGCGTTTTTTTATAAATAGTTATGCTCAGAAAAAAACAAAAGGACTACTAAACAGACTCCAAAAATCCTGAAATAAATTTTTCCCGGCTTCTAAAATCAAGCCGCACAGGATGAACATTTATTTGGGGCCTAAATGCAATTTTGAAAAATGCGCATTTTTCCTAAATTCAAATAAAATAGCAAATAAAACCAAATAAAATCTTGTTTGATTTTTTTATTAAATCCTCAATATTTCTTTATTTTGGGAAAGTCATTTTATTCCCTCTCTCATATTTTTGTAACAGAAATAATTGAAGATAAAATAAATAAAATCAAAAGATCATATTTTCAAAATTTGAGACAACTCAAATATGAAAATGACGAAATCCCCAACTCTCTCCGAGGGTCCTTGAGTTGCGAAAAATTTCTAGGATCAACCAAAATGCAATAAATATGATATGCAATGATGATCTAGTGTATAACATTCCAAATTGAAATTTTGGGATGTTACACTATGTGATCGTTATTTCTGCCGAGGCGAGATTTGGAGCGGCGTTTACGCCACTTCTTTGACTGCTTCTCGAGGGAACAACCCTTTGCTGCGTCCTTCCGTTCCTCGTCGTTGTTTTCTTTGGGTGTGTCCACCATGTATACATCATGTGATAAAGTGGGCGTCCAGTGCCCTGTGGGTAGTGGTTCATGTTCGTCTCCTGCATCGTCGTCCATACCGTCGATGTCTTCGGAGTCGAAGTCGAGCATGTCGGTTAACTCATCGATAGTAGCTACTAAGTGGGTGGTGGGTGGGTGGCGAATTTCTTCGTCATCCGCATCCCAATCCTTCCGGACGTAGTTCGGCCAGGACTCTCCTAACAAGGAGAGAGACCTTAATGAGTTCAGTATGTCGCCAAAGGGCGAGTGCTGAAAAATATCCGCGGAGGTAAACTCCCTAATCGGCGCCCAATCGGATTCGACAGGAACGGGCGCAGGCGGTTCGGAGTCCGTGGCCGGAGAAGGATCCGGTAGTTTGGCAACACGGCTCTCGAGAAGGGTGAGGTCGATATTCATCCCGATCGCCGCAGAGGATACTGCCTCCATGGAGGGGTCTATCCACCCGTCCATGGATGGTGCAACTGGCTCCGAATTGAGGGTCGGAGCGGCTGCCGGTGCGATTTCTTGAACACTGTCCTATGGTAGAGCTAGATCGTACTCATCGTGACCGCATGGCGCACAAGGCAGGGGCTCGAATCCATCAAAGAGCAAGTCTCTGCGGATATTGGCCGTGTAGTTTAAGCTTCCAAACCTGACCTGGTGGCCAGGGGCGTAACTTTCGATCTGCTCCAGATGGCCAAGTGAGTTGGCCCGCGGTGCGAAGCAGCCGAACACAGAGATCTGTCCGGGGAGAAAAGTCTCACCCTGGACTGCATCGCTATCTATGATCGTGGGAGCCATCAAGCCTAATGGCGACAACACAGAGGAACTCTCAATGAAAGCACCAATGTCGGTGTCAAAACCAACGGATCTCGGGTAGGGGGTCCCGAACTATGTGTCTAAGGCGGATGGTAACAGGAGGCAGGGGACACGATGTTTTACCCAGGTTCAGGCCCTCTTGATGGAGGTAAAACCCTACGTCCTGCTTGATTTATTCTTGATGATATGAGTATTACAAGAGTTGATCTACCACGAGATCGGAGAGGCTAAACCCTAGAAGCTAGCCTATGGTATGACTGTATGTTGTCCTACGGACTAAAACCCTCCGGTTTATATAGACACCGGAGGGGGCTAGGGTTACACAAGGTCGGTTACAAAGAAGGAGATATACATATCTGTATTGCCTAGCTTGCCTTCCACGCCAAGTAGAGTCCTATCCGGACACGAGACGATGTCTTCAATCTTGTACCTTCATAGTCCAACAGTCCGGCCAAAGGATATAGTCCGGTTGTCCGAAGACCCCCTAATCCAGGACTCCCACAGAAGGTGTACCCAATTGTTTTCTTAGGGTATAATATGAAGACGCACTTCTTCGATTTGGGTTCGAGCTTATCAGCCTGAAGCCTTTCGACATAAGCGTCACAACCCGAAACTTTAAGAAACGATAGCTTAGGTTTCTTGCCAAACCACAATTCATACGGTGTCATCTCAACGGATTTAGATGGTGCCCTATTAATTGTGAATGCGACTGTCTCTAATGCATAATCCCAAAACAATAGTGGTAAATCAGTAAGAGACGTCATAGATCGCACTATATCCAATAAAGTACGGTTACGACGTTCGGACACACCATTACATTGTGGTGTTCCAGGTGGCGTGAGTTGTGAAACAATTCCACATTGTTAAATGAAGGCCAAACTCGTAACTCAAATATTTTCCTCTGCGATCAAATCATAGAAACTTTATTTTCTTATGATGATAATTCTCCACTTCACTCTGAAATTCTTTTAATGTTTCAAATGTTTCAGACTTGTGTTTCATTAAGTAGATATACCCATACCTACTCAAATCATCTGTGATGGTCAGAAAATAATGATACCCGCCGCGTGCTTCAATACTCATCAGACCGCATACATCGGTATGTATTATTTCCAATAAGTCATTAGCTCGCTCCATTGTTCTGAAGAATGGAGTTTTAGTCATCTTGCCCATGAGGCATGGTTCGCAAAGTATCAAATGATTCATAATCAAGTGATTCCAAAAGTCCATTTCCATGGAGTTTCTTCATGCGCTTTACACCAATTTGACCTAAACAGCAGTGCCACAAATATGTTGCACTATCATTATCAACTTTGCATCTTTTGGCATAAATATTATGAATATGTGTATCACTACTATCGAGATTCAATATACCATTCACATTGGGTGTATGACCATAGAAGGTTTTATTCATGTAAATAGAACAACAATTATTCTTTGACTTAAATGAATAACCGTATTGCGATAAACATGATCAAAACACATTCATGCTCAACGCAAACACCAAATAACATTTATTTAGGTTCAACACTAATCCCGAAGGTAGAGGGAGTGTGCGATGGTGATCGTATCAACCTTGGAATCACTTCCAACACATATCATCACCTCTCCCTTAACTAGTCTCTATTTATTCTGCAACTCCTGTTTCGAGTTACTAATCTTAGCAACTGAACCGGTAGCAAATACCAGGGGCTACTATTAATACTAGTAAGGTACACATCAATAACATGTATATAAAATATACCTTTGTTCACTTTGCCATCCTTCTTATCCGCCAAGTATTTGGGGCAGTTCCATTTTCAGTGACCATTTCCTTTGCAGTAGAGGCACTCAGTTTCAGGCTTGGGTCCAGCTTTGGGCTTCTTCATGGGAGCGGCAACTTGCTTGCCATTCTTATTGAAGTTCCCTCTCTCTCCCTTGCCCTTTTTCTTGAAACTAGTGGTCTTGTTAACCATCAACACTTGATGCTCCTTCTTGATTTCTACCATCGCCGATTTCAGCATCGCGAGGAGCTCGGGAATCATTTTCGTCATCCCTTACATATTATAGTTCATCACGAAGTTCTTGTACCTCGGTGATAGTGACTAAAGAACTTTGTTAATCACTATCTTATCTCGGAGATTAACTCCCACTTGATTCGAGCGACTGTAGTACCCAGACATTCTGAGCACATACTCACTGGTTGAGCTATTCTCCTCCATGTTGTAGGCAAAGTACTTGTCAGGGGTCTCATACCTCTCAACACGGGCATGAGTCTGAAATACCAATTTCAACTCCTGGAAGATCTCATATGCTCTGTGGCGTTCCAAATGTTTTTGAAGTCACGGTTCTAAGCCGTAAAGCATGGCGCACTAAACTATCAAGTAGTCATCATATCGAGCTTGCCAAATGTTCATAACATCCGCATCTGCTCCTGCAATAGGTCTGTCACCTAGCGGTGCATCAAGGATATAATTCTTCTGTGCAGCAAATGAGGATAATCCTCTACCTCTTAAGCACTGCGTTGGTTTTTCCCGAAGAGGAAGGGATGATGCAGCAAAGTAGCGTAAGTATTTCCCTCAGTTTTTGAGAACCAAGGTATCAATCCAGTAGGAGGCTATGCATGAGTCCCTCGCACCTGCACAAAACAAATAAATCCTCGCAACCAACTCGATAAGGGGTTGTCAATCCCTACACGGCCACTTACGAGAGTGAGATCTAATAGATATGATAAGAT
Organism: Triticum aestivum; assembly: GCF_018294505.1. Classification (NCBI taxonomy): domain Eukaryota; kingdom Viridiplantae; phylum Streptophyta; class Magnoliopsida; order Poales; family Poaceae; genus Triticum; species Triticum aestivum. Next base: position 110,956,352 of record NC_057803.1, read on the forward strand.
AATATTTTTGGTATTTTTATGATAAAGATGCAAAGTAAAATAAAAGGCAAAGTAAAAAGCAAAGGAAATTACTAAGTATTGGAAGATTAATATGATGAAGATAGACCCGAGGGGCATAGGTTTCACTAGTGGCTTCTCTCAAGAGCATAAGTATTTTACGGTGGGTGAACAAATTACCGTTGAGCAATTGATAGAATTGAGCATTATGAGAATATCTAGGTATGATCAAGTATATAGGCATCACGTTTGAGACAAGTAGACCGACTCCTACCTGCATCTACTACTATTACTCCACTCATCGACCGCTATCCAGCACGCATCTAGAGTATTAAGTTCATGAAAACAGAGTAACACCTTAAGCAAGATGACATGATGTAGAGGGATAAACTCATGCAATATGATGAAAACCCAATCTTGTTATCCTTGATGGCAACAATACAATACGTGCCTTGCTACCCCTACTGTCACTGGGAAAGGACACCGCAAGATTGAACCCAAAGCTAAGCACTTCTCCCATTGCAAGAAAGATCAATCTAGTAGGCCAAACCAAACTGATAATTCGAAGAGACTTGCAAAGATAACCAATCATACATAAAAGAATTCAGAGAAGATTCAAATATTGTTCATAGATAGACTTGATCATAAACCCACAATTCATCGGTCTCAACAAACACACCGCAAAAAGAAGATTACATCGAATAGATCTCCACAAGAGAGGGGGAGAACATTGTATTGAGATCCAAAAAGAGAGAAGAAGCCATCTAGCTAATAACTATGGACCCGTAGGTCTGAGGTAAACTACTCACACTTCATCGGAGGGGCTATGGTGATGATGTAGAAGCCCTCCGTGATGGATACCCCCTCCGGCGGAGCTCCGGAACAGGCCCCAAGATGGGATCTTGTGGATACAGAAAGTTGCGGCGGTGGAATTAGGGTTTTGGCTCCGTATCTGATCGTTTGGGGGTATGTAGGTATATATAGGAGGAAGGAGTACGTCGGTGGAGCAACAAGGGGCCCACGAGGGTGGAGGGCGCGCCTGGGGGGGGTAGGCGCGCCCCCTACCTCGTGGCCTCCTCCTTTGTTTCTTGACGTAGGGTCCAAGTCTCCTGGATCATGTTCGGTGAGAAAATTACGTTCCCGAAGGTTTCATTCCGTTTGGACTCCGTTTGATATTCCTTTTCTTCGAAACCCTAAAATAGGCAAAAAAACAGCAATTCTGGGCTGGGCCTCCGGTTAATAGGTTAGTCCCAAAAATAATATAAAAGTGGATAATAAAGCCCAATAATGTCCAAAACAGTAGATAATATAGCATGGAGCAATCAAAAATTATAGATACGTTGGAGACGTATCAAGCATCCCCAAGCTTAATTCCTGCTCGTCCTCGAGTAGGTAAATGATAAAAACAGAATTTTTGATGCGGAGTGCTACTTGGCATAATTTTAATGTAATTCTTCTTAATTGTGGTATGAATATTCAGATCCGAAAGATTCAAGATAAAAGTTCATATTGACATAAAAATAATAATACTTCAAGCATACTAACTAAGCAATTATGTCCTCTCAAAATAACATGGCCAAAGAAAGTTCATCCCTACAAAATCATATAGTTTAGTCATGCTCCATTTTCGTCACACAAGAATGCTCTCATCATGCACAACCCCGATGACAAGCCAAGCAATTGTTTCATACTTTAGTAATCTCAAACCTATAAACTTTCACGCAATATATGAGCGCGAGCCATGGATATAGCACTATGGGTGGAATAGAATATGATGATGGGGGTTATGTGGAGAAGACAAAAAAGGAGAAAGTCTCACATCAACGAGGCTAATCAATGGGCTATGGAGATGCCCATCGGTTGATGTTAATGCAAGGAGTAGGGATTGCCATGCAACGGATGCACTAGAGCTATAAATGTATGAAAGCTCAACAAAAGAAACTAAGTGGGTGTGCATCCAACTTGCTTGCTCACGAAGACCTAGGGCACTTGAGGAGGCCCATTGTTGGAATACACAAGCCAAGTTCTATAATGAAAAATTCCCACTAGTATATGAAAGTGACAAAACAAAAGACTCTCTATCATGAAGAATATGGTGCTACTTTGAAGCACAAGTGTGGCAAAGGATAGTAGCATTGTCCCTTTTATATATATATTTTTCTTTTTTTATTTGGCCTCTTTTTTTTGGCCTTTCTCCTCTTTTTTTAGGACAATGCTCTATGAATGATGGTCATCACACTTCTATTTACTTACAACTCAAGAATTACAACTCGATACTTAGAACAAGATATGACTCTATATGAATGCCTCCGGCGGTGTACCGGGATATGCAATGAACCAAGAGTGACATGTATGAAATAATTATGAACGGTGGCTTTGCCACAAATACTATGTCAACTACATGATCATGCTAAGCAATATGACAATGATGAATGTGTCATGATAAACGGAATGGTGGAAAGTTGCATGGCAATATATCTCGGAATGGCTATGGAAATGCCATAATAGGTAGGTATGGTGGTTGTCTTGAGGAAGATATAAGGAGGTTTATGTGTGAAAGAGCGTATCATATCACGGGGTTTGGATGCACCGGCGAAGTTTGCACCAACTCTCAATGTGAGAAAGGGCAATGCACGGTACCGAAGAGGCTAGCAATGATGGAAGGGTGAGAGTGCGTATAATCCATGGACTCAACATTAGTCATAAAGAACTCACATACTTATTGCAAAAATCTACAAGTCATCAAAAACCAAGCACTACGCGCATGCTCCTAGGGGGATAGATTGGTAGGAAAAGACCATCGCTCGTCCCCGACCGCCACTCATAAGGAAGACAATCAAATAACACCTCATGTTTCAAATTTGTTACATAACGTTTACCATACGTGCATGCTACGGGACTTGCAAACTTCAACACAAGCATTTCTCAAATTCACAACTACTCAACTAGCACGACTTTGATATTATTACCTCCATATCTCAAAACAATCATCAAGCATCAAACTTCTCTTAGTATTCAAAACACTCATAAGAAAAATTTACTAATCTTGAATACCTAGCATATTAGGATTATTTAAGCAAATTACCATGCTATTTAAGACTCTCAAAATAATCTAAGTGAAGCATGAGAGATCAATAGTTTCTATAAAACAAATCCACCACCGTGCTCTAAAAGATATAAGTGAAGTACTAGAGCAAAACTATATAACTCAAAAGATATAAGCGAAGCACATAGAGTATTCTAACAAATTCCAAATCATGTATGGCTCTCTCAAAAGGTGTGTACAGCAAGGATGATTGTGGTAAACAAAAAAAGCAAAGACTCAAATCATACAAGACGCTCCAAGCAAAACACATATCATGTGGTGAATGAAAATATAGCTCCAAGTAAAGTTACCGATAGAAGTAGACGAAAAGAGGGGATGCCTTCCGGGGCATCCCCAAGCTTTGGCTTTTAGGTGTCCTTAGATTATCTTGGGGGTGCCATGGGCATCCCCAAGCTTAGGCTCTTGCCACTCCTTGTTCCATAATCCATCAAATCTTTACCCAAAACTTGAAAACTTCACAACACAAAACTTAAAGTAGAAAATCTCGTGAGCTCCGTTAGCGAAAGAAAACAAAAGACCACTTCAAGGTACTGTAATGAACTCATTATTTATTTATATTGGTGTTAAACCTACTGTATTCCAACTTCTCTATGGTTTATAAACTATTTTACTAGCCATAGATTCATCAAAATAAGCAAACAACACACGAAAAACAGAATCTGTCAAAAACAGAACAGTCTGTAGTAATCTGTAGCTAGCGCAAGATATGGAACCCCAAAAATTCTAAAATAAATTGCTGGACGTGAGGAATTTATCTATTAATCATCTTCAAAAATAATTAACTAAATAGCAATTTCCAAATAAAAATGGCAGCAGTTCTCGTGAGCGCTAAAGTTTCTGTTTTTTACAGCAAGATATCAAGACTTTCCCCAAGTCTTCCCAACGGTTCTACTTGGCACAAACTCTAATTAAACACAAAAAACACAACCTAAATAGAGGCTAGATAAATTATTTATTACTAAACAGGAGCAAAAAGCAAGTAATAAAAATAAAATTGGGTTGCCTCCCAACAAGCGCTATCGTTTAACGCCCCTAGCTAGGCATAAAAAGCAAGGATAGATCTAGGTATTGCCATCTTTGGTAGGCAATCCATAAGTGGCTCTCATAATAGATTCATAAGGTAATTTAATTTTATTTCTAGGAAAGTGTTCCATGCCTTTCCTTAACGGAAATTGGAATCTAATATTTCCTTCCTTCATATCAATAATTGCACCAATCGTTCTAAGGAAAGGTCTACCAAGAATAATAGGACATGAAGGATTGCAATCTATGTCAAGAACAATAAAATCTACGGGTACATAATTCCTATTTGCAACAATAAGAACATCATTAATTCTTCCCATAGGTTTTTTAGTAGTGGAATCCACAAGGTGCAAGTTTAGAGAACAATCATCAAAATCACGGGAACCTAACAAATCACACAAAGTCTTTGGAATCGTGGAAACACTAGCACCCAAATCACATAAAGCATAGAACTCATGATCTTTAATCTTAATTTTAATAGTTGGTTCCCACTCATCATAAAGTTTTCTAGGGATAGAAACTTCCAACTCAAGTTTTTCTTCATAAGATTGCATCAAGGCATCAACGATATGTTTAGTGAACGCTTTATTTTGACTATAAGCGTGAGGAGAATTTAGCACGGATTGCAACAAGGAAATACAATCAATCAAAGAGCAATTTTCATAATTAAATTCCTTGAAATCCAAAATAGTGGGTTTAGCAACATCTAGGGTTTTAATTTCTTCGATCCCACTTTCATCAATTTTAGCATCAAGATCTAAAAACTCCGAATTCTTGGAACGCCTTCTAGGTAAAGGTGGATCATATTCAGTCCCATCATTATTAAGATTCATATTGCAAAACAAAGATTTAATAGGGGACACATCAATAACTTTTAGATCTTCATCTTTATTTTCATAGGAACTAGAAGAACACGCTCTTATAAAGGCATCTTTCTTAGCACGCATCCTAGCGGTTCTTTCTTTGCACTCATCAATGGAAATTCTCATGGCTTTGAGAGACTCATTGATATCATGCTTAGGTGGAATAGATCTAAGTTTCAAAGAATCAACATCAAGAGAAATTCTATCAACGTTCCTAGCCAACTCATCAATCTTAAGCAATTTTTCTTCAATCAAAGCATTGAAATTCTTTTGCGAAGTAATAAATTCTTTAATATTAGATTCAAAATCAGAGGGCATCTTATTATAATTTCCATAAGAATTGTTGTAGGAATTACCATAATTATTAGAGGGATTACTAGGATAAGGCCTAGGATTAAAATTTCCTCTATACGCGTTGTTACCAAAATTGTTCCTACCAACAAAATTCACATCCATAGATTCATTATTATTCTCAATCAAAGTAGACAAGGGCATATCATTAGGATCAGAAGAAACACTTTTACTAGCAAATAATTTCATAAGTTCATCCATCTTTCCACTCAAAACATTAATTTCTTCTATCGCATGCACCTTTTTATTAGTAGATCTTTCAGTATGCCATTGAGAATAATTAACCATAATATTATCTAGGAGTTTAGTAGCTTCTCCTAAAGTGATTTCCATAAAAGTGCCTCCCGCGGCCGAATCTAAAAGATTTCTAGAAGCAAAATTCAATCCGGCATAAAATTTTTGTATAATCATCCACAAATTCAAACCATGAGTAGGGCAATTACGTATCATTAATTTCATCCTCTCCCAAGCTTGTGCAACATGTTCATGATCAAGTTGCTTAAAATTCATAATATCGTTTCTAAGGGAGATGATCTTAGCGGGAGGAAAATACTTAGAGATAAAAGCATCTTTGCACTTATTCCATGAATCAATACTATTTTTAGGCAAAGACGAAAACCAAGCTTTAGCACGATCTCTAAGCGAAAAAGGAAATAGCTTCAATTTAACAATATCGTTATCCACATCTTTCTTCTTTTGCATATCACACAAATCAACGAAGCTATTTAGATGGGTAGCGGCATCTTCACTAGGAAGGCCGGAAAACGGATCTTTCATGACAAGATTCAGCAAGGCAGCATTAATTTCACAAGATTCAGCATCGGTAAGAGGAGCAATCGGAGTGCTAATAAAATCATTGTTGTTGGTATTGGTAAAGTCACACAATTTAGTGTTATCTTGAGCCATCGTGACAAGCAAGCAATCCAACACACAAGCAAACAAAAAGCAAGCGGGCAAAAAGAGGCAAATAGAGAAAGAGAGGGAGGATAGAGAGAGAGGGCGAATAAAACGGCAAGGGTGAAGTGGGGGAGAGGAAAACGAGAGGCAAATGGCAAATAATGTAATGCGGGAGATAAGGATTGTGATGGGTACTTGGTATATTGACTTTTGCGTAGACTCCCCGGCAACGGCGCCAGAAATCCTTCTTGCTACCTCTTGAGCACTGCGTTGGTTTTCCCCGAAGAGGAAGGGATGATGCAGCAAAGTAGCGTAAGTATTTCCCTCAGTTTTTGAGAACCAAGGTATCAATCCAGTAGGAGGCTACGCGCGAGTCCCTCGCACCTGCACAAAACAAATAAATCCTCGCAACCAACGCGATAAGGGGTTGTCAATCCCTACACGGCCACTTACGAGAGTGAGATCTGATAGATATGATAAGATAATATTTTTGGTATTTTTATGATAAAGATGCAAAGTAAAATAAAAGCAAAGTAAAAAGCAAAGGAAATAACTAAGTATTGGAAGATTAATATGATGAAGATAGACCCGGGGGCCATAGGTTTCACTAGTGGCTTCTCTCAAGAGCATAAGTATTTTACGGTGGGTGAACAAATTACTGTTGAGCAATTGACAGAATTGAGCATAGTTATGAGAATATCTAGGTATGATCATGTATATAGGCATCACGTCCGAGACAAGTAGACCGACTCCTGCCTGCATCTACTACTATTACTCCACTCATCGACCGCTATCCAGCATGCATCTAGAGTATTAAGTTCATGAAAACAGAGTAACGCCTTAAGCAAGATGACATGATGTAGAGGGATAAACTCATGCAATATGATGAAAACCCCATCTTGTTATCCTCGATGGCAACAATACAATACGTGCCTTGCTGCCCCTACTGTCACTGGGAAAGGACACCGCAAGATTGAACCCAAAGCTAAGCACTTCTCCCATTGCAAGAAAGATCAATCTAGTAGGCCAAACCAAACTGATAATTCGAAGAGACTTGCAAAGATAACCAATCATACATAAAAGAATTTAGAGAAGATTCAAATATTGTTCATAGATAGACTTGATCATAAACCCACAATTCATCGGTCTCAACAAACACACCGCAAAAAGAAGATTACATCGAATAGATCTCCACAAGAGAGGGGGAGAACATTGTATTGAGATCCAAAAAGAGAGAAGAAGCCATCTAGCTAATAACTATGGACCTGAAGGTCTGAGGTAAACTACTCACACTTCATCGGAGGGGCCATGGTGATGATGTAGAAGCCCTCTGTGATGGATACCCCCTCCGGCGGAGCTCCGGAACAGGCCCCAAGATGGGATCTCGTGGATACAGAAAGTTGCGGCGGTGGAATTAGGGTTTTGGCTCCGTATCTGATCGTTTGGGGGTACGTAGGTATATATAGGAGGAAGGAGTACGTCGGTGGAGCAACAGGGGGCCCACGAGGGTGGAGGGCGCGCCTGGGGGGGTAGGCGCGCCCCCTACCTCGTGGCCTCCTCCTTTGTTTCTTGACGTAGGGTCCAAGTCTCCTGGATCATGTTCGGTGAGAAAATCACGTTCCCGAAGGTTTCATTCCGTTTGGACTCCGTTTGATATTCCTTTTCTTCGAAACCCTAAAATAGGCAAAAAAACATCAATTCTGGGCTGGGCCTCCGGTTAATAGGTTAGTCCCAAAAATAATATAAAAGTGGATAATAAAGCCCAATAATGTCCAAAACAGTAGATAATATAGCATGGAGCAATCAAAAATTATAGATACGTTGGAGACGTATCACCTCATATCATAGACCCAGTCCGCATCATTGCTACTATCATCTTTCAACTTATTTTTCTCTAGAAACATATCAAAAATAATGGGAGCTATATCGCGAGCTATTGATCTACAACATAGATTTACAAATACTATCAGGACTAAGTTCATGATAAATTAAGTTCAAGTAACCAAATTACTAATGAACTCTCACTTAAATCAACATCCCTCATGTTGTCTAAGTGATACATGATCCATATCAACTAACCTATGTCTGATCATCACGTGAGATGAGGTAGTCATCAATGGTGAACATCTCTATGTTGATCATATCTACTATATGACTCATCTTCGACCTTTTGGTCTCCAGTGTTCCGAGGCCATGTCTGTACATGCTAGGCTCGTCAAGTTTAACCCAAGTATTCCGCGTGTGTAAAACTATCTTACACCCGTTGTATGTGAATGTAGAGTCTATCACACCCGATCATTGATGTCTACTACACAACCTTCTTCTTGTAGACGTTGTTGGGCCTCCAGGTGCAGAGGTTTGTAGGATAGTAGCAAATTTACCTCAAGTGGATGACCTAAGGTTTATCAATCTGTAGGAGGCGTAGGATGAAGATGGTCTCTCTCAAGCAACCCTACAACCAAATAACAAAGAGTCTCTTGTATCCCCAACACACCCAATACAATGGTAAATTGTATAGGTGCACTAGTTTGGCGAAGAGATGGTGATACAAGTGCAATGTGGATAGTAGATAAAGGTTTTTGTAATCTGAAAATATAAAAACAGCAAGGTAACTAATGGTAAAAGTGAGCGTAAATGGTATTGCAATGTGTTGAAACAAGGCCTAGGGTTCATATTTTCACTAGTGCAAGTCCTCTCAACAATAATAACATAATTGGATCATATAACTATCCCTCAACATGCAACAAAGAGTCACTCCAAAGTCACTAATAGCGGAGAACGAACGAAGAGATTATGGTAGGGTATGAAACCACCTCAAAGTTATTCTTTCCAATCAATCCGTTGGGCTATTCCTATAAGTGTCACAAACAGCCCTAGAGTTCATACTAGAATAACACCTTAAGGCACAAATCAACCAAAACCCTAATGTCACCTAGATACTCCAATGTCACCTCAAGTATCCGTGGGTATGATTATACGATATGCATCACACAATCTCAGATTCATATATTCAACCAACACATAGAACCTCAAAGAGTGCCCCAAAGTTTCTACCGGAGAGTCAAGACGAAAATGTGTGCCAACCCCTATGCATAGGTTCATGGGTGAAACCCGCAAGTTGATCACCAAAACATACATCAAGTGAATCACGTGATATCCCATTGTCACCACAGATACGCACGGCAAGACATACATCAAGTGTTCTCAAATCTTTAAAGACTCAATCTGATAAGATAACTTCAAAGGGAAAACTCAATCCATTACAAGAGAGTAGAGGGGGAGAAACATCATAATATCCAACTATAATAGCAAAGCTTGCGATACATCAAGATCGTACCACCTTAAGAACACGAGAGAGAGAGAGAGAGAGATCAAACACAGAGCTACTAGTACATACCCTCAGCCCCGAGGGAGAACTACTCCCTCCTTGTCATGGAGAGCACCGGGATGATGTAGATGGCCACCGGAGAGGGATTGCCCCCTTCGGCAGGGTGCCAGAACGGGTCTAGATTGGTTTTCGGTGGCTATGGAGGCTAATGGCAGTGGAACTCCCGATCTATTCTGCTCCCCGATCGTTTTAGGGTATATGGAGATATATAGGAGGAAGAAGTACGTCAGGGGAGCCACGAGGGGCCCACGAGGGTGGAGGGCGCGCCCCCTGCCTCGTGGCTTCCTAGTTGCTTCCCTTACGTGGACTCCAAGTCTCTCGGGTTTCTTTCATTTCAAAAATAAGTTTCGTGAAGTTTCAGGTCAATTGGACTCTGTTTGATTTTCCCTTTCTGTAATACTCTAAAACAAGGAAAAATAGAAACTGGCACTAGGCTCTAGGTTAATAGGTTAGTCCCAAAAATCATATAAAATAGCATATAAATGCATATAAAACATCCAAGGTTGATAATATAATAGCATGGAACAATCAAAAATTATAGATAAGTTGGAGACGTATCAGCATCCCCAAGCTTAATTCCTGCTCGTCCTCGAGTAGGTAAATGATAAAAACAGATTTTTTTTGATGTGGAATGCTACCTAACATATTTCTCTAAGTAATTCTCTTCATTTTGGCATGAATGTTCATATCCATAAGATTCAAGACAAAAGTTTAATATTGACATAAAAATAATAATACTTCAAGCATACTAACTAAGCAATCATGTCTTCTCAAAATAACATGGCCAAAGAAAGCTATCCCTACAAAATCATATAGTCTGGCTATGCTCCATCTTCACCACACAAAATATTTAAATCATGCACAACCCCGATGACAAGCCAAGCAATTGTTTCATACTTTTGATGTTCTCAAACTTTTTCAATCTTCACGCAATACATGAGCGTGAGCCATGGACATAGCACTATAGGTGGAATAGAATGGTGGTTGTGGAGAAGACAAAAAGGAGAAGATAGTCTCACATCAACTAGGCGTATCAACGGCTATGGAGATGACCATCAATAGATATCAATGTGAGTGAGTAGGGATTTCCATGCAACGGATGCACTAGAGCTATAAGTGTATGAAAGCTCAACGAAAGAAACTAGTGGGTGTGCATCCAACTCGCTTGCTCACGAAGACCTAGGGCGTTTTGAGGAAGCCCATCATTGGAATATACAAGCCAAGTTCTATAATGAAAAATTCCCACTAGTATATGAAAGTGACAACATAGAAGACTCTCTATCATGAAGATCATGGTGCTACTTTGAAGCACAAGTGTGGTAAAAGGATAGTAGCATTTCCCCTTCTCTCTTTTTCTCTCATTTTTTTATTTGGGACTTCTCTTTTTTTATGGCCTCTTTTCTCTCTTTTTTTATTTGGGCTTCTTTGGCCTCTTTTATTTATTTATTTTCGTCCGGAGTCTCATCCCGACTTGTGGGGGAATCATAGTCTCCATCATCCTTTCCTCACTGGGACAATGCTCTAATAATAATGATCATCACACTTTTATTTACTTACAACTCAAGAATTACAACTCGATTCTTAGAACAAAATATGACTCTATATGAATGCCTCTGGCGGTGTACCAGGATGTGCAATGACTCGTGAGTGACATGTATGGAAGAATTATGAACGATGGCTTTGCCACAAATACAATGTCAACTACATGATCATGCAAAGCAATATGACAATGATGGAGCGTGTCATAGCAAACAGAACGGTGGAAAGTTGCATGGCAATATATCTCGGAATGGCTATGGAAATGCCATAATAGGTAGGTATGGTGGCTGTTTTGAGGAAGGTATATGGTGGGTGTATGATACCGGCAAAAGGTGCGCGGTATTAGAGAGGCTAGCAATGGTGGAAGGAAGAAAAGTGCGTATAATCCATGGACTCAACATTAGTCATAAAGAACTCATATACTTATTGCGAAAATCTACAAGTTATCAAAGCAAAGTATTACGCGCATGCTCCTAGGGGGGATAGATTGGTAGGAAAAGACCATCGCTCATCCCTGACCGCCACTCATAAGGAAGACAATCAAAAAATAAATCATGCTCCGACTTCATCACATAACGGTTCACCATACGTGCATGCTACGGGAATCACAAACTTTAACACAAGTATTTCTCAAATTCACAACTACTCACTAGCATGACTCTAATATCACCATCTCTATATCTCAAAACAATCATCAAGTATCAAACTTCGCATAGTATTCAATGCACTTTATATGAAAGTTTTTATTATATTCCTCTTGGATGCCCATCATATTAGGACTAGTTTCATAACCAAAGCAAACTACCATGCTGTTCTAAAGACTCTCAAAATAATATAAGTGAAGCATGAGAGTTCATCTATTTCTATAAAATAAAACCACCGCCGTGCTCTAAAAAGATATAAGTGAAGCATGAGAGTTCATCTATTTCTATAAAATAAAACCACCGCCGTGCTCTAAAAAGATATAAGTGAAGCACTAGAGCAACAACAAACTACTCCGAAAGATATAAGTGAAGATCAATGAGTAGTCGAATAATTATGCAACTATATGAAGACTCTCTAACATTTAAGAATTTCAGATCTTGGTATTTTATTCAAGCAGCAAGCAAAGCTAAATAAACTAAAATGACGCTCCAAGCAAAATACATATCATGTGGTGAATAAAAATATAGCTCCAAGTAAAGTTACCGATGAACGAAGACGAAAGAGGGGATGCCTTCCGGGGCATCCCCATGCTTAGGCTTTTGGTTATCCTTGAATATTACCTTGGGGTGCCTTGGTCATCCCCAAGCTTAGGCTCTTGCCACTCCTTATTCCATAGTCCATCGAATCTTCACCCAAAACTTAAAAACTTCACAACACAAAACTTAACACAAAACTCGTAAGCTCCGTTAGAGAAAGAAAACAAAACACCACTTCAAGGTACTGTAATAAACTCATTCTTTATTTATATTGGTGTTAAACCTACTGTATTCCAACTTCTCTATGGTTTATAAACTCTTTTACTAGCCATTGATTCATTAAAATAAGCAAACAACACACGAAAAACAGAATCTGTCAAAAACAGAACAGTCTGTAGTAATCTGTAACTAACGCAAACTTCTGGAACCCCAAAAATTCTAAAATAAATTTCTGGACGTGAGGAATTTATCTATTAATCATCTGAAAAAATAATTAACTAAATATCACTCTCCAATAAAAAAATGGCAGCAATTCTCGTGAGCGCTAAAGTTTCTGTTTTTTTACAGCATGATCATAAAGACTTCACCCAAGTCTTCCCAAAGGTTCTACTTGGCACAAACACTAATTAAAACATAAAACCATATCTAAACAGAGACTTGATGAATTATTTGTTACTAAATAGGAACAAAAATCAAGGAACAAAAATAAAATTGGGTTGCCTTCCAACAAGCGCTATCGTTTAACGCCCCTAGCTAGGCATGATGATTTCAATCATGCTCACATAAAAGATAAGAATTGAAACATAAAGAGAGCATCATGAATAATATGACTAGCACATTTAAGTCTAACCCACTTCCTATGCATAGGGATTTTGTGAGCAAACAACTTATGGAAACAAGAATCAACTTGCATAGGAAGGTAAAACAAGCATAACCTCAAAACTTTAAGCACATAGAGAGGAAACTTGATATTATTGCGATTCCTACAAGCATATGTTCCTCCCTCATAATAATTTTCAGTAGCATCATGAATGAATTCAACAATATAACCATTACCTAAAGCATTCTTTTCATGATCTACAAGCATAGAAAATTTACTACTCTCCACACAAGCAAAATTCTTCTCATGAATAATAGTGGGAGCAAACTCAACAAAATAATTATCATGTGAGGCATAATCCAATTGAAAACTAAAATCATGATGACAAGTTTCATGGATATCATTATTCTTTATAGCATACAAGTCATCACAATAATCATCATAGATAGCAACTTTGTTCTCATAATCAATTGGAACCTCTTCTGAAATAGTGGACTCATCACAAAATAAAGTCACGACCTCTCCAAATCCACTTTCATCAATATAATCATCATAAATAGGAGGCATGCTTTCATCGTAATAAATTTTCTCATCAAAACTTGGGGGACAAAAAATATCATATTCATCAAACATAGCTTCCCCAAGCTTGTGGCTTTGCATATCATTAGCATCATGGATATTCAAGGAATTCATACTAACAACATTGCAATCATGCTCATCATTCAAATATTTAGTGCCAAACATTTTAATGCATTCTTCTTCTAACACTTTGGCACAATTTTCCTTTCCATCATACTCACGAAAGATATTAAAAAGATGAAGCGTATGAGGCAAACTTAATTCCATTTTTTAATTTTCTTTTATAAACTAAACTAGTGATAAAACAAGAAACTAAAAGACTCAATTGCAAGATCTAAAGATATACATTCAAGCACTAACCACCCCGGCAACGGCGCCAGAAACGAGCTTGATGTCTACTACACAACCTTCTTCTTGTAGACGTTGTTGGGCCTCCAAGTGCAGAGGTTTGTAGGACAGTAGCAAATTTCCCTCAAGTGGATGGCCTAAGGTTTATCAATCCGTAGGAGGCGTAGGATGAAGATGGTCTCTCTCAAGCAACCCTGCAACCAAATAACAAAGAGTCTTTTGTGTTCCTAACACACCTAATACAATGGTAAATTGTATAGGTGCACTAGTTCGGCGAAGAGATGGTGATACAGGTGCAATATGGATAGTAGATAAAGGTTTTTGTAATCTGAAAATATAAAAACAGCAAGGTAACTAATGATAAAAGTGAGCGTAAACGGTATTGCAATGTGTTGAAACAAGGCATAGGGTTCATACTTTCACTAGTGCAAGTCCTCTCAACAATAATAACATAATTGGATCATATAACTATCCCTCAACATGCAACAAAGAGTCACTCCAAAGTCACTAATAGCGGAGAACGAACGAAGAGATTATGGTAGGGTACGAAACCACCTCAAAGTTATTCTTTCCAATCAATCCGTTGGGCTATTCCTATAAGTGTCACAAACAGCCCTAGAGTTCGTACTAGAATAACACCTTAAGGCACAAATCAACCAAAACCCTAATGTCACCTAGATACTCCAATGTCACCTCAAGTATCCGTGGGTATGATTATACGATATGCATCACACAATCTCAGATTCATCTATTCAACCAACACATAGAACCTCAAAGAGTGCCCCAAAGTTTCTACCGGAGAGTCAAGACGAAAACGTGTGCCAACCCCTATGCGTAGGTTCATGGGTGGAACCCGCAAGTTGATCACCAAAACATACATCAAGTGAATCACGTGATATCCCATTGTCACCACAGATACACACGGCAAGACATACATCAAGTGTTCTCAAATCTTTAAAGACTCAATCCAATAAAATAACTTCAAAGGAAAAACTCAATCCATTACAAGAGAGTACAGAGGGAGAAACATCATAAGATCCAACTATAATAGCAAAGCTCGCGATACATCAAGATCGTACCACCTCAAGAACACGAGAGAGAGAGAGAGAGAGAGAGAGAGAGAGAGAGATCAAACACATAGCTACTGGTACATACCCTCAGCCCCGAGGGAGAACTACTCCCTCCTCGTCATGGAGAGCATCGGGATGATGTAGATGGCCACCGGAGAGGGATTGCCCCCCTGCCTCGTGGCTTCCTCGTTGCTTCCCTTACGTGGACTCCAAGTCTCCCGGGTTTCTTTCCTTCCAAAAATAAGTTTCGTGAAGTTTCAGGTCAATTGGACTCCGTTTGATTTTCCTTTTCTACGATACTCTAAAACAAGCAAAAAAACAGAAACTGGCATTGGGCTCTAGGTTAATAGGTTAGTCCCAAAAATCATATAAAATAGCATATAAATGCATATAAAACATCCAAGGTTGATAATATAATAGCATGGAACAATCAAAAACTATAGATACGTTGGAGACGTATCAATCATCACGTGGTGTCTCGAAACGACAAACTTTCGCAACAGTGCATACTCGGGGAGGACACTTTAACCTTGAAATTTAGTGAAGGGATCATCCTATAATGCTACCACCGCACTAAGAAAAATAAGATGCATAAAAGATAAACATCACATGCAATTAAAATATGTGACATGATATGGCCATCATCATCTCGTGCTTTTGATCTCCATCTCCAAAGCATCGTCATGATCTCCATCGTCACCGGCTCAACACCTTGATCACCATCGTTGCGTTGTGGTCGTCTCATGAACTATTGCTTCTACAACTATTGCTAACGCATAGTGATAAAGTAAAGCAATTACATGGCGTTTGCATTTCACACAATAAAGAGACAACCATAAGGCTCCTACCGGTTGCCGATAACTTACAAAACATGATCATCTCATACAATAACTTTTATCACATCATGTCTTGACCATATCACGTCACAACATACCCTGCAAATACAAGTTAGACATCCTCTACTTTGTTGTTGCAAGTTTTACGTGGCTACTACGGGCTTCTAGCAAGAACCGTTCTTACCTACGCATAAAACCACATCAGTGTTTCGTCAAGTTTGTTGTTTTGACCTTCTTCAAGGACTGGCCGTAGTCAAATTCGATTTAACTAAAGTAGGAGAAACAGACACTCGTCAGCCACCTTTATGCAAAACTAGTCGCATATCTCTTGGTGGAACTGATCTCATGTGCGTGGACATGTAAGGTTGGTCCGGGTCACTTCATCCCACAATACCGTTGAATCAAAATAAGACGCTGGTGATAAGCAGTATGACTATCACCGCCCACAACTCTTTGTGTTCTACTCGTGAATATCATATATGCATAGACCTGACTCATGATGCCACTGTTGGGTATCGTTGCATGGAAAAAATCTACGCTCACGCAATGATCTAGCAATGGAGATGCATAGCAACGAGTGGGAGAGTGTGTCTGTGTACCCTCGTAGACCGTAAGCAGAAGCATTTCATAATGCATTTGATGTAGTCGAATTTCTTCGCGCTTCAACCGATCAAGTACCAAACGCACGGCACCTCCGCGTTCTGCACATGTTCAACTCGGTGACGTCCCTCGCCTTCTTGATCCAGCAAGACGTCGAGGTAGTAGATGAGTTCCGTCAGCACGATGGCGTGGTGACGGTGATGGTGAAGTCATCTCCGCAGAGCTTCACCTAAGCACTACGAAAATATGACCGGGGGTGTAAACGGTGGACGGGGGGCGCCGCACACGGTTAGGCAATTGTCTAGTGTGTGCTAGGCGCCCCTTCCCACATATATATGGTGGGAGGGAGGGAGGAGCAACCATAGGAGGCGCCCAAGTAGGAGGAATCCTACTTTGAGTCCCTCCCAAGCCCTCCCACCCCCCCTCCCCCCGCCATATATAACCGAGGGGGAGGAAAGAGGGGGAGAGGGAAGGAAGTGGGAATCTTAATCCACACTTTCCTTTCCCTTCTCCTCTTTCCTTCTCCTCCTTAGGCCGGCCCATATGGAGGCGCACCAGCCCCTTGTGGCTGGTGTGTTTCCCCTCTTCGCCCATAAGGCCCATATCTTTTGTCGGGGGTGCCCGGAACCCCTTTCGGTGACCCGATATGTATCTGATACCCCCCGAAACACTTTCGATGTCCGAATACCCTCGTCCTATATATCAATCTTTACCTCTCGACCATTTTGATACTCCTCATCCGGGACTCCAAACAACATTCGGTCACCAAATCACATAACTCATATAATATTATATCGTCATCGAACGTTAAGTGTGTGGACCCTGCGGGTTCGAGAACTATGTAGACTTGACCGAGACACCTCTCCGGTAAATAACCAATAGCGGAACCTATATGCCCGTATTGGCTCCTTCATATTCTACGAAGATCTTTATCGGTCGAACTATTATGACAACATATGTAATTCCCTTTGTCCATCGGTATGTTACTTGCCCGAGATTCGATCGTCGGTATCTTCATACCTAGTTCAATCTCGTTACCGGCAAGTTTATTTACTCGTTCCGTAATACATCACCTCATGACTAACTCCTTAGCCGTTTGCTTGCAAGCTTATGATGTGTATTACCGAGAGGGCCCAGAGATACCTCTCCGATACTCAGAGTGACAAATCCTAATCTCGATCTATGCCAACTCAACAAACACCTTCGGAGATACCTGAGCATCTTTATGATCACTCAGTTGTGTTGTGACGTTTAATAGCACACAAGGTATTCCTCTGGTATCCAGGAGTTGCATAATCTCATAGTCGATGGAATAAGTATTTGACATGAAGAAAGCAGTAGCAATAAATTGAACAATCATTATGCTAAGCTAACGGATGGGTCTTGTCCATCACATCATTCTCCTAATGATGTGATCCCGTTATCAAATGACAACTCATGTCCATGGTTAGAAAACCTTAACCATCTTTGATCAACGAGCTAGTCTAGTAGAGGCTTACTAGGGACACAGTGTTTGTTTATGTATTCATACATGTATTAAGGTTTTCGATCAATACAAATATAGCATGAATAATAAACCTTTATCATGAATAAGGAAATATAAAAATAACAACTTTATTATTGCCTTTATGGCATATTTCCTTCACTTTATTCGGTTGTTTCTTTGCATATAAAGCGAAGCGAAAGCCTCTTTTGAGGTCGGGAGAGCCAACATGATTCTTTTGAGATGGTTTACACCCTAAGCAGCCTCTGATACACTTCTCTCATCTAGAAACAGAGGGATGACACACTTTGCTTCTTCTTTTTATGAAAAACTTCCAATCTATTCATCTTTGATCATGACAGTACAAAGAACAATAAAGGTAATAAAAATTACAACGATGTGCATGAACCACTTAGAGCATCTCCAATAAATGCGCTATATAAGCCGCGCGTTGAAAAAGATGCCTATATAGAGTGTGCGACAAAAATAACGCTCCAACAGAAGCTGTAAAATAGAGCACGCATAAAGATGAAGCTGTAAATTTAGTGAACACGGGCTGCGGGGCTGCAAATTTGGGACGCCGGCTTGTGCGCGCGGGCTGCTGCATGTGGGGCCACCGGGTTGGGCGTCGTGTTTTTGTGCGTCTGTTAAACCTCCCGCGCGCAAAAACACTATTTCAGCTTTGCAAAACCGTTTTAGCGCGCCGCGCTACCGCGCGTCTGTTGGAGATGCTCTTAGCAACCACTACAAACACTGGATTTGGTGCATAATTTTATTCCCAATCGCTGCACGCGATGGCTACAGCTTACATAACCCCCGCTTATTAAGTGCATGCAGCTCAGATATCACGTCTCACTTGCATCTCAACACCAAAGGCATGAAGCACGTCGGACATGTGCAAGGAGCCTCTACGTCAAGCGTGCACGACGATCTTGGTGTATTTCGTCATATCGGTGGTGGCGCGGCCGCCGGCGCCGTCCAGCGGGAAGTAGAAGGGGTAGATCTCGTAGCGCACCCTGCAGCTGCTGTAGTTGATCTGGCAGCCCTGCTGCGCGCCGCAGTAGTCGCCGAACTTGGACAGCGCCACCGAGACGCACTGCGCGCACACCAGCGGCGCGAGGTCCCGCGTGCACTGCGCCAGGCCGTAGATGGTGACGAACGGCGTGTACTGGTCCTTGGACCTGCCGAGCCCCGCGCGGCCCGACGCCGACGCCTGCGCCGTCGCCTTGTTCATCACCTTCCCCACCGCCTTCTTGAACGGCTTGGGGTCGTCCGCCGCCTGCACGTTCACCAAGATCACGCCGGCGCCCGTGTCCGACTGCCCGGCGAAGTCTGTGTCGTCGTACCGCATGAAGCAGAAGTCGTACCTGCACGCGCGTACGTACAGGCCAGCCAAGCTTAGCCAGATGATTAAGCATGTATATCCATCGATCGTTCTAAACTTGTAAGAGGATGATTATAGGAAGTGGTACCATATTCTGGCGTCGGATAGGTAGCTGCAGGCAGTGGGGAGCTGCTTGGCGGCGTCCGCGAGGCAGGAGGAGCAGTCGCTGGCGGAGACGTCGCCGCGGCATTGCGCGAGGCCGTAGACGACGGTGCTATTACCCTTGCCGGCAACGGCCGTGGCGAAGCCTCCCGAGGAGCCCTTGGCGACGAGGTCCGCCAGGACGGAGTCGATGTTGGCCTTGCCGCTGCCAGCGTACCTGGTCCCGGCGCAGTTACTGCCAATGGCGTCCATGGCCATGCCCAGAGGGAGCAGAGCCATGCCGAGAAGCAGCAGCCCGCTGCGCGCTCTGCAAAGTGCCATGGTGCTAGCGATTGAGCTTGCCATGTGTGTGGCGAATGGTGGGAGCTTATAACAAGTGCGAGCGTGCTGCCTTTCTTTGACTGCTTAATTGGATTGCGTACAATGCCAGACGTCGACACTAGAATGAGGCCGTGGACCGAGCTATTGCTGAATCAGCCAAGGGTCCATGCACATGGGCAGAGAGGGATGGGCATATCGTGCATATCTTGCTGCTTGGTACTTGCTACTCCCTCCCTTCCGAATTACTTGTTGCGGGTATGAATGTATCTAGATGTATTTTAGTTTTAGATACATCCATTTCTACGATAAGTAACTTGGAACGGAGGGAGTAGTTGCTACAGCTAGCTGGTTCGCGGCATTTCATGACTCGTTGACTTGTCTTTGTGAGGATGTGGCTTGGTAATGGGTGGCAGGGATTGTGAGAATCCAATGAGTTTTGACTCCCTGTGGAAAAGGCAATCTGGACGCAACGCGCTGTGGAAAATCCGCATTCGATTCCTGGGGCTTCAAAGGAGCAGAGACGGTACCCGTAAAAATAAAAGAGCAGAGACGGAACTGAAAAAGAAAGCTCGTTATTTCGAGCAAGCATTTTATGGATCAAAGATATGTAAGACACACCCTCAGATTTTTCCTTTTTGAGGGGTAGCCACACCCTCGGTTTTTTTTTTTTGAGTGGACACACTCAGTTGTTGAGTTATACTATCGTCGGGTGGTAGAAAACATTTGTTCAGTTATTCACATGGCGATCGCGGACCCCGCTTCGGTGCAAATTCTTTGCTTGACTTGCGATCATGAACCGATGCTGGACCTCGGATAGATTGGCACGAAGAAGGCGGCTGCACCAGGATTCATGCCCTTTCTGTGATCAGCATGAGGAGACGATTGGCCATCTGCTCATCGAGTGCGTTCTTGCACGCAAAGTGTGGGCCAAGGTCTTCACGGCCTTAGGCATTCAGCAGGGCGTGCCGCAACCAGGAGAGACATTACCGGACTGGTGCGCTCGAGAGGGTGTGCATGGGCATCGAGGACGATGCGTACCGTATGCCTCCTTGCCATGTGGGAGCTATGGAAGCACGGGAACGCCACAGTCTTCAATGACGCGAGGGCCTGGCTCCCGCTGTCTCGTTGGTCCTGAGCTGGATGGCGAGTGAAAATAATGTATGGATGCGGATGAGGCTGCTACGAGGAGAGTTGGATGTGTTCTCCGTAGCAACGCCGGAGTGGGCCCATAGCGAGTAGTCGGATTAGCTCATAGGTGGACGTCCGTAACGCCGTGTAATCTTTCCTTGTAACATAACTGCGCAAGGCTCTTTCCCTTTTTTCTATAATATATGATAAGCATACTCATGCGTATTTGAGAAAAAAAACATTTGTTCTAATGGATCACGGCCATTAAGAGTTGGTGATGTAGTATGTGTGATGAGTTGGGAAGTATGCATATTGAGAGAGAATATAAGTAGATGCCGAATCACAGGCGAGCGCACACACAGATTCTACACAGGTCGCGGCCTTTAGCTTCCCCTCACTCACCAACAACGTATTTCATAAAAACTACTGGTTCTCGAAAAAGAAATTAGAGTTTTTATTGATCAAAAAATCATGCAATCAAACAATGTAAATAGAAAACATTTTTTAAAGTGCATTTAGAGGAAAAAAATTAAAAACATATTCACAAAATTGAAACAAGCTCATGAATAAAAAATCATTAAATTTACACAATTGTTAATGGATTTAAAAATCTTTATGAATTTTAAAATAAAACATAAATTCACAAAATTAAATAAATGTTGATAATTTTAAAAAAGAAAAGAAAAAAAGCAAGAAAAAACAGAGAAAGAACCACCAAAAAACCAGATGGGTCCGTCGAAAAAGTTACCAAAAGTTTTCTTGCAAACCAAATATTTTTTTCAAATTCGTGAACATTTTTCATGTTATACAAACTTTTGTGAACTTTTAATTTTTGTGACCTTTTACAAAATCAAACTTTTTCAAATTATTAAAGTTCCGAAGTCATGACATTTTTCATAATTCATGAATAGTTTTTTGCTTTTTTGCAAATTCATGAAGTTTTTTGAAATTATGAACTTAAGTTGTGAGCTTATTTCAAATTCATATTTTTTATAAAAAATATTGTAAACTCTTTTAAAATTCATATTTTTTCCAAAATGTCAAAGTCAATGTTCTATGGCCAAGGGCCAACGGTCCACGGTCGGGGCCGATAGTCGAAGGTCAGTGGTCTCATCGGCCGCAGCCCATCTGGTGCATTGGTGAGCGCAACTTCCGTAGTGGGCGCTATAAGCGTCGCAAAGGAGCTCTCGCGGTTGGCTCGATTCGTAGTACATGCATGGGGACCTCCTATTTGCGTCAAATAAGAGGATTGCCACAAAAAGGGAGTCGTGGATGGGCTGACGCATCGCACGAACTACAGCGAGCTGCGAATGAGCCATGCAACTATAGGCTACTAAAGACAACATTTTTAAAATTTTGAGGATATCTTTTAACTAGTTTTTTATCCAAATAATGTAACAGTTTTTTAAAACATGAAAACATGCTGAATATTTTATAAAATTGTGAATAAAAAATAAAAAATCAGCCATGAACCTTTTAGAATGTTCCGAAACCGGTCATGATCCTTAAACCGGATCTGCTTAAAATGGGCTGACTGATTTAACTCGTTCGTTTCTCTCTCCTGTGTCCATTTTGGCAACAGTTTGACGCACTGACCGTCAAATAAAGAATAAAAACAAGGCGCGAAGAATCCAACTAAACACCATGGAGATGGCCCGAGCATAAAACCATGGACGGGAATACCCATTTGCCCTTTTCCATTTTAGCTTGTTGTTGCTTTTTTTCTAGGGTTGTCGATCCATAAGGCGCAATAAATCCCATTCTGTTCAAGCCCATTCTCTAGGCAGATCGTTTTCACTCAAGTATTTGAGAATATCATCTATATAAAGTATTTAAGAATATGCGTCTAAGAAAAGTATTTGAAATCACATACCCCTACCTAACTTTGTCAGGTATCGACAGACAAACTCGTTACCCCCTAACTTGTGAAGTAACAAAAACAGATTATACAACCCTAGTGTGTGTTTTAAAGACGGTTTTGCTGATAGGATGCATATGAAACACGGTTTTAACTACATGGATAAATGATTTCATAAAAAAATACATGGATAAATTATGGAAAATAAGCGAAATAATGTGCAACTAATATTTTTAATAATTTTTAAAATCATTTTATTTTTTAAAAATACTCCAAGGTTTATAAAATATGAAAAATATGTGAAATATGGCATAATAAATAATCACTTAATATTCTGTCAACATTGATACAAAAAATGCATAGAAGTTTTTCTTAACTGGAGTTGCACATTTTCCCCTATTTTTCTTGTTTACAATTTGGTTGTTTATTTTTATTTCTTTATCAAAGTCTTCATATTTTACTTAGCTTATAGTATTTCATAGTTTATTAATAATTTTTTTATTCTTCATGGATTTACGTATTCATAAAAAAAGGTTTACACAAAATATTTTAAAATCCTTGGTTGTCATATGCACATGTGGTCAATACCACCTTTTGTATGCACAACGTCACCAAAACAGCTTTGCAAACCTATTTTAGAGAGTTTTATTAATTATATTTTGCTGCTTTGAGGGGGGGGGGGGGGGGGGGGGGGGCAATACTTACAAAATAGAAAAATAGACAGAGGGAACAGTAATTATCTTCTCTATACATGAGGTGTTCAGTACACTTTTCCTTAAGCTAAGACGTGAAAACGGATACCTCAAACGTTTTGAACGTCATTTCAAAATCATTGCAGCTCTACAATCAGCTGCTGAGAAGACACTCCCTATTTTATTTACTCAGCATGTTAGCTTCAACTCAAGCCAAAGTTTGTAAATTTTGATCAAATTTATAGAAAAAGTAACTAACATCTATAATATCAAATCATTATTATTAGATTTATCATGGAATATATTTTCATATATTGTATACTTGTTATTGTAAATGTACACAGTATTATTTTCTATAAACATGGTTGCTTCAAAAAGTTTGACTTAGAAAAAAGCTAATGTGCAGAGTAAATAAAAACAGAGTGGGTAAGACATTTTTTTTAAAAGGGGTGACTCCCCGGGCTCTGCATCAGAACGATGCATACGGCCACATTTATAGATAAATAAAGAGGTTCAACAAGCCTAACAGCCATTGTGGAATGTTGCTCTTCTTTTCTCTTTGGCAAAAATGTGAAATGTAGGGAACAGTGAACAACAAGAGCGTGCATACTACAGTAAACAGTCGGGCTCGGGCACTTGCCAGTTGCCACTAGTAAGACTGCCAGACTAGCCTTTCTTTTTTGATTGCGACATACGTTACGTTAGTGATGTGGCCGTATTTGGAGGAGGAAAAATAAATTGGGAATACCATATGCATATTAATCTCTGGTTCGGCAGAAGAGCACGACGCCGCAAGTTGCACGGGTGCCAAGCGAACTAACATGATATTGGAATGAACTGTGCTCTACGTTGGCACGCATATAAACATTGACGAAGACGACGGAGTGAGAAAAACGACGAGGGAGCAAGTGCCGTCCACTCCAGGGCGTGTTCGGCTTGTGCTAGCGGCTAGCGCGGTCTTGCTGCGTTTGGCGCGTGAGGCGCGGCGGAACAGCGACCGCGCACGGGAAGTTGCTAGCGGCAGAAGAAAAGAAAGAGATCGAGTCCATCGGGATCGGGTTGGGGGGAGGGTTCCTACCAGACAGCTTGTTACTTTAGTCCTCCCTCCACGTTGTGTTTTTCTTTTGAGAACCGTTCCACGTTGATTAGCGCCAGCAAGCGAGCGGCTCCACCGACAGCCCGGCGAGCGCCGAGCGAGGAGAGCACAGCAACAGCAGGGGCAGAGGCGCCCCACGCGTGGGTTGGCACTGAGAGCCGTGCATGCTCGCCGGCACACTTGTACACTTAGATGAAATATATCGCGTCTTTGCTTGTCATGGATTATCCGAGGTTTAGAGCAACTCAAACAAGATGTCATATGGTCTTGAACGTCACAATAATCGATAATAAAAAAATTAACACAAAATGGCACATTAACATAATTGTCATATGGGAGTAAATTGCAGAAAACCACCACTTTGAGGGCAAGGTTTGCGAAAACCACTACAATACATTTTTTTGCAGAAAACACCGTGTCTTTAGTAATTTTTTTACAAAAAGCACTGGTCGGCGGATTGGGCTCAAATAAGTGAGATTATGACAGATGGGGCCTTTTTTTACCTACGTGGCGTAAATTTTTGTTCATGTTCGATTTAATCTAAATTTACAAAGTAGCCCATGCAATTTTACACATACAACCCTCCCTCCCTTCTTCTCGAACTCTCTCCCCTCTCTGCAAAATCAGAACAGAGCTTGGCCTCCCACCGCCGCCTGCTGCCACATGCCTTCCCCCAGCGCCCGCACTCCCAACCGCCCTCAAGCACTTGGCCGCCCGCCGTCGCTCGGGATCCCACCGCCGGACGCCGCCGCTCGCTGCTGCTGGTGTTGCTTGCTGTCGGAATGCGGTACGTGCCTTGCATCGGCGAGGCAGGGTCGACAGCGGCTCAACGCTGGTATCTTCTGCGGTGAGCAAGATCCAGCCATTCTGATGCTCGCCGGTGTAGGATCCGTCTGGGGCCATCAGAGCCATGGTCGGACCAACGCGAGAGGACGACGACTGGGTCAAGCCCGATCTAGATCTCAGCGACGATTAGGTGAGCCCCTGCACCGTGCACATCATCCCGCTGCATCGGCGGCCCTGGTAGCTGCTGGAGCTCCGCCTTGCCTGCCCGAGTGGGCCGCTCTGAAGGAGATGCCGAGCACATCTCCATTTACGAGCGCGCCTTCCAATGTTGACCGGTGGATCCTCCCATGGCTCCGCAACAGAGCAAGCCTCCCTGACATCTTCGGCCGCCCGTGGCGATGCCGGAAGCTTCTCTTGAGCAGCGTCGCGTCCTCCCTCAGATGCGGCAGCGCGCCACCATCGTGCCCCCCGTGGCCGCTGCGTCTCCTCGTGCGGACTACGCGCTCACCTCAGCCAGCCGCTCCGCTGCCCTCTGTCATTAGCTAGAAGACGAACAGGGGGATAGAGAGGAACACAAAGAACAGGAGGGGTGTATGTGTAAAACAGTGGGGACTACTTCGTAAATTTAGACTAAAATTAAACAGGCATGAAAAATCACGCCATGTAGGCAAAAAATGGGTCCCATCTGTCATAAACGCGGTCAACAGAGCCAAATCCGCCGATCAGTGGATTTTACAAAAACACTACCGAACACATGGTGTTTTCTGCAAAAAAAAAATGCATTGTAATGTTTTTTGCAAACCTAGCCTTCAAAGTGGTTGTTTCCTGCAATTTACTCGTCATATGGCTTTCAGTCACTATAATTTATGAAAATCACATATTTCATATTTGTAGGCACCGGAGGGTCAACATGAAGCTCGCGCCAAACCCAACCATCAGCCCGGAAGAAAAGTTTCATCTTATTCCTTCTCGCACCACGGCCGGGTTTGAAGCAGCTTGCCATTTGTACACGCACCTTTGCATTTCGGTTAATCACCGGTGTGTGGGGCTACATGACAACTAATCATCCATCAATTAATGGTGTGGCCGCTCCTTCGGATTCCTGAGGTGGTCATTCGGGTGGTCGCCACGCAACATCGGTTCGGGACTATGAAGGACCGTCGGCGACGCGTCCCCTGTCAGCACAGTGTCACCGCGTAAAAACACAACCGATTGGCTGGACTTGGCGACACAGCAAAACCTCCCGTTGTAGACACACCGTGTAACTGCAGGGCGAATTCTCCTCGCAGTGCATCCACCGCACGTGGTGGCGGGCGCGACGAAGATGGTGGCTCCCATGGCGGCGGACGTGGGGAAGATGGAGGCTCCCGTGGTGGCGGGCGTGATGGATCTGGCGCCAGCGTCCCTGTGAACTAGGTCGTCTACATTGACGCAACCCCACTCAATGTTGAGGAGCTAGAGCCAAAGCCCAAGGACAAATTCGCGGCCGTGCTGCGGCTCCCCCAGTTCAAAGCAGGTTTACATCATCATCAGCAGGCAGTGGCGTAGCTAGGGGTGGCCAGGGTGGTCCATGGACCACCCTGAAATTTTCCCATAGCTTGTATATAGTGTAGTAAAAAAATATTTCTTAAAAAATAACTAAACTTAGGTAAATATTTTTATTGATGAACCATCCTG
Source organism: Triticum aestivum (assembly GCF_018294505.1). Classification (NCBI taxonomy): domain Eukaryota; kingdom Viridiplantae; phylum Streptophyta; class Magnoliopsida; order Poales; family Poaceae; genus Triticum; species Triticum aestivum. The sequence goes on from NC_057803.1 coordinate 110,983,477, forward strand.
ACTTATTGGGCTGGCTATGCCACTCTCAGCAGGAGCACATCTTTGAGCGCTTTGGTCCCACTCGGGCCTAAGAGGAAGCGCCACAACCTGGGCTCGTTTGTCGTTGCTCTGGCCCCTATGCCTACCTTGGCAACCTCAATTTGGATGAGGAGAAAGAGGATGAGGAGCCCGAGGAGTTGGAGGATAACTACACGACACTAGCGATAGAGTTGTCTAGGTAGCAATATCGAATAACGATGTTGCATATAAATGTCGATTAACTATATTGTAAGTCGCTAAATATATATAATGCGGCGCATTTCGGTAATTAAATATATGTAATGCTGCGCATTTTGGCAAATATATGTAATGCAGTTCATGACTGATATAGTTGATAATTATCACGATGAAGCATGTGTTTACATAGATTAAACTGAGCTTAAATTGCTCCTACAATTTTGAAGGTAATGACAACACAAATTAAAAATCATGGAGGCAACCGTCTGGCGACTCTGTGTTTGCGCACATGCTTGCCGACCTCCAAATCCATATGGAGCGCGCTCTATATGCGATATGACTGACTCTCTAGAGTTGTTCTTAGCTAGGAGAAGAAAATTGGCTTTGGGTACTCCTGAATCAAGCCGTGTGTATGAGTTTTCTTGTGTGTGTAAAGTCTATGATATGGCCTTCAATTTTGTCTCAGTTAACTGATATTGGGTTATTTTTTAGTACTCCCTCCTTCCCAAAAATGTAAGGCACGCTTAAATTTGCACAGTCTTTGATGCACAAGTTTGACTACCGATGTAAACAAAATTATATGGATCTAGCTTGTATAAATGGTGTCATCATATTTGTCTAGCAAAATAGTTCTATTTCATATACCTTTACAATTCTATCAATATACTATGAGCAAAAATCATAGTCAAAGTTGTGTGCCAAAGTCCAGAAAATGTTGACCGCGGCTTATATTTTAGGAAGGAGGGAGTAATGTTTTGTTACATATAAAATTAAATACGAAATATCAAAGACTTATTCGTGTTATGTTTACTCATCAGTGGCAATCTCATCGCAAGATTACGAGACGGAGTGTCATGGCTCGCGGGAGCTCGGTTAGGCCAGTAGGTGCGGATCTTGGCGACTAGAGGCAAAAGGAAGATGCTCACAACTTTTGATGGCGTTGACATGGAGCCAAGGTTGGTTGGAGACAGGAGGGAGACAAAGAAGGGAAGGGGAACGGACGTTGATGCATCAGTGTGGATGAGATCGGCGGAGAATAGATAGAGAGCGTGTAACTAAAATGGCAATAAAAATGTGTGATGATAGAGCAAGCGAACATTGTGTCGGGTAGCAATTTTCCTCATTAGAGATGGAAGGAGTGGTGTGATGCTATCATGTTGAGGGTCTGGGAGGGTAAACGCATGTCGAGGTGGTGGCATTCCCTCCATAATAACTTCACTAAGGCAAGCGGTATTTTTCAGAGCCCTAATATGAGAAGCTCGAAAGTGCATACAAGGTACTCCCTCCAATCCATATTAATTGTGGGTGATTCATCAGATGGAGTAGGTCTTTTTTTACAAATGAAGAAAACCATGTATAGAGAGATGAATCGATTGAAACTAATTCATTTTTGTTTTAATTTCACTAGCACAAAAGCCCATCCATTGCAATGGGAGCTGAATTTGACATGTCCACTTAAATGCCCATTTTGCTAAAAAAATAAATGTCCACCAACGTGGCACAACAACATCTGAATGGTGGCATGCAGGGGTGACACCCACTCGTAGCTCTAACAGAAATGCATATATAAGTAAAAAATGCTCAATTAGCAGACTTACAAAGTCGAATTAATAATGTAGGGGCTCACTTGGTCTTTAAACATCAATTTGGCAGCTTTTTTTAACCGGGCATAACCCCTTTCCATTACTGCGACATAACAGAAATACAACCAGGTCCACAGAATGAGACGGGAGAGGGGAGAGCGAGTTCAAGCATCACCGAGAAACCCACCGCGAGCACTCGCCATCGAGATAACCCGCCGTAGGACGAAAACCCGACAACACCAATAAGTTTGTAATTCAGACGTGGCTACCCCCCCCCCCCTCCTCAAAAAAAACTTCTCACAAGCGAGCACCAAAAGCCAGTTACACACAGGAAAGACACAAAGGATGACACACAGACATAAGAAAATGAAGCTGGAGAAGACGCCCCAGGAGACGCATGCCTTTTTCTTTCTGTCATCACTTCTCTTCTTTTCTTTTCAACGAACTTCTTCACTTTTGGTTGCAGCACAGATGCGCATCATCCTCGACACATTATTCTTCAGCATGTTCACCCCGGCTCACAGATCCACCGCGTCTTCACTACAAGAAATATGTCAACTTGTGACCACCACTATTGGTCACTGAAAGGTCATGGTTTTTCATTTGCGACATTTTTGTGACCAAAAACAGAAGGTCAAAAGCTGGCGGTCATAAACTGACTATAGCGACCTTTCTTCTGAAATGGTCAAAGACGTTTATGACCAAAATACATCTACTGTGGCGTTTTGGTCACTAGCAACCTCCCCAGGCCACGTAGGCATCCAGCGTGGCAATCTGACGTGGCACAAGATTCAGCCCGGTCCAATTCGATTTTCTACATGGGCCTAGCCCATTAATTCAGCCTTTCTATATATTTTTTTCGTGTCAATTTTTGGTCGATTTCATGGGCCTAGCCCAACATTATAGCCTTTTTATCTTTGGGCCGTAGCCTTTGTTTCTCTTTTTTTAATGCATGCCAATTGTCAAATTCTGGTAAGTGGGTCCCAAATGTGACGTTCTAGTTTGTGGGACCCTACTGTCAAGGTCATGTTCTTTCATATTTCAATATGCAAATACAGAAAACAGACACAATATTTCAAATAACAGCAGGAAGCAATCTGCTACATCATATAACATACATAAAAATGTGATCAGCATCAAGTTTACAATTAGATAACACACATACAGCCCAAGTGTATCAGCCCAAGTCTATCACAGGAGCCCTACAAGTTCTGCTACATCATATAACACGCAAATAGGATCAGCTCCCAGAACTAGCACATGTACAAGTTCTGCTACAAGGAGTTCGTTACTCCCAGAACTAGCTCAATGAGGTAAAACTATGCTTCATCCAACTTCATTGTCCTGAATGAAATGCCAGCATCTGCACATTGTAGAACAAAATGTTTAGGGACAAAATAAAAGTAAATCGAACATCAAAGTATCAAAAAAACCAAAGTATTAAAAATTGCAGTAATTTACTCGTAGTTGGCAGGTACACAATACCATGGTTTTAATATAAAATACAAAGCAAGTGTTTGGCTACAACATAGAATGCTGTAAAATTTGTTTTAGAATCCAGGCATGTCAAATTTTAAGCACTAGCAGAATAGATCTAACAAACCAGACCATGATCATCATGCGCATCAGGATTTATGGTTCTAGCAAAACAGTAAAGAGATGGACATACACGCATCAAGCATACCAGCTACTGCATCACCATTCTCGTGACCACAGACATCACCATTCACTAATAATTCCCATTGGGAGATCAAACTATGCATCCAACAAGCTACAGCAACAGGGAATGCAAAAAAATTTATGACCCGAGATGACGAATCAACTGGGTACATCTCAGTTTGAACAACCACGGCGAGACAACAACCGCATACTAATGCGGCGAATCAAATCTGCACGCAGGAGCAGCGCCGTTCGTGGCATCCACATGAGGTCGCACAACATCAAGAACATGGGGCATGACAACAATAGACCTAGAGATCTAGGACGGAGGGAGGGGGGAGCTTACACTTGTGGATGCGGTCGGGTAGAGGTGGAAGCTGCGACGGCCGCAACGGATGCAGAATTGAAGAGGGTCCTCATGTAGCAGTAGCAGCAGCAGCATGAAGAATTGAAGACCGACCAACAGAGCCTGCAATGCAAACAGAGGGGCATGAGGAAACTGAATCCAATCACATCAAATCAAATCGAGCTGCTGCACCTTGACCTTGAGGAAAACAAACCTCATCTCATGTCATCTCAGGGAAGAATAAGAAGAAAAATATATGGCTGCTGCTCCATGACCATGACCTTGAATTGTTGCTGCTGCACCAGATCGAGGAAGAAGAAGACCTACAAAAAAAGCAATAACTAGCAATGCACAAGCATGAATTCATGGAAGGACGGATGCAAGGCCAAACATCCAGCATACTGTTTCTTAATGCCCCAGCTACTTAAAAAACCATGGTAGTTCTAACCATATTAAATTAAAGGACAAAGTGAAGTCATGATATTGAGAGTTCCATCTTATAAAGCTTTCTGTTTAGCATATCCTAAATCACAGTCTATCTACCAATATATGAACTCTTTAGTTTTCAGAACCGAGGCTCACATATTTGGGTTGATTTGTACACTGTATTTTCAGTAATTTTTTTACTTGAGACAAACTAAATGCTAACATCAGTGACAACAAGACTTGAACAGAAATAGCTATTGAAGAAACACGTTTATAAGATAGAATGAAAATGATTTACACCACAACATATAGTTCACATGTACTGGAGCTAGAGACTACAGAACACACATAATAACACATATGCAAACAGGGTACTACTCCATGGTTCAGGTTACACTAATAAACAAAATTATACAAGCGACTAGACTAGTATCACAGATCTACAGAGTAGTACTAAACAGCTAAAAATAAGTAGTAGTAGTACAGGGAGCAAGTACTCCTTTCATTTACTTTAAACTGAGACAACTGAAAAGGAGTACTCCTTTCATTTACTTTACTTTAAACTGAGATGAGACTACTAAAAAGGAGTACTCCTCTCTTGAGAAGTTGATGTAAATGAAATCCAGGAGTATGTGAGAATATGGCCATCTTTATTTCTTTCTGTAAGCTTTATCTTCAGTGCCCTGTAATCACCAAAAGGCAATATCAGAAATTATCTGGTAGGCTAATAATATCAGAAAGCTTGGCAGCGACTGCACATACCTGCAGTGTTCGGTCTTCCAGGCCTTCTTGTTGTCGCCGATACTGCACGAACATTAAGTAAAAAACTGATCAGCATACAGAAAGTATAAATTTGACCTTGTAAATGAAATGTTCTGACATCAAATAGTTCCATTCTACAACTACACAGACCCTGGACTAACAGTCTTAAACACAACACTGTCCAGATTAAACAAAACCAACGCCAGTCTACACTGTTATGGTCTCGAGCTCATTGACAAATTACTATCCACACATGAGCCAAAGACATGCACATCTCGGACAAGAGGAAACTAAAGTTCAACATAAGCTCATCAGTTAAGCACTTGAGACAAAAAAAGAAACGTTGAAGCCGTCAGACCAAAATACTAAAAAAAACTGCACGTTTAATTAGCTAAGTGTACAACAGGTTCAGGAGAAGCACATGACACCACAACAAGCACATCTACATGCAGTAGCTATTGGATATGATGCCTGCTTTAGATTGATTGATTGATTTGGTTGCTGCTGCTTACGGCTGTTGGTTGGTGTTCAAATGTACTCCTACTAGATACAGTAGATAGCTAGATGAAGCTAGAGACTATTGTTACAACGCACAACATGATACTGAAGCCATACATCATAATATGGTTGATTTGGTTGGCGCTAGCTAATGGATGTTAGCATCTGAATGTAGCATCCAGTCTCATACCAAGTTGCCTCATTCATCTCAATCTCATCCAGAGCATGCAAGCAGAGTGACAAGCAACGCAAACAAACAAACATTGGCAGCAGCTTAGCATATATAGCAGGAGCGGTGTCTGCTGACCTACTGCCGATCCTCGTCGCGCTTGCCGTACCTGTCCGAAGGACGCGGAGACGGCCTCGAGGCCTTCGCTTGAGCGGAGGTCGGCGTAGAAGGCGCGGACGCTGGGGAGCGCGTTGAGCAGTGCCCGCGGTGCGGCCCTGCGGTGGTGGGTGAAGGCCACGTCGACGTAGACGCCGTTGCCCCCCGCACCCGGCGGCGAGCGCGACGAGGAGGTGCTGGCCGAGGTAGCCGCTCCCGCCCACCACCAGCACCCGCTTGCTCTCCATCTCCGCCAATGCCCGCTGCTTCGGCGCCCCTCCTCTCTAGCGGAGCGAGCAAGCTAGAGTAGGTCGGATGCGGGCGCGGGGTGGATCTGAGGGGCGGGATCGAAGACGACGGGTTTGGGCACGCGGAGCAGGTGGAGGACAAGGGTGGGGTCGGGAGGAGGAAGCGGCGGGGAGGGGGTTGCGGTGGATCTGGCCGGCGACAGTGTTCGGAGGGCAGTGAGAGGGGATGGAGGTGGCGATGGCGGCGGAGTGGTTGCGGTCGCCAGCGTGTGGTTCGTGGGGATCCAGATCATGGGGACAGCACCATTCATGGGGGACGGCGGTGGCGCTTGGTAACAAGGTGAGGGCGTGTGGTGGGCTGGTTGGTTCGGTTGGGTGGTGAGGGAAGGGGAGGGGCGAGAGGAGGGGGGCGTAGGGGAGGCCATGAACGATGGCGAGCTCCGCCGGAGGGAGGTGGCGGCGGCGGCGATGGATCTGGAAGGGAGGAGGTGAGGTCTCTCCATCGGGCGAGATAGCGAGGAGATGGGGGATCTAGAATGGGATGGATGTGGAAACTAGAAAGAAAGGAGGCGGGGGGGGGGGTGGATGCAAAATGACCATCTAGGGTTTCGGGGTTGGTGTGGAAGGGTTGAGGACGGCCGTTGGATCCGCGAGCATCCGACGGCGTATGATGCACGATCCGCATGAAATGTCTACAGACCAATCAGAATGCAGTATGATGCTATGACCATCTAAATTGGTCATAGTTGTCTAAAAATAATATGTTAAAATCATGTCAGCTATTTTATGACCTGAGAAATTCAAAAAGAAAATAGGAAACCTTCTCATTGTGTCACCAAAATGTGAACGAGTTTTCAGAAAAAATAACAAACATGAAAAAATATAAATATCTTCAAAAAGGTGTAGTGAGAAATGAGTTTTCTTGCAAAAATAAACATATTTCATTTTTCGGGAGCCCAAAATGAGTTTTTTTGTGAAGGACCTACCATATATTTGTTGCAAAATTGGACCAAATCATTTTTCTAAAATACTATGCCATATTTAATGCACAATTGACAAAATGGTTGGGTGTCAAAAGTTTTGATCCACCTCTGGTGAAAAAGACAAATTCCCGCCGATTCAGCTGGAAGCGGGTCAAATTTGAACTGTAGGTGCCTCATAGTTTGCTATTTATTTTTTTCCAAAAATCATTTCTAGGTACATAAGTACCTATTTAATCAGAGAAACACCAAAAAAATTCTAAGATTCAACCGCTAGCTAGGAACAGTCATTCCCGACGTTTTGACCGCATTTTGAAGCGGGCATAAAAAATTCAAAAAAAATCAAAAAATTGGGAAACCTTCGCGTTGTGTCATTATATCTGTCCAAGTTCATAGGAAAAATAACAAACTTGTAATACGGCAATTATTTTAAAAAAGTGTTCTTAGAAACGAGCTATCATGTGTGGAGATCAATGGCTTTCAAGCCAAATGATCAATTTTATGGCCACATTCATGGCACAGTTTGTTCAAATGATCTCATATTGTGCACAAAGGTGCATATTGGAATGACAAACAATGTTACCTAAGGACGTTTTCATTTTCTTTGGACGAAAAAACCATTTTCCATTTTTTGAGTGCCCAAAAGAAGTTTTTTTTGTGAAGGACCTCCCAAATAATTGTTGCAAAATTGGACCAAATCATTTTTATAAAATACTAGGCCATATTTAATGCACAATTGACAAAATGGTTGGGTGTAAATTTTTTTGATCCACCTCTCGTGAAAAAGACAAATTTCCGCCGATTCAGGTGGAAGCGGGGCAAATTTGAACTGCAGCTGCCTCATAGTTTGCTATTTATTTTTTCCAAAAATCATTTCTAGTTACATAAGGACCTATTTAATCATAAATACATGGTTTGGTAGCGATACGTCGAGGTTTGGGCGGTGGCCGAGGGCCCCAACTCTAGAGCGCGTAAACTCGCATGCCCGTCGCGTGGTCACCGCGTGACCGTAATGTTGACATGTGTTCTGGGCGGCCTAGGCATGTCTAGTGGGTTGGGCACTCCCCAGGTTGGTGCTAGGAAGAAAATTACAACATAAGATTCTCACGAGGAGACCGATCGATGCTCAAACATGAATTAGCAGCCAAGTGTTTGATTAGCGGTACGGGAAATGTACATGGCTAATGGGCGTGAGTTTTGGCTGAGGATGATCAGTTACTAAGAAGACCGTGTTCACAAATTTTAAGCTGAAAAGGAGTAGCCTAGGTGGTACTTGCTTTGCAAACTACCAGACTGGACATAACTACGAATGTTGAAGCTCGACTCAAAATAATGAATGGATTGAGCTGGCATTTGGTGGAGGATGGTTATTTGGGCATAGGAAAGCACTGTAGAAAATGGATACTATTTGGACATGCCAAAGTGGTACTTCCTTCACAAACTGTTGTTCTGAACAGAATAGGAAAATGAATATTTTTGAATTATTTTTTAACTATGCAAGGAAGGTTTTTACATATTTGACTAAGATATGACCCAAAGAATTTATGAGATTTTTTGGGAATTTTGGGAATGACACAAATATAGGTTGCTTCACAACCTAGGGCAAAAACTGCCACATGGACATGACACATAGGCAAAACTGATGAGGTGGCGCCTAGTCATAGCAACCCACCACAATTTACAAGGCTATGACCATCTATATTTGTCGTTAACAACTAGAAATAAGGCAGCGGACTAGCGTTGTTTGCTTTATGACCATTTCGTGTAAGGAAATTACGACCTTTCTGACCAAAATGGTCGCAATGGTTTAGGGTTTGGAGCCCCCCGAACAGCTTTTGACCAATTGATCTCAAATGGTCATAAATCTATGACCAATTCTTCGAGGGTCACTAACAGAAGGTCATAAGTTGACATATTTCTTGTAGTGCTTCTTGCTTCAGCAAACCTGCCCAGTAACAGAAGTGAGCGCACGTAGAGAAACTACATTCAAATGGGGCTTTAGACGTTTAAACTCAAACGTAGCACTATTGTGGCAAATCCAAATAGCCTAGCAAAGCGCAACTATGCCAACTGTGTAAAAGATCTCCCCATCTGGGAAGTAAACATAACACCAAGAATAAGCCTACCACAAATTGTTTGGGCACAAGTCAGTGCCAAGCATGAATGCAATAGTTCTTTAGGTCACTTTAGCAACAGGGCAAGCAAAAAAAGATGTTGAGATGTTTCACGCTTCCCACAGAATAAGCATTTAGGGTTCCCTTTCCACCCCTTTCTTCTCATCACATCTCGATCTTCTAATCACATCTCGAATCAATTTGGCAGCCTATTTGCATGCCGCAATATTTTCCTTATTTAAGATTTATCGGATCATCATCGAAATGGCAAAGTAGGTGTCACCTTTTCTACCGTCTTTCCTTGGTCATGCATGGATGCGCGAGTTTCCTTCGGCTAGTTGCCTAGCAAATCTTTTAATGGTTGTGTTAATTTCTTTCCCGCCCTCTCTGTATAGCGTGTGTCATGATTCCATTTACTTAATGGGTCCTCTCTCTCCCATCTCGAAGTTCTTATAATTTCATTCTTTCGTGCCAAATTTATTCCCTCTATTAATGTCTTTCCTACATGCTCAACTACTAAGAATAGGGATTTTATTTTCTTTTAGTTATTTTCCTTTCTTCATGTTTATAGCCATCTCTCCCATCAGCCCATGCATAGAGAACGTAATTTATTTTTGTTCTTCTAATTTATGCCTTGTGATATTTATTTCCCTCTTTCTAATTCTTTCCCTTCGTACTCAAGGGCTCATAATAGCGGGATTTATTCATTCTTTAGTTCTTTTTCGTCCTTCCTTCACACAAGAGCGGAATTTACTCATTCTTTTAATCCATTTCTTTTTTGCTCATATTTGAGCCCAAACGGGACCATCTCCCTGAGGCGTCTTATTGATTTTATTCAAAACATATATAATTTATGCGATGAGTTGTAAAATAATAAGTTGGAACAATTCAATAATTGATTTCTCTACTACTAAGTCGGGCGACTGGTGAGGCCCGGTAGACATCAGCATGCGCGCTTGAAGGAAAAAATAGCGACCGAGAAAAATGAATCATTATTTTTGACGGACAAAAACTTATAATACAGATGATGAACCAAAAAAGAAGAAAAGCACGTCCATTTATTAGTAGGTATAGATACAGATAAAGAACCCAAAACCCTTCATATGCTGAAAAATCTTATACGAACATAGAGTATGCAAAAACTATAAGCGCTAATGGATTCGTCAATCGGTCCATGGTTGTAGCTAGCACTCAGTGACTAGGCATTATGCAACCAGTGTATAAGTGTAACTCACAAGAGCAAGAACAATAGGTTCAAGGCGTATTCCCGCAACAACCAAGAAAAAAGAAACTCATACTAGCCATAGTGGAGAGAAACTTACACTACTCCCGTACCGATGCATAAGATATCTTACATTGTGCATCGCAACCAAGGCAGAGAGAAAACATAGAACTTAATATTTATTTGCTACCACATCCATCCTGATTTATTGTTCCCTTTGTATTTTGTGTTAAATTTTGACCGTAGATTTGACTAGCAAAATGTTAATGCATGTCAGAAAAAATGCTTCTAGATTCATATTTGAATGTACTTTTTAATTATATTATTTTTGTTACATATGACTTACATTTTCTTAGTTAAAATCATGGTCAAAAAATGACATAGAATACGAGGAGCACTAGTAAACTAGGACAGATGTAGTAATTAATGTTATTGCATGCAATGAACTGACCACTACATGTCGTGCTAGGTATTCTTAAGTTATTAAACACATACACGCCGCATGTCTCTTAGGGCATCTCCAATAGATTGTATGTTAATATTATTGGTAAAATGTCCATGTCATCAACCAACACGCTATCATACAATCACTCTAATATGCTGTATCTAAGCTATCTAATAAATGATGAGAAAATAAATGTGATTGCTCTCTATTGCACCTTGGAGCTTGTGCAAAGGTTGTTGATTATTTTACATACAACTTTGTTCTCTCTCCACATTTATTACATGCCACATCATTATTATGTCCTAGGTGGCAAATTTACCAACATCTATCTTACAGTTGTTGGAGATACCCTTATTGGTTGATTCCTTTATTCATGTTAAGAAACAAAAGACAAGGTGCGAGTTAATGCATCACGCCTAAGTGTTTTGAGATTATTTGATTTTCATAAGATGACTTATGCACCAGTACAGAGAGCACGTTACCCTATGCTATGTTACCACCTCATTAGTGAGTAGTAACATATGTGTGTTGTTATGCAAAACTTCATTTATTAGGTTATAGATTTAGGCCTCCTTTGGTTTAGAGGAATCTTGTAGAAATTTTATAGGATAGGATTTTTATAGGGAAAAAATCCTTTAGATCCTTTTGGTTGGTAGGAATGGAATCCTATTCCTACAAAGGAATTCTTCCTATCCTCCACATTTTATAGGAAAATAAACATTAGGCTAAACTCAATGGAAAAAAATCCTATTATGTGAATCAAAGGACATCTTCTTTTCTATTTCTACTCATAGGATTTGAGATACATATCATCTCATTTTTATGACTTTCCTATTCTTTTGATTTTCCTACCCTATGAACCAAATGAGACCTTATATCAAGAGATAAGAGAAGGATGTTCCTACAAGGCTCCTTAGAGTTCAGCGATCGTGGGTCGTCGGATCGTGATGCTTGATGGGTTTTGGGCCGTTGGATCGAGAGGTGGGAGGATCTGGGCCGTCGGATCTAGAAGAAACACTGCTGGAATGAATAGTAATGGCAGCAGAATGTAAATACCATGCCCCCACCAGGGCATTTTGGTCATTTCGCATGGTGGGGGTATAAAAGGGGGCCGCTCATTTGACGAAGACCTAGCCGCCTCCTCCCTCGCTCGCTCCTGCAGCCGCCTCCCTCCCTCCCTCCCACGCAGCCGCCTCCCTCCTCCCTCGCTCGCGCCTTCGCCCCGCGCCTCCCCCGCGCCTAGCTCCTCCCGCCTCGCCGCCGCCTCCTCTCCCCTCCCGCGCGCCTCCTCTCCCCTCCCTCCTCCCGCGTGCCTCCTCCCTCCCACCCACAGCGCCGCCGCCACCCACCGCCTCGAACGGCGCTGTCGGCGGCCAGATCCGCCGCAGCAGAGCGCCCCCCCCCCCCACGACGACTAGCAGCAGAGGAGGGAGGACGAGGAGCATGACGGCGTTGGCGGCGGGGAGCAGCAGTAGTAGGCGGAGGCGCTGCAGATCCCCGCCGAGCAGGCCGCGCTGGTGCTCGGGGTGCTCGCCGCCGTGCTCCCCGGCGATGACGATGAACTCGCAACGGAAGGAGCTGGCGCCTCCCCGCCCCCATCTATCCACTCCGTCTAGGTCTCTCTCTCTCTCTCTTCCAGTTCTCGTTCTTACATCCACTCTCGCTGCCAGATCCTCCTGTACCCGCAGCAGATAGAGAGAGGGATGATGTGAAGGAGATGAGAGGAAGGAGAAGCCATGCCCCGTCCACTGACTGGGCTCTGTTTCATCACCCCAATTTTCCTACCTCTATCCCTTTCTTTCAGGTACTCTCTCTCCCTCCTGATTAGCCTGCTCTCCTCTCTTATGCATTCCTTTGTTTGATATAATACCTGAAATTTCCCATCTTTGTGTTGCACTGGCAGATTTTTTTTGTGTACATGCATACAAGGCGCTCGATGAAAATCCAAGCAGGTTGCAAGGGAAGGCAAATTCCATTTTATGCTCATGTGTAATCATTGATTCTTTTTTCCTCACATTTAGCATGCAGTCAACTTTTACTTATATGTACAATATATTACCTCTTTCAGTTATATGACTTGCACACACACAATATATTGCATCTGTAGGTCATGTGACTTGCCTACGGAAGATATGAGTGTCCTTGAAAAATATTATTATGCTGGATCTACTATGGTTGCCACATTATGCAAGTCAGCATTTAGTGATCTAAAAGTTTAGACCATGGCATTATGTTCAATGCTCAGCAAATACACCCTTCACAGGTATATTTGGCAGTTCATTCACAAGTGACTTGCAATATCTGCTTACTGGATTTTTGGTGTTAATTTTACCTTCTGTTCAAGCATTGTGTGTTTTGTATTCTACTAACATGTATTTTCATATGGCCGAACAAATCAACTGCTAGAGATTTCAGAAACTGTTCAACTATGCATTTTTTTATTACATTTTTTTGATCACTTTTTTGGACTTTAACTCCCTGTTGTATGTATGTATATTAATTTTCAGTGGATAAATTTCAAGGGTTTTAACTTTTTCCTTTACACTTCCTAGCGACCCAGACCAGTGCCATGGCAACAAGCTTGCCCTCCTACCCCAACCTTGAACTTGAGCGGCCGATACCACCATGACTTGGTGGCACAGCTGGTGGAACCAGCCTCCCTAAGCGAGCCATCGTATGGCCGCCGCGCTTCCGCTCAGTAGGTACTACTCCCTTTATCTGATCTTCTCATCAGCTAAATGAACACATGTGGTTCGTTCGCCTTTTGTTCTCCTGGATCCAAGAACCCTTCCTTCGTTCCAAATCCAGAATGATATTCCTTTTTTATCTGGATTGGGATTTTAATTAGGAAGATTTTTTCTAGGTAGAGGAGTAGAGGCATTGTTTCCAAGGTTAGTAGTGAGGTGTTGCAGATTAGAGCACCATCGGCAGTTTTTTAGCACCATGGCAAGGCAGATGTGCTCCGTGTGCCCGACATCTTCAAAAGAATCATCTCATGCAGTATTCCAAAAATGTAGCATTATGTAAAAGTCTGGTTATGAAAAACATATGAGCAGAGATAACACACTAATCAACTTTCTGCATTAGATTACTTAGTTGTGAGCTAGAACCTGAAGAAAAGTGAAGCAAGCTAGATACATAAAAATTAGGCACTCCCTGCAACTCCAATACCAAATAGGCAGACAGACATCTTGGCATTCGACAGTAGGAGATGATGAGCTTGAGAAGTGAGATGGTTCTGTTGAAGTAACGGTGCGTTTGGGCGGTCTGGCCGTTGACCATTGCATCCATATGTGGGGTTGGCTGGTCCTGCACCTCTTCCGGCGGTAGCGGTTGGGAGACAGCTGAAGATCCTTCTCAAATTTGAACTCCATTTTTTTAAGATTCCCTATTTTTTGCACACTGATGATCACATTTTTGAACTGTATAATTGATTCCCTATTTTTTGCACACTGATGATCACATTTTTGGACAGCATAATTAATCTTGGTATGGTTTATAGCTTCCTGCTACAACTCTTACCATTGTCCAATCAAGTTCATCCATGTCAAACACTATCGACTTGAAACAAAGTAGTGTCAAAGAGAAGGTTTGATTGTACTATTTAATCGCTCATCAATTTCATTTTCTACTTTCTTCAGTTGGAAAACTTCAACCTAAAAAATAAACTGGTGGTCTATACGAAATAACACATCAGTTTTCTACTGATTTATGCCTCACTTTTTATTTGTCTCAGCAGATTAGAGTAACAAATTGATGGTCATTCTCTACTTTGTATTTGTATTTTTTTATGAGATTGATCCAAGAAAGAATGACATGTATGCAATACTCACTAAATTGTAGGGTTGTATAGCAAGGCTTATAGTCTCGAATTATTACTGTCAATTGTCTTATTTTATAAAGTATTTTGTTTAGTGAATATATATTCCAAAATTTCTCACGTACCGTGTCTGTAGAGGAAAAAGGACCTGATTGCAGGACACTAAAATATTATTGGTTGTCAAAGCTCCGCGGTCGCTTACACATGTATATTATCCATGTAGTCTCGGTTATCTAGGATCAATTACAACAAGGAAGTTGGATATTTTTTTATAATGGTGACATATTTTCTTAATTTAATATACTTCCATCTCACTATGTTGATTTATTCATGCTATTTTGACGAGGATGGCATCGATGCCAGTTCATGGCTATGCAAGGCATCAGTGCTTGATGATTCGTCATAGAGTGATGTGTTACTCGTTGGGGACTTAATTTGCAGCGGAAGCAGATGCAGTAAACTCTGAAAACTAGATTATTTTTGCTCATATGACATGAACACAATGGAATATTTTCTAAGGGAGTTGATCATGCTTGCCTTTCCCTGAGCTCCAGCTATTCACGCTACCGCATATAATATCCATCGTAGCTATATAGATGTCGCCATCATTATGCTATTAGACATAATCTGGACTACTGCCTTAATTTCAAAAGGGTACAATATTATTTTCAGTTTGTATACCTTTATGTAGTGTTGTAGCTTGGTTTATTTGAAATTTTAGTGTTCATGTTAACAATCACTAAAGATGATACAATTGTGGATGTAGGTTTCTATTGAAACAATCACTAAAAATGATAAATATGCAAGTGGTGACAGATTGTTGTTACCATGTGGATCTTAAGCTCCACCATTTCCTAATTTTGCTCTCATGTCCGCCTCTAGGTTTCTCGGCAAGGCGACGGTGTGCGAACCATGTGCGCCTGCCTAGCTGTATTGCGGCTCGCGGATGCGGCGGATGTGGCACATGAGTAGATGAAAGAGGAATAACTGAAGCCCCAATGCCTCCACACATTCTTGCTCCCTGACAATGGGAGTACTAGGTTGCAAACTCCTTTCCCTTCCCTTATATTTGCAATATGATGATGACTATATGATGATAGTGTTGTTATGAAGGTGAGATGCCACCACAATGTTTCAGAGGCTCACATCTGTCAGTACTCATTAGATAGAACTTGTGTTGCAGTTTTTGTTATGTGCTTCTCTAAATTCTCTGTTGGCCATCGTCTATCTCTCCTGCATAGCTAGCCCGGTGCCATCTCAGAAGCTAAACCAAAACTTTTAAGATGCTTGTGTAGCAAAATGCGTTTGGAGAAGCTCATTTATCTTTCAGTTACTCTGTATAAAGTGTAATGTTCTATTTGGTTTTGGTTACCGGTGATGTCTAATTCTCCAGGCTTCTTAAAAATGATGGCTATGCCCAACCTGCTCATACTAACCAACAATAACAGCTCAGTTGTATCTAGTATTTCCTATTCATTGGTTATAACAATTGACTTGTGTGTAGGATTCGTCCAGTATATATTCTGGGATAAACAATGGTTTGGCGATGCTATTAGTTCATGAGAAGTTCAAGGAGGATTTTTGATATTATTTTATTGTTAACGAGTCATGCCAGTAAGCTTTATGTATTTGTTCACCGTGGGGAGCAATGGGGCATTGCACACTTACCTATTCGTAAAGAAATATAAGAGCGTGTAGATCACTAAAGTAGTGATCTAAATGCTCTTATATTTCTTTATAGAGTGTGTATATCTTTAGTGATCTACAGGCTCTTATATTTCTTTACAGAGGGTGTATATTGCTACCTGGTTATGTTGGTATTTCGTATACAGGCCTTGATATCCTTATGTATGGTCCTTCTTACCTACTGTGTATTATGAATGGTATTTCAACCTGTGGAATGTATTCCTAATCCTGGTCTATAGAACTACCTTTCTGAACTTGATGTCTCAGTTGTACTCGAACAAGAGCGCACGGAGGGAGCTCTTCTACGCCACACCGGCGACAGGAACAAGGAAAATCTAGTCCACGGTGCCACCAATGAACAAGGTAAACATGAGTTGTCGGTCACTTATAAATTCTGTACTTTGTAATGTCGATCCAGGATTCATGTGAGTAAATCTTACTGTTCTTTGGGCCGTGTACAAAAATATTGTTCGGTTTTCAGTAGTAGCTGCAGTTCTATTGTTGTGAAAGCCTCATGGTCCATTAGAACACCCATTTTAGATAGAATACTTCAGATCTATTAACTGTGATTTAGTTGTGGCATTGATTTTTATTTGGTCAAATACTCACCTAATGAATCTATTGAATGATCTAAATACCACCGATTCACATATTAGCTTGTGCCACCGTTGATTCTTTACTTATCGTGTTATTCTTATTTTTGAGCTTGCAGGCCTGGCACATTCTATTACCAAATATATTATACATATCTAATTGTTTGTCGTCTCAGGCACAAAGCATGAGGTGTTTGCACCAATTGCTTTCTTCGCACCATGGCCATGGCTTTGATCGTCGATGGACGTCACCAATCACCTATTCTAACTCTGGCAAGTACCCGATGATATATGATGCCACCAGCTCTTGTGATGTACCATGTAAACAACCGTGTGATCTCCCTCTTCTTTTGTGAACACGGCCTGGCGCGTCTATCCATCCTTTTGTACTCAATATCTACCTTGTACGAACATTGCATGGATGGACATTGCATCCTTCAATTTACCATGTATGAACATTTGCATCCTTTAAATGTGTTTACTATCGTTCTGGTTGCTATGGAGATGTGTTGTACTATATATCATTCTGAGATGTGTTATACCATATATCATTCTGGTATCCATCGATGATGTCTTGCCCTTATTACATGTGAATGTTTGTTTGTTATCCTATTTGAATACGTACGCTAAGCCTGACTTCCTACTAACTTGAGCATTACTTGCTTGGCCAGATCGTTGGGACCGGCACCCTCGCGCCAAGGCGCGCTGCCGATCTAGTTGTCTAAGAATACATGATGTCACCGTAACTAGTTAAGTTACTTAATTTACCTTTTTTTTCTCATTTCACTCGTGTCACATAGGCAAATTTGTTGAGTTGAACTCGACGTTACTCTTGAAATTATTCCCACTACATCTAGTATCAATACATGATGTTACAATAATGTCACGAACTAGGTCTCCAAGGAAAGGAACTTGGAGAGGGAATTGGGGATCGAGGTAGCAGCCAGAAGGTTAGGTACAGACCAGAGGATAGTTAATCAGACTCCCCCCTTTTCTCTCCTCACCTGCCACGCCTTAAGAGATGAGGCCACACACACACGCTCACCGCTCACTCAGTCATTACACGAGCCTGGCCCTAGTCACGGGACGCAGCCCGGTACGCCCGTGGGCCGTGACATTCCCCCCGCCTTAGTTTCGGCATGTCCCCATGCCGGTGCACGAGGAAAACAACGACACAAATCCCCTTCCTTCTCCCAGGTCGCGCAGGACACCGGCCAGCCTGACCACTTGACGAGAATTCTGCCTGCTGTGGTTGTTCCGTGCGTGCGTGTCTCCGAGCTGATGATTGCCTCAGGAATAGTAAAGGCAAGGAAATTCAGTTCATCACTAACCTTGGCTTCTGTTGGAACATGGCACTTGAGCTGAGACACGTGCACCACTGGATGCACCTGACTTGACTTGGGCAGATCAAGGCGATACGCTGCATCACCAATTCGAGCCAGAATCTTATATGGTCCGAAGAAGCGGAAAGAGAGTTTCTGGTTCAACTTGTCGGCCAATGACGTCTGTATATATGGCTGAAGCTTGAGGTAAACCGAGTCACCAACCTCGAAACTTCATTCAGAGCGATGCTTGTCTGCTTGCGACTTCATCCTTTGCTGGGCACGAAGCAATTGTTGATGGAGGAGCTGCAACATCTCACTGCGCTCTTGAAGCCACGCATCCAAATCAGCCACAGAACTAGTGGTGCTTGGTACAATTCCAAGATGATGAGGTACATGTCCATAGAGCACTTCGAACGGTGTCTTGTCCAACGCCGAGTGATATGTAGTATTATACCAGTACTCAGCCAGGTGGAGCCACTCAAACCATTTCTTAGGACAAGCATGCACTATGCAGCGAAGATATGTTTCCAAACACTGGTTCAGCCGCTCAGTTTGGCCGTCCGTATGTGGATGATAGGCGGAGCTCATGTGCAGCACTGTGTCAGAGAGTTTGAAGAGAGCTTGCCAAAAGTTGCTGGTGAAGATACGGTCGCGATCAGAGATGATCACCTCAGGCAAACCATGAAGACGGTACACAGAAGTCATATATGCTTGAGCCACTTGGAGGGCTGTGAATGGATGAGCCAAGGGAATGAAATGCCCATACTTGGTAAGCTTGTCGACGACAACCAGAATTATGTCGTGCCGGTGTGATTTGGGTAACCCTTCAATGAAATCAAGGCTGACCACCTCCCATGGCCTTTTGGGAATGGGCAAGGCTGAAGCAAACCGGGTGTCTTGACATGTTTAGGTTTGGCACGCTGACAGGTCTGACATTCCGCCACAAATCGTTTGACATCCTGCTTCATTTTGGTCCATGCAAACAGTTGTTTGATACGATGATAAGTGGCATAGATTCCAGAATGTCCCCCGATGCCACTGGAATGCAGAGCTTGCATAATGTGGTTCTGAGCCAAGGGGTTGGCTCCAACCCAAATACGGCCTTTGAAGCGAAGAAGACCATCTCGGAGGGAAAATTCACCCTTCCCCATGCCTGGCGGTGATGCGCTTAACTCAGCTATGAGTTGAGAAGCATGCGGATCATCCGTGTAACCCTGTTGAAGATTGTCCATCCATGCTGGGGTCGCTGAAGAAATAGCCATCACTCCGGTGTCCTCGTGTTGCCGAGACAGTGCATCTGCTGCTTGATTGGCCACACCTTGTTTGAACTGAATCTTATATTGCAAACCCATGAGCTTGACAAAAGCCTTGTGTTGGACACCAGTGTGCAAACGTTGTTCTCCAAGGTGCAACAGACTACGATGATCCGTGCGGATGATGAACTCAGCATGTTGCAAGTAAGGGCGCCATTTGTCTATGGCGTAGATGATGGCAAGACACTCCTTCTCATAGGTAGACAGGGCTTGACTTCGAGTGCACAAGGCCGTACTGAGATATGCCACTGGGTGCTCTTTCTGCATGAGGACTGCTCCGATGCCCGTGTTGCATGCATCCGTTTCCAACACAAACTGTACCCCAAAATCCGGAATGGCTAAAACTGGTGCCTTGATCATAGCTTGCTTGAGCAGTTCAAAAGCAGTTTGCTGGTCGGGACCCCATTGAAATGGAACGTGTTTCTTCAGAAGTTGAGTCAATGGTCGTGCCAGGATGCCGTAATGCTGTACAAACTTGCGGTAGTACCCAGTTAAACCTAGAAATCCACGCAATGCCTTGGACGATCTCGGGCAAGGCCAATTCTTCACTGCTTGGACTTTGGCCGTACCGGTTTCCACCCCTTTTTCACTCACCACGTGCCCCAAATATTCGAGTTCTTGTTGCATGAAAGAACATTTGCTTCGCTTCAAGAAAAACTGATTTTGTTTCAGTACCTCAAAGACCCGTCGGAGCTGTTGCAAATGTTCTTCTTTTGTTTTGTTGTAAACTAACACATCATCAACAAACACAAGCACACCGTGGCGAAGATCAGGTTCAAAGAGTTGATTCACCACTCCTTGGAAGGTTGGTGGTCCATTAGTGACCCCAAAGGGCATCACCAGGAACTCATACAAGCCTTGATGAGTCTAGAATGCAGTTTTGTATTGATCTTCTACTGCAACACGAATTTGATAGTACCCCGACCTGAAATCCAATTGGGTGAAAAATCGGGCACCTGCTAACTCATCGAGTAACTCGTCAATCACTGGCATGGGGTGCTTGTTCTTGATTGTGAGGGCATTGAGGTGACGGTAATCAACGCAGAAACGCCAGCTGTCATCTTTCTTTCGCACAAGCAACACCGGAGAAGCAAATGGACTCACCCTGTGTTGAATAATGCCGTTGCGCAACATCTCCTTAACTTGCTTTTCAATCTCTGTTTTTTGTTGTGGTGTATAGCGATAGGGGCGTACTTTAACTGGTTGTGCTCCAGCCACCAGTGGAATGCGATGGTCTGCAGCTCGACGTGGCGGCAGGGCTTGAGGTGTAGCAAACAGTTCAGCGAACTCCTCCAACAGTGGCTGCACTTCACTCGGTATAGTATGTTCCTCTGTTTCAGAGCTTTGTTCAAGGGAACACACCATGGATACTGCCACTGGAGACACTTGCACCATGTGTGTGACCGCATGATGACGAAGCAGCCCACGCACCTTCCTTGCTGACATCTTCTTGCAACTCACGACTTTGTCAGTAATCCCTTGGAGGGTGATACGTCTCCCCTTGTGAGAGAACCGAAGACAATGCCCCCTCCAGTTTGCCCACATGGGGCTATGATCACAAAGCCAGTCGGCTCCCAGAATCAGGTCATAACAGCCATCGGTAGCACCTTGACATCCTGAGTGAATGAATGTCCTTGCACTCCCCATTCCAGTTGAGGCACAAAAGAATCACACCTCATCCTGTTGCCATCTGCAATAACAAACGTCGATGGAGGCGTTGGTTCGGTGGTGAGATCCATCTCCTTGACCAGTTGCTCATTCACAAACGAGCAATCACTGCCTGAGTCCACTAGGATTAATATGTGTCGCTTGCCGATGAAACCGTGCAGCCGGAGTGTGCGCTTGGTCGAGCTCTTGGACACAGCCTCCGGCGAGCGAAGCATCATGATCTCACTATCATCACTGGATGCACCCATCTCGCCCTCTTCTGTTGGAGGATCCTCAGCTTGGAGCACCTCAATCAGTTCCTCAATAACATGGAGAGGCACGTGATTAGGGCACTTGTGTGTTTTGCTCCATTTGTCTCCGCAGGTGAAACATAACCCTTTTGCCCTGCAGAAGGCCTTGAGAGACTCCACCTTGTCATCTGTCTTGGAGGAGGTAGCAGGACAAGCCTCATCAGATTTGCCAGTCACTTTGGACCGTATATTGTGCTTGTACTGATCGCGATCATGCTTGTTCTGGTCACGATCGTGCTTGTAAAATGAACGCCTCTTGTACGGGTCCAGCTCCTCTTCCTGCAACATTGCCAAAGTACAAGCAGTATCGAGATTTTCGGGGCGATGTAACCAAATAGCAGAACGAATGTCATCCCGCAATCCCGAAACAAACTCCTCCACAAAGAAACTCTCATCTAAGTTGGAATTGTAAAGCAAAATTGAGGCCTTAGTTGCTCA
This sequence comes from Triticum aestivum, assembly GCF_018294505.1. Taxonomy (NCBI): domain Eukaryota; kingdom Viridiplantae; phylum Streptophyta; class Magnoliopsida; order Poales; family Poaceae; genus Triticum; species Triticum aestivum. Next base: position 111,005,434 of record NC_057803.1, read on the forward strand.
AAATGCTCATAGTACTCAGCTACACTACCAGTTTGCCTAAGAGCATGCAATTGTCTACGGTAATTGGCATACTTGTTCTTCCCAAACTTCTCCTGCACCAAACTGCACATAGTTGGCCAATTATCTATGCGGCCCTGGGCTTCAACATTCTGCCACCACAAGGCAGCTGTACCCCGAAAGTTCAGCATACCATAGCGAGTTTTGAAGCTCTCCTGGACTCTAAACAACTCAAAATAAACTTCACATTGTTGCTGCCAGAGCTTAGGATTTCCCCCATCAAACTTAGGGAATTCCATTTTGGGTGTGTGCGATCCTGGTGGACGCCCCCAATGCTCACGATATGTCCTATCATCTTCATACCCATGCTCTCCTCCCCCAAAATTGCGACCCGGAATTGAGACACTATGATTGGGTGCACCTGTGACCGGGGCACGCATCCCGGCTCCCAAGAGCCCAGGAGCATCACCCCGGAAGAGATGGGCGTCGCGGCGGTCACTTGACCCGAATCCAGCACGCCCGAGGTGGTAGTGGTCGGCGGCGGCTCGATCCTGATGCGGGCGCAGCAGGTGCGTGGACGGCACCGGTGCAGCCCTTGGAGATGGAGCGCTCACTCCTCCGCAGTCGATCTCCGGCTGCTCGACCCCAGGCCCCGCGTCCTGGTTGCTTGCGGGCGGCGGCCCCCTGGTCGAGGCCGTCCTGATGTCGACGGTGGCCGGCCCCTCCGGCGACGTGGACGCACCGCCGCCCCCATTGATCTGTGCTGCTTCCATGGCCGCCTTTGTCTGGGCTTGCTCCTCTTTCAACTCCGCCACCGCCCCCTTCAAATCCTTGAACTTCGCGAGCAGCTGCTTCATCAGATCGGCCATAGTCTGATTCTGCTCGTTCATCTCCTCCACTCTCTGGCTCATGGCCTCGATCTGCTGGTTCTGTTTGTTCGGCGCCAGAGTGGGCAGGATCGGTTGCTCTGATACAAATTGTCACGAACTAGGTCTCCATGGAAAGGAACTTGGAGAGGGAATTGGGGATCGAGGTAGCAGACAGAAGGTTAGGTACAAACCAGAGGATAGTTAATCAGACTCCCCCCTTTTCTCTCCTCACCTGCCATGCCTTAAGAGACGAGGCCACACACACACGCTCACCGCTCACTCAGTCATTACATGGGCCTGGCCCTAGTCACGGGACGCAGCCCGGTACGCCCGTGGGCCGTGACAAATAACTAGTTAAGTTACTTAGTTTACCTTTTTTGTCATTTCACTCATGTCACATAGGCAAATTTGTTGAGTTGGAATCGATGTTACTCTTGAATTACTCCCACTACAGCTGATAACGCCCACACGTGTGGTGGGAGCAACACCCGTCCACACACCCTATAACACACAGATTGCGCCACGTCTCCGCATGCATGCATGTGGGAAACTTTTTAGATTTTCAGTTTTAAAATGTTTTAGCTCTTAAATAAAAAATTTGATTGAAGATCTGTTTTCACCATTAAATCCATCACGACGAGATCTTCGAAATTAGATCTCATATCAATATGTTTCGACGACTTTTTTGGGGGGTAAAAGTTGCAATGTCCATTACACATGAATAGCCATGGTGTTTACATTGAAGTTGCCATGATATATTTCAGCTATTTTTCTTCTACATTTAAAAGTAAATTTTGATATATTATAAAACGGGGAATTAAGAAACTAGACTTGCCATAAATCATAAACTAAAATTGTCATGATACATGCACTTAAAATTGCCATGGTTTATACAAAAAATAATTTTCATGTCAAAGTACTGGAATTGCCATGGTCAAAATACTAAAATTGCCATGATCTATAAACTAAAATTGCCACATGACAACTTTAGTGTGAACACTATGACAACTACAATGTAAACATCACGGCAACTTTTGGCAAACGAAAAAAAATCGTCAAGACGGATTTAATGATGAAAACAAATTTTTAATTAAGAGATAAAATATTGTTAAGCCGAAAACCAAAAAAATTCCCGCTGACGTCATCTATTTTGACGTGACAAAATGAATGATAATAAAGACGTTTGGGCCATGTTGCTTCGTGGCACATGTGTGGGCGTTATCATTTGGGTAAATCAGATCCACCGTCAAAATCACATGAGGCAAAAGCTCGGATGACCGTTTAATATTAATACGGCTACATCAATTTTCATTTTAATCTTTCCTTTCCTCAAGGGATGGGCAAGAATAACACTAGCACTATAGATTGTCATGGACCTCGTGGCACTATTAAATCCCTTAACTTTTGAGCAAGCTGTGTAACCACCCACTAACCACGGCACTAAAAAGATGTTAACTTTTCGCTGGAGCAGCTCGGACTGACAATCCCGGATTATTAAATGGCAGTGATATGATAATGCAGCCGTGATGTTCATGACGTGGTGCCCATGTTCTTCTAGTCCTCCCACTTTCCGTTTTGCCGATGATGCTGCTCACTACTGAATGCACGGATCACGACGCACCAGAGTAGTGTATGTCTCAAGCAACCAGGAGGGGGGCGGTCTCGAACCCGACAGAGACCATAGCGGGTCGAACCCCCACACGAGGAGCCCCGAACTCTTGTCGGTCGGCCCGCGAAGCCATCGCCCTCCTGCTAACCTTACCCGCCAACAGCTAAAGTGTGAAGTCAATGGCCCCACCTGGCAGCGAGGCGAGCACTCCCCCTCCCAGTCGTAAACAACGCCCACTGAGGCACTGACGCCGAATCCCCTACCAAATCCCCGCCTAATCGCGGTTCTAAATCTCGGATCCGGGGCCGGGCGCGCTGAGCTGTCCCCGTCGATCGCACGCACCAGCGGTTGGGGTCTCGCCGGGCGCCACCATCAGCGGCAACTTTGCTTCCAACCGAAGCGCGAGCGGCACTGCACGGAGTAGGCATTGATTAATCGCCCGGTTTTTTCACCGTCCTTTCGGCAATTGTTTTCCTTAAGGAAAAAGCTGATGTCGTTGGAGCAAGTCGGGCGGTGTGGTGTGGTGGGATGGGATCTGAGCTGAGCTGATCGGCGCCGGTTGGTAGCAGTCGGTGTGTGTTTCATGCGAGGTGGAGGGGGAGGGACAGGGGGCGCTTATAAATACGGCTCAGATCTGGGAGGGCTTTCCACCTCGCCTCGTCGTCCGCCCACGGTCTAATCCGATTCAAACGCACCGCTTCCTCGTGTCCGAACTAAGCCCCAATCCCGTCACCACCGCCGCTGGTGAGCGCCCGTTCGTTCTCAACTTCCTTCCTCGATCGCGATCGTCGATCAGATCGTGTCCAGAATCTCGGAAGGTTTTGGGTTGGGTTGGGTTGGGCTGCTGCGTCGTGTGGCTTCTGACCATCTCTCCTCTCGGCCCGGTTGGATCTGCGTGTGCAGGTGCTCGGCGCGATGGCGCAGAAGGACGCCGCCAATGGCAACGGCGCCACCACGCGCCCGCCGCCCACTCCCTCCCCCATCCGCTTCTCCAAGTTCTTCCAGGTACGCCTCGGGATCTGATCGCGGCTGGATCTCGCTGCTCGTCACACGACTGGCGCTAATTTTGGGACTCTGTGGGGGTTTGGGCAGGCCAACATGCGGATCCTGGTCACCGGCGGAGCTGGCTTCATCGGCTCGCACCTCGTCGACAAGCTCATGGAGAACGAGAAGAACGAGGTCAGGACCAGACCCCCTAGCATCATTCTAGCTGTTAGCGAAATTCACCTGTGCGGGGTCAACTCCCTTCCGCTTGGATCTGAGTGGCACAGTCAGAGTCACCAACTGAGTGGGTCTAGAATTTCGTGAAAACGACGTTCTGAGTGGAGAGCTGCTTTGTGCCAGGCCAGATCTCAGTGTGCAAGCTTGTGCATTAGTTTTTGCATGCTGTGGGGCACTACTGTCTAGAGCTTAAGCTGGAAACTTTGCTCCACTCTCAATTTCTTTAGAACTACAGAGATCCAGTGGCAATGCTTTAGAGAACTATCTGATCTGTTTCAGAATGTGAGGTCAACTGAGATCCAGTGGCAATGCTTCTGAGATCTTGCTATGAGTCTGTGACTATTTTATTCTAGGAACCTCCCTTCTGAATCATGCAGAGTGCCTGTTAGTGGTACTGAGCTCTCTTATGTTCACCTCTCTCAGTACATTTAAAAACAGAGGGGTGTACTGTTTATCTACAATTCTACATGATTCGAAGCTCGGCTCATCATGTAGAATTCAGTGTTGTTACTATGCAGTTCTGTACAGACAAACTTAGCAAATGTAGACCAATCTGATCGTGCCTTCTTTTTGGTTCAGGTCATTGTTGCTGACAACTTTTTCACTGGGTCAAAAGACAACCTGAAGAAGTGGATCGGACACCCAAGATTTGAACTCATCCGTCACGGTAATACTGCATGCTGAAGGCATCTTGTAGTAAATTCTTGAATCATCTCCTTTCCATGTGGCTATACTATTTTGTAATGAACACAGATAGTTGACACCTATGAGTTGTTTCTTTCCACTGTTCCTTTAAAGTATACAGATCATTGTTTAACACATGAGAAATAGAGAACCATATAAGTTTATAAGGTCATAGCCAATGGCTGTACAAAAACCATGTCCTGAGTTGTCTGTTGAATTGAACCTGCAATATTCTAAACTAGTCAGTGAAGCCTTTGAGTTAACTACACCTCAGTATCTCATTTGTCTATGGCATGCTTATGTGACTTTCTTTTGGTAACTTTCTGTTCTAGATAGAAAGGACATCCATGCATATTTATACACTTCGCTCAAGTGTTATAGTCCAACCATATTCCAAGACTAAGTGATTGTCCAACCATGAAAACAAGCCAAATTGCCGTTAACTTGTGCTGCAATGCTCAAGTGTTATATCTTCGTCATTACATTCTTGTGCGTGAGTTTCACATTAATTTTACATTTTGCTGCATTTCAGATGTCACCGAACCACTGCTCGTGGAGGTTGACCAAATCTACCACCTTGCTTGCCCTGCCTCACCAATCTTCTACAAGCACAACCCTGTCAAGGTGTGTGTAGGCTCTGTTTTTGTGTTTATTCTGTCATAACTGCTCCTATCTGTCCTGACACACGCATGGGTGTAAATATCTTGTACAGACCATCAAGACGAATGTCATTGGAACCTTGAACATGCTTGGACTTGCAAAGAGAGTTGGAGCTAGGTCAGTGTTTATCACTTAGATCGATTGTGGCAGTATCATGGCAGAAATGAAAACCATATTAACCTGAGGTTTTGTGTTCAACTGCAGAATATTGTTGACTTCGACCTCTGAAGTTTATGGTGATCCCCTTGAGCATCCTCAGACGGAGGCGTACTGGGGCAATGTTAACCCAATTGGTATGCCTGTTCATCTGGCAAAAATGTTATGTTATCTTTTCTAAACTTGTGCCACGTAAGTCTCATGTTTTGAATTTATTTTCTTTATCAGGAGTCAGGAGCTGCTACGATGAGGGTAAGCGTGTAGCTGAGACACTGATGTTCGACTACCACAGGCAGCACGGCATTGGTAATACTTTGACCTTAAATTTAAACTAATCTATTTGCTATTAGTTTGTTCGTCCTTCAATAAGTCTTCGGTTATGAGTTGTCCTTAATAAGTATATGTCGTCTATTTCTGTAGAGATCCGTATTGCCAGGATTTTCAACACCTATGGACCTAGGATGAACATCGATGATGGCCGTGTTGTTAGTAACTTCATTGCTCAGGCCATTCGGTAATTCTTGTTTGACTTGACTTTTTCTGATCTTGCGTCCAGATAGTTTTGGTGCTTATTTGTTGTAATTTGTAGTGGTGAAGCACTGACTGTCCAGAAGCCTGGAACACAGACCAGGAGCTTCTGCTACGTCGCTGATATGGTTTGTTTTCTACTATCATCTTACTATTGAATACTATCTTGTCAAAACTGTGGATGGTCACCTTACCAGTGGTGTACCATTTCAATGCAGGTCAATGGTCTTATGAAGCTGATGAATGGAGACAACACCGGACCCATTAACATTGGGAACCCAGGTAAACTTCTTTTGCAAAAAAAATAATAATAATAAAAAATCTTTGGCAACGCGCTAACAACTTGATCTGTAAATTATTTATAATTCTGCACTTTCGTTCCTGTGGTGATGAACTGGACTTTCTTTAAATGTAGGTGAATTCACCATGCTGGAACTTGCCGAGAATGTGAAGGAGGTAAGTGGGATATTCTATACTCATCGACTCATTACATCCAACCTTTTTGTTTCAAGTAGCAGTGCTCCATTCAGCTTCAATGCATGACAATTCTGGATGGTATAATAACATGTGTGATTTTACTTACAGTTGATCAACCCAGAAGTGACAGTGACGATGACTGAGAACACTCCTGATGACCCTCGCCAGAGGAAGCCTGACATCACCAAGGCCAAGGAGGTTCTCGACTGGGAGCCCAAGGTCGTCCTGCGCGACGGCTTGGTGCTCATGGAGGACGATTTCAGGGAGCGTTTGGCAGTGCCCAAGAAGACCAAGGCCTAATCCCCCTCCCTACGTTTGGCGTACAACATCACCAATTTGCCAGAGCATACTCATAGTTGGGTGGGTTCGTCAATATTCGTTGCTGCGTTTCGTTACGGAATTTGAGTTCCAATAAACCAATTACACCTTCGTCGTTCACTTGAAAGATTGTATTATTAGAAACTTCATACAAGGCGTGGCTGTTTGTATTACCGTCGCTTTTTGCGGAACTTGTGCTCCTTATGTTTTAGCATATGAACTTCCCTAAATCAATTATAGCAATGTTCGTGCCATTTTGGGTTTGTTATTAAAGTTTTTTCTGCCAAGATATTTCTCTGATGCTTGCCAAGTGGTCCTATTTCTTGTCTTTATTTGTTCCCATTTCCTTTCTTTGGAAAAGAGGCGGCAAAGGGCACCTTTTATTCATTATCAAGCTTACATTCAGTATTGGACACTCCTTTACATATTGATTGCCAATCTTTGAAAGCATAGGACACTGATCAGTCACCTGTATGTGCTAAGCTACAGCATGCCAGATTTTTTTTGCCCACTACCTTGTCTGATTTACACTTGCTTCTGGGACACAGAGTTAAGGTTCCTTGGTACTGTATGTGATAAATCTGTATCTTCATTCATGTTTGCTGTTGTGGCAAAGAAATATTCTCCCAATGTCCAGGGGTGTGAATAATATTTCGCGGCGCTGCTTCCTTTACCAGGGTCGGATTATCCACCAGAAGAGTGACCTCCTTGCATCTGAATTTGGAAATTGTTTCTGCAGCAACCTGAAAGGCCATAGCCTCTGCTTGTAATCGGGAAATGCCATGTTTGCCACCTGCTGAAACAAAGAAGTTTGCTTTTACTTCATTTTCTTCTACTTGTATATTTATTCCAATGTCTGCTGTGTTTGATCCTGTACCCTGTAGTTTCTTGATTCAGGCCTCCTTTGGTTTATCATGGGAATAGGAAAAATATATGAAGTGAAATGACATGTACGTCAAATTCTGTAAGAAAAGAGATGTGATTTGGTTTATAGGATATGATTTTTTCCCCATTGAATCTAGGCTAATGTTTTCTTTTCCTTTGAATACAAAGGATTGCCTCATATCCTATACAAGAATATGATTCTATTTCTACATATCAAAGGGCTTCAAAGGAAATTTTCCTACGAAATTCCTATCCTTCATTCCTGCAAACCAAAGGATAGTGTTGAGCTTGGTTCCTTGAAGAGCCTGCATAGTCTGTATAAGTTGTTCAAGTCTTGCTCTGCATCATTTGGTCCATCTGCTTGGGAGTATTAGTAAATATGCACGTGCAACGCACGTCTCAACTAATATTACAATCATATGTAAAAAAGCACATCGTTTGGTATAATTAGTACCCTCAACCTGAACATATTCTACTACCGTACATCCATTTTAAATTATATATATAATTAAGAGCCATTTTATATGCCAAAATCTGTTATTAGAAACAGTATTGATCAGTTTTAGATTTTACGTATACACCTAAATTAAGCAAGCATTCAGATATGACATACATTTCCAAAGCAACACCGGAAGAATTCTTAACTCTCAAGATTGAAGGCTCTACTGTATTTTCAGGGATGTGCCTGCAAACTTGTTTAGTCATCAATCCACAATATATGCATTTCTATTGTAAAATAATTCCTTGCAGGGTACACATGTGCAGCTAACATGCATTTCTACATCACATTATTATTATTATCGATAATTACTAACTTGTCTAACTTCCTCTCCATTTCTCATTTGAACATGACACATATGCAGGAGCAGAGAAGGAGACCCAGATGGTTACCAAACCGGTGGCGAAGAAGATGACAATGACTCAGAGAAGCACCTACAGTGACAGTCATATGGCCGAGCTTGAGCAGCACCAAGACCATACGCCCCTCAAACATTAATGAAAAACTTGGTCATTAATTTTGTTCCAGCTAACAGGTTAGCCCCACTTGCCCCTCAAACATTAATGAAAAATGTGGTCATTATTCTTGCTCCAGCAAACAGGTTAGCCCCACTTACCTTCCCTGCCTCATCACCAAGGTAGATAATAACATAGTAGTAGCATACAAAAACCCGGACATCAGCAGGGCAGGTTGCACACTTTGTAAACTGATGACATCAGCAGGGCAGGTTATTTTCCTGCTAACATGAAATCAATCACCCTATGCCTTTTAAAATGCTTTTCAATGTATCCTGCAGTACCAAATTATCAGTCCAACTAAAACAAGATCGGTAGGTAATTCTACATTTATTATTCAAATTACCAGCGAGAGAGTTATCTGACCATAAACACAATATTCATTAGCTAATTGACTATGCGGCGATAATCCTCTTACATTACTGCCCACCAAACTCAGAGAAGTAGTTTAGTTGCATTACTTCTTGCCATGGATTGATAGCAGTAAGGACAACCGATAATCCAAAATAATGAAGTTAGAAAAATATAAGTTGGGGCATACTGATCTTATGGGTGACTGTATCCGGTCAAATAATGGTGGGCGAGCATAGAGACGTCTGTCTTGTCCGTTGGGTGAACAATTGCAATGGAGAACTAATGTGGGAGGTGTCCTAGAGCAGTATCGACACTATACTGCAGATAACTTAACCCATCAGAAGTTCTAAAATGACCCAAAGAATCAGAGAATGAGGAAATGGAGAGGGCTACATACATATGTCAAGTTGATACCTGAAACCAGTCATTTGGATCACAAATACTACTCAGTCAGCTTGAACCTAAAATAAGAACCAAGATGAGGGAAGCTGCCGACCTTGAAATAGAATCAATATGAAGATCATGTGTCTCAAAAATCTTGTTTGCACTTGGTAGTGAACTACTTATTTACAACAATTTTTCTTTTCTGGTGTACATGAGATATTGGGTATCGATTGCTAGCTAACTACACAACACTAACATATGTGAGCCGCTAGATAGAATTAAATGCGAACAAGATCTGTAGGTAATTACATCTATAATAATTTGGTGGAAAAAATCAAGCCATAATGATCCCATTGACATGTTAAAACTTGCATCAAAATTCGAACATAGTACAAATATCACTTTGAAAATGAACATCATAAATCCAGAAAATACATTGATCCAATAGATAACTCAAAACACAGAGAATCGCTCACTACTATTATTAATGAGTAAAGGTAAGAAGAAACTCATTTGCACACTCCGCAAATATAAGAAAACTAATGCAAAAGGGCACTATACAAGACATATATACCAATATTGTATTGACCGATCACAATAATAGAGCAATCAGTCTTGGTTTGAGGTGTTTGGTCAGAAGCAGCAGAGCGGGACTGGAGGACGACACAACATCCAGGGCAGTGGCTAGTTCATCTGCTCAGGCAGAAGGTCAAGGTGCACCTGACGTAGTTGACTGACGTAGTTCGGTCAGACCTGCATATATATGTCCAATTTTCAAACATCTCCAGAGCAAAACAAACAAAATGAAAGTCTGTACTTCTGAAATCATCATGTTGCAAAAAGAATAGTGAAATATAATAGCAGATGGTAACACATAGAAGAATGTTTATTACCTCTTGTCTCATGTCCTTGCTGACGACTTTGCCATTTCAAAAATCTTCCTCCACCCTTCCATTAGACCGTACTTCTGAAATCATTATGCTGCAAAAAGAAACACCAAGTTCAGCAAGCCAAAAGTTAATTTCTTCTACTTTACCAAACTATAAATTCGTAAGTTAGGTCTCAAAAGTTCAGCGAGCCAAAAGTTTATTCCAGTAAATTTTTTTGTGAAATCCTATGTCGCTTGAGCAATGGATTTGCATTGTCCATCCTATAATACTGTCCATATCTACATCAAGTAGTACATGTCTTGCTATCTTGTATTGTGATGGATTAGTTCTCACTTTTATCTAATCGATGCATCTGTCGCCATTTAATATGAAATTCACAGAGATTAGCTGATGTATTATTCTTCAATTCCTTCTCCCACATATTACAATTTGGAATGCAATTGACTCCTCGGAAATTTGATGAACAGAAAAAATGTTGATTGAAGAGAGGAAGGGCGTGTGACGTACAGCTTGTTGGCAAGGGCTGGACTTCGTCCTCTGCTTGGACCAACACGGCGGATGCATGAGGAGTGGAGAGAGCCCGCATCCGGCGGAAGCAAGGCAGGGGGTCAGATAGCACCATGGTGCCCTGCCCGCGTCACCGTTAAGCCAGGCAGCAAGCCAGCAACTCGTGTCGGCGACCCTCCTGCGGCAACGTAGTTCGTGCCTCAACGCTGCTGCACCAAGCGTTTGCCGCGCGCCCGTGCCAAGCCGACACAAACCAGGTGCCCCGTCGTCGCCCTCCTTGGGGATGGCCGTAGCTTCGCCCCGGCACGCCCTCCGGCGGGGGCGGCGAGACAGGGAGGAGTTAGGGAAGGGAAGGGGTGGTGGCTAGGGTTCTCCCCCGAGACGCATGGAGGCGCTGGCCCTAGCTTCGCCCCGGGGCGCACTCCGGCGGCGGCGGCGAGACGGGGAGGAGGTATAGGGGAGGGAAGGAGTGGCGGCTAGGGTTCTCCCCCGAGACTCATGGAGGCGACGTGGTGGTTGCGAAGATGAGATATGGAGAGCCCTTTGCGTTGACGAAGCGTTGTACGCGGACGCGCGTGGAATATTCCTTCGCGGGTGGAGTGCGTTCTGCTAAATTGCTAATTGCACACATAGCTCGGGATTTAATTAACTGTATCCATTAGATTTTATTTAGTGGGACTAATCTGACGATGGTAATTAGGTTGGGTACATCTGCGGGTGGCTTAAAGAAAGAATTAGTTTGATTGTTTAATAGTAGTATAGATATAGATTATTTAGTGGGACTAATCTGACGATGGTAATTAGGCTGGGTACATCTGCGGGGTGGCTTAAAGAAAGAATTAGTTTGATTGTTTAATAGTAGTATAGATTTGATTTCCTGCCAAAGAGGTTGTCATTCCTGGTTTTCCAAATATACAGTAAAAATGTCATAATAATCTTTTAAATCACTACAGATACTAAGCTCCCACGAAATGGGAGCATTTGGTGCGTGAGGGCTATGTCGGCTAGCGGTAATTTATTTTTTTGACCAACTGTTGGCGGTAAGTGGGCCTGGTTTTGGGATAGTCGGTTCTAACTGGGCTTGTTCAGGTGCCTCATGGCGTGCCTGTTTTAGCTAGGAATGAAGTTGGTTCAGAGGTGTCAAGTAGAGAGGTTAGATCTTCTCTGCTCTGTTGGAGCCTTTGCAATAAGAAAGTGGATTAGGAGAGAGAGAGCTCGCAGACGATGTTCCCTTCCTTCAGGATCAGCCTCATGAAAATCTTATATTCCCTGAGGAGGATTTTTTTTACAGACCAGAGGGGCTATCTAAATCCTAAAGTAAAGGCGAGCGATCGAAGTAGAAGTCGACCGCCTAAAAAAAGACGTCTGTAAAAGAACTTCGACTTCTATTAGTTTCTTTTCTTCTTTAATGCAATAGCTATAGTTTGATATAAGAATCCATTTCGAAATACCTCGACTTTTTCAGAACAGGTCCGAGTCAAATAGCAATGCAGAAAGAAAAACAACGACTGGAGTGGGGGAGTCAGAGTCGAAAAGAGGATATCGTCCGATTCTCCTTCTATTGATTCTTTTCCGATCAAGATGTTATCCTACTAGTTTTTTCTTTGCCAAATTACCCGCTGGCGTTACTACGAGGAAACTGTTATGATACTAAACCTCATGCCCTATCGACCCGTCAATTTTGGATCCAATTCGGGATTTTTCTTGGGAGGTCCTGCGGCAAAATAGCTCGATGCCAGAATGATAAAAAGCTTAACACCTCTTATTTGACTTTTTCACTATTTTGCTAGAAATCGATCACTGATCCAATTTGACTACCTCTACGGGATAGACCTCAACAGAACCAATATGGCTCCAACCTGGGGTTGGTCTCCTCCCCTTCCATGGCGGCTGCGGGTGCGGATGGTGGTCTGTTCCCGCACGGCCGTTCCCCTTCTTCCTCGCGCCCCCGCCCCGCTGGGTCTCCTGCCTCTGGTGGCCGCGGCTCTACACTTAGCGGCTCGGTGAAGCTCATGAAGAAGACGGCGGTGCGCAAGGTCAGCGCGGAGGCGGTGCGCGCGATGGAGCCGCTGGGGGCGCATGTCACTCCGAGGCAGTCGGTCATGGCGCTGGCGGCCCCGACAGCGCCTCCAGTGGACCAGCTGCTGCAGGACGCCTCCAAGACGGTGCTGATTTTGAAGGCCAAGCGCACGAAGATGGTGCCAGCGGCGCCGGTGCGCACCAGCTCGCGTTCGAAGGGGGCCAAGGGCAATATGCCGTCCTTGCAGAGGGCGCAACTCCTCCAAGCCCAGAAGAACATGGAGATCTCAGATAACCCCCCCCCCCCCCCCGGTTTACAGTTCTAGATGATTTCTCGGACGATCATTTGCATGAGGTGTTGGATGCGAGCGGTGTGGATCCCTCCTGTGTAGGAGGGGTTAGCGAGTTGATTTCGCTGGTGCGCGCTAAGGAGTTAGCGCAGGCCGCGATCGCGGCTGCCGCTGCAGAGCGTGCTGAGCAGAGACCCCGGGTACCCGAGGGAGGGGACGCCGTGGTGATCTCTGTGCCCGAAGAGGGGGGACAGGCAACAGGGGTTGCTCCCTCTCCCACGACTTGCAAGGGCAAGACGAGGCGAGTGGCTAAAGCGGTCACCTCCAGGGGTGTCCGGCTCCGGAATCGCGTGATCTAGATGCGAGCTTTGTTCTGGAATATCCGTGGCTTCGGTCATGTGGGGCGGCGTACCCAACTTAAAGAGTACATGCGCAAAGAGGACATAGATATCGTAGGGCTTCAAGAGACGATTAAGGCAGATTTTCGTTTTCATGAACTGCTTGCGATCGACCCCTTGGAGCGCTTCGAGTGGCAGCACGCCCCTGCTGTAGGGCACTCAGGTGGCATGCTGCTGGGCTTGAGCTGAGCCCTGTACGAGGTTATTGACTGGGACGTAGGCTCGTTTTATATCGCGGCTCATTTCCGTATTCGTGCCTCGCTTCGCGAGTTAGCAATCATACAAGTCTACGGACCGACCGATCACTCTCGTTCGGCGGAGTTCTTGGCGGAACTCCAGGCCAAAGTCACCACGATGTCCGCGGCCACGCTCCCTGTTTTGGTGGGTGGAGATTTCAACCTTATCCGATCAGGAGCCGACAAGAACAACATCAATATAAACTGGCCTAGGGTGACCATGTTTAACTCCGCCATTGCTGCCATGGCCCTAAGGGAGGTGACCAGGTCAGGCGCGAGGTTCACTTGGACTAATAAACAACTCGATCCGGTGCGCTCAGTGCTGGATAGGGTGTTCATGTCGCCGGAATGGGAAATGGGCTTCCCTCTCTGTACATTGGTCGCAGAGACACGCATAGGTTCTGACCATGTACCGCTCGTATATGCCTCGGGGGAGGACAGGGTGCGACACAGCCCGCGCTTCTTCTTCGAAACAGCCTGGTTCGAAGTGCCAGGCTTCGAGGAGTTTTTCAGGGCGAAATGGCGGGCATGCGTTGATTCATTAGGAACCCAGAGAGGCCCGATGGAATTTTGGAACACGGTGGGGGGCCGGATCAGGGCTAGCCTCAAGGGATGGGGCGCAAACTTAGGGAGGTCTGACAAAGAGTGCCGCGCCGAGATCCTTGCGGAAATCGCAAGGATTGATGCACTGGCTGATGCTAGGGCCTTCTCAGAGCAGGAATGGGCCCATCGCTACGCCCTGGAGGGCTAGGTAGAAGCGTCCCTGCGCGCGGAGGAAGAATACTGGCGTAGACGAAGTGGTCTGAAGTGGGTTCTGAAGGGCGACGCCAATACTAAGTATTTCCAGGCTTATGCTAACGGGCGTCATCAGAAATGTTCCATCTTAAGGTTGCAATCAGAGCAGGGGCTTCTGTTGCGACAGGAGGACATCTCCAGACACATTTACGAGTTCTACATCAATTTGATGGGCTCGTGCGAGGCCCAGGGGGCGGGGCTCCGCGAAGACGTTTGGGAGGATTCGCAACGTGTGTTGGACTGTGAAAACGAAGCGCTAGGGCTTGCCTTTCTGTCAAAGAGATCGACGCCGCTCTCCTCAGTATGAAAGTGGACACGGCGCCAGGACCAGACGGTTGGCCGATGGCGATGTTCAAGCGCTTCTGGCCTTTGCTTAGGGGCCCCATTTTCGAGATCTGCAACGGTTTCATAAGGGGGATGGTTGACATCTCGTGCCTCAACTATGGCGTCTTAACGCTCATCCCGAAGGTCCAAGGGGCAGACAATATTAGACAATTCCGACCGGTCGCGCTCATTAACGTGCCTTTTAAAATCTGTGCAAAAGCGTGCGCCAATAGACTAGGTCCGATAGCTCATCGCTCGATTAATCAAAACCAATCTGCTTTCATCCGAGGACGCAACATTTTAGAGGGACCGCTCGCCCTGCAAGAGATCGTTCATGAACTAAAGCGCACTAAGGAAGCGGCGGTGCTGCTGAAACTCGATTTTGAGAAGGCATACGACCGTGTGAATTGGGAATTCTTGCGGCAAGTGCTTATTGGAAGAGGCTTTTCTGACGTTTGGGTCCACCGTATTTTGCAGTTGGTGTCGGGAGGCCAAACTGCAGTCTCGGTGAACGGAGAAATAGGGCATTTCTTCCGGAACAAACGCGGGCTCGGGCAGGGTGATCCGATCTCACCTCTCCTTTTCAACTTCGTGGTGGACGCTCTGTCCACAATGCTTCGGAAAGCAGCCGAAGCAGGCCATATCCAAGGGTTGGTAGGCCACCTCATTCCAGGGGAAGTGACGCATCTGCAATATGCAGATGACACGCTGCTTTTGTTTTGCCCTGACCACCACAGCATTGCGTCGGTCAAAGCGATTCTAATTTGTTTTGAGCTCATGTCAGGGCTTAAAATAAATTTTCATAAATGCGAGGTGCTCACGATGGGGGTTGAGCCGGAGGAAGGTAAACATATAGCGGATTTACTCAACTGCAAGGTGGGTAAATTCCCGCTGACATACCTAGGCCTTCCAGTTGACATCAAAAGGCCGACGATAGAGGATTGGGAACCTCTATGTGCTAAGGTGAGGGGTAGGGTGTGCCCTTGGAGGGGTAAATTCCTCTCAAAAGCGGCCAGACTAGTTCTCACGAACTCAAGCCTCTCTTCCCTGCCTATGTTTGTTATGGGCCTTTTTTTGCTTGCAGAGGGGGTGCACGCAAAGTTTGACACGCCGCGGTCTAAATTCTTTTGGGAAGGAACTAGCCCGAACCGTAAATACCATATGGTCAAATGGGCTTGGGTGTGTCGTCCCAAGGACTTGGGGGGCCTCGGGATCACCAACTCTAGATTGCTTAACATCGCTATGATCTGTAAGTGGATTTGGAAAATTGCCCGGGGGCGTCCGGACTCTGGGTTGATCTCCTTAAGGCCAAGTACTTCCCCAACGGGAATTTCTTTGAAGGTAGAGCAAGGGGCTCGCCTTTTTGGAATGATCTCCAGACGATCAAGTCGGCCTTTGCCTTGGGGGCTAAGTTCTTGATTGGAGATGGGCGATCGGCGCGATTCTGGACAGATCTTTGGATAGGCGCCCGCTCCTTATGGGAAGAATTCCGCGACCTGTACGACATTGCCGTAGACCCAGGCATGTCGGTGGCTGACGCGCTGCATACGACCCCTCCGGAGATTCATTTCAAACGCGAACTTCAGGGGACAGAGCAGGCCAGTGTTGTAGCCCTGCGGCAGTTGATTGACCGGGTGGTGCTCTCGGACCAACCGGATGCGGTGAGCTGGGCGCTCACCAGCTCTGGGAAGTTCTCGGTCAAGTCTTTATACCGCAAGCTGTGCCAGGGGCCGTCGCAGCTGGTGGTGGCAGGGCTTTGGACCGCGCGGTTGCCACTGAAGATCAAACTATTCCTTTGGCAAATGTTCTGCGATAAGCTTCCCACTTCCCTAAACGTGGCCAAACGGAATGGGCCGGCCAATGGGCCTTGTGCGTTGTGCAGGGACCCAGAGGACGCGAACCATGCATTCTTTCGGTGCCCCTTAGCACGGTTTGCGTGGAGCGCAGTGCGGTCCGCGACTGGTGTCCAGTGGGACCCACGCTCAGCTGCAGAGCTTATCCATATTTTAGGTGCGCTGCAAGGCTCAACGAAACGAGTCGTGTGGACCTGTGTCGGAGCTCTTCTATGGTCCTTGTGGCTAACTAGGAATAAACTCGCGATCGAGGGGACCTTGCCAACACATCCGGCTAATATCATCTTCAAATGCAATCTTCTTTTGCAGCAGTGGAGTCCGTTGGGGAGGCGCAAGGATGCTGATTTGATCAAGACAGCGCAACAACGAATTCTGCAAGTGTATGCGGCGGCTAGGGAGCCATGACTATGGTGGTCGACGTAGTCTCTTTTGAGTGCTTGACGAGCCTGCGTGCTCAGTACGGGTGATGCCTTGTAACGCGACAGTAACTTTATCTTCTCCGCTCGATCATGGTAGTGGCCCGATGGAGCTTTTGGGTGATGTAAGACTTATTGGTATGACTCTGCCGTTGGAGCTTTATTAATTTAAAGCCGAACGCATCTGGCGTCTTCGTTCTAAAAAAACTGTTGAGTAACGGGGCCTGTTTTAGCGTACGCTTCGCTGGGTGCCTCTGTTTTGGCGTTCACTCTGCCGATAGTAGGCGGCGGCGGCTATGGCCTATGGGGGCGTGACCTTTTCTTCTATTCTCAGAGGAGGGCGACGGTGTTCTTGCTGGCTGCGCGACGTAGGGCTGCATGAAGGTAGGCGGGTGGAGCTCTCGAACGGCGGATGTGGATGAAGACATCCTCAGCGGCGACGGGGATCAGATCCTCTCTCTCTGAAGCGGCGGCGGCGGCGGACGGACGCATCCTCAGCAGCGCCGCAGAATCAGGTCACGGCGCCCCTCTCTGTTCCTGAGTCTGCTCTTCTCGGTCCTCTCATTAGAATGGCGCACGGCGGGGGCTGGTCGAGGGATCGCCCAGAACGTAGTGAACTGCCTGGAACATGGCGAACTCCGGTGCCACCCTATAGTCAACTTTGTTAGAAATTTAGTTCCAACAAACGTTGGCGCTGATCCACCCTTCAGACATGCCCGCGTCAGGTGTGCCTCTTTCCTCATCTATGTCGATCTGTATATATGTTCGTCCCAGCCCCCAGCTCTATCAAACTCACACACAACATCCTAGCATGTGGCTCCTCTTGTTGATGTTTTTTTTTCCAGAAACGATTTAATTCTTGCATTGTCGCATGGAGCCACAACTCTGTTCATTTTTATTGTTTCTCACGACCACCTACTTGCTACTTTGTTGGGCTCTTGATTATTGTTGCAGCTTATGCATGTATGCCGGCCAAGTGCTTGAGAAAATGTTTAGCAATTATTCTAAACATATTTCAGCAATTAGCGATGCAACTTCTAACAACTGAGAAAATATGATTTATTTGTCATCGGCAGAAAATAAAGTGACATCCAGCATGATTATTAAGTAATTCTTATCCTTGCGCCACACATTAAAAATAAATC
Organism: Triticum aestivum; assembly: GCF_018294505.1. Lineage (NCBI taxonomy): Eukaryota > Viridiplantae > Streptophyta > Magnoliopsida > Poales > Poaceae > Triticum > Triticum aestivum. The sequence continues at coordinate 111,023,463 of NC_057803.1, forward strand.
GTATTGATGCAGCGCCTGCAGCAGTTGAGATAGGCCGGATGATAGGACCAACTACAAGACCCCTATGATATGTGAGAACCTGTTTGGAGGTCTCACAACATAATTTTATAATGAACTCTTTGATCTGCTAGAAGTTAATTCTTTGAGTACTTCACTTTTTGTTTTATATGTAATCCTATTTACCCAAGGAAGCATAAGGTTATTTTCATCAGCAGTTGTGCAATTATGAAAGGATTCAGTTTGTTTATGCTTGTCCTGGAGGATAACAACTAGGCGTAGATATTATAGAATCATCATGTTCCCCAAACTATGTCAATACTCCATACTTCCATAGTATCCATGAAAGAACATGTTCGGTGGAAATTTGATAATGTTAAAGGTAAGGCAATTTATCACACTGCTCAAGAAAAGTAATGGCGTTCCAAACTTTTCTAAAGGCAAGCAATTTCACTTCATCCAAGTTAAGACACTATTTCATAATTTAGAATATTATAAGTTGTTTTATTAAAAAAACTCATCTATATCATATCTGATAAGGCATGGTCCTGCTTCGCTATAATTTGATAAAGTATGTTTTGGTTGTGTTTTTATTACATTTCAGTGGAATACCTACCATTGGGCAAGCATGGCCAGCGACCTTCAACTCTTGCTATGTATGAACATGAAACCTGAGGTTAGTTGTGTTATTCATTAAAAGTCTTCTTGGATTAGTGAGATAACTTCCCATCGGTGTTTTTTTTTACTAAACAAATGCTGTGTACACTTGCAGACACGTGAGAGAATTTTGAAAAGTGTTCCTTGCTTCAAAGAATTCAGTGTTTCATGTATGCAATGGTTCACTGTTAGTTCGTCAATGGTTTTATGTTTTACCCCTTTCCAGCTTTTTCTTTGTTTTCCAGCTAGAGAGGAATGTCTATGCTACTTGTTTTAAGAATATATTTATGCAAGCTTCTGAATAATGAATTCAGAATACTTTTGTACAAGATTTCCTTGTTTTCCAGTGTTTTGTCTGCTATCTAAGTACACATGACCATGAGTCCATGACTATCAGCTATAGTGGTTGAAATTGAAGCAATTTAGCTTGAGAGGCATATTTTTTTCACAGAAAGTTTATGGCCACGGTGCTAATACTCCTATCTGAAACAGTAGACAAGACCTCAACAAATAAAAATGTATTGATCAGTTACAGACCAATAAAAAGTGTAGAACAGACAGACAACACGAAAGATTCACTTGATATGCATCATGGAACCACAACCGCAAAGATACTGCCAAAGGTGGAATGGTTCAAGAAGAAGTCTGGGCGACAAGAAAAAGATTATGTAGTAAAACGCGCATTTCCACTTGATACATATGAAAAAAAGGGCGCGGCAAGGCACGCGTTCGCCTCTAGTAAATTACTAAGCTTCCTAGGAATGGAGCCTCCTGGGGAATCAAGGAGGTTTTTGCCTTCGTGGCCCTACATGTTAGGGAGTGGCTCGGTTTTGGGCTGCGGTTGGGCTTATTAGCATATGAATGCGGCACTCCTACGTTGATTGTTGATTGATAGACAAATCTTTAAATTCATGGACGTTTTTTTAATTCATAAATATTTTTAAATTTTCATAAACATTTTTGAAATACGGGGATTTTTAAGCTAAGAACATTTTCTAAATTCCTGAACATATTTTAAATTTGGAAACATTTTTTGAATTTCAGATAACATTTTCTGAAATTCGCTACTCTCTCTTGCACATACTAAGTGTACGTCAATTAATTTGGATTGGAGGGAGTAACATTTCTTAAATTCATGTTTTTTAAAATCCCTAAACATTTAAATTCATGAATTATTCTACCTAGTTTAGTTTTCCTTTCTCTTTGTTTTTCTGCTTCGCTTCCCCGGATGGGTTGGGACCCACTAGGGCAACTGCGAGCGAACCGAATCATGGGTCCTTGAACATGCATATTTGGTCGTCCTTCGGTGCACTATGCGCTTAATAGGATGCCCCATGTGTGCAAGTTATTACGCCGCCAGGGGAGGGGGAGGGGCGAACTGGTTTTCTACTTCGTGTGTTTGTGAGGGTGTGAAGCTAGCTTGCTGGTTCTCAGGTTCTGTGATGAGTGGTCAGGTCACCGCTTTCTCCGTCATCCTTGTTGGGCACCTTAGGCGGTGGATTCATGATGAAAGACCGACATCGTGCTAGTGTTTGGGGGGGGGGGGGGGGGAGCTAGGACGGAAAAAGACCAGACGTCGGAGATCGAAACCAACATGAACACCTATCGGAGCGCCGTTGTAGCTGGGTCTTTGTAAGCCTGACCTCAAGGTTGGGGAGCGACTAGGTTGAGATATTGGAGTCTTTTTTAGGACAAAAAAAGTTGGAATGAGGGTGATTTTGAAAGGTGGAGACATGAGCGAATTCAGTTGTGTGGTCTGATGGTCATGCCTACACGTGCGAGCTAAGTAGGGAAGTTAGATGAAAGGGGCGTCAGTTTCGGTGTATATGGTGTAATGATTAATTCGGTTTATGTAGGATGAAAACCGGCGATATGCCCGAACACAAACAACTAGTAATGGAAACACCGAACCGAAAATCATAAACCGAATAAATCGGGAATACCGGTCAACTCAGTTTAGTTCGGTTCTTTAATTTTTTGGTGAAACATTGCTCACTTTTGACCGTAAGAGCCTGAGACTCACGATCGAGGAACAGTGCGGCAAAGCACACGCCACCCAAAGTGGCTTGAGGATGATTAGAATTGAGCAAAGCATGAATACTAGCAGGGATTGTGCCAAAGGGATTCAGATCTAACATGCCCTGGTTCTGAAAACCATGCACCTTCGGCAAAAGGGCATGCAAAGAATGGGCGCAAATCATCTTCCTCTGAATCACATCTAGCACAATGTTGCCATTTTATGCAGCATCTCAGCTGTCGGCATAAGGGCATGGCCAACGCTTCAAGTTGGACGGATGCTCCATAGAAAAAGCTGATGATGTGGAAGAGAGAGGGAAAAAGGCTAGTGCTTGAAGAGAAGAATGGGATCTTGCAAAGGAGCCCGGTGCTTCATCCAAAAAAAGTAAAATAAAGCAAAAGAGAAGAGCTGGTTGTGAGAGATGTGATGCATGTGTAAAGGAAAAAGTAAGAGAGATACTAAGGGTGTGTTTGGTTGCATTCTCAACTCAGTATAGTTGTTCCCTCTTCATGCATGCTCAACCCAACACCCCTTTTCATGCATGTTCCTAGTGTATTTGTGCTAAGCTAGTGTGGACTCATGCATCCTCCATACACTCTACCAAACACCTAAAAGTGGGTCGAGAAGGGAACTCTTGGGCTCATGCACCCTTCATACACCCTACCAAACACACCCTAAGAGCATGAACTATGGGGGCATCACCCCCGTGTGGTCTCAGCCTCCACCTAAGAAAAATAATATTAAAGCCACCGTATGAATATATCACACCCAATGGAAATAACATCTTCTAGTGGTCCACCTATCTTCCTCTGCATCACCACCTTTTTACTCCTCCTCCTCTCGCTCTATGCTCTCTCTCTTCCATTCCCTCCTTTTCTTCTGCTTTTTCAGCGAGGAAGCCGGTTCCTCTGCAAGAGCTTGTTTGGCTCTGCAAGCGACGATCTTTTTGCTTTTCTCCTCCTCGGCGACAGCTCCTCCGACATGGATCCATGAGGCAGCGGTCCAGCGTGGAGCGATGGCCATGTCCTAAAAAATGATGGAGATGTGGTCCGGTCAAGCTATGGCTGCTTTGGGGAGAGAAAATTTATACCGTGGTTTCAATCTACATGGCAGATGAGGCAGCTACATGGTGTTGCCTCCATTGTACAAGCCCCAATGCCCTAAGCTGTCGGTTGTTTAGGGGATTGTCGTCGCATCACTTGCTTGCTTGGTGGGCAATGGGGTGCTTTGCCTATTTGTGCTGATTGTCTTGGCACGATTCGTACGTCTTTGCCAGCCGAAAAGGCCACTGCCGAATCCTGACGCGTGGTCGACACTTAGAAGTCGATATGGCTGTTCGACTTGAGGCGTGGCGTTTCTCTCCGCGTGTATCTTGAGGCCCCGGTAGTAGTAATTTTCCTTTTTTTTTTTGGGTCCGTCTTGTAACTGAGCCTTCAGGCTCCTGGTATGAATGAATGCCGGGACGCCCTCCGTTGGGAGGGCTCAAGTTTGCCAGAAATAAAATCATGGACTGACCTGAGAATAAAAAACATGCTTTGAATGGAAAACACGAGCTTCCATGGCTGCAACGGTCGTGCTTTGAATGGAAAAACAGTCCTCTGAGAATTGTCGTTAGGAAGGCATTCATCCTGAACGTCGGTTGCTTTGCTTGATCTGACTGGCTGACGACGAAGGAAGGGTGCAGACGGCCGCCGTAGATCGTACTCCAGCCTGGTTAGCCAGCTGGTAACACGGCCCCATCACGTTCGTAAGCGACTGCCGACTGAGGACTATACTAGTCTACCACTCCTGAATAAATAAACAATTTCCACGATGCTTCCTTCCAAAGCAAAGCACTACGCGCCCATATCCCAGGAGCTCTTTTTTTTTTTCGGGGAAGAGCACAACGTGTCCGTGTCGGTGTCGGTGCAAACACAACCCCCACCATATACAAACATTTTATAGTCCTACTATTATTATCAATTGCCCCATTGATTGATCGGATATCTCTGTAATTAAAGGGATCGTGACAAGATTGGTTGGCACTCCCTGTTACTCGCCTCACACCATGAGTTATGTTCATCGCACGTCGTCATCATGATATAATAGCTGGCTCAACCAACATGCACTAGCGGCATCTACTTGAGCCAGCACTAGGTATATGCACTACTCTAGCTAACCTCAGATATTATTTGTCTTTGTCCTCCTAACTGTCAGCGATTAGCACCACCAGCTCAAAGAGGGCAAAATTATCACCATTAGCGGTACCGCAGCTTCCAGGTCACGTGTACATGTGGTAGGTACATGCAATGGATGTTGTGGTGCCACGTCCTCTCCTATGGTAGTTGGGACATGTACAACATCTAAAAGGGAAATTGGGACATTGATAAAGAGACGTATCTTAAATTCGCAATATTATGATGATAACAATAAAAAAATATAGTCTCATCGAGTATACTAAAAAATGTACTAAAGCAAAGACAAGTAATATGGATCGAAGAGAGCACAGTGAGTTGCCTCTTAATCGAATCTCTTGTAACTAGATATAAATATACGGCGAAAGATATTGTTGCTAAAAGATAATCTCTTGATTAATTCTCTCCTCCACCCTAACATTTATTATTGTGACATTTCTAAGATAATACATATCATTGTACACCCCCTTAGGTCATCTCCGAGGAGAAATCTTAAATGGGCACCCTCAAATGTCGCGGAAACGTCCGGTTATGTCTTCGGACAGTCGATCAAACGCTGACCAAATAAGGCTATATCTGAAAACTCTCCTACTTATATGTCCCTTCCCCTTCACTTCTTTTTGTTCACTAAATTAATTTCTTTCATGTTCAACATTCAATAGCAATTTTACGACGCATATAACACTTGCAAACAAAAACAAGCAAAACCAAAAGCACCGGATGCCCAACAAAAATAGCAATTACTCGAAAGAAAATCACGACCGGACGAGCGTTAGCGACTTGATGAACATGTAGTCCTTGTTGAGGTCGACGGCGATGTACGGTGGAGGGTGGCCGGAGGTGAAGGAGGCAACAGAGTGTTGTCGCGATTGTTGCATGCCAGGTTCACCGTACTTCTGGGCAGCGAAGTAGTATGACGCTTTGTACTAGGCGGGCCATGGTGGCGATTGCCCCAGCTAGACCGACAAGGCGGTCCGTTGTGGAGGAGGAGCTCCGGCCTGAACGGCTGCCTGCATCTTCGTCTTCACCCTTCGCTTTATGCACCTCTCTTGTCATTTGGTAGTCTCCGGATTCACAGGTGCGGCGCGCGTGGCAGACGTGCTCCGGGTCCAAAGGGGCGATGAACCTCGTGATGGGCTTTAGTGGATCCATCATGGCGGTGACGAAACAGACATGATGACGATGTTCGGAACGGAGAAGATGGGGTTTTGGCGAGAAAATAGTAGGATCCGACGCCATGAGTTCTGTTCATCGCACGTCATGATATACTAATAGCTGGCTCAACCAACGTGCACCAGCGGCATCTACTTGAGCCAGCACGAGGTATATGCACTGCTCTAGCTAACCTCAGATATTATTTGTCTCTGTCCTCCTAACTGTCAGTGATTAGCACCACCAGCTCAAAGAGGGCAAAATTATCACCATTAGCGGTACCGTAGCTTCCAGTCACGTGCACAAGTGGTAGGTACATGCAATGGATGTTGTGGTGCCACGTTCTCTCCTATGGTAGTTGGGACATGTACAACATCTAAAAGGGAAATTAGGACGTTGATAGAGACGCATCTTAAATTCGCAATATTATGGTGATCATCGAGTATACTAAAAAATGTACTAAAGCAAAGACAAGTAATATGGATCGAAGAGAGCACAGTGAGTTGCCTCTTAATCGAATCTTTTGTAACTAGATATAAATATACGGCGAAAGATATTGTTGCTAAAAGACCATCTTTTGATTAATTCTCTCCTTCACCCCAACATTTATTATTGTGATATTTCTAAGATAATACATATCATTGTACACCCCCTTAGGTCACCTCCGAGGAGAAATCTCAAATGGGCACCCTCAAATGTCGTGGAAACGTCCGGTTATGTCTCCGGACAGTCGGTCAGACGCTGACCAAATAAGGCTATATCTGAAAACTCTCCTACTTATCTGTCCCTTCCCCTTCACTTCTTTTTGTTCACTAAATCAATTTCTTCCATGTTCAACATTCAATAGCAATTTCACGACGCATATAACACTTGCAAACAAAAACAAGCAAAACAAAAGCACCAGATGCCCAACAAAAATAGCAATTACTCAAAAGAAAATCACGACCAAACGAGCGTTAGCGACTCGATGAACATGTAGTCCTTGTTGAGGTCGACGGCGATGTACGGTGGAGGGTGGCCGGAGGTGAAGGAGGCAACATAGTGTTGTCGCGATTGTTGCAAGCCAGGTTCACCGTACTTCTGGGCAGCGAAGTAGTACGACGCTTTATACTAGGCGGGCCATGGTGGCGATTGCCCCATCTAGACCGACAAGGCGGTCCGTTGTGGAGGAGGAGCTCCGGCCTGAACGGCTGCCTGCATCTTCTTCTTCACCCTTCACTTTATGCAGCTCTCTTGTCGTTTGGTAGTCTCCGGATTCACCGGTGCGGCGCGCGTGGCGGACGTGCTCCGGGTTTGAAGGGGCAATGAACCTCGTGATGGGCTTTGGTGGATCCATCGTGGCGGTGACGAAACAGACAGGATGACGATGTTCGGAATGCAGAAGATGGGGTTTTGGCAAGAAAATAGTAGGATCCGATGCCATGAGTTCTGTTCATCGCACATCATGATATACTAATAGCTGGCTCAACCAACGTGCACCAGCGGCATCTACTTGAGCCAGCACGAGGTATATGCATTGCTTTAGCTAACCTCAGATATTATTTGTCTCTGTCCTCCTAACTGTCAGCGATTAGCACCACCAGCTCAAAGAGGGCAAAATTATCACCATTAGCGGTACCGCAGCTTCCAGTCATGTGCACAAGTGGTAGGTACATGCAATGGATGTTGTGGTGTCGCGTTGTCTCCTATGGTAGTTGGGACATGTACAACATCTAAAAGAAAAATTGGGACGTTGATAAAAAGACACATCTTAGATTCGCAATATTATGATGATCATCGAGTATACTAAAAAATGTACTAAAGCAAAGACAAGTAATATGGATCGAAGAGAGCACAGTGAGTTGCCTCTTAATCGAATCTTTTGTAACTAGATATAAATATACGGCGAAAGATATTGTTGCTAAAAGACCATCTCTTGATTAATTCTCTCCTTCACCCCAACATTTATTATTGTGAAATTTCTAAGATAATACATATCATTGTACACCCCCTTAGGTCATCTCCAAGGAGAAATCTCAAATGGGCACCCTCAAATGTCGCAGAAACGTCCGGTTATGTCTCCGGACAGTCGGTCAGACGCTGACCAAATAAGGATATATCTGAAAACTCTCCTACTTATCTGTCCCTTCCCCTTCACTTCTTTTTGTTCACTAAATCAATTTCTTCCATGTTCAACATTCAATAAGAATTTACGACGCATATAACACTTGCAAACAAAAACAAGCAAAACAAAAGCACCAGATGCCCAACAAAAATAGCAATTACTCGAAAGGAAATCACGACCGGACGAGCGTTAGCGACTCGATGAACATGTAGTCCTTGTTGAGGTCGACGGCGATGTACGGTGGAGGGTGGCCGGAGGTGAAGGAGGCAACAGAGTGTTGTCGTGATTGTTGCAAGCCAGGTTCACTGTACTTCTGGGCAGCGAAGTAGTATGACGCTTTATACTAGGCGGGCCATGGTGGCGATTGCCCCATCTAGACCGACAAGGCGGTCCGTTGTGGAGGAGGAGCTCCGGCCTGAACGGCTGCCTGCATCTTCTTCTTCACCCTTCGCTTTATGCAGCTCTCTTTTCGTTTGGTAGTCTCCGGATTCACCGGTGCGGCGCACGTGGCGGACGTGCTCCGGGTCTGAAGGGGCAATGAACCTCGTGATGGGCTTTGGTGGATCCATCGTGGCGGTGACGAAACACACAGGATGACGATGTTCGGAACGGAGAAGATGGGGTTTTGGCGAGAAAATAGTAGGATCCGACGCCATGAGTTCTGTTCATCGCACGTCATGATATACTAATAGCTGGCTCAACCAACGTGCACCAGCGACATCTACTTGAGCCAGCACGAGGTATATGCACTGCTCTAGCTAACGTCAGATATTATTTGTCTCTGTCCTCCTAACTGTCAGCGATTAGCACCACCAGCTCAAAGAGGGCAAAATTATCACCATTAGCGGTACCGCAGCTTCCAGTCACGTGCACAAGTGGTAGGTACATGCAATGGATGTTGTAGTGTCGCGTTCTCTCCTATGGTAGTTGGGACATGTACAACATCTAAAAGGAAAATTGGGACGTTGATAAAGAGACGCATCTTAAATTCGCAATATTATGATGATAACAATAAAAAAAATAGTCCCATCGAGTATACTAAATAATGTACTAAAGCAAAGACAAGTAATATGGATCGAAGAGAACACACTGAGTTGCCTTTTAATCGAATCTCTTGAAACTAGATATAAATATACGGTGAAAGATATTGTTGCTAAAAGACCATCTCTTGATTAATTCTCTCCTTCACCCCAACATTTATTATTGTGACATTTCTAAGATAATACATATCATTGTACACCCCCTTAGGTCATCTCTGAGGAGAAATCTCAAATGGGCACCCTCAAATGTCCCGGAAACGTCCGGTCATGTCTCGAGACAGTCGGTCAGACGCTGACCAAATAAAGCTATATTTGAAAACTCTCCTACTTATCTGTCCCTTCCCCTTCACTTCTTTTTGTTCACTAAATCAATTTCTTCCATGTTCAACATTCAATAGCAATTTTACGACGCATATAACACTTGCAAATAAAAACAAGCAAAACCAAAAGCACCGGATGCCCAACAAAAATAGCAATTACTCGAAAGAAAATAACGACCAGACGAGCGTTAGCGACTCGATGAACATGTAGTCCTTGTTGAGGTCGACGGCGATGTACGGTTGAGGGTGGCCGGAGGTGAAGGAGGCAACAGAGTGTTGTCGCGATTGTTGCATGCCAGGTTCACCGTACTTTTGGGCAGCGGAGTAGTATGACACTTTGTACTAGGCGGGCCATGGTGGCAATTGCCCCAGCTAGACCGACAAGGCGGTCCGTTGTGGAGGAGGAGCTCCGGCCTGAACGGCTGCCTGCATCTTTGTCTTCACCCTTCGCTTTATGCACCTCTCTTGTTGTTTGGTAGTCTCCGGATTCACCGGTGCGGCGCGCGTGGCAGACGTGCTCCGGGTCCAAAGGGGCGATGAACCTCGTTATGGGCTTTAGTGGATCCATTGTGGCGGTGACAAAACAGATAGGATGACGATGTTCGGAACGAAGAAGACGGGGTTTTGGCGAGAAAATAGTAGGATCCGACGCCATGAGTTTTGTTCATCGCACGTCATGATATACTAATAGCTGGCTCAACCAACATGCACCAGCGGATTCTATTTGAGCCAGCACGAGGTATATGCACTGCTCTAGCTAACCTCAGATATTATTTGTCTCTGTCCTCCTTACTGTCAGCGATTAGCACCACCAGCTCAAAGAGGGCAAAATTATCACCATTAGCGGTACCGCAGCTTCCAGTCATGTGCACAAGTGGTAGGTACATGCAATGGATGTTGTGGTGTCGCGTTGTCTCCTATGATAGTTGGGACATGTACAACATCTAAAAGGAAAATTGGGACGTTGATAAAGAGACCCATCTTAAATTCACAATATTATGATGATAACAATAAAAAATATATAGTCCCATGGAGTATACTCAAAAATGTACTAAAGCAAAGACAAGTAATATGGATCGAAGAGAACACAATGAGTTGCCTTTTAATCGAATCTCTTGAAACTAGATATAAATATACGGCGAAAGATATTGTTGCTAAAAGACCATCTCTTGATTAATTCTCTCCTTCACCCCAACATTTATTATTGTGACATTTCTAAGATAATACATATCATTGTACACCCCCTTAGGTCATCTCTGAGGAGAAATCTCAAATGGGCACCCTCAAATGTCCCGGAAACGTCCGGTCATATCTCCGGACAGTCGGTCAGATGCTGACCAAATAAGGCTATATCTGAAAACTCTCCTACTTATCTGTCCCTTCCCCTTCACTTCTTTTTGTTCACTAAATCAATTTCTTCCATGTTCAACATTCAATAGCAATTTTACGACGCATATAACACTTGCAAATAAAAACAAGCAAAACCAAAAGCACCGGATGCCCAACAAAAATAGCAATTACTCGAAAGAAAATAACGACCAGACGAGCGTTAGCGACTCGATGAACATGTAGTCCTTGTTGAGGTCGACGGCGATGTACGGTTGAGGGTGGCCGGAGGTGAAGGAGGCAACATAGTGTTGTCGTGATTGTTGCATGCCAGGTTCACCGTACTTCTGGGCAGCGGAGTAGTATGACACTTTGTACTAGGCGGGCCATGGTGGCGATTGCCCCAGCTAGACCGACAAGGCGGTCCGTTGTGGAGGAGGAGTTCCGGCCTGAACGGCTGCCTGCATCTTCGTCTTCACCCTTCGCTTTATGCACCTCTTTTGTTGTTTGGTAGTCTCCGGATTCACCGGTGCGGCGCGCATGGCAGACGTGCTTCGGGTCCAAAGGGGCGATGAACCTCGTTATGGGCTTTAGTGGATCCATTGTGGCGGTGACGAAACAGACAGGATGACGATGTTCGGAACGAAGAAGATAGGATTTTGGCGAGAAAATAGTAGGATCCGACGCCATGAGTTTTGTTCATCGCACGTCATGATATACTAATAGCTGGCTCAACCAACATGCACCAGCGGATTCTACTTGAGCCAGCACGAGGTATATGCACTGCTCTAGCTAACCTCAGATATTATTTGTCTCTGTCCTCCTTACTGTCAGCGATTAGCACCACCAGCTCAAAGAGGGCAAAATTATCACCATTAGCAGTACCGCAGCTTCCAGTCACGTGCACAAGTGGTAGGTACATGCAATGGATCTTGTGGTGCCGCGTTCTCTCCTATGGTAGTTGGGACATGTACAATGATACGTCTCCAACGTATCTATAATTTTTGATTGCTCCATGCTACATTATCTACTGTTTTGGACATTATTGGGCTTTATTATCCACTTTTTTATTATTTTTAGGACTAACCTATTAACCGAGGCCCAGCCCAGAATTGTTGTTTTTTTGCCTGTTTTAGGGTTTCGAAGAAAAGGAATATCGAACGGAGTCCAAATGGAATGAAACCTTCGGTAACGTGATTTTCTCACCGAATACAACTCAGGAGACTTGGACCCTTTGTCAAGCCAATTAACAGGAGGCCACGAGGTAGGGGGGCGCGCCTGCCCCCAGGCGCGCCCTCCACCCTCGTGGGCCCCCTGTTGCTCCACCGACGTACTTCTTCCTCCTATATATATCCACGTACCGATAAACGATCAGAAACGGAGCCAAAAACCTAATTCCACTGCTGCAACTTTCTGTATCCATGAGATCCCATCTTGGGGCCTGTTCCGGAGCTCCACCGGAGGGGGCATCGATCACGGAGGGCTTCTACATCATCATCCAAACCCCTCCGATGAAGTGTGAGTAGTTTACTTCAGACCTACGGGTCCATAGTTAGTAGCTAGATGTCTTCTTCTCTCTTTTTGGATCTCAATACAATGTTCTCCCCCTCTCTCATGGAGATCTATTCGATGTAATCTTCTTTTTGCGGTGTGTTTGTTGAGACCGATGAATTGTGGGTTTATGATTGAAAGGATCGATATGGTTGACTAGGGGGGGGGGTGAATAGGCAACTACCAATTTTTAGCTTTTCTTTACCAAATTAAACTTTGCATCAAAGTAGGTTGTCTAGATGTGCAACTAGGTGAGCAACCTATGTGATGCAATATCAACAAGCATACAAGCAAGCAAGGTAGAAACACTAAAGAGCTTGCACAAGTAAAGGTAAGAGATAACCAAGAGTGGATCCGGTGGAGACGAGGATGTGTTACCGAAGTTCCTTCCTTTTGAGGGGAAGTACGTCTCCGTTGGAGCGGTGTGGAGGCACAATGCTCCCCAAGAAGCCACTAGGGCCACCGTATTCTTCTCACGCCCTCACACAATGCGAGATGCCGTGATTCCACTATTGGTGCCCTTGAAGGCGGCGACCGAACCTTTACAAACAAGGTTGGGGCAATCTCCACAACTTAATCGGAGGCTCCCAACAAGACCACGAAGCTTCACCACAATGGAATATGGCTCCGAGGTGACCTCAACCATCTAGGGTGCTCAAACACCAAGAGTAACAAGATCCGCTAGGGATGAGTGGGGGAATCGAAAATCCCTTGGTGGAAGTGTAGATCGGAGCCTTCTCAACCACTCCCGAGCAAATCAACAAGTTTGATTGGCTAGGGAGATAGATCAGGCAAAATGAAGCTTGGAGTATTTAATGGAGCTTGAGCAATAAATGGAACTTTGGGGGAGGAAGAGGTGAGTGAGAAGGAGGAAGGGGACTCCCTTTTATAGTGGGGGCAACAATCCCGTTGCCCCCCCACCAACCAGCCCCGGACAGGGCGGTACTACCGCTGAGAGGGTGCGGTACTACCGCCAGGCGATGGTACTACCGCGCCACCCTGCGGTACTGCCGCGCTGAGGAGACTTAGTAGGGAACGGACCCCAATAGCAGTACTACCGCGGTGGTAGGGCGGTACTACCGCTCCTGGAACGGTACTACCGCCACTACAACCGTGACTAGTGCCGCAAAACCCGACACGAGAAAAAGACCTCTCGAATCGAGGCAGTGAGCCAGAATACCCAGCGGTACTAAGGCAGTGGGGTCAAGGGCGGTAGTACCGCTGTGGAGCGGTACTGCCACTTGTGACCCTTCGGCCGTAGTACCGCAGGCAGTGCGGTACTACCGCTGGGGCGCACGCGCGAGAGAGAAGGGATCTCTCAAAAATGCTGAGGACACGGCGGATGTGCCAGGCCCCCAGCGGTACTACTGCTGTGGAGCCACAGCGGTACTACCGCTGCAAACGGTACTGCCGCTTGTGGCTTCTCAGCGGTACTACCGCTGGGTGCGCGGTACTGCCGCTTAGACCCAGACAGAACAAGGAAGAGAGGAGAGATCTCTTCAATGGACAGGAAAAGCTCGGAGGGTGAGAAGCTGATGTGTACGTGATGATTCCACCCATGCAAAACCCCAGCGGACCCCCTCTTGATAGTACGGTGCCCTCTACGCAACTAGTCCACCGAGAAAGAAACGAAAGAGCTACACCATCTTGAAATACACTCTGAGGGGAAGAAAGTGTCTCGTGCCAGGGGAGAATCTGTGAATTATTCAAAGCACAAGATTAGTCCGCAAACATGTCGTCATCAATCACCAAAACTACCTTGAGAGAGATATGCCGTAACAATCTCCCCCTTTTTGGTGGATTGATGACAACTAGGGATTTGCGCAAGGAAAAGAAATAAAATGAAGAAAGCTAAGAACTACAAAATATAGACGGGCTCCCCCAGAATGTGTGCACCAAGAGATGGCACGACCCACACATTCGGATCAAAACTCCCCCTATATTTTATAGTCCAACAATACTAAGCACAAGATATATGAGAGAATTGAATAAACAGGACAAGCGTGCATCTCACAATAAACTACAGTACTCAGACATGACATAAGTAATAAGGTAGCGATAGGGAGCATATGTCTCACACCATATGTCTAGAGCTTAGGGCTCACACCAAACCAAACCAAAGAAGGACACCAAGAGAACACACAAGAAACCACAAGACGACACAAAACACGACACAAGAGGCAAATCCCTACACTCTCTCCCCCTTTGGCAGCGAGACACCAAAAAGGGCATAGAGTGACACTACGACTCCAGGTGATGGGAGGTGGAAGAGCTCGAACATCACATCTCTGCATCTTCATCGTGGGTCGAGAACTGCTCGGCATCGGAGTCGGTCCAGTGGCAATTTTGATGAATCCAGTCCTCCTCTTCAGTGATCTGACCCTCAGACCCACTAGCAACTGTTGCTCCCATCTGACGCATGAGCTCCTTGTGGCGCGTCCTGGCATGCTTCTCCGCCACACGAGTCATGTACTGACCATGAGACTCCATGCAGAAAAGCTTCTTCATCTTGCGCTTAAGCTTCTGTGCCCATGAAGGTTCAGCACTAGTGGAACCAAAATCCTCCTCATGAGCATCAGTAGCAGCCTCACCCTCGGTCCCCATGGCAGCAGCAGCAGCAGCAGGCGGACCCCTTGGGGCAGCAGTAGCAGATGGACCCCCTATGTGAGGCGCTGTCCGGTTGTCCTTCTTCCTCAGACGCTTGATCTCATGAGAAACCAAGTCTCCAGTCTCTAGCAGCACTCTGGGATAAGTCTGTGCCCAGGCCCTCTCAATGAGCCTCATGATGAATGGACCATAGATAGGACACTTGCGCTCAGACACGGCAGATAGAAGTTCACACCACATGACATGAGAGATATCCAGGCTCTCTCCAGTGCTTGCTTCCTTCTCATGCTGACAGAAAAGGAGCATGTCCACGAGGTAAGAGTGGACCATATCCAGATTCCCAATCCGAGGGAAGAGAGTCTCACGGAATATGCGATGAAGAATGTCCAGATACGGAGACAACTCATAGGTCTTCTTCTCAGTTACTGGGTGAACCTTCACAGTGCAGTAGGGCCAAAGGGCTTGCTTGTGGGTGGATGTAGCATTGCGGTGAGGACGGAAACCGACAGGAGTCTCAAGCCCGGTATCCACCACATCAAGTAACTCCATGAAAGCCTTCCACTTGACAGAAAGCAGCTTGCCATTGGTCATCCATGTCAGAGTCCTGTTGACATCCGTCCCAAGATGGACGGTGGCATAGAATTGAGCTACCAAATCCGCATCAAAGTCCTTGTTGAATTGCATGATCCTGAGAATGTTCAGCTGAGTGCACATCTGAAGAGCTTCGCCAAAGTACTCCGGATCCTTCTCCATAGCATCAGTGTCGATGGAGTGAACATCAACAAAAAGATTCTTCTTGGCCTTGATCACATCAAAGTAGATGGCAAACTGAAAACGGTTCCAGAACGGGTGGTTGACCAAAGTGGGTTCTTGGTCCACCGCATAGGGGTTGCGGCGACGCTTCTCCCAAAACTCCTTGTTGGTCATCTCAGTCACAGTCTTCTCGCTTCGATTGCTGAGGAGGTGGAGGAGCACATGCAGAAGCACTTGTTGGAGGCGGTTGGGTGCTCGAGGAACCACCGGCAGGCTCTGAGGTGCGGTAGCATTTTGATGTGGCACGCCCGGGGTTGATATGGTGACCTTGCTGCTCGGAATGGTCATCACCTGGAGCCAAACACAAGAACAACGCGAAACAACCAGAAAGAACGAGCATAAGCCAACAACACAACAAAAGATCAAGGTAAGGCAGGAGAATGATGGAAATTGGCATGCAACGGTAGTACCGTGACCTGCCCGCGGTAGTACCGCCCCAAAGGGAGCGGTAGTACCGCTCTAGGTCAAGCGGTAGTACCGCTCCAAAGGGAGCGGTAGTACGGCTTGAGGCGGATAAACAACAGTTTCAAAGCACGAGGCGGTGAAACAGTGGTTTCCTACTACCGTGGTCAGATCCGGCACTACCGACCTACCAAATTCAAAAATAATCCTACCAAACTCTAATCTAGATAGTCTAGTTGCCTTCTCCAATCAACTCAAGCCTAGATTTCGCCAAAAATCTAGAGATGCAACCACCATTGCCCCTAAGAAACAAGAACTAAAAGGAGACAAAACGAAAGAAAGAACGGGGGCAATACCAGCATCCATGGCAAGAGGACGTGGTGGGGATCGACTCCACCAAAGGAAATGGAGAGGGACGCCCCAAAGACGGAGATCTACCGGAGCACTCCCGCTCTCTAGAGGAGGCTGGAGAGAGGAAGAGAAAAGAGGGGCGAAGTGAATGGGTATGGGGGAGAAGAAACCTCCCCCTGCCCCCGACTTAACCCCCTGTTCTCGTCCCCCAGCAGTAGTACCATGCTGGGGGGCGGTAGTACCGCTCACGAGCGGTAGTACCGCCTAGCGCACCACGGTAACTAAACAGACACGGCTTAGCTCGACGAAACGAAAAAAACCGGCAAACACACCAGCAAACGACCAAGACACGCCTCTTCACAAGAGGGCGGTGGCCGAGGCCACCTATGTTTGAGTCAAAAGGTATGGCACCGCGAAGATTTTAACCTTGGGCCCATGACCAAAACTCGTCTTTTAAGCACAAGTGCCATCAACAATGGCTAAAGTGAAAGACTTGATCAATTTATGCATAATGGGGGGAGGGAGAGTTCATTGAGAGAACAACACTCCCCCTATGTCCATGCCTACACCTAAACTAGACAACAAATTGAGCGTGGTAGGGTGTGCAAGGGTTCAAGCCACATTGCTTGAATCAATGATATTTAGCTCATGCCTTAACTCGCGAAATCTTGCTTCATCCAAGGGCTTCGTGAAAATATCTGCAAGGTTGTCATGAGTGTTGACATAGTTGAGCTCGATCTCTCCTCGCCTAATATGATCCCGGATGAAGTGATACCGAATCTCAATATGCTTCGTCTTGAAGTGTTGCACCGGGTTGAGAGAAATCTTGATGGCACTTTCATTGTCACACCAAAGAGGCACTTTGTCACAAGTGACACCGTAATCCTTTAAAGTTTGCCTCATCCATAGAAGTTGTGCACAACAACTACCGGCGGCAACATACTCCGCCTCAGTGGACGAGAGAGACACACAACTTTGCTTTTTGGAAGACCAACTTACCAAAGAGCAACCAAGGAATTGGCACCCTCCGGAAGTGGACTTCCTATCCACTTTGTCTCCCGCCCAATCGGAATCCGAGTACCCTACAAGCTTGAAGTTTGATCCTCTTGGGTACCATAAGCCAAAGTTTGGGGTATGAACCAAATATCGAAAGATTCGTTTGACCGCCACATAGTGACTTTCCTTAGGTGCGGCTTCAAACCGTGCACAAATTCCCACACTCAACATGATGTCCGGTCTATATGCACAAAGGTAAAGCAAGGAACCAATCATGGAACAATATACCTTTTGATCCACCACTTTACCATTGGGATCTAAGTCAAGTTGGCACTTGGTGGGCATTGGAGTGGAGGCCGGCTTGACGTCACTTAGCTTGAATCTCTTGAGCATGTCTTGGCTGTATTTGGATTGATTAATGAAGGTTCCTTCTCTTCTTTGCTTCACTTCGAACCCTAGAAAGAACTTCAACTCTCCCATGGAGGACATCTCGAACTTTGAGGTCATGAGAGCGGCAAATTCCTCATTGAAAGCTTTGTTAGGAGAACCAAAGATAATATCATCAACATATAATTGGCACACAAACAACTCCCCTTTGACCTTCTTAGTAAAAAGAGTGGGGTCGATTAGCCCAACTTCAAAACCATGATCTTGTAACAACTCGGTAAGGTGGTCATACCACACACGTGGGGCTTGTTTAAGGCCATAGAGTGCCTTATCGAGTTGATACACATGATCGGGAAAGTAGGGATCCTCGAACCCGGGGGTTGCTTGACGTAAACCAATTCATTAATGGGACCATTAAGAAAAGCACTCTTCACATCCATTTGTTGTAACTTAAAGTTATGATGAGAAGCATATGCAATCAACATGCGAATGGATTCAAGACGAGCAACGGGAGCAAAGGTTTCACCGTAGTCGATACCCTCGACTTGGGAGTAGCCTTGTGCTACCAAACGGGCCTTGTTGCGAATGATAATCCCATGGGCATCTTGCTTGTTCTTGAATATCCACTTGGTTCCAATGACATTATGGTTCCCCGTTGGCCTTGGCACCAATCTCCACACTTTGTTGCGCTCGAAGTTGTTGAGTTCTTCGTGCATGGCATTGAGCCAATCCGGATCTTCTAGCGCCTCATAGACCTTGTGGGGTTCCACACAAGAGACAAACACGTGATGCTCACAATAATTTGCTAATTTTCTACGAGTGCTTACCCCCTTTCTTAAGCTTCCAAGCACATTCGTCATGAGATGATCCTTGGTGGAGAGCTTGGAAGCAACCTTGGCGGCACGACGCTCTAATTCCTCCTCGGTGGTGAGTTGAGGAGCGGTTTGATCATCTTGAGTGTCGTCATGAACTTGTTGTTGATCTTGAACTTTCTCGAGGGAGAGAACTTGACTTTGGGCATCACTTGGTGTGTCAACACCGTCTTGAGTATGATCTTGCCCTTGGTCTTGTTCAAGAGGTTGAGGGCCTTCACTTTGTTCTTTGGAAGCATGTGGGCCTTGGGTTGGTGATGGCTCCACTTGAGTGGAGCATTGTCCTTCTCCTTCGGCCACAAGGGGTTCCTCAATGGGTAGGATGAAACCTACACCCATTCTTCTTATGGCTTGAGGAGGAATTTCATCACCTACATCACAAGTGCCACTTTGCTCCACTTGGGAGCCGTTATTCTCATCAAACTCCACGTTACACGTCTCCTCAATAAGTCCCGTGGATTTATTGAGTACACGGTAAGCATGAGAGTTTGTAGCATAACCAACGAATATGCCCTCATAAGCTCTAGCCTCAAATTTAGACAACCGAACACCTTTCTTGAGAATGAAACACTTACACCCGAATACTCGGAAGTACTTGAGATTGGGCTTGTTACCGGTTAGTATCTCATATGGAGTCTTGTTCAAGCCCTTGCGGAGGTAGAGCCGATTGGATGCATGACACGCGGTGTTGATGGCTTTGGCCCAAAAGTTGTACGGAGACTTGAACTCCGCCATCATGGTCCTTGCCGCATCCATCAATGTCCGGTTCTTCCTCTCCGCAACACCGTTTTGTTGAGGGGTGTATGGTGCGGAATATTGATGCTTGATTCCCTCATCACTAAGAAATTCATCCAAGGTGTAGTTCTTGAACTCGGTGCCGTTGTCACTTCTTATTGTCAAGATCTTTGCATTATGTTGACGTTGTGCTTCATTTGCAAAGTCAATGACAGTTTGTTGGGTCTCGCTCTTCCTCTTGAAGAAATACACCCACGTGTACCTTGAGTAGTCATCCACAATCACCAAGCAATACTTTCTACCTCCAAGACTATCGAAGGATGGGGGCCCAAAAAGATCCATGTGAAGGAGCTCCAAAGGCCTCTTTGAATAAATGATAGTCGTGGGAGGGTGAGCCTTCTCATGTAGCTTTCCTTCGATACAGGCACTGCAAGCACGATCTTTAACAAAACTAACATTCGTTAGTCCACGGACATGGTCCCCCTTGAGAAGACTTTGCAAAGATCTCATATTGACATGGGCTAAACAGCGATGCCAAAGCCATCCCACATCAACTTTAGCCATTAGGCATGTCGCGGTCTTAGTGGGTCGCTCCGAAAAGTTAATCACATATAGACCGTTCTCGACATGCCCAACAAAAGCTACTTTAAGAGTCTTGCTCCACAAGAGGGCCACGGTATCGATATCAAAGAAAGTGGCAAAGCCCATGATTGCAAGTTGACGAACAGAAAGTAAATTGTACGCAAGGGACTCAACAAGCATGACCTTCTCGATCGTGAGATCATGAGAGATGACCACCTTGCCAAGTCCCAATACCTTAGAGGATGAGGCGTCACCCCACTCGACATTGGTGGGCATAGATGGAACTTTGTGCACGTCCACCACCAAGTCCTTGCTTCCGGTCATATGTTTTTTAGCTCCGCTATCGAGCAACCATGATCCACCTCCGGAAGCAAACACCTACAAGATATCAATGCTTGGTTTTAGGTACCCATTTTGTTATGGGTCCTCTGATGTTAGTAACAAGGGTCTTAGGAACCCAAATAGACCATTCAATGTACTCATGAAGAGAACCAACAAATTTGTCATAAACATGCCCATCACTAGCACGGCATAACACATAAGAAGGATTAAAACCGCCAGCTTTGTTGGGAGGGATGACATTTCCCTTCTTGACATTGTTCTTCTTCTTCTCCTCGGGGGCACTCTCTCCCTCCCTCACAAAGGTTTGCATGAGGGGAGGAGGTCGTTTGGTCTTGTCATTCTTCTTCTTGTTCTTGGAGTCGGGCACGTACCCAACCCCTTCCTTGGCCACACCTCCCTTTTGGTTGATCAAGAGATCGTTGAGGTTCTTCTTTCCTTGTATGCAAGTCGCAAGACCTCTCTCAAGTTGCTCCTTCAACTTAGCATTTTCCTCAACAAGATGTATATGCTCACAACACGAGTAGCATTTGCATTATCAATTAAAACCATATGAGGAAAAGTTGCTTTCTCCTTAGTTAGCTTCACTTGGAGTTGATCATGAGACTCCTTGAGACTAGCGTGAATACCCTTCAAGGACTTGTGGGCCTTGTCAAGTATATCAAACTCCTGTTTGAGTCTAGCAAGATCAACCCTAAGTTTGGCCTTCTCGGAATTTAGCACACGAGAAACAATGAGGGCATGATCATAATCTTTCTTTAACTTAGCATGATCAACGTTGTGTGACTCCTCAAGAGCCAAACGAAGACCACGCTCTTCCTCAAGAGCATTGGAAAGATTCGAAATCTCATCGGCATAGTCACGACTATGCCCTTCCATCTTAGAGATGGTATCTTCGTGAGCCTCGATCATGTCATTGGCCTCACCAAGTTGTTCCAAGAGAGCAACAAAGTGCTTCTTGGATTTTCCCTTGAGTTTGCCCATAAAAGCCTCAAACTCGTTAGCCTCCACATTAGCTCCCTCAAGTTCATTAATGCTATCCATTGGGGAAGGATGATTAATGATGGTAGTTTTGATGTTGGAGGTTACCTTGTTGGTGGCTTTATCCATGAGGCATTTGGCGGTGATGCTCTCGTTGGGTGAGTCAAAGAGAGACACCCGTGATGTTGTTGCAATGGCAACGGAGGCCATGGCAACCGACTCATCATCTTCATCATCGTCATCATCATCATTGTACTCTTCTTGCACAACCAAAGCCTTGGGAGGAGTCTTCTTGGTGAAGTTGTTCTTGTTGGGGAACGACTTGGCCTTGTCCTTTCAGATGAGTTTGCCACCATTGTCTTCTCTCTTCTCATATGGGCATTCCGCAACTAAATGACTCACGTTGCCGCAATTGTAGCAAGTTCTTACATGTTGCTTGCTCCTTGTGCCACTCGAGTTGTTTTTGCTAAAGTTGGGCCTCGAGTTTTTCTTGCTCCAAAATTGCCTTGAAGCAAGTGCCATGTGTTCATGATATGCATACTTCGTATCTTCGGGGTTGCTCTCCTCTTCTTCCTCTTCTTCTTCTTCCACGGTGAGCTTGGCCTTCAATGCAAGGTTAGGCTTCTTTGCCCGTTGAGAACGGAGCACCGCATTGTCGGCGGTCTTGTCCAAAATGTTCATGGCCACAAACTCATCCAACACTTCGCTTGAGGTCAAAGTGTGGAAGTCCGGTCTTTGACGAATGACGGAGGACATGGCCTTGTGGTAGGGCATCATTGCCTTGAGGAATTTGCGCTTGATCCAATTGTCATCCGTGTCCTTGCTCCCTGATCTCGTAGTGAGACCGCGAGTTTGGTTACTCTCCGATAAAGCTCACGAGGTTCTTCATCTTCCTTCATTGCAAACTCATCGGCCTCATCTTGTACCACTTCATAGTTGGACCATTGAATGCTTGCACTTCCCCGATAGAGAGACACGACACAATGCCATGCATCTTTGGCCAAGGCGAAGGGACGAAGATGAGGTAGGTCTTCAGGTGGAATTGCATCTTGAATGATGAAGAGAGCATTCTCATTGAATTGATTGTCCGCGGCTTCTCGAGGAGTGAAGTTGCTTGGATCATGTGGATAGAAACCTTCTTCAATGATTCTCCAAAGGTTAGTGTTCACATGATTTAAATGACGTTTAAAGTGGTAAACCCAAGAATCAAAATCCTCATTTTTCACAATCTTAGGGGAGGACCGGCATGATTCAAATGAGTGGAGGGAACCGGTCCACCATAAACAAGTGGTGGTTTCACATGGGCAAAGATGCCGGTGCCATTCTTGCCACTAGAAGAAGGAGCCTTTTCACTACTAGCTTCCCCCTTGTCAGGGATAGCATTCGACACCTTGTTGGCGGGATCACCCACTTTCAACGGTGCGGTGGAAAGTTTAAGCCCCTCAAGAAATTTAGTAAACATGCTTTCAACTTCGGTCGTCATGGAGGTTTTCAATGTCTCCAAGGCCACATTGAAATCCTCACGAGAGATCGAAGTTCCCCCATCTCCCGTAGACAAGATCGGATTCACACCGGAGTGTTCCTCCACACCGTCTACGGTATCAACCATACTCTTTGGACGGTAAAGTCCTTAATAAAGAGACGACGCTCTGATGCCAATTGAAAGGATCGATATGGTTGACTAGAGGGGGGATGAATAGGCAACTACCAATTTTTAGTTTTTCTTTACCAAATTAAACTTTGCATCAAAGTAGGTTGTCTAGATGTGCAACTAGGTGAGCAACCTATATGATGCAATATCAACAAGCATACAAGCAAGCAAGGGTAGAAACACTAAAGAGCTTGCACAAGTAAAGGTAAGAGATAACCAAGAGTGGATCCGGTGGAGACGAGGATGTGTTACCGAAGTTCCTTCCTTTTGAGGGGAAGTACGTCTCTGTTGGAGTGGTGTGGAGGCACAATGCTCCCCAAGAAGCCACTAGGGCCACTGTATTCTCCTCACGCCCTCACACAATGCGAGATGCCGTGATTCCACTATTGGTGCCCTTGAAGGCGGCGACCGAACCTTTACAAACAAGGTTGGGGCAATCTCCACAACTTAATCGGAGGCTCCCAACAAGACCATGAAGCTTCACCACAATGGAATATGGCTCCGAGGTGACCTCAACCATCTAGGGTGCTCAAACACCCAAGAGTAACAAGATCCACTAGGGATGAGTGGGGGAATCGAAAATCCCTTGGTGGAAGTGTAGATCGGAGCCTTCTCAACCACTCCCGAGCAAATCAACAAGTTTGATTGGCTAGGGACATAGATCGGGCAAAATGAAGCTTGGAGTATTTAATGGAGCTTGAGCAATAAATGGAGCTTTGGGGGAGGAAGAGGTGAGTGAGAAGGAGGAAGGGGACTCCCTTTTATAGTGGGGGCAACAATCCCGTTGCCCCCCACCAACCAGCCCCGCACAGGGCGGTACTACCGCTGAGAGGGGGCGGTACTACCGCCAGGCGGCGATACTGCCGCGCCACCCTGCGGTACTGCCGCGCTGCGGATTCTTAGTAGGGAACGGACCCCAATAGCGGTACTACCGCGGTGGTAGGGCAGTACTACCGCTCCTGGAACGGTACTACCGCCACTACAACCGTGACTAGTGCCGCAAAACCCGACACGAGAAAAAGACCTCTCGAATCGAGGAAGTAGGAGCCAGACTACCCAGCGGTACTACGGCAGTGGGGTCAAGGGCGGTAGTACCGCTGTGGAGCGGTACTACCGCTTGTGACCCTTCGGCCGTAGTACCGTAGGCAGTGCGGTACTACCGCTGGGGCGCGCGCGAGAGAGAGAAGGGATCTCTCAAAAATGCTGAGGACACGGTGGATGTGCCAGGCCCCCAGCGGTACTACTGCTGTGGAGCCACAGCGGTACTACCGCTGCGAAGCGGTACTGCCGCTTGTGGCTTCTCAGCGGTACTACCGTTGGGTGCACGGTACTGCCGCTTAGACCCAAACAGGACAAGGAAGAGAGGAGAGATCTCTTCAATGGACAGGAAAAGCTCAGAGGGTGAGAAGCTGATGTGTACGTGATGATTCCACCCATGCAAAACCCCAGCGGACCCCCTCTTGATAGTACGGTGCCCTCTACGCAACTAGTCCACCAAGAAAGAAATGAAAGAGCTACACCGTCTTGAAATACACTTCGAGGGGAAGAAAGCGTCTCGTGCCAGGGGAGAATCTGTGAATTATTCAAAGCACAAGATTAGTCCGCAAACATGTTGTCATCAATCACCAAAACTACCTTGAGAGAGATATGCCGTAACAATGATCAAGTCTATCTATGAATAATATTTGAATCTTCTCTGAATTCTTTTATGTATGATTGGTTATCTTTGCAAGTCTCTTCGAATTATCAGTTTGGTTTGGCCTACTAGATTGGTTTTTCTTGCCATGGGAGAAGTGCTTAGCTTTGGGTTTGATCTTGCGGTGTCCTTTCCTAGTGACAGAAGGGGAAGCGAGGCACGTATTGTATCGTTGCCATCAAGGATAACAAGATGGGGTTTTTATCATATTGCATGAAACTATCCCTCTACATCATGTCATCTTGCTTAAGACGTTACTCTGTTTTTAACTTAATACTCTAGATGCATGCTGGATAGCGGTCGATGAGTGGAGTAATAGTAGTAGATGCAGGTAGGAGTCGGTCTACTTGTCTCGGACGTGATGCCTATATACATGATCATACCTAGATATTCTCATAACTATGCTCAATTCTGTCAATTGCTCAACAGTAATTTGTTCACCCACCGTAGAATACTTATGCTCTTGAGAGAAGCCACTAGTGAAACCTATGGCCCCCGGGTCTCTTTCTCATCATATCAATCTCCATCACTTTATTATTGCTTTGCTTTTACTTTGCTTTTACTTTTTACTTTGCATCTCTATACCAAAAATACCAAAAATATTATTTATCATCTCTATCAGATCTCACTTTCGTAAGTGACCGTGAAGGGATTGACAACCCCTAAGCGCATTGGTTGCGTTGAGCTATTGTTTTTGTGTAGGTACGAGGTACTCGCGCGTAGCCTCCTACTGGATTGATACCTTGGTTCTCAAAAACTGAGGGAAATACTTACGCTACTTTGCTGCATCATCCTCTCCTCTTCGGGGAAATCCAACACAGTGCTTAAGAGGTAGCAAGAAGAATTTCTGGCGCCGTTGCCAGGGAGTCTGCGCAAAAGTCAACATACCAAGTACCCATCACAATCCCTATCTCCCGCATTACATTATTTGCCATTTGCCTCTCGTTTTCCTCTCCCCCACTTCACCCTTGCCGTTTTATTCGCCCTCTCTCTCTATCCTCCCTCTCTTTCTCTATTTGCCTTTTTTTGCCCGTTTGCCTTTTGTTTGCTCGTGTGTTGGATTGCTTGTTTGTCATGATGGCTAAAGATAATACTAAATTGTGTGACTTCACCAATACCAACAACAATCATTTCCTTAGCACTCCGATTGCTCCTCTCACCGATGCTGAATCTTGTGAAATTAATACTGCTTTGCTGAATCTTGTCATGAAAGATCCGTTCTCCGGCCTTCCTAGTGAAGATGCCGCTACCCATCTAAATAGCTTCGTTGATTTGTGTGACATGCAAAAGAAGAAAGATGTGGATAATGATATTGTTAAATTGAAGCTATTTCCTTTTTCGCTTAGAGATCGTGCTAAAGCTTAGTTTTCGTCTTTGCCTACAAATAGTATTGATTCATGGAACAAGTGCAAAGATGCTTTTATCTCTAAGTATTTTCCTCCCGCTAAGATCATCTCTCTTAGAAACGATATTATGAATTTTAAGTAACTTGATCATGAACGTGTTGCACAAGCTTGGGAGAGAATGAAATTAATGATACGTAATTACCCTACTCATGGTTTAAATTTGTGGATGATTATACAAATATTTTATGCCGGATTGAATTTTGCTTCTAGAAATCTTTTAGATTCAGCCGTGGGAGGCACCTTTATGGAAATCACTTTAGGAGAAGCTACTAAACTCCTAGATAATATTATGGTTAATTATTCTCAATGGCATACTGAAAGATCTACTAATAAAAAGGTGCATGCGATAGAAGAAATTAATGTTTTGAGTGGAAAGATGGATGAACTTATGAAATTATTTGCTAATAAGAGTGTTTCTTCTGATCCTAATGATGTGCCCTTGTCTACTTTGATTGAAAATAATAATGAGTCTATGGATGTGAATTTTGTTGGTAGGAACAATTTTGGTAACAACGCGTATAGAGGAAATTTTAATCCTAGGCCTTATCCTAGTAATCCCTCTAATAATTATGGTAATTCCTACAACAATTCTTATGGAAATTATAATAAGATGCCCTCTGATTTTGAATCTAATATTAAAGAATTTATTTCTTCGCAAAAGAATTTTAATGCTATGATTGAAGAAAAATTGCTTAAGATTGATGATTTGGCTAGGAACGTTGATAGAATTTCTCTTGATATTGATTCTTTGAAACTAAGATCTATTCCACCTAAGCATGATATCAATGAGTCTATCAAAGCCATGAGAATTTCCATTTACGAGTGCAAAGAAAGAACCGCTAGGATGCGTGCTAAGAAAGATGCCTTTATAAAAGCGTGTTCTTCTAGTTCCTATGAAAATAATGATGAAGATCTAAAAGTTATTGATGTGTCCCCTATTAAATCTTTTTTTGCAATATGAATCTTGATAATGATGGGACTGAATATGATCCACCTTTACCTAGAAGGCGTTCCAAGAATTTGAATCTTTTGATCTTGATGCTAAATTTGATAAAAGTGGGATTGAAGAAATTAAAACCCTAGATGTTGCTAAACCCACTATTATGGATTTCAAGGAATTTAACTATGAAAATTGCTCTTTGATTGATTTTATTTCCTTATTGCAATCTGTGCTAAATTCTCCTCACGCTTGTAGTCAAAATAAAGCATTTACTAAACATATCGTTGATGTCTTGGTGCAATCTTATGAAGAAAAACTTGAATTGGAAGTTTCTATCCCTAGAAAACTTTATGATAAGTGGGAACCAACTATTAAAATTAAAATTAAAGATCATAAGTTTTATGCTTTGTGTGATTTGGGTGCTAGTGTCTCTACTATTCCCAAAACTTTGTGTGATTTGCTAGATTTCCGTAATTTTGATGATTGCTCTCTAAACTTGCATCTTGCGGATTCCACTATTAAGAAACCTATGGGAAGAATTAATGATGTTCTTATTGTTGCAAATAGGAATTATGTGCCCATAGATTTTATCGTTCTTGATATATATTGCAGTCCTTCTTGCCCTATTATTCTCGGTAGACCTTTCCTTAGAACGGTTGGTGCAATTATTGATATGAAGGAAGGGAATATTAGATTCCAATTTCCATTAAAAAAGGGCATGGAACACTTCCCTGGAAAGAAAATAAAATTACCATATGAATCTATCATGAGAGCCACTTATGGATTGCCTACCAAAGATGGCAATACCTAGATCTAGTCTTGTTTGTTATGCCTAGCTAGGGGCGTTAAACGATAGCGCTTGTTGGGAGGCAACCCAATTTTATTTTTATTCCTTGCTTTTTGATCCTGTCTATTAATAAATAAATTATTTAGCCTCTGTTTTGGTTGTGTTTTTTGTGTTTAATTAGTGTTTGTGCCAAGTAGAACCGTTGGGAAGACTTGGAGAAAGTCTTGTTGAACTTGCTGTAAAAAACAGAAACTTTAGCGCTCACGAGAAATGCTGCCATTTTTATTTGGAGAGGGATATTTAGTTAATTCTTTTTTAAGATGATTAATAGATAAATTTCTCATGTCCAACAATTTATTTTAGAATTTTTGGGGTTCCAGATCTTGCGCTAGCTGCAGATTTCTACATACTGTTCTGTTTTTGACAGATTCTGTTTTTCGTGTGTTGTTTGCTTATATTGATGAATCTATGGCTAATAAAATAGTTTATAAATCATAGAGAAGTTGGAATACAGTAGGTATAACACCCATATAAATAAATAATGAGTTCATTACAGTACTTTGAAGTGGTCTTTTGTTTTCTTTCACTAACGGAGCTCACGAGATTTTCTACTTTAAGTTTTGTGTTGTGAAGTTTTCAAGTTTTGGGTAAAGATTTGATGGATTATGGAACAAGGAGTGGCAAGAGCCTAAGGTTGGGGATGCCCATGGAACCCTCAAGATAATATAAGGACACCTAAAAGCCAAAGCTTGGGGATGCCCCGGAAGGCATCCCCTCTTTCGTCTACTTCTATCGGTAACTTTACGTGGAGCTATATTTTTATTCACCACATGATATGTGTTTTGCTTGGAGCATCTTTTATGATTTGAGTCTTTTCTTGTTAGTCTACCACAATCATCCTTGCTGTACACACCTTTTGAGAGAGCCAAACATAATTTGGAATTTGATAGAATACTCTATGTGCTTCACTTATATCTTTTGAGTTATATAATTTTGCTCTAGTGCTTCACTTATATCTTTTAGAGCACAGTGGTGGATTTGTTTTATAGAAACTATTGATCTCTCATGCTTCACTTAGATTATTTTGAGAGTCTTAATAGCATGGTAATTTGCTTAATAATAATATGCTTGGTATTCAAGATTTGTAAAACTTTCTTTTGAGTGCGTTGAATACTAAGAAAAAAAATTGATGCTTGATAATTGTTTTGAGATATGAGGATGGTAATATTAGAGTCATGTTAGTTGAGTAGTTGTGAATTTGAGAAATGCTTGTGTTAAAGTTTGTGATTCCCGTAGCATGCATGTATGGTGAACCGTTATGTGATGAAGTCAGAGCATGATTTATTTATTGATTGTCTTTCTTATGAGTGGCGGTCGGGGACGAGCGATGGTCTTTTCCTACCAATCTATCCCCCTAGGAGCATGCGCGTAATACTTTGCTTTGATAACTTCTAGATTTTTTCAGTAAGTATATGAGTTCTTTATGACTAATGTTGAGTCCATGGATTATACGCACTTTTCTTCCTTCCACCATTGCTAGCCTCTCTAATACCGCTCACTTTTCGCCGGTATCATACACCCACCAAATACCTTCCTCAAAACAGCCACCATACCTACCTATCATGGCATTTCCATAGCCATTCCGAGATATATTGCCATGCAACTTTCCACCGTTCCATTCATTATGACACGCTCCATCATTGTCATATTGCTAGTATGATCATGTAGTTGACATCGTATTTGTGGCAAAGCCACCGTTCATAATTCTTTCATACATGTCACTCTTGATTCATTGCATATCTCGGTACATCGCCGGAGGCATTCATATAGAGACATATTTTGTTCTAAGTATTGAGTTGTAATTGTTGAGTTGTAAGAAAAATAAAAAGTGTGATGATCATCATTTTTAGAGCATTGTCCCAAGTGAGGAAAGGATGATGGAGACTATGATTCCCCCACAAGTCGGGATGTGACTCCGGACGAAAATTTAAAAAAAATAAAGAGGCCATAAAAAAAAGAGAAGACCCAAAAAAATGAGAGAAAAAGAGAGAAGGGACAATGTTACTATCCCTTTACCACGCTTGTGCTGCAAAGTAGCACCATGATCCTCATGATAGAGAGTCTCTCATTCTGTCACTTTCATATACTAGTGGCAATTTTTCATTATAGAACTTGGCTTGTATTTTCCAATGATGGGCCTCCTCAAAATGCCCTAAGTCTTCGTGAGCAAGCGAGTTGGATGCACACCCACTTAGTTTCTTTAGTTGAGCTTTCATATACTTATAGCTCTAGTGCATCTGTTGCATGGCAATCCCTACTCACTCACATTGATATCTATTGATGGGCATCTCCATAGCTCGTTGATACGCCTAGTTGATGTGACTCCGGACGAAAATTTAAAAAAAATAAAGAGGCCATAAAAAAAAGAGAAGACCCAAAAAAAATGAGAGAAAAAGAGAGAAGGGACAATGTTACTATCCCTTTACCACGCTTGTGCTGCAAAGTAGCACCATGATCCTCATGATAGAGAGTCTCTCATTCTGTCACTTTCATATACTAGTGGCAATTTTTCATTATAGAACTTGGCTTGTATTTTCCAATGATGGGCCTCCTCAAAATGCCCTAAGTCTTCGTGAGCAAGCGAGTTGGATGCACACCCACTTAGTTTCTTTAGTTGAGCTTTCATATACTTATAGCTCTAGTGCATCTGTTGCATGGCAATCCCTACTCACTCACATTGATATCTATTGATGGGCATCTCCATAGCTCGTTGATACGCCTAGTTGATGTGAGACTATCTTCCCCTCTTTTTGTCTTCTCCACAACCACCATTCTATTCCACATATAGTGTTATATCCATGGCTCACGCTCATGTATTGCATGAAGATAGAAAAAGTTTTGAAAATGTCAAAAGTATGAAACAATTGCTTGGCTTGTCATCGGGGTTGTGCATGATTTAAATATTTTGTGTGGTGAAGATAGAGCATAGCCAGACTATATGATTTTGTAGGGATAGCTTTCTTTGGCCATGTTATTTTGAGAAGACATAATTGCTTTGTTAGTATGCTTGAAGTATTATTATTTTCATGTCAACATAAACTTTTGTCTTGAATCTTTTGAATCTGAATATTCATACCACAATTAAGAAGATTTACATTGAAATTATGCCAAGTAGCACTCCGCATCAAAAATTCTGTTTTATCATTTACCTACTCGAGGACGAGCAGGAATTAAGCTTGGGGATGCTTGATACGTCTCCAACGTGTCTATAATTTTTGATTGCTCCATGCTATATTATCTACTGTTTTGGACATAATTGGGCTTTATTATCCACTTCTATATTATTTTTGGTACTAACCTATTAACCGGAGGCCCAGCCCAGAATTGTTGTTTTTTTGCCTGTTTTAGGGTTTCAAAGAAAAGGAATATCAAACGGAGTCCAAACAGAATGAAACCTTCGGGAACGTGATTTTCTCACCGAATACAACTCAGGAGACTTGGACCCTACGTCAAGCCAATTAACAGGAGGCCACGAGGTAGGGGGGCGCGCCTGCCCCCCCTAGGTGTGCCATCCACCCTCGTGGCCCCCCTGTTGCTCCACCGACGTACTTCTTCCTTCTATATATATCCACGTACCCCCAAACGATCAGAAACGGAGCCAAAAGCCTAATTCCACCGCCGCAACTTTCTGTATCCACGAGATCCCATCTTGGGGCCTGTTCCGGAGCTCCACCAGAGGGGGCATCAATCACGGAGGGCTTCTACATCATCATCCAAGCCCCTCCAATGAAGTGTGAGTAGTTTACTTTAGACCTACGGGTCCATAGTTAGTAGCTAGATGGCTTCTTCTCTCTTTTTGGATCTCAATACAATGTTCCCCCCTTTCTCGTGGAGATCTATTTGATGTAATCTTCTTTTTGCGGTGTGTTTGTTGATACCGATGAATTGTGGGTTTATGATCAAATCTATGTATGAATAATATTTGAATCTTCTCTGAATTATTTTATGTATGTTTGGTTATCTTTGCAAGTCTCTTCGAATTATCAGTTTATTTTGGCTTACTAGATTGATTTTTCTTGCCATGGGAGAAGTGCTTAGCTTTGGGTTCGATCTTGCGGTATCCTTTCCCAGTGACAGAAGGGGCAGCAAGGCACGTATTGTATCATTGCCATCAAGGATAACAAGATGGTTTTTTTATCATATTGCATGAAACTATCCCTCTACATCATGTCATCTTGCTTAAGGCGTTAATCTATTTTTAACTTAATACTCTAGATGCATGCTGGATAGCGGTCGATGAGTGGAGTAATAGTAGTAGATGCAGGCAGGAGTCGGTCTACTTGTCTCGGACGTGATGTCTATATACATGATCACACCTAGATATTCTCATAACTATGCTCAATTCTGTCAATTCCTCAACAGTAATTTGTTCACCCACCGTAGAATACTTATGCTCTTGAGAGAAGCCACTAGTGAAACTTATGGCCCCTGAGTCTCTTTCTCATCATATCAATCTCCATCACTTTATTATTGCTTTGCTTTTACTTTGCTTTTACTTTTTACTTTGCATCTCTATACCAAAAATACCAAAAATATTATTTATCATCTCTATCAGATCTCACTTTCATAAGTGACCGTGAAGGGATTGACAACCCCTAAGCGCGTTGGTTGCGTTGAACTATTGTTTTTGTGTAGGTACGAGGGACTCGCACGTAGCCTCCTACTGGATTGATACCTTGGTTCTCAAAAACCGAGGGAAATACTTACGCTACTTTGCTGAATCATCCTCTCCTCTTCGGGGAAATACAACGCAGTCCTCAAGAGGTAGCATACAACATCTAAAAGGGAAATTGGGACGTTGATAAAGAGACGCATCTTAAATTCGCAATATTATGATGATCATTGAATATACTAAAAAATGTACTAAAGCAAAGACAAGTAATATGGATCGAAGAGAGCATAGTGAGTTGCCTCTTAATCGAATCTCTTGTAACTAGATATAAATATACGACGAAAGATATTGTTGCTAAAAGACCATCTCTTGATTAATTCTCTCCTCCACCCCAACATTTATTATTGTGACATTTCTAAGATAATACGTATCATTGCACACCCCCTTAGGTCATCTCCGAGGAGAAATCTCACATGGGCACCCTCAAATGTCGCGGAAACGTCCGGTTATGTCTCCGGACAGTCGGTCAGACTCTGACCAAATAAGGCTATATCTGAAAACTCTCCTACTTATCTGTCCCTTCCCCTTCACTTCTTTTTGTTCACTAAATCAATTTCTTCCATGTTCAACATTCAATAGAAGTTTGACGACGCATATAACACTTGCAAACAAAAACAAGCGAAACAAAAGCACCGGATGCCCAGCAAAAATAGCAATTACTCGAAAGAAAATCACGACCGGACGAGCGTTAGCGACTCGATGAACATGTAGTCCTTGTTGAGGTCAACGGTGATGTACGGTGGAGGGTGGCCGGAGGTGAAGGAGGCAACAGAGTGTTGTCGCAATTGTTGCAAGCCAGGTTCACCATACTTCTGGGCAGCGAAGTAGTATGACGCTTTGTACTAGGCGGGCCATGGTGGCGATTGCCCCATCTAAACCGACAAGGTGGTCCGTTGTGGAGGAGGAGCTCCAGCCTGAACGGATGCCTGCATCTTATTCTTCACCCTTCGCTTTATGCAGCTCTCTTGTCATTTAGTAGTCTCCGGATTCACCGGTGCGGCGCGCGTGGCGGACGTGCTCTGGGTTTGAAGGGGCGATGAACCTCGTGATGGGCTTTGGTGGATCCATCGTGGCGGTGACGAAACAGACAGGATGAGGATGTTCGAAACGGAGAAGATGGGGTTTTGGCGAGAAAATAGTAGGATCCGACACCAAGAGTTATGTTCATCGCACGCCATGATATACTAATAGCTGGCTCAACCAACGTGCACCAGCGGCATCTACTTGAGCCAGCATGAGGTATATGCACTGCTCTAGCTAACCTCAGATATTATTTGTTTCTATCGTCCTAACTGTCAGTGATTAGCAGCACGAGCTCAAAGAGGGCAAAATTTTCACCATTAGCGGTAACGTAGCTTTGAGTCACGTGCACAAGTGGTAGGTACATTTTTAGTGCAGTCGTAGGCCTAATGTAAAATACATATTTGGGGGCCCGGGGCGGCCGCCCCCGCCCCCCCCCCCCACCCCCCAAGGGCCGGTCCTGTTCAGACGCTGACCAAATAAGGCTATATCTGAAAACTCTCCCACTTATCTGTCCCTTCTCCTTCATTTCTTTTTGTTCACTAAATCAATTTCTTCGATGTTCAACATTCAATAGCAATTTGACGATGCATATAACACTTGCAAACAAAAACAAGCAAAACCAAAAGCACCGGATGCCCAACAAAAATACCAATTACTCGATAGAAAATCACGACCAGACGAGCGTTAGCTACTCAATTAACATGTAGTCCTTGTTGATGTCGACGGGGAAATGTACGGTGGAGGGTGGCCGGAGGTGAAGGTGGCAACAGAGTGTTGTCGCGATTGTTGCACGCCAGGTTCACCGTACTTCTGGGCAACGAAGTAGTATGACGCTTTGTACTAGGCGGGCCATGGTGGCGATTGCCCCAGCTAGACCGACAAGGCGGTCCGTTGTGGAGGAGGAGCTCCGGCCTGAACGGCTGCCTGCATCTTCTTCTTCACCCTTCGCTTTATGCACCTCTCTTGTCGTTGGTAGTCTCCGGATTCACCAGTGCAGCGCACGTGGCGGACGTGCTCCGAGTCCGAAGGGGCGATGAACCTCGTGATGGGTGCTACCTCTTGAGCACTGCGTTGGTTTTCCCTTAAAGAGGAAAGGATGATGCAGTAAAGTAGCCCAAGTATTTCCCTCAGTTTTTGAGAACCAAGGTATCAATTCAGTAGGAGGCTACGCACGAGTCCCTTGCACCTGCACAAAACAAATAAATTCTCGCAACCAACGCGATAAGGGGTTGTCAATCGCTACACGGTCACTTACGAGAGTGAGATCTGATAGATATGATAAGATAATATTTTTGGTATTTTTATGATAAAGATGCAAAG
Source organism: Triticum aestivum (assembly GCF_018294505.1). Classification (NCBI taxonomy): domain Eukaryota; kingdom Viridiplantae; phylum Streptophyta; class Magnoliopsida; order Poales; family Poaceae; genus Triticum; species Triticum aestivum. Next base: position 111,058,421 of record NC_057803.1, read on the forward strand.
TAAAATAACAGGCAATGAAAATAACTAAGTGTTGGAAGATTAATATGATGAAGATAGACCCGGGGGCCATAGGTTTCACTAGTGGCTTCTCTCAAGAGCATAAGTATTTTACGGTGGGTGAACAAATTACTGTTGAGCAATTGATAGAATTGAGCATAGTTATGAGAATATCTAGGTATGATCATGTATATAGGCATCACGTCCGAGACAAGTAGACTGACTCCTGCCTGCACCTACTACTATTACTCCACACATCGGCCGCTATCCAGCATGCATCTAGAGTATTAAGTTCATAAAAACAGAGTAACGCCTTAAGCAAGATGACATGATGTAGAGGGATAAATTCATGCAATATGATAAAAACCCCATCTTGTTATCCTCGATGGCAACAATACAATACGTGCCTTGATGCCCCTATTGTCACTGGGAAAGGACACCGCAAGATTGAACCCAAAGCTAAGCACTTCTCCCATTGCAAGAAAGATCAATCTAGTAGGCCAAACCAAACTGATAATTCGAAGAGACTTGCAAAAATAACCAATCATACATAAAAGATTTCAGAGAAGATTCAAATATTGTTCATAGATAAACTTGATCATAAACCCACAATTCATCGATCTCAATAAACACACCGCAAAAAAAGATTACATCGAATAGATCTCCACAAGAGAGGGGGAGAACTTTGTATTAAGATCAAAAAAGAGAGAAGAAGCCATCTAGCTAATAACTATGGACCCGTAGGTCTGAGGTCAACTACTCACACTTCATCGGAAGGGCTATGGTGTTGATGTAGAAGCCCTCCGTGATCGATGCCCCCTCCGGCGGAGCTCCGAAACAGGCCCAAGATCGGATCTCGTGGATACAAAAAGTTACGGCGGTGGAATTAGGGTTTTGGCTCTGTATCTGATCGTTTGGGGGTACGTAGGTATATATAGGAGGAAGAAGTATGTCGGTGGAGCAACAGGGGCCCACGAGGGTGGAGGGCGCGCCTAGGGGGTAGGCGCGCCCCTACCTCGTGGCCTCCTTGTTGGTTGCTTGATGTAGGGTCCAAGTCTCCTTGATCTTGTTCGTTCCAAAAATCACGTTCCCGAAGGTTTCATTCCATTTGGACTCCGTTTGATATTTCTTTGCTTCGAAACCCTAAAATAGGCAAAAAAACAATTCTGGGTTGGGCCTCCGGTTAATAGGTTAGTCCAAAAAATAATATAAAAGTGTAAAATAAAGCCCAATAATGTCGAAAACAGTAGATAATATAGCATGGAGCAATCAAAAATTATAGATACGTTGGAGACGTATCAAGCATCCCCAAGCTTAATTCCTGCTCGTCCTCGAGTAGGTAAATGATAAAAACAGAAATTTTGATGTGGAATGCTACTAGGCATAATTTCAATGTAATTCTTCTTAATTGTGGCATGAATATTCAGATCCGAAAGATTCAATATAAAAGTTTAATATTGACATAGAAATAATAATACTTCAAGCATACTAACTATGCAATTATGTCTTCTCAAAATAACATGGCCAAAGAAAGTTCATCCCTACAAAATCATATAGTTTAGTCATGCTCCATTTTCGTCACACAAGAATGCTCTCATCATGCACAACCCCGATGACAAGCCAAGCAGTTGTTTCATATTTTAGTAATCTCAAAATTTATAAACCTTCACGCAATACATGAGCGTGAGCCATGGATATAGCACTATGGGTGGAATAGAGTATAATGATGGGGGTTATGTGGAGAAGACCAAAAGGAGAAAGTCTCACATCAACGAGGCTAATCAATGAGCTATGGAGATGCTCATCGATTGATGTTAATGCAAGGAGTAGGGATTGCCATGCAACGAATGCACTAGAGCTATAAATGTATGAAATCTCAACAAAAGAAACTAGTGGGTGTGCATCCAACTTGCTTGCTCACGAAGACCTAGGGCGCTTGAGGAGGCCCATTGTTGGAATATACAAACCAAGTTCTACAATGAAAAATTCCCACTAGTATATGAAAGTGACAAAACAAGAGACTCTCTATCATGAAGATCATGGTGCTACTTTGAAGCACAAGTGTGAAAAATGATAGTAGCATTGTCCCTTTTCATTTCTCTTTTTTTGGGCCTTCTTCTTTTTTTGGCCTTTCTCTTTTTTTATTGGGACAATGCTCTATTAAATGATGATCATCACACTACTATTTATTTACAACTCAATGATTACAACTCGATACTAAAACAAGGTACGACTTTATATGAATGCCTCTGGCGGTGTACCGGGATATGCAATGAATCAAGTGTGACATGTATGAAAAATTATGAACGGTGGCTTTGCCACAAATACGATGTCAACTACATGATCATGCAAAGCAATATGACAATGATGAACGTGCCATGATAAACAGGATGGTGGAAAGTTGCATGGCAATATATCTCAGAATGGCTATGGTAATGCCATAATAGGTAGGTATGGTGGCTGTTTTGAGGAAGATATAAGGAGGTTTATGTGTGAAAGAGCATATCATATCATGGGGTTTGGATGCACCGGCGAAGTTTGCACCAACTCTCAATGTGAGAAAGGGCAATGCACGGTACTGAAGAGGCTAGCAATGATGGAAGGGTGAGAGTGCGTATAATCCATGGACTCAACATTAGTCATAAAGAACTCACATACTTATTGCGAAAATCTACAAGTCATCAAAAACCTCGGCACTACGCGCATGCTCCTAGGGGGATAGATTGGTAGGAAAAGACCATCGCTCGTCCCCAACCGCCACTCATAAGGAGGACAATCAAAGAACACCTCATGTTTCAAATTTGTTACATAACGTTTACCACACGTGCATGCTACGGGACTTGCAAACTTCAACACAAGTATTTCTCAATTTCACAACTACACAACTAGCACAACTTTAATATCACTACCTCCATATCTCACAACAATCATCAAGCATCAAACTTCTCTTATTATTCAAAACACTCATAAGAAAGTTTTTACTAATCTCGAATACTTAGCATATTAGGATTATTTAAGCAAATTACCATGATACTTAAGACTCTCAAAATAATATAAGTGAAGCATGAGATATCAATAGTTTCTATAATACAAATCCACCACCGTGCTCTAAAAGATATAAGTGAAGTACTAGAGCAAAACTATATAACTCAAAAGGTATAAGTGAAGCACATAGAGTATTCTAATAATTTCCAAATCATGTGTGTTTCTCTCAAAAGGTGTGTACAGCAAATATGATTGTGGTAAACTAAAAATCAAAGATTCAAATCATACAAGACGCTCCAAGCAAAACACATGTTATGTGGTGAATAAAAATATAGCTCCAAATAAAGTTACTGATAGAAGTAGACGAAAGACGGGATGCCTTCCGGGGCATCCCCAAGCTTTGGCTTTTTGGTGTCCTTATATTATATTGGGGGTGCCATGGGCATCCCCAAGCTTAGGCTCTTGCCACTCCTTGTTCCATAATCCATCAAATCTTTACCCAAAACTTGAAAACTTCACAACACAAAACTTAAAGTAGAAAATCTCGTGAGCTCCGTTAGCGAAAGAAAAGAAAAGACCACTTCAAGATACTGTACTGAACTCATTATTTATTTATATTGGTGTTAAGCCTACTGTATTCCAACTTCTCTATAGTTTATAAACTATTTTACTAGCCATAGATTCATCAAAATAAGCAAACAACACACAAAAAACAGAATCTGTCAAAAACAGAATAGTATGTAGTAATCTGTAGCTAGCGCAATATCTGGAACCCCAAAAATTCTAAAATAAATTGCCGGACGTGAGGAATTTATCTATTAATCATCTGCAAAAAGAATTAACTAAATATCACTTTCCAAATAAAAATTGCAGCAGTTCTCGTGAGCGCTAAAGTTTCTGTTTTTTACAGCAAGATTAACAAGACTTTCCCCAAGTCTTCCCAACGGTTCTACTTGGCACAAACACTAATTAAATACAAAAAACACAACCAAAACAGAGTCTAGATAAATTATTTATTGAATTACAGCAAGGAAAAATATTGGGTTGTCTCCCAACAAGCGCTTTTCTTTAAAGCCTTATAGCTAGGCATTGATAATTTTAATGATGCTCACATGAAAGACAAGAATTAAAGCACAAAAGGAGCATCATAAAACATGTGACAAACACATCTAAGTCTAACATACTTCCTATGAATAGGCATCTTATAGGCAAACAAATTATCATGGCAAGCAAAAACTAGCATATGCATGGAAGAGGAAAGAAACAATAGTAATCTCAACATAACGAGAGGTAATTTAGTAACATGAAAATTTTTACCACCATATTTTCCTCTCTTGTAATAATTACATGTAGGATCATAAGAAAATTCAACAAAATAGCTATCACATAAAATATTTTCGACACGATCCACATGCATGCAAAGTTGACACTCTTCCAAAATAATGGGATTAACATTAACTAAAGTCATGACCATTCCAAACCCACTTTTATCAAAAATTTCATAAGATTGAACATTCTCCAAATATGTGGGATCTAAAGTTGACACTATTCCAAACCCACTTTCAATAATATTGCAAACATTATTATCAATCTCATATTCATCATGGGGCTTAAATAAATTTTCAATATCATAAGAAGAATCACCCCAATCATGATCATTGCAACAAGTAGAGGACATAGCAAAACTAGTATCCCCAAGCTTAGGGTTTTGCATATTATTAGCACAATTTACATAAATAGAATTTATAATAAAATCATTGCAATCATGCTTTTTATTCAAAGATCTATCGTGAATCGCTTCATAAAATAATTCATCACACTTTTCAGATTCATGAATTTCAAGCAAAACCTCATAAAGATAATCTAGTGCACAAAACTCACTAGCAATTGGTTCATCATAATTGGATCTCTTAAAAATATTAGCAAGCGGGTGAGGATCCATAGATCTTAGGTTCTCTATTTAGTAATAAATAAGCAAGTATTCCAACCATACGAGCAAACAAGAAACGGGTAAAAAGAGGCAAATAGAGAAAGAGAGGGAGGATAGAGAGAGAGAGGGCGAATAAAACGGGAAGGGTGAAGTGGGGAGAGGAAAACGCGAGGCAAATGGAAAATAATGTAACGCGGGAGACAGGGGTTTGTGATGGGTACTTGGTATGTTTGACTTTTGCATAGACCTCCCCGGCAACGACGCCAGAAATGCTTCTTGCTACCTCTTGAGCACTGCGTTGGTTTTCCCTTGAAGAGGAAAGGGTGATGCAGCAAAGTAGCGTAAGTATTTTCCTCAGTTTTTGAGAACCAAGGTATCAATCCAGTAGGAGGCTACACGCGAGTCCCTCGCACCTGCACAAAACAAATAAATCCTTGCAACCAACGTGATAAGGGGTTGCCAATCCCTACATGGTCACTTACGAGAGTGAGATCTGATAGATATGATAAGATAATATTTTTGTATTTTATGATAAAGATGCAAAGTAAAATAAAAGGCAATGAAAATAACTAAGTGTTGGAAGATTAATATGATGAAGATAGACCCGGGGGCCATAGGTTTCACTAGTGGCTTCTCTCAAGAGCATAAGTATTTTACGGTGGGTGAACAAATTACTGTTGAGCAATTGACAGAATTGAGCATAGTTACGAGAATATCCAGGTATGATCATGTATATAGGCATCACGTCCGAGACAAGTAGACCGACTCCTGCCTGCATCTACTACTATTACTCCACACATCGACCGCTATCCAGCATGCATCTAGAGTATTAAGTTCATAAGAACAGAGTAACGCCTTAAGCAAGATGACATGATGTAGATGGATAAATTCATGCAATATGATAAAAAACCCATCTTGTTATCCTCGATGAAAAAATATAATACGTGCCTTGCTTCCCCTACTGTCACTGGGAAAGGACACCGCAAGATTGAACCCAAAGCTAAGCACTTCTCCCATTGCAAGAAAGATCAATCTAGTAGGCCAAACCAAACTGATAATTCGAAGAGACTTGTAAAGATAACCAATCATACATAAAAGAATTCAGAGAAGATTCAAATATTGTTCATAGATAAACTTGATCATAAACCCAAAATTCATCGGTCTAAACAAACACACTGCAAAAGAAGATTACATCAAATAGATCTCCACAAGAGAGGGGGAGAACTTTGTATTGAGATCCAAAAAGAGAGAAGAATCCATCTAGCTAATAACTATGGACCCGTAGGTCTGAGGTAAACTACTCACACTTCATCGGAAGGGCTATGGTGTTGATGTAGAAGCCCTCCGTGATCGATGCCCCCTCCGGCGGAGCTCTGGAATAGGCCCCAAGATGGGTTCTCGTGGATACAAACAGTTATGGCGGTGGAATTAGGTTTTGACTCCATATCTGATCGTTTGGGGGTACGTAGGTATATATAGGAGGAAGAAGTACGTCGGTGGAGCAACAGGGGGCCCACGAGGGTGGAGGGCGCGCCAGGGGGGTAGGCACGCCCCCCTACCTCATGGCCTCCCTGTTGGTAACTTGACGTAGGGTCCAAGTCTCCTGGATCTTGTTCGTTTCAAAAATCACGTTCCTGAAGGTTTCATTCCGTTTGGACTCCATTTGATATTCCTTTTCTTCGAAACCCTAAAATAGGCAAAAAACAACAATTCTGGGCTGGGCCTCCCGTTAATAGGTTAGTCCCAAAAATAATATAAAAGTGTATAATAAAGCCCAATAATGTCCAAAACAGTAGATAATATAGAATGGAGCAATCAAAAATTATAGATATGTTGGAGACGTATCAATGGGCTTTGGTGGATCCATCGTGGCAGTGACGAAACAGACACGATGACGATGTTCGGAACAGAGAAGATGGGGTTTTGGCAAGAAAATAGTAGGATCCGACGCCATGAGTTCTGTTCATCGCACGTCATGATATACTAATAGCTGGCTCAACCAACGTGCACCAGCGGCATGTACTTGAGCCAGCACGAGGTATATGCACTGCTCTAGCTAACCACATATATTATTTGTCTCTGTCCTCCTAACTGTCAGCGATTAGCACCACCAACTCAAAGAGGGCAAAATTATCACCATTAGCGGTACCGCAACTTCCAGTCACGTGCACAAGTGGTAGGTACATGCAATGGATGTTGTGGTGCCGCGTTCTCTCCTATGGTAGTTGGGACATGTACAACATCTAAAAGGGAAATTGGGACGTTGATAAAGAGACACATCTTAAATTCGCAATATTATGATGATAACATTAAAAAATATAGTCTCATCGAGTATACTAAAAAATGTACTAAAGCAAAGACATTAATACGGATCGAAGAGAGCACAGTGAGTTGCCTCTTAATCGAATCTCTTGTAACTAGATATAAATATACGGCGAAAGATATTGTTGCTAAAAGACCATCTCTTGATTAATTCTCTCCTCCACCCCAACATTTATTATTGTGACATTTCTAAGATAATACATATCATTGTACACCCCCTTAGGTCATATCCGAGGAGAAATCTCAAATGGCACCCTCAAATGTCCCGAAAACGTCCGGTCATGTCTCCGGACAGTCGGTCAGACGCTGACCAAATAAGGCTATATCTGAAAACTGTCGTACTTATCTGTCCCTTCCCCTTCATTTCTTTTTGTTTACTAAATCAATTTCTTCGATGTTCAACATTCAATAGCAATTTGACGACGCATATAACACTTGCAAACAAAAACAAGCAAAACGAAAGCACCGGATGCCCAACAAAAATAGCAATTACTCGAAAGAAAATCACAACCGGACAAGCGTTAGCGACTCGATGAACATGTAGTCCTTGTTGAGGTCGACAGTGATGTACGGTGGAGGATGGCCGGAGGTGAAGGAGGCAACAGAGTGTTGTCGTGATTGTTGCACGCCAGGTTCACTGTACTTCTGGGCAGCAAAGTAGTATGACACTTTGTACTAGGCGGGCCATGGTGGCAATTGCCCCAGCTAGACCGACAAGGCGGTACATTATGGAGGAGGAGCTCCGTCCTGAACGGCTGCATGCATCTTCTTCTTCACCCTTCGCTTTATGCAGCTCTCTTGTCGTTTGGTAGTCTCCGGATTCACCGGCGCGCCGCGCGTGGCGGACGTGCACTGGGTCCGAAGGGGCGATGAACCTTGTGATGGGCTTTGGTGGATCCATCGTGGCACTGACGAAACAGGCAAGATGACGATGTTCGGAACGGAGAAGATGAGGTTTTGGCGAGAAAATAGTAGGATCCGACACCATGAGTTCTGTTCATGTCACGTCATGATATACTAATAGCTGGCTCAACCAACGTGCACCAGCGACATCTACTTGAGCCAGCACGAGGTATATGCACTGCTCTAGCTAACCTCAGATATTATTTGTCTCTGTCCTCCTAACTGTCAGCGATTAGCACCACCAGCTCAAAGAGGGAAAAATTATCACCATTAGAGGTACCAAAGTAATCCAGGAGTAGATCACTAGACAGCGGTCAAGAACATCCTGAAATACCTGAAAAGGACTAAGGATATGTTTCTCGTATATGAAGGTGACAAAGAGCTCATCGTAAACGGTTATGTTGATGCAAGCTTTGACACTGATTCGGATGATTCTAAATTGCAAACCGGATACGTGTTTACATTGAACAGTGGAGCTGTCAGTTGGTGCAGTTCTAAACAAAGCATTGTGGCGGGATCTACATGTGAAGCGGAGTACATAGCTGCTTCGGAAGCAGCAAATGAAGGAGTCTGGATGAAGGAGTTCATATCTGATCTAGGTGTCATACCTAGTGCATCGGGTCCAATGGAAATCTTTTGTGACAATACTGGTGCAATTGCCTTGGCAAAGGAATCCAGATTTCACAAAAGAACCAAGCACACATCAAGAGATGCTTCAATTCCATCCAGGATTTAGTCCAGGTGGGAGACATAGAAATTTGCAAGATACATACGGATCTGAATGTTGCAGACCCATTGACTAAGCCTCTTCCATGAGCAAAACATGATCAGCACCAAGGCTCCATGGGTGTTAGAATCATTACTGTGTAATCTAGATTATTGACTCTAGTGCAAGTGGGAGACTGAAGGAAACATGATCAGCACCAAGGCTCCATCTCTTGCCTGTCTATGTTTGATTGTAGATAGATGGCCCGTGCTGTTGTTTCGTTGAATTTTAATACATTCCTTGAGAAAGCAAAGTTGAAAGATGATGGTAGCAATTACACGGACTGGGTCCGTAACTCGAGGATTATCCTCATTGTTGCCCAGAAGAATTACGTCCTGGAAGCACCGCTGAGTGCCAGGCCTGCTGCTGATGCAACTGGCGACGTTAAGAACGTCTAGCAGAGCAAAGCTGATGACTACTCGATAGTTCAATGTGCCATGCTTTACGACTTAGAACTGGGACTTCAACGATGTTTTGAACGTCATGGAGCATATGAGATGTTCCAGGAGTTGAAGTTAATATTTCAAAAGAATGCCCAGATTGAGAGATATGAAGTCTCCAATAAGTTCTATAGCTGCAAGATGGAGGAGAATAGTTCTGTCAGTGAGCATATACTCAAGATGTCTGCGTACTACAATCACTTGATTCAACTGGGAGTTAATCTTCCGGATGATAGCGTCATTAACAGAATTCTCCAATTACTTCCACCAAGTTACAAGAGCTTCGTGATGAACTATAATATGCAAGGGATGGATAAGACAATTCTCGAGCTCTTCGCAATGCTAAAGGTTGCGGAGGTAGAAATCAAGAAGGGGCATCAAGTGTTGATGGTCAATAAGACCACCAGTTTCAAGAAAAAGTGCAAAGGGAAGAAGAAGGGGAACTTCAAGAAGAACAGCAAGCAAGTTGCTGCTCAGGAGAAGAAACCCAAGTCTGGGACTGAGTGCTTCTACTGCAAGCAGACTGGTCACTAGAAGTGTAACTGCCCCAAGTATTTGGCGGATAAGAAGGATGGCAAAGTGAACAAAGGTATATGTGATATACATGTTATTGATGTGTACCTTACTAGAGCTCGCAGTAGCACTTGGGTATTTGATACTGGTTCTGTTGCTAATATTTCCAACTCGAAACTGGGACTACGGATTAAGCGAACACTGGCAAAGGACGAGGTGACGATGCGCGTGGGAAATGGTTCCAAAGTCGATGTAATCGCAGTCGGCACGCTACCTCTACATCTACCATCGGGATTAGTATTAGACCTAAATAATTGTTATTTGGTGCCAACGTTGATCATGAACATTATATCTGGATCTTGTTTAATGCGAGATGGTTATTCATTTAAATCAGAGAATAATGGTTGTTCTATTTATATGAGTAATATCTTTTACGGTCATGCACCCTTGAAGAGTGGTCTATTTTTGATGAATCTCGATAGTAGTGATACACATATTCATAATGTTGAAGCTAAAAGATGCAGAGTTGATAATGATAGTGCAACTTATTTGTGGCACTGCCGTTTAGGTCATATCGGTGTAAAGCGCATGAAGATACTCCATACTGATGGACTTTTGGAACCACTTGATTATGAATCACTTGGTACTTGCGAACCGTGCCTCATGGGCAAGATGACTAAAACGCCGTTCTCCGGAACTATGGAGAGAGCAACAGATTTGTTGGAAATCATACATACAAATGTATGTGGTCCGATGAATGTTGAGGCTCGTGGCGGATATCGTTATTTTCTCACCTTCACAGATGATTTAAGCAGATATGGGTATATCTACTTAATGAAACATAAGTCTGAAACATTTGAAAAGTTCAAAGAATTTCAGAGTGAAGTTGAAAATCATCGTAACAAGAAAATAAAGTTTCTACGATCTGATCGTGGAGGAGAATATTTGAGTTACGAGTTTGGTCTACATTTGAAACAATGCGGAATAGTTTTGCAACTCACGCCACCCGGAACACCACAGCGTAATGGTGTGTCCGAGCGTCGTAATCGTACTTTACTAGATATGGTGCGATCTATGATGTCTCTTACAGATTTACCGCTATCATTTTGGGGTCATGCTTTAGAGACGGCCGCATTCACGTTAAATAGGGCACCATCAAAATCCGTTGAGATGACGCCTTATGAACTGAGGTTTGGCAAGAAACCAAAGTTGTCGTTTCTGAAAGTTTGGGGCTACGATGCTTATGTGAAAAAGCTTCAACCTGATAAGCTCGAACCCAAATCAGAGAAATGTGTCTTCATAGGATACCCAAAGGAAACTGTTGGGTACACCCTCTATCACAGATCCAAAGGCAAGATATTCGTTGCTAAGAATGGATCCTTTCTACATAAGGAGTTTCTCTCGAAAGAAGTGAGTGGGAGGAAAGTGGAACTTGATGAGGTAACAGTACCTGCTCCTCTATTGGAAATAGTTCATCACAGAAATCGGTTTCTGTGACGCCTACACCAATTAGTGAGGAAGTTAATGATGATGATCATGGAACTTCAGATCAAGTTACTACTGAACCTCGTAGATCAACCAGAGTAAGATCCGCACCAGAGTGGTACGGTAATCCTGTTCTGGAAGTCATGCTACTAGATCATGATGAACCTACGAACTATGAAGAAGCGATGGTGAGCCCAGATTCCGCAAAATGGCTTGAGGCCATGAAATCTGAGATGTCATCCATGTATGAGAACAAAGTGTGGACTTTGGTTGACTTGCCCGATGATCGGCAAGCAATTGAGAATAAATGGATCTTCAAGAAGAAGACTGACGCTGACGGTAATGTTACTGTCTACAAAGCTTGACTTGTTGCGAAAGGTTTTCGACAAGTTCAAGGGATTGACTACAATGAGACTTTCTCACCCGTAGCGATGCTTAAGTCTGTCTGAATCATGTTAGCAATTGCCGCATTTTATGATTATGAAATTGGGCAAATGGATGTCAAAACTGCATTCCTGAATGGATTTCTGGAAGAAGAGTTGTATATGATGCAGCCGGAAGGTTTTGTCGATCCAAAGGGAGCTAACAAAGTGTGCAAGCTCCAGCGATCCATTTATGGACTGGTGCAAGCCTCTCGGAGTTGGAATAAACACTTTGATAGTGTGATCAAAGCATTTGGTTTTGTATAGACTTTTGGAGAAGCCTGTATTTACAAAAAAGTGAGTGGGAGCTCTGTAGCATTTCTAATATTATATGTGGATGACATATTGTTGATTGGAAATGATATATAATTTCTGGATAGCATAAAGGGATACTTGAATAAGAGTTTTTCAATGAAAGACCTTGGTGAAGCTGCTTATATATTGGGCATCAAGATCTATAGAGATAGATCAAGACGCTTAATTGGACTTTCACAAAGCACATACCTTGACAAAGTTTTGAAGAAGTTCAAAATGGATCAAGCAAAGAAAGGGTTCTTGCCTGTGTTACAAGGTGTGAAGTTGAGTAAGACTCAATGCCCGACCACTGCAGAAGATAGAGAGAAAATGAAAGATGTTCGCTATGCTTCAGGCATAGGCTCTATCATGTATGCAATGGTGTGTACCAGACCTGATGTGTGCCTTGCTATAAGTCTAGCAGGGAGGTACCAAAGTAATCCAGGAGTGGATCACCGGACAGCGGTCAAGAACATCCTGAAATACCTGAAAAGGACTAAGGATATGTTTCTCGTATATGGAGGTGACAAAGAGCTCATCGTAAATGGTTACGTTGATGCAAGCTTTGACACTGATCCGGACGATTCTAAATCGCAAACCGGATACGTGTTTACATTGAACGGTGGAGCTGTCAGTTGGTGCAGTTCTAAACAAAGCGTTGTGGCGGGATCTACATGTGAAGCGGAGTACATAGCTGCTTCGGAAGCAGCAAATGAAGGAGTCTGGATGAAGGAGTTCATATCCGATCTAGGTGTCATACCTAGTGCATCGGGTCCAATGAAAATCTTTTGTGACAATACTGGTGCAATTGCCTTGGCAAAGGAATCCAGATTTCACAAGAGAACCAAGCACATCAAGAGACGCTTCAATTCTATCTGGGATTTAGTCCAAGTGGGAGACATAGAAATTTGCAAGATACATACGGATCTGAATGTTGCAGACCCATTGACTAAGCCTCTTCCACGAGCAAAACATGATCAACACCAAGGCTCCATGGGTGTTAGAATCATTACTGTGTAATCTAGATTATTGACTCTAGTGCAAGTGGGAGACTGAAGGAAATATGCCCTAGAGGCAATAATAAAGTTATTATTTATTTCCTTATATCATGATAAATGTTCATTATTCATGCTAGAATTGTATTAACCGGAAACATAATACATGTGTGAATACATAGACAAATAGATTGTCACTAGTATGCCTCTACTTGACTAGCTCGTTGATCAAAGATGGTTATGTTTCCCAACCATAGACATGAGTTGTCATTTGATTAACGGGGTCACATCATCAGGAGAATGATGTGATTGACATGCCACATTCCGTTAGCTTAGCACCCGATCGTTTAGTATGTTGCTATTTCTTTCTTCATGACTTATACATGTTCCTATGACTATGAGATTATGCAACTCCCGTTTACCGGAGGAACACTTTGTGTGCTACCAAACATCACAACATAACTGGGTGATTATAAAGGTGCTCTACAGGTGTCTCCAAAGGTACTTGTTGGATTGGCGTATTTCGAGATTAGGATTTGTCACTCCGATTGTCGGAGAGGTATCTCTGGGCCCTCTCGGTAATGCACATCACTTAAGCCTTGCAAGATTGCAACTAATAAGTTAGTTGCAGGATGATGTATTACAGAACGAGTAAATAGACTTGCCGGTAACGAGATTGAACTAGGTATTGAGATACCGATGATCGAATCTCGGGCAAGTAACATACCGATGACAAAGGGAACAACGTATGTTGTTATGCGGTTTGACCGATAAAGATCTTCGTAGAATATGTAGGAGCCAATATGAGCATCCAGGTTCCGCTATTGGCTACTGACCGGAGACGTGTCTCGGTCATGTCTACATAGTTCTCGAACCCGTAGGGTCCGCACGCTTAACGTTACGATGACAGTTATACTATGAGTTTATATGTTTTGATGTACCGAAGGTTGTTCAGAGTCCCGGATGTGATCACGAACATGACGAGGAGTCTCAAAATGGTTGATACATGAAGATTGATATATTGTAAGCCTATGTTTGTATATCAGAGGTGTTTCGGGTGAAATCGGGATTTTACCGGAGTACCGGGAGGTTACCGGAACCCCCCGGGAGGTAAATGGGCCTTAGTGGGCCTTTACGGAGAAGAGGAGAGGCGGCCAGGTGTAGGATCGAAAGTATGTCTAGAGGGGGGTGATTAGACTACTTGACCAAATAAAAACTTAACCTTTTCCCAATTTTAGTTCTTGGCAGATTTTAGCTATTTTAGGACAAGTCAAGCAATCATCACACAATTCAAGCAAGCATGCAAAGAGTATATTGGCAGCGGAAAGTAAAGCATGCAACTTGCAAGAATGTAAAGGGAAGGGTTTGGAGAATTCAAACGCAATTGGAGACACGGATGTTTTTCCCGTGGTTCGGATAGGTGGTGCTATCCTACATCCACGTTGATGGAGACTTCAACCCACAAAGGGTAACGGTTGCGAGAGTCCACACAGGGCTCCACCCACAAAGGGTAACGGTTGCGTGAGTCCACATAGGGCTCCACCCATTAAGGGTCCACGAAGAAGCAACCACCCACAAAGGGTCCAGGAAGAAGCAACCTTGTCTATCCCACCATGGCCATCGCCCACACAGGACTTGCCTCACTAGCGGTAGATCTTCACGAAGTAGGTGATCTCCTTGCCCTTACAAACTCCTTGGTTCAACTCCACAATCTTGTCGGAGGCTCCCAAGTGACACCTAGCCAATCTAGGAGACACCACTCTCCAAGAAGTAACAAATGGTGTGTAGGTAATGAACTCCTTGCTCTTGTGCTTCAAATGATAGTCTCCCCAACACTCAACTCTCTCTCATAGGATTTGGATTTTGTGGAAAGAAGATTTGAGTGGAAAGCAACTTGGAGAGGCTAGAGATCAAGATTCATATGGTAGGAATGGAATATCTTGGTCTCAACACATGAGTAGGTGGTTCTCTCTTAGAACATATGAGTTGGAATGGTGTATGCGTTCTGATGGCTCTCTCTTCGAATGAAGAGGAGGTGGAGGGGTATATATAGCCTCCACACAAAATCCAACTGTTGCACACAGTTTTCCAATCTCGGTGGGACCGAATCAACAAACTCGGTCGGACCGAAAATGTAAACCTAGTGACCGTTAGAGATTTTCGGTGGGACTGACATGCAACTCGGTAGGACCGATATGGTTAGGGTTTGGGCATAACGTAATCTCGGTGAGACCGATTACACAAACTCGGTGAGACCGAATTTGGTAATTAGCTAACCAGAGAGTTGGTCAGGCAAACTCGGTGGGACCGATTTGCTCTTTCGGTGAGACCGAAAAGTTACAAAGGGGAAACACTGAATTTACATTGCAATCTCGGTGGGACCGATTCGCTCTTTCGGTGAGACCGAAAAGTTACGAAAGGGAAACAGAGAGTTTGCAATCCCATCTCGGTGAGACCGAGATCCCTATCGGTAGAACCGAATTGCTAGGGTTTGGTAGTGGCTTATGACAAGTGAAACTCGGTGGCGCCGGATAGGAAGAATCGGTAGGACCGAGTTTGGCTTAGGGTTTAGGTCATATGTGGATATGGGAAAGTAGTTGAGGGTTCTGGAGCATATCACTAAGCACATGAAGCAAGAGGCTCATTAAGCAACACCTCATCCCTCCTTGATAGTATTGGCTTTTCCTAAAGACTCAATGTGATCTTGGATCACTAAAATATAAAATGAAGAGTCTTGAGCTTTTGAGCTTGAGCCAATCCTTTGTCCTTAGCATTTTGAGGGTTCCACTTTCACATCCATGCCATGCCAATCATTGAGCTTTCTTGAAATAATCATCTTGGAATAGCATTAGCTCAATGAGCTATATGTTGTTATGAATTACCAAAACCACCTAGGGATAGTTGCACTTTCAATCTCCCCCTTTTTGGTAATTGATGACAACATATAGATCAAAGCTTCGACAAATGATAATAAGCATGAAATATATCGTCGCTTTGAGAAGTATGTGATAAGTAAGAGCTCCCCCTAAATTTGTGCATATTTAAAATTTGCTTTGGACTGCAAATGCACAAGGAGTTAGAGCCATGGGTTACTCTTCCATGTCACATACATCTTGGTGGAGCGCTTAAAATGATAAGAATGAAATACATGCACTCATCACCAAGAATAGTGAATGATCACATAAGATAGATAAGATAATAACATTAATCAAACATTAAGTGTAGCTTATGATCAAACACCTGATCATCAATGTCTCACGAGCATAGTATCTCAAGCACTCAAACGCAAACAAGTTCGAAAAAAAACACCAAATAAAGCAAGAGAGAAAAGCAACACTCTCTCTCTCGAAGCCTATGATCTATACATTTTTCTCCCCCTTTGGCAACAATTTACCAAAAAGTTCCTAGAAAATGCATAGTGCTAGATCGACGCTCAGGCTTCATCTTCAGGTGGTGGTGGAGTCCGGATCACTCCAAGGACGAAGGCTTTTGTAGATGCTGAAGTAGACGCTGGAGTTGGAGCTGAAGTAGATGCTGGAGCAGGTTGGGCTGGTGCTACGGCTGGAGCTGAGGCAGTTGCTCTTGTGTCAGGAACTGGCACTGCAGACGACCTCGGACCTCGTGGCACTCTGGCAAAGGCATCAGTGGTTATCTTCCCTTTCCTCTCCTGCGTATCGTCTTGAAGCTGCTCCACTGCAGTCTGAATTTCTATCACCTTGACATCCAAGTCATAGAACTTTTGTTCCATGATTCTCTCTAGGCTTGCCTGGTTTTGAGTTAGGGTGGCTAGTCCTTTCTCAATCCGTAGGGTGGATGCAATCAGGTAACCAAGCTGCTCTTGTTTGGTTTTCAAGAAATACTCAGATGCCTCCTCTTGAGTTGGCATCTTGGCAGCTTTCTCCTTCCTTGCCTTCTCCTTCTTTACTTGTGCTTGAACTGATGATGGCTCATTCTCAGTCATTACAACTTGATTGTCCTCAAAATCTGGACGGATGGGCAGGTGTTCCTTGTCCAATAAATATATGCCTGTGCCCATCTTAGAGTTGATGAGCTCCTGAATTTGAGGGGCATAACCACAACTCCTCTTCTGATCTGCTGCAGTCCTCTTGATAGTCTCTACTATGAGGCTCATGACCTTGAATTTCTGTGGCACATCAAATACATGTAGCAAGTTGATTGCATGGCCTCTGATCATCTTGTGATCTCCAGACTTGGGCAATAAGGTGTGCCTCAATATCCAATTGATGGTTGGCAGCCCTGACAGAAGATAATGCACTGAGCCAAATTTGAAAGTGTCAAGAGCTTCATTGGGAATTTCCTTGTACATGTTGGACATTGAGTTATGATCCATTTTCTTCTTGGCATAGATATCCAAGTCATCTGCTTGCTCCTCTGGGGCATTGATCAACTTTGCCCATTCCTCAACAGTTGATTGGTACCTCGTACCCTCAGACATCCATGTGATCCTCCCATCTGGATAAAAGTGTGCCGTGGAGTAGAATTTCATGATGAGCTCCTCGTTCCACTTTGTGAGCTTCTGCCCAACAAAGTCAGCAACTCCACAAGCACTAAAGCTGTCATACACTCTAGGGTAGTGTTCCTCATTTTCCTTTATGTAGTCCCAATCGACCCATCTCATGTCACAGACTATTGGCTTCTTGTCTAGCAGCACTGTCTCATAAAAATCTTGCTGCTCCTTGGTGTGAAACCTGTAATCCACAGCAGTCCTTCTCCTTGAAGCATACGGATCTGCTTCTCTCCACTTCCTCAGCCCTGAGTCTCTCCTGAGCTTCATATCCTCAGCCACAGGATGAGCGTCGTTATGGTCTGGGATCTTGGGCTTGAGCTTTCTCAGAATTTGCTCTTCATCCTCTTCTTCAGCAACAGTCTCAGGCACTGGGGCCTTGTTCTTCTCAGCTACAGGAATGCTCCTTGTATTCCTCTTTGGTGCAGACTTGGGCTTGGAGGCAGCTTTGGGTGCTTCTTTGGGCTTAGATGCAGCAGCCCCTGTCCTGATAGCATCACCCATAAGCTTAGGTGCTTTAGGTGCTGGTGCAGCAACCTCTTCTTCCTCTTCCTCTTCCATAATGGAAGCCTTCCCAAGCACTCTGGCTACGGTCTTCTTGACCCTTTCCTTCCTCTTCTTGCCTTCTGCAGCAACTGGCTCTTTGGGTCCAGGCTTTTCAGTTGAAGCTCTAGCCTTTGACATAGGCTGCCTGCCTGCTGGCCTTTTGATCTTTAGACCTAGCTTTGTGCCTTGAGCTGGCTCAACTCTCTTTGATGTGGCCTCTTCTTCTGCCACATAATCTTCATCTTCAGAATCAGAAGTTCTCTTCTTCCTTTGTCTAGTGGCAGCTTTTGGCAGATTGCTTGGGGTACTTCTGCTGCCATCATCTGAAGAGCTGGAGGGGCTAGTGCCCTCACTCATCTGCACTTGCTCTTCTGACATGTTTTGGCTATCACTTTGATCAGACATGCTGTAAACTCTGACTGCTGACCCTGTGAATAGTTTATAGATGAGGTAGAATGGATGAGTATCACAAAATGCAGAGATTTTTGCAAAAGAATGATCCAAAAACTTAGTTTTAGTTTCCCACTGAAATCATCTCGGATCTACCGATTTTCAAACTCGGTGATACCGAAGCAGTTGTGGAACCTAAACTAGTGAACTCGGTTGGACCGAGTCACAGTTCGGTGACACCGAGACTGCTAGGGTTTCACAAAATTCCAAAATCGGTCACACCGATAAGTAATTCTCGGTCAGACCGAGTCTCACTTGTGCAATGGCATAAGCCAAATCGGTGGGACCGAGTTTTTCAACTCGGTGGGTCCGAGATGGTTTCGGCGGAAACCTAACCCTAAAATTTTCGAATCAAACCTAATCTACGAGCGTATTGACTGGATAGGAGTGTTTCAATCGTGGCAAGAATCATGATGATCACAATGTGCTAAGAATCGGATTGGGGAATAGCACAAAGATCGAGTCCATACCCTAGTTCGGCGAAGACTCGCTACGGCGGCAACGGCGGGGCAGAATTCCCGTTGACGGCGACGGAGACCAGCGACTGGAGGCGGCTGGCGGCGAGGAGACGATCCGGAGACCACGTTGGCAGAGCAGGCTATCGCGCGGGCAAAGGAGTTCGGAGAAATTTCCAAATTTTGCCCGTGACTATATATAGCCCGACCCTGTCGGTGTGACCGAGTGGAACAACTCGGTGGCACCGAGATTCATAACTGCAAGCAGTTACTGAAACTCGGCGTGACCGAAAGGTTCAAATCGGTTGCACCGAGATCGAAAACCTAGATCAACTTAGTGATCTCGGTAGGACCGAAAGTGGGGTATCGGTCAGATCGAGAATCATAAAGAGGTTTTGGAAGTTTAAGTCTATGACGAATCGGGGACTCCGAGCGCTCCTCACACAGAGTGGTTCGAATCTGACTTGATCAAATTTTGTGATGCAGCATGAATAGAGTTTGAGACGAGAAAAGCATAGATAGCTAGAGGAGGTTCTTAGGCATTCTTGTCCATCCACTTGGCAAAAGAAAATAAAACCAAACAATCAAAACAACAAGTGGATGTCCTCGAATGAGTAAAATATGCAACCAGCATGCTCACACAATAAGATGGCAAATGAAATATGTGACAAGGCATGCACAACCAATTCTAGCATCTATCAAGCAATTTGCGATGACTAGGTCATCTATATATGAGTATATTGACTTAGGAGTCAAGTGAGAACACTTGATCATAGGTCATACTCATCGCTTAAGCTCAAGTGGGGTTACCACTTTTACATAAAGCATTGTTGTGTTCACATCTTTAGAGTTGCTTTAGCTCAAGTCTTAGAGTAAAGCTCCCCCTAGATGTGATACCCCCCCTAAGAGGGATGAACTAACCTTGGGTTTTGTCGATGATGACTTCATGTAGATGTTGAAGATGTGGATGCTCAATGTTGATGTAGATCACTTGGAGCTATCCATTTGAGTGAATTGCACTTTCAATACCTACATGGGTTAGTCCCACAAGGAACAAACAAGGATATCCATAGACATAGAGTGATGCACACACAAGATGATGTCCATGAAAACTTTTAGGTTACCTTGTCCCTTGTCTTACCAACATGAGGGTTTGTGACTCCTTGAACTAGTGCAAGATGTGGAAGTTGATTGCACTTGTTCTTGCCAAAATGATAAGAGTGAAGTGTGTTGGCGGAGTCACCCTCAAGGACTCTCTAGTTCTTCTTCTTTTGGATCCACATCATCTTGATGGGAATCCTTGGAGTTATAGTCGTACTTGATGAAGTGGAACTTGAAGTAGTCTTGGGAATCCACTTGACTAAGGTCTTAGAAGCTTCTTCAAATGCGTCAATTTCCTCTTGAAGCTTGTCCTTGCCTTTTTGCTTGTAGTCTTGTGGTGGAAGATCATCTTGAGCTTGTGTCCCCTTGAAAGAAGTATCATACTTCTCTTGTTGAGGAACAAACTTTGTCTTGGGGTATTGATCTTCTTCCCACTCAACTCCATTGGCATTGAACTTTCGTTCAAAACCAACACCTTGATTCTTCCAGTGCATTCCTTGCTTGCGCACAATTTCCTCTAATTGCTTACTCCCAGCAAGGCTTTTGTACACTCATTTCTCTATAATTCCCTTCAATAAGCTATTTTCTTGCTCAAGTGTAACTTGGCTAAGAGAATCATTAGTGGAATCAAGAGAACTACTAGAAGCAACAATATTGGATTTAGCATGATCATTGTTACTACTAGAGGAAGAATCTTTCTTGTTCTTGTTACTAGACTTGACTTGAGGCATGTAAGTGGATAAGAGTAAATGCTTGGCAATGTGAGAAGAACTTTTCTTGCGGAGATCATCATTGATTGCTTTTAAGAACTCATGCTCTTGCTCAAGATTGAGCTTTTCAAAGCGTAATTTCTCATGAGCTCTTAAAAGTTCTCGATGATCTTCGAAGATAGTTTCATGGGCTAACTTAAGAGTGTTTAGTTCTTTAGTTAGGGCCTCAATCTTCTCCTTATCATTGTCATTCGTTTTATCTTGATTAGCATGTTTAATTGACGTTTCATCATAGTATTCATCACTAGAGTTGTCAACAAGCAAATCATCACCTAACAAGTCATCTTCATCACTATTGAAATCAACATACTCGGGGTGTGTTACCTTAGGACCTTTGGCCATGAAGCATCTTCCAATTCCTTCATTTGGTGAGTCAAATATGTCGTAGGAGTTGGTTGACACAAGTGCTAGACCAGCAACACCTTCATCTTGAGTATCTTCGGAGTCGGAGTGATAACTTCTCTCAGAGTGGCTGTCGGAGTCGGAGCCGGATACCCATTCACCAACATGAGCTTGATGTCTTCGTCTTGTGTAGCTCCTTGATGATTTTTCCTTTCTTTCCGAATCCTTGCTTCTCCGTGAGTATCTTCGTTCATAACGATCATCTCTACTCCTTCTCTCTCTTGGTGGTGATTCTTTGCTTCTTCTTTTTGGAGAATCTTCTCTTCTCTTGTAGGGAGCCGTACACTCATTGGAATAGTGTCCGGGTCTTCCACAACTGTAGTAGTTTCGCTCTCGACTAGAAGATCTTTTGTCATTGTAGGACCTTGACTTGAAGCTTCTATCTTTGCTTCTACTCTTGTAGAACTTGTTGAAGTTCTTCACCATTAAGCTCAATTCTTCATTGAAGTCCTGTTTCTCACTTGATGATGTAGGGGCTTCACATGAGGCTTTATAGGCACCACTTGATTTGTTGTGAAGTTCCTCTTTATCCTTAAGTGACATCTCATGAGCAACAATTCTTCCAATCACCTCCGTTGGCTTGAGATCTTTGTAATTGGGCATCATTTGGATCAATGTGCACACGCTATCATATTTTCCATCCAAGGCTCTTAGAATCTTCTTGATGATGAATCTATCGGTCATCTCTTCACTTCCTAAGCCGGCAATCTCATTTGTGATGAGAGCAAGCCTAGAGTACATTTCAGCGATACATTCACCATCCTTCATCTTGAACTTGTCAAGTTGGCTTTGAAGCACATCCAACTTGGATTCCTTGACGGAGTCGGTACCTTCGTGCATATCAATCAAAGTGTCCCAAATTTCCTTAGCATTCTCAAGACGGCTGATTTTGTTGAATTCTTCGGGGCACAATCCGTTGAAGAGAATATCACAAGCTCGAGCATTGTATTGCAACATCTTCAACTCATCCGCGGTAGCTTCACGGTTTGGTTCTTTCCCATCAAAGAAGTCACCTTGCAAACCAACACACACAATAGCCCAAACGGCGGGGTTATGTCCAAGAATATGCATTTTCATTTTATGCTTCCAACTAGCAAAATTAGTACCATCAAAGTAGGGACCTCTACGGTGATAATTTCCCTTGCTAGACGCCATACTCTCCTAGGTTGTGAAACTAGGCTAATGACCACCAAAAGCTATGGAGATCAAAGCAAATGAAGACCAAAGCTCTGATACCACTTGTAGGATTGAAAGTATGTCTAGAGGGGGGTGATTAGACTACTTGACCAAATAAAAACTTAACCTTTTCCCAATTTTAGTTCTTGGCAGATTTTAGCTATTTTAGGACAAGTCAAGCAATCATCACACAATTCAAGCAAGCATGCAAAGAGTATATTGGCAGCGGAAAGTAAAGCATGCAACTTGCAAGAATGTAAAGGGAAGGGTTTGGAGAATTCAAACGCAATTGGAGACACGGATGTTTTTCCCGTGGTTCAGAGAGGTGGTGCTATCCTACATCCACGTTGATGGAGACTTCAACCCACAAAGGGTAACGGTTGCGAGAGTCCACACAGGGCTCCACCCACAAAGGGTAACGGTTGCGCGAGTCCACACAGGGCTCCACCCACGAAGGGTCCACGAAGAAGCAACCTTGTCTATCCCACCATGGCCATCACCCACACAGGACTTGCCTCACTAGCGGTAGATCTTCACGAAGTAGGCGATCTCCTTGCCCTTACAAACTCCTTGGTTCAACTCCATAATCTTGTCGGAGGCTCCCAAGTGACACCTAGCCAATCTAGGAGACACCACTCTCCAAGAAGTAACAAATGGTGTGTAGGTAATGAACTCCTTGCTCTTGTGCTTCAAATGATAGTCTCCCCAACACTCAACTCTCTCTCATAGGATTTGGATTTTGTGAAAAGAAGATTTGAGTGGAAAGCAACTTGGAGAGGCTAGAGATCAAGATTCATATGGTAGGAATGGAATATCTTGGTCTCAACACATGAGTAGGTGGTTCTCTCTCAGAACATATGAGTTGGAATGGTGTATGTGTTCTGATGGCTCTCTCTTCGAATGAAGAGGAGGTGGAGGGGTATATATAGCCTCCACACAAAATCCAACTGTTACACACAGTTTTCCAATCTCGGTGGGACCGAATCAACAAACTCGGTCGGACCGAAAATGTAAACCTAGTGACCGTTAGAGATTTTCGGTGGGACTGACATGCAACTCGGTAGGACCGATATGGTTAGGGTTTGGGCATAACGTAATCTCGGTGAGACCGATTACACAAACTCGGTGAGACCGGATTTGGTAATTAGCTAACCAGAGAGTTGGTCAGGCAAACTCGGTGGGACCAATTTGCTCTTTCGGTGAGACCGAAAAGTTACAAAGGGGAAACACTGAATTTACATTGCAATCTCGGTGGGACCGATTCGCTCTTTCGGTGAGACCGAAAAGTTACGAAAGGGAAACAGAGAGTTTGCAATCCCATCTCGGTGAGACCGAGATCCCTATCGGTAGAACCGAATTGCTAGGGTTTGGCAGTGGCTTATGACAAGTGAAACTCGGTGGCGCCGGATAGGAAGAATCGGTAGGACCGAGTTTGGCTTAGGGTTTAGGTCATATGTGGATATGGGAAAGTAGTTGAGGGTTCTGGAGCATATCACTAAGCACATGAAGCAAGAGGCTCATTAAGCAACACCTCATCCCTCCTTGATAGTATTGGCTTTTCCTAAAGACTCAATGTGATCTTGGATCACTAAAATATAAAATGAAGAGTCTTGAGCTTTTGAGCTTGAGCCAATCCTTTGTCCTTAGCATTTTGAGGGTTCCACTTTCACATCCATGCCATGCCAATCATTGAGCTTTCCTGAAATAATCATCTTGGAATAGCATTAGCTCAATGAGCTATATGTTGTTATGAATTACCAAAACCACCTAGGGATAGTTGCACTTTCAATCTCCACGTCGTCGTGCTGACGAAACTCTCCCTCAACACTCGGCTGGATCGGAGTTCGAGGGACGTCATCGGACTGAACGTATGCTGAACTCGGAGGTGCCGTACGTTCGGTACTTGATCGGTCGGATCGTGAAGACATACGACTACATCAACCGCGTTGTGCTAACGCTTCCGCTTTCGGTATACGAGGGTACGTGAACAACACTCTCCCCTCTCGTTGCTGTGCATCACCATGATCTTGCGTGTGCCTAGGAATTTTTTTGAAATTACTACGTTCCCCAACACCAGTCACGTGCACAGGTGGTAGGTACATGCAATGGATGTTGTGGTGCCGCGTTATCTCCTATGGTATTTGGGACATGTACAACATCTAAAAGGGAAACTGGGACGTTGATAAAGAGACCCATCTTAAATTCGCAATATTATGATGATAACAATAAAAAAATATAGTCTCATCTAGTATACTAAAAAATGTACTAAAGCAAAGACAAATAATATGAATCGAAGAGAGCACAGTGAGTTGCCTCTTAATCGAATCTCTTGTAACTAGATATAAATATACGGCGAAAGATATTGTTGCTAAAAGACCATCTCTTGATTAATTCTCTCCTCCACCCCAACATTTATTATTGTGACATTTCTAAGATAATACATATCATTGTACACTCCCTTAGGTCATCTCCGAGGATAAATCTCAAATGGCACCCTCAAATGTCCCGAAAACATCCGATCATGTCTCCGGACAGTCGGTCAGACGCTGACCAAATAAGGCTATATCTGAAAACTCTCCTACTTATCTGTCCCTTCCCCTTCATTTCTTTTTGTTCAGTAAATCAATTTCTTCGATGTTCAACATTCAATAGCAATTTGACGACGCATATAACACTTGCAAACAAAAACAAGCGAAACGAAAGCACCGGATGCCCAACAAAAATAGCAATTACTCGAAAGAAAATCACAACCGGACAAGCGTTAGCGACTCGATGAACATGTAGTCCTTGTTGAGGTCGACAGTGATGTACGGTGGAGGGTGGCCGGAGGTGAAGGAGGCAACAGAGTGTTGTCGTGATTGTTGCAAGCCAGGTTCACCGTACTTCTGGGCAGCGAAGTAGTATGACGCTTTATACTAGGCGGGCCATGGTGGCGATTGCCCCATCTAGACCGACAAGGCGGTCCGTTGTGGAGGAGGAGCTCCGGCCTGAACGGCTGCCTGCATCTTCTTCTTCACCCTTCGCTTTATGCAGCTCTCTTGTCGTTTGGTAGTCTCCGGATTCACCGGTGCGGCGCGCGTGGCGGACGTGCTCCGGGTTTGAAGGGGCAATGAACCTCGTGATGGGCTTTGGTGGATCCATCATGGCGGTGACGAAACAAACAGGATGGCGATGTTCGGAACGGAGAAGATGGGGTTTTGGCGAGAAAATAGTAGGATCCGACGCCCCCCCCCCTCAAAAAACCTACTACATTTACGGGATTTCAAACGTCCGAACTGATTCAATCTGATTTGGTAAGCCGCGTTGAAGCACTAAAATTGACCGATCCATACTTTTGGGATGGTTTGGGCGTCGGAGATATCATGAACTCAGGCCAACTCTATCGCATGATCTCGAACGAATGTCCGTTTTATCCGGATTCTTTCTGTCTAGAACGACAATGGATGCAAAAACGGACACATGTGTCCGGCTTTCGTTGGAGGCGCCCACCGCCACAGCCGACCCTAAATTGTCCGCCCGCCACACCTCGTCCTCGCGCGCTCCGCCTCGCAATGCCCGCCACGCCGCCCGCGGCAGCTCGCGCCGCACCCGTGCCGTGCTACCGCTGCCGTCGTGAGCTCGGTCGCACCCTCCGCCTCACACCATCGCACCCCGGCCCCAGCCTCGCGAGCTCTGCAGCGCCGCGCGCACGGCCGCCCGCGCGCGCTATGCCCCGCCCGTTCGTGCTCCGCCCCGCCCGCTTACGCTCCGCCAGCCCTGCCCGCGCCCTCCACCGCGCCGTGCTCGCGCCTTGCGGCCCCGCCCGCACCCTCCTCCGCGATGTGCTTGCGCCCCGCGGCCCGCCCGCGCCCTCCATCTCGCCGCGCTCGCGCCCTGCGGCCCTGCCCGCACCCTCCACCGCGCTGTGCTCGCGCCCTGCGGCCCGCCCGCGCCCTCCACCGCGCCGCGCTCGCGCCCTGCGGCCCCGCCCGCGCCCAGCCGCGAGCTCGCCCGCGCCCTCCACCGCGCCGCGCTCGCGCCCTGCGGCCCCGCCCGCGCCCAGCCGCGAGCTCGGCCGCGCCCTCCATCACGCCGCGCTCGCGCCCAACCGCGAATCTCGGTCGCACCTACGCGTTTCGTCCACGCGCCCGCGCGCGCTCCGCCCTGCACCGCCAGCCGCGCCACGCCCGCGCCCTGCCCGGCCCGCGCGCGCTACCCCCACCCGCCCGCGCCACGCCCCGCCGCCGCCCGCGCCACGCCCCACCGCCGCCGGCGCACGCCTCGCGAGAGCCCAGCTCGCCGCCAGCCGCCCGCGCCAAACCCCTCCTCGCCGTCGGCCACGCCTCGCGCTACCAAGCCCGCGCCCGCCTCGCCCCGACCGCCTCGCCTCGCCCCGCCGCCCACCACCATGCCGCAGCTGCGCCCCGCCGCCCGTCGCCCCGTCGTGGCCGCGTGGAGGTGGCCGCCGGCCGCAAAAGAAGAGAGAGGGAGAGAGAAAAATGAGAGAGAGAAGGACAGGTGGGTTGGCAGCCGGGCCCATCTGGTTCCAATGACAGGTCGGCCGGGGGTCACATGCAAAGGGACAGGGGTGGACGAGGACCACGCAGAAAACGTCCGGACGTGTCCGTTTTAGACCCTAACCCAGGGCAACTTTGCTCCGAGAATGGGTCGAGGCGGACAAGAAACCGACATTTTTTTAGGACAGGGTTATGCGTTGGGACGTTTCGTATGTTCGTTTTATCTCAAACGGACAGCCCAAATAATTTGAGGTCGTGCGGTGGAGTTGGCCTCACGGTAGCCAGTAGCCAGGTCGCTGGACAAGTCTCGTCTGGAAGAGCGTGTGCTACTGCTGTGCTGGACCAAAACGAAAACCAGGATGGGACGCGCGGACCACGCGGCGAAACGGTCAGGATCCTCCCTCCGCCCCACTCCCTTTTAAGCCCCCCATCCGCCCGTACTCGTCGGCGCCGTGCAGTTGAGTGCTCGCTGCTCCCTCCTCCCCCTCCGCGAAGATTCTCCTTCGACCCCTGCCGATCTCCAAGGCGACGTCGCCGTCGCCGTCGCCGCGCGCCAGATCTCCTCCGCGCGCTCGCGGCGCGCCCTCGCCGCCTGCGCGATCTGCCCGGTGAGTCCCCTTCCACCGCTGCCTGCTCCTAGATCCGTGTCCTCGCCTGGAATTCCGGTGGGGTTTCAGTTGCCGAGTGTACCATTCCCGTGCGTGTTGTTCGCCGCGGCCAAGAATTCGGTTGTGGTTTCACGTTGCGTGTATTGGTTTGCCACTGCTGGACCTGGGGATCGCGATGATGGGCGCCTGGTGAAAATTGCATTTGTCAGGGGTGGATGTTCTTCTATGCCTGCTGATGGCTATGGTGCCAGTTCAGTCAGTTCTCTACTGTTTTACTACTACTACTACTACTACTACTACTACTACTACTACTACTACTACTACTACATAGCCTGCTGATGGCTGTGGAGTTAATAATGTTTCCTCTATTCTTCCTTCATAGTTGGAGTATATCTGCTTTTAGTTTTAGTAGGAGGTGCCTTGTTTTCCTAGTAGTAACTTCGATTATAAGTTTGTAAGAATAATTACTGCTGGGCACATTAATAACACTAGCAGGTTTGGATATTTATTTGCAGGCCAAGATGGCGACCTATGAGCCCAAGAACATCCTCATAACTGGTGCTGCGGGTTTCATTGCATCCCATGTGGCGAACCGTCTAATTAGGAGCTATCCTCACTACAAGATTGTCGTCCTCGACAAGATTGACTACTGCTCCAACCTGAAAAATCTCAACCCTTCCCGGCCATCGCCAAATTTCAAGTTTGTCAAGGGCGACATTGCAAGTGCTGACCTGGTGAACTATCTTCTCATCACTGAGTCGATTGACACCATCATGCACTTTGCTGCCCAGACTCATGTGGATAATTCGTTTGGCAATTCCTTTGAGTTCACAAAGAACAACATATATGGCACCCACGTTCTCCTTGAGGCGTGCAAGGTTACTGGCCAGATCAGAAGATTTATTCACGTCAGTACTGATGAGGTGTACGGAGAAACTGATGAGGATGCTGTGGTTGGTAACCATGAGGCCTCGCAGTTGCTTCCGACAAATCCATATTCAGCTACCAAAGCTGGGGCTGAAATGCTTGTGATGGCTTATGGGAGGTCTTATGGTCTTCCTGTGATTACAACCCGAGGCAACAATGTGTATGGACCAAATCAGTTCCCTGAGAAGCTCATCCCAAAATTTATCCTTTTGGCCATGAAAGGCTTGCCCCTTCCAATTCATGGTGATGGCTCTAATGTCAGGAGCTACCTGTACTGCGAGGATGTTGCTGAAGCTTTTGAGGTAGTTCTTCACAAAGGAGAGGTTGGACATGTGTATAATATTGGTACTGTGAAGGAGAGGAGGGTAATTGATGTGGCCAGTGACATATGCAAGCTATTTGGCTTGGACACCGAAAAGGTCATCAGGTTTGTCGAGAACAGGCCCTTCAATGACCAGAGGTACTTCCTGGATGATCAGAAACTGAAGAAGTTAGGATGGGCAGAGCGCACTACATGGGAAGAGGGTTTGAAGAAAACAATTGAATGGTACACCAGCAATCCTGATTACTGGGGAGATGTTGCCGGTGCATTGCTCCCTCATCCAAGGATGTTGATGACGCCTGGAGTTGAAAGGCATAACTGGACTGAGGAAATCAAATCTCTTGCTTCTTCGCCAGCTGAAGCCAAGGAATGTAGTACAGTACCTGCTGCAGCCACATCCAAGAGCACCAGCAGTGTCCCTCAAAAGGCCACCTACAAGTTCTTAATATATGGTAAGACTGGATGGATTGGTGGTCTACTTGGGAAGATATGTGAGAAGCAAGGCATACCTTATGAATATGGTAAAGGCCGCCTGCAAGAGCGCTCTCAGCTCTTGCAGGACATTAGAAACGTGAAGCCGACTCATGTTTTCAATGCTGCTGGTGTCACTGGAAGGCCAAATGTTGACTGGTGTGAGACCCACAAACAGGACACTATCCGCACCAATGTTGTAGGCACCTTGAATCTTGCTGATGTTTGTCGTGAGCAGGGGTTGCTCATGATTAATTATGCTACAGGTTGCATATTTGAGTATAATGCTGAACACCCTGAAGGGTCTGGAATTGGTTTTAAAGAGGAGGACACACCCAACTTTGTAGGTTCATTTTATTCCAAAACCAAAGCCATGGTAAGTTCAAATATTTTGTTTATGATGTGTAACACATATCCTTTTGCTTCTCATGGAAACAAACTCATTTGTTCGTACATACAAATGCAGGTGGAAGAGTTATTGAAGGACTATGATAATGTCTGTACTCTTAGAGTCAGGATGCCCATATCATCAGACCTGAGCAATCCTCGTAACTTCATCACAAAAATAGCCCGCTATGACAAGGTGGTGAACATTCCCAACAGTATGACAATTTTGGATGAATTGTTGCCTATCTCTGTTGAGATGGCGAAGCGGGATTGTAGGGGCATATGGAATTTCACCAACCCGGGGGTTGTCAGTCACAACGAGATTCTGGAGATGTACAAGGAATACATCAACCCAGACTTCAAGTGGACCAACTTCACGCTCGAAGAGCAGGCCAAGGTTATAGTTGCACCAAGAAGCAACAACGAAATGGACGCGTCAAAGCTGAAGTCCGAGTTCCCTGAGCTACTGTCCATTAAGGAATCTTTGATCAAGAATGTCTTTGAGCCAAACAGGAAGGTTTCTACTAATTGAAGATTCATGTGACACAGGTCTGCTAGAAGCTATTTCCAATTAGCTAATATATTTCATGGTGGCAGCTGTGGTCAATTCCATTGTGGTATAGCAGGCATACATATTTACGATTTTTTGTTACGCATTACGTTTCACTTGAGAACAGATCTTAAAATCTATGTAGTGGTGGATATGTTTGTTGGCCTGGTTATCTATGTGAACAGATCTTAAAATCTTGTTTCTATTTATCAGGTGCCTTTCATGTGCATGATGCTGCGCTTGTGCATTCTGTTTACGTGTTGTTTTTCTTGGTTTGCATATCTGAAGTTTGTATTGGCAGACTCGACTTATATGTGTAGTTTTGTTGGTTCATATTTGAAGTTTGCATCAGCTTCCAAAAACATGTGCATTCAGAAGCCCAGAGGGTTTGTCAGTTGATGCACCCTGATCAACTGTAAGCTCCTGTCGGCCGTCAAAAGCGACGTTTGAGTATCACACGCTGAATTATTTGCTTGCAGTAGATTAGTTTGACTTTTGAGTATCACACGCTGAAATATTTGCTTGCAATAGATTAGTTTTTGGTGCAGGCTGACGGCGTTGCCAGAGCTTGTCTTTTCCTGCTCCACAAACATAATGATCATACCGACTGTTTCCAGAGTTCGAGGTTTCCATAGATCTGTTCCTGTTTTGTGTAATCTTCTTGATCTCTGGCTTTCCCCTTTTGCGCTTGAAACCTCTCTTGCTCGGGGGATACCATGGAGTGCGCGCATGGGACGAGTGGGCTATGTTTGGTCGTGTGGGAGAGATTTCTCCGGGTTACAAAGCATGGGTGCGATTTTTCTTCGCACATGCGAATCCACGGAGGAATTTCTCAGACACCATTTGGCACTTCGGGGATTAGGCTGGGCTCCGTAGCTGTCGTATGCAAATGGAAAGAGAACTAGATAGAAACGAGGCAGTCTTCAACAGCCGGCTCAAATTCACCAGGCAATCGTGGAAACATACTTCGGCTTCACCAAGCTAATCCTTTTCTTTTACCCCTAAAAAAAGCTAATCTTTTTTTAGGAATCATTTTTTGGACGATGATAACACCTGAACGTTTGGTCTTGGAAAGCGTCCCACAGCCCCAAGGGCGTCCCTATGTCTCGCCTTCCGTGACTCGGACTCGCTGAAGGGGTGACCGAGATGGTCCGGCCCACGCGCGTGGCAGCCAACAGGCTTTTTTTCTGTTTTTTGTTTTAGTTTTTTGCTTTATTTTTGTACTTTTGTTTATACTTTAAAATATTCTAAATATATATATTACAAAAAACATTTGAAAAATAGTGAACGAGTATTTAAAAAATGTTGAATGGGTATTAGGCAAATGTTGAATAAGTACTACAAAAATGTTGAACAAGCATTTGAAAAAATTTGAACGAACGTTCAATAAAGGTTGAACATATATACAAAAAATGTTGATCACTTGCTAAAAAAATGATGATTTTTTTATCATGTATATAAAAATGTTGATCAAGCACCTGAAGAAAATGTTAATAAAAAATTCGGGAAATGTTAAACATGTATAGAAAAAAAATGTTGAACATGTATTAAATAAATGATGGAAAAAAATTGATCGTGCATATAAACATGTCAATCAAGCATTTGAAAATAAATGTTGCACAAGTGTTTGAGAAATGTTAATCAAGCATTTGGAAAATGTTAAATATGTATAGAGAAAATGTTGACCATGTATTCAAAAAATGTTAATTTTAATTTTAAAACTATTAATAGAGCATTTACAAAATATTTAAAATGTGCGACGAAACTGTAAAAAATGTTACAAATATGTAGAAAAATGTTAATCTTGTATTTGAAAAATGTTAAAACCATGTATAAAAAAATATTGATCATGTATTAGAAAAATGTATAATTTGCATTGAAAAAATTAGATGTGTATTCGAAAAATGTTGTTGACATATACAAAAGATGTAGAATGATAAGCAAAAGAACAAAGAAAACCGAAAATAGAAACAAAAGAAATAAAAGGAAAAAAGAAAATAAAAAAAAACGAAGTAACAAAATGCAAAAAATAATGAAACAGAATGAAAGAAAAATTGAGAAAACCAAAAAAGAAACAAAGAAAACCAAAAAAAGAAACAAAAAAACTAGAGAATAAAAGAAAATGAAAAAAAGAAACAAATGAAAAACATAAGAAAACCGGAGAATAAAAAAGAAGAAAGAAACCTAAGAAAACCGACTCTAGTTACCTCAAGAAGGACGCCCCCACTTCTAGCTACAAACTGCGGGTAGGTAGACTCGCTAGCAGACACGGTCTTTGAAGGAAATATGCCCTAGAGGCAATAATAAAGTTGTTATTTTATATTTCCTTATATCATGATAAATGTTTATTATTCATGCTAGAATTGTATTAACGGAAAACTTGATACATGTGTGGATACATAGACAAAACATCGTGTCCCTAGTAAGCCTCTACTAAGACTAGCTCGTTAATCAAATATGGTTAAGTTTCCTAACCATAGACATGTGTTGTCATTTGATGAACGGGATCACATCATTAGGAGAATGATGTGATGGACATGACCCATATGTTAGCTTAGCATGTTGATCGTTCAGTTTTATTGCTATTGCTTTCTTCATGTCAAATACATATTCCTTCGACTATGAGATTATGCAACTCCCGGATACCAGAGGAATGCCTTGTGTGCTATCAAACGTCACAACGTAACTGGGTGATTATAAAGATGCTCTACAGGTATCTCCGAAGGTGTTTGTTGGGTTGGCATAGATCGAGATTAGCATTTGTCACTTCGAGTATCGGAGAGGTATCTCTGGGCCCTCTCGATAATACACATCATAAGCTTGCAAGGAAACGACTAAGGAGTTAGTCACGAGGTGATGTATTATGGAACGAGTAAAGAGACTTGCCGGTAACGAGATTGAACTAGGTATAAGGATACGGACGATCGAATCTCGGGCAAGTAACATACCGATGAAAAAGGGAAAAACGTATGTTGTCATAAGGTTCGACCGATAAAGATCTTCGTAGAATATGTAGGAACCAATATGGGCATCCATGTTCCGCTATTGGTTATTGACCAGAGAGGTGTCTCGGTCATGTCTACATAGTTCTCGAACCCGTAGGGTCCGCATGCTTAACGTTCGTTGACAATATAATACTATATGAGTTATGTATGTTGGTGACCGAATGTTGTTCAGAGCCCCAAATGAGATCACAGACATGACGAGGAGCTCCGGAATGGTCCGGAGGTAAAGATTGATATGTAGGATGATATGGTTCGGCCAAGGGGTGAAACCCACAAGGCTTTAGGTCAGTGCAAAAGGAGTTTTGTGGAGGCCAGGGGCCAAACGCCGGAGACCCTGGCGTCTAGCCCTGGGCCAGACGCCGATGCCCATGGTGTCTGGGCTAGACGCCAAGGATGGTGGCGTCTGGTCCTGGAAGTCCGAGTAGGACTCTCCCTTGCGGGCCCTGGGCCTGACGCCGAGACCCATGGCGTCTGGGCCAGACGCCAAGGACTGTGGCGTGTGGTCTTGGAAGTCCGAGTAGGACTCTCCCTTGCGGGCAAAACTGACTTTGAGGAGGCTTTTACTCCAAGTTTCGACCCCAGGGCTCAACATATAAATAGAGGGGCAGGGCTAGCACCTGGAACACATCAAGAATCACCAAGCTGTGTGCCGGTAACCCCGTCCCCTCTAGTTTATCCTCCGTCATAGTTTCTGTAGGGCTTGGCGAAGCCCTGCGAAGATTGTTCTTCACCAACACCGTCACCACGCTGTCGTGCTGCCGGAACTCATCGACTACTTCACCCGTCTTGCTGGGTCAACACTACAAAAATATACACTTTCGTGATGATACATGTATGTCACAGTAGGTCATGTTTTCTGTCATGCATGTACATCCATGACAATTTTTGTGACAGAATCAAGATAGTCATACCTGTGCCGTCGTAGAAGTGTTTCATGACATTACCAAAATTATCATCACGGAAGTGTCCACTTGCATGACGATAAATCGCGTGTCACAGAAGTGCTTTCATCATGGGTGACTGACACGTGGCATCCACCGTAACGGAACGCCGTTAAGCTACCGGGTCCGGTTTTGTATCTGATAACCCATTAACAACCCCGACCAATAGGATTTTCCACGTGTAAAAACATCATTGGCTGGAGGAAACAAGTGTCGGCTCACCGTTGGGACAGATGTCATCCACTCATTGGACTCAAATCGCCTATGATACATCGACACATGGCACGACCCAACAAAGGCCCATTCAAGCCGACCCGTTTGACTTGGTCAAAAGGTGGCGGGCCGGTCCACGGCAAGCCTGTTAACGGCCTGTTCGCATATAGCCCATTTACAGCCCGCTAACCCAGGGCCCATTTACGGCTTATCCGAATTAGGCCCAGTAGCGTCATCTGGGCCGTCCAATATAATTCCAACCCGTTTTAACTTCCGGCCCATGCATGGCCCATGACGTCTTTTGGCCCATATAAGGCCCTTAGTAACCCTCGGCCCATTAACGGCTCGTGGTAAAACTGGCCTGTAATGAACAGTGTATCACTTTATACCCATTAACGGCCCATTATTCCATTGGGCCATTTCCAGCCCATGTTATCTTTCGGCCTTCTCAGGGCCCATTTATTCTTGGGATCATTTCTAGCATTCGGTTACTTACGGCTCGTTACTGTCATTTTCTGCTTGTGGGCCAAATTCAGCCCGTGCTTACAGTCGGCCCGTTTGTGGCCCATTAATACGTTGGGTCGTTTTCATAGCGTCATCAAATACGGCCGATTAACGACGGCCCATTATGGTCGGCCCATGAACCGACGATTCCAACTCTAGCCCGTTTACGACCATAAAGCGGTATGTTATTGACCCATGTTTAGGCAATCGATCATACGGCCCGTAGAAGGCCCATTGATGATACGGCCCGTAGAAGGCCCATTGTTTCTACGCCGCGTAGAAGGCCCATTGTTTCTACGGCCCGTAGAAGGCCCAGTGTCACTACAGTAAATATGTATCCCATGGTTATTATGGCCTAGTTTTAAAAAATAGGTTATTGCGGCCACTAGCAAACCACAGAAAAAGAACTACACTGACTACAAGCAAACAAATAAACAAGACAACAAGGAAATAAATAAGCAAGCAACTTACGCTAGGCTATCACGGCTATTACACATATTACATCCACTAGGCATCAAAGTTCGCCACCAGTGCAAATATAGGAAACAAAGCAGCATATCATATACACTGGTTGTCAAAGTTGGCGACCAGTGCAAATAAACGCCGCAGCAAAACAAGTCCAGAACTGAAACCACTTCAGAAGATCTCAAGAAACAATATCTTGGGTACCCATAATGCTGGCAAGATGCTTAGCAAGCTTATTAACTTTCTCTTGTTTGGCGCTTAAATCCTCCAGCGCTTGCTGTTGCACCAGAAAGTATGCATCTGAATTCTGCAGGAACTTCATCAGTCCTTCAGCTTCCTGTCGCAACACATCTGATCGATGTCTTTCAACTTGAAGCTAAGACTCAAGAAGATGAACTGATTCAGGTAGCGAGTTCGAAGAGCTTGTGCCAGCAGTAGTGGCCAGTAACTCGAACACTACATCAAGACATGACTTCTGGGTTCTCTCACTGTCGTCAAGGTAGTTTTTATCAGCTTTCTTGGAGACCAACAGGGATGTCTCACTATCTTGAACCTTATCTGCATTACTTCCTTCACCATTGCATAACGGGGTATTGTTCTCCAATATTTTGTCCGCATTCTAAAAGAGAAACAAGCAGACACGTCACATGTTTACCATGTTGTATATGAAACTCGTTTTGGTAAATCAGTTCAGTAGTAAAGTGCACAGGATAACAACATGAAACAAACATATATCTATGTACCATGGTCACTTTATGGTCTATATCATTCTAGTTTTTGTTGCCAAATCAAGATAGAGACACAGTTCAAATAATATTTGTTCAAGACAAAGCAGAATAGACAGAATATAAGTGTGGGAAACTATAGAGACACTTGTAATGTGCATGACATGAGAACATAACTGTTTATTCAATTGAAACTGAAATCAATATAGAGCAAGTTACAACAGCAAACCAGTTAAAGAAACAAGTTTAAAACATACCTGTTGCGCCACTGGAGTTTCAATTCCATCCTTCAAATTTGAAAATAGTTGGTCTGAGTAAATACAGTGATGCAAGAGCAAAGGAGTATGAACCATAGCTACAGAACCTGACCTGAGAACAATTCTTCTTCTCCTTTAAGCGTTGAGTTGGGATTCGGAGTGGTGGTCCTCGTGCTTTGGGCACTGCAGTTCCCTTACTAACTGCTCGTGTTTGGGTGCTCTGTGGTGGAGACGGTGCTGTGTCAACTGGAACTGGGTTACTATCTGCTGGGGTTGGGGTTAGAAGGGGTGTAGCTGGTTCTCTGTCCAACTGGGTAGGGGTACAATCTGCGAGAGTCTGGGTTATGTGTGGTGGGGCTGGTTCTTGGGCAAGTACAACCGTGGTTCTATCTGCATCAACTGGTAGCACTATCTTTTCTGAAGACCGTGTTGTTACTCCCTTAGATACTGCCATCACCCTCTCCAATTCAAATGGCTGATAAACAAGAAAAGTAATTGAATGTACAGACATTGTATGATAGACAGGTGCAATGGATAGTGGGGAATAAAAGAGGGCATGAAATAATTCACATTTATGTTTTCTAACCAAACAGGATAGCATGACACAATTTCACATATATGATGGCTAACTAAACAGGATAGCATGATACAATTTCACATTATGATGGCTAACTAAAAAAGATGGAAAGACATAGTTCAAAATATGATGACTATGTAAAC
Source organism: Triticum aestivum (assembly GCF_018294505.1). Classification (NCBI taxonomy): domain Eukaryota; kingdom Viridiplantae; phylum Streptophyta; class Magnoliopsida; order Poales; family Poaceae; genus Triticum; species Triticum aestivum. The sequence goes on from NC_057803.1 coordinate 111,095,489, forward strand.
AGGATGACATGATATAACTATATAATGTGTTTATTAAATAGGTTGGCATGCCATAATTCACATACATGCCGCCTATGGAAACATGATAGCATGATATAATTCCCGGATAGAATGACATAATTCAAAATATGATGACTGTAAACACTAAACAGGATGAGATGATATAACTATATGATGTCTTTATTAAATGGGTTGCCATGCCATAATTCAGATAGATGTTGTGTATGTAAACATGATGGCATGATATAATTCAAATATATGATTTATATAGTAAGCAAGTAAGCAGATGGCAATCCATATATGATGTAAAAAACTAAGCAATGCAAGACAACATGCATGACATGGGTAATATAACCCTGCCAAGTTTGAGCATAGACCTCAGGGGGGAAATAGGACTGGTCATCAGTCTCTGAATCCTCCTCTAAGGAGCTCTTTGTATCCAGCAAGATGTCTGCTTCAGCAGGTAGCATTGTCTGCTCTGAATACCTTGTTTTCACTCCAGATACTTCCATCACTGCTTCAAATGGCTGATGCACAGGAAGAGTAGTTGAATATACAAACGTTGTCGACAAATGGAACACGTAATACAAAAAAATGATAGCATGATATAATTCACATACATAATGATTGGCTCAACAGCATGGCATTGCATAATTCACATATATAATGCCTTTGCAACAAGATAGCATTGCATAATTCACATATATAATGTATTGCAACAAGATGGCAATGCATAATTCACATATATGGTAATTAGACACTAAACATGTGGCATTCACACAAAGCATGTCTAAACTAATCAAATGACATCGCAATGCAAGACACCATACGCACGATATGAGCAACATAACCCTGCCAAGTTAATTAGAGCATACACCTCGGGGGGGGGGGGGGGGGGGGAATAGGACTAGTCATCTGTCTCTGAATCCTCCTCTGAGGAGCTATCCGTAACCAGCGAAATATGCGCTTCGTCAGATAGCATAGTCTGCTCTGAAGACCTTGTTTTCACTCCAGAATTTTCCATCACCGTGTCAAATGGCTGATGCACACAAAGAGTAGTTGAATGTACTAACATTGTTGACAAATGTAACACTTAATGAAAAAAGGATGGCCTGATGTAATTCACATATAAGATGACTAGCTAAGCAGGATGGCATTGCAAAATTCACATATATGATGCCTGGCTAAACAAGATGGCATTGCATAATTCACATAAACGATGAATAAACTAAACAGATGGCATTCACACAAAGCATGTCTAAACTAAGCAGTTGACATATTTGACGTATAAAGTAAGCAATGCAAGGCACCATATGCATGATATAACCAACATCAGCATGCCAAGTTAGAGCGAAGACCTCATGGGGTAAATAGGAGTGGTCTTCTGCTTCTGAATCCCCCTTAGAGCAGTTATCTTCCTCTTGATTATGATCCGAAATGGATGGAGGGGGGGGGGCTGCCTTTGCACCCACCATGGAGCGACGTCTGCATGAAATTTTATTGCCACGCAAGGCTCGTCTCTTTTGCTCTACATGTTCAGTTTCATTGTGTACAATAACTGACATGCATAGGAATAAAACATAGTGAGATTATGTAAAGAGTGCATGCACAAATCCAGAGTGATGGTAGCAAACTGTGGATAGACCCAAAACCAATGATAGTAGGCAGATAATAGCTTTAGTTAAAAAATACAGATAATGGTTCCTTTAATGTTTGTTAGCACCCAACATGAAACTCATAGTAGACACCCAAGATTAACCAGATAATAGACAGATAGTACTGATTGCTGCCCCAATATGTACCCCACAACCATTTAAAAACTCAAGTTTCAGCATAAGTTTGGACCTGACTCGGAGTCTAATAGGTGAACAGGATGATAAAGTAGCATGTCATCATATTAAGCGATGCATAACGTAAGCAGACACGGAAGAGTGCGACCTCTCTTGTGGACCTGTGTAGTCCTCAAGGTCATCTGCTCAGTTGATGATGGTAATGCAGTTGTCGTGGCTGCCGGCGGCGGGGAAGAAGATCCAAGGCGGCGAAAGACAGTCTGGAGAGCGGATCCCTGCTGTGGTGAACCCTTCCGTCGTTGGAGCAGCTGAGCTGGGGTGGAACACTGCACCGCAGGAGCAGGACAAACCACACAAGGTTTTCTTTGACACATATATGTAATAGAAGTAATTGTGTAAGGGCTTGTTTGAATATGAGGATTCTAACAATGCAGGGACAGGAAATAGACAGGAATAGGATAGGAATGCACATGCAAAACAGAGAATTTAAAAACAGAGGATTTCTGCCAATCTGGGTGTTTGGTTCACAAGAGTTGCAAGATCATGGGATGCAAAGAAGCATGGTGAGATTAAGTCAAACCACAAGAAAATGTACCATTATAATGCTATTATGCTACTATCTCTTAGTCTTGTGCTTCATGAATAGGAATTTTAAAAGGAGGACAAGTGGAAATTAAAATTCCTACGGTTTTTCTTTCAAGGAGACACTAAAGGAACAAATCCTAAAGTTTTCCTTTGCTCCATTCCTTCGCACCGAATTCATGAAAAGTAGTACCATACGAAACTTTCCAATTCCTATGTTTTTCATTCACTTTTCCTTTCAAGCACTGGCGATTCCAGTAGGCAGGCTTGAGCAAGGAAAAGCCTACACTAAAAAAAGTTTTTGTGCTACTTCTATTACTTTGGACCCAGGCCACTGCCCTACTAGCTCAACTCCCAGGGCCATCGATAAATGCACAACTCAAACACGCAGAGATAAATAATGATGGCGTTCAAGAGAGTCCATCACGGATAGCTAAGTTGCCTGGTACCTCACTGCTTGTCATATAGTAGGATAAAATGATCGTATTTCCCGTTACTCTGTGTGCTCAGTGGACAATATACATAACATGTAGAGTAAAAAAGATATGCAACAAGTGTACAACCTCTTTGGCGAAGCCATGTCGATCTCAGCGTGATTGGGTTAGCCGGTGAGGATGCTCTAGCTGACTTGGCTGTCGGAGGAGGGGAAGAAGATCTTAGGCGTCTGGAGATGGAGCCTGAGGTACTGCTTCGCTGCGTTGGAGGGTTTCGTCGTTGGAGCAGCTCCGGTGAGTTGTACGACGCCGAGGCTGAAGCAGGACAAGAGAGACAATGTTAACCTGAGTGGAATTCTAATAGCATCTCCAATAGATGACATAAAATACATAACCACAAAGTGCTAGATGTATACATCAGCCGCTCATCTCCGAATTTAACTGTCAAAACTGAATTTAACTGTCGAAACTGAACTTAACCGTCGAAACTGAATTTTGCTGTGGAAACTGAATTTTACTGTCGAAACTGAACACACTAGAGGTGAGGCTACACGTCAGTCGACTGACTTTTTCATCTCTGGTCAGTCGATTTTGCAGCCGTTGGATATGAAATCAAGGGCCTGCAGTTCATCTTCAACCTCCACCTCCCCTGAGCCGCCAACCACCACCGACCAAACAGCCGCCCCCCCGCCGCTCGCGGCCGGCGGTGCACTACCCCGCCCGCCCCGAAAACACTCCCCACCGCCGGCCTGCCGCCGCCCCGGCCATCCCTGTAGGCCCCCCCGTGCCGAGCTTTTTCTCCGATGATCCCCACGCCACCGCCAGTGACCAACGCCCCACCCTGAACCCTAAGATAGATAGTGGGGTACCTCTCCGGTGAGCCCCCTCCCCGCTGCGGCTGGTTCTTCCTTAACTCCGGTGAGCCCCTCACCCCCTGAAAATCGACTGACCCAAAAGTCGATTCAGTCAACTGAAGTGTAGCTAAATCGGAGTAGCATCGCAAGCAAGAGCAAGAGCGAGAGCAGCAGCGTGAGCAAGAGCAAGAGCAGACCAGGCAGGGGACCGAGAGAAAGAGCAGAGCAGTAGCGCGAGCGAGAGCTAAAGCAGCAGCAACTCCTACTGATGTGGACGCCGCCGCCGAGGGAGCGACGCCGTGGAGGAAGTGGCCGACGACGCCGCTGTGGATGGAGCCACGCCGTGTCGGCTCTGGACCGAGCACCGGCAGCACCGTGAGATCGAATCAAGAAGAAAATGCGGCGATTGGTGTACAACCTCTTTGGTGGCGCCGATTAGGCCGCAGCTTCATCCGAGGAAGCGGTGATGATGATGCTCTTCCGGTGGTGCAGGTGAAGACGGCGGTGTGGTAATGGAGGTGGCGCAAAAGACGAGGGGAACATCGGGGCAGCTCCTTGGAGATGGAGGATGGGGTGGCTGAACCGGCGGGACAACCAGATCGACGAGGATCCTCATCCGGTACGGTGGATGAGGGACATAGAGGTGTTGCTGTGGACGACGTCGTAGGGGAAGAGGCTCCGGCTGGGTGGCGTACGGAGGAGGGTGTGGGGCTTCGCGGGTTTTGCCGGCCTCGGTGTATGAATGGGTGGGCGGATGGGATGGGAGTGGGGAACCATGGCTTAGGGACGCGCTTGTCCGAAATGTGGGGTAAGTTACGAAAGTACCCCCACCAATTTGAGGCGGTTCTTTCGGTTTAGGGGTATCACGGGCATTTTGCGTGTCGGGATTTCACATGATGTGGGAGTTTTCGCGCGCGTTGTAATTTTGGAATAGCAAGGCGCGGGTTGAGATGGAGAGAGTTATCGGAGCACAACGAGACAAAGATATATATTAAATATTTCGGGCTAACAAGGCGCGGGTTGAAATTTCTGGACAAGCCTAATGTGTACTGTACCAAATCAATTCGCACTACAAATGTCATTCAAAACTTTGAATTCATGTTATGTTCAATTAAAATATTTTGCTATGTGTACAATGCATGCAACCTAGTACTCAAATGAACGTTTTAGTGCATTCCAAACGTATATACTACCGCTTCAATATGAACTAAATTTGAATTTGTTTCTCTATTTGAATAAGATCTACAATAATGATTGTTGTGAAGTCAAAGCATTTGAATTCGTTTCTCTGTTTTAGTAAGATCTACAGTCGTCATTATTGTCAAGTTAAACCATCGTTTGTGTATTATCTTCACATCACACCACATGATTAGTCTCGAGTTACATATGAACTATGTGTACTATATGAACTCGAACTCGATTTTTTGAATCCACTTTATGTTGATTTCAAATCATAGTACATTTCAAGCTCTAGCTAGATCTTCACAAACTAAACCATGTCTCATATGTATAATGTGTTTATCACATTATGTATGGTGCCTCGCCCCCTACACCTACAAGTATTTAGATGTGAGTTGCAAACACCATACATTACCCGAAATTCAAATAAAATGTGAGAATGTTCGATATATAGTATTGTTTAGATTGTTCGATATTTAGTTGTAAGCTGCAAACGCCACACATTACCACAAATTCAAATAAAATGTGAGATTGTTCGATGTATAGTATGGTTTAGATTGTTCAACATTTAGCTGTGAGTTGCAAACGCCATGCATTATCACATTATGGTATAACATGTGCAAAACCACAACACGCGTATCACCGCTATATTCATGCATGCATATGTTTAAAACACTATGATCTCTGCTACCTCTTGAGCACTGCGTTGGTTTTCCCCGAAGAGGAAGGGATGATGCAGCAAAGTAGCGTAAGTATTTCCCTCATTTTTTAGAACCAACGTATCAATCCAGTAGGAGGCTACACACGAGTCCCTCGTACCTGCACAAAACAAATAAATCCTGGCAACCAACGCGATAAGGGGTTGTCAATCCCTACATGGCCACTTACGAGAGTGAGATCTGATAGATATGATAAGATAATATTTTTGGTATTTTTATGATAAAGATGCAAAGTAAAATAAAAGCAAAGTAAAAATCAAAGGAAATTACTAAGTATTGGAAGATTAATATGATGAAGATAGACCCGGGGGCCATAGGTTTCACTAGTGGCTTCTCTCAAGAGCATAAGTATTCTACGGTGGGTGAACGAATTATTGTTGAGCAATTGACAGAATTGGGCATAGTTATGAGAATATCTGGGTATGATCATGTATATAGGCATCACGTCCGAGACAAGTAGACCGACTCCTGCTTGCATCTACTACTATTACTCCACTCATCGACCGCTGTCCAGCATGCATCTAGAGTATTAAGTTAATGAAAACAGAGTAACGCCTTAAGCAAGATGACATGATGTAGAGGGATAAACTCACGCAATATGATGAAAACCCCATCTTGTTATCCTCGATGGCAACAATACAATACGTGCCTTGCTGCCCCTACTGTCACTTGGAAAGGACACCACAAGATTGAACCCAAAGCTAAGCACTCCTCCCATTGCAAGAAAGATCAATCTAGTAGGCCAAACCAAACTGATAATTCAAAGAGACTTGCAAAGATAACCAATCATACGTAAAAGAATTAGAGAAGATTCAAATATTATTCATAGATAGACTTGATCATAAACCCACAATTCATCGGTCTCAACAAACACACCGCAAGAAGAAGATTACGTCGAATAGATCTCCACAAGAGAGGGGGAGAACATTGTATTGAGATCCAAAAAGAGAGAAGAAGCCATCTAGCTAATAACTATGGACCCGTAGGTCTGAGGTAAACTACTCACACTTCATCGAAGGGGCTATGGTGATGATGTAGAAGCCCTCCGTGATCGATGCCCCCTCCGACGAAGCTCCGGAACAGGCCCCAAGATGGGATCTCGTGGATACAGAAAGTTGCGGCGGTGGAATTAGGGTTTTGGCTCCGTATCTGATTGTTTAGGGGTACGTAGGTATATATAGGAGGAAGGAGTACGTCGGTGGAGCAACAGGGGGCCCACGAGAGTGGAGGGCGCGACTGGGGGGGGGGGGTAGGCGCGCCCCCTACATCGTGGCGTCCTCTTTTGTTTCTTGACGTAGGGTCCAAGTCTCCTGGGTCTTGTTCATTGAGAAAATCACGTTCCCGAAGGTTTCATTCCGTTTGGACTCCGTTTGATATTCCTTTTCTTCGAAACCCTAAAACAGGCAAAAAACAGCAATTCTGGGCTGGGCCTCCGGTTAATAGGTTAGTCCCAAAAATAATATAAAAGTGGATAATAAAGCCCAATAATGTCCAAAACAGTAGATAATATAGCATGGAGCAATCAAAAATTATAGATACGTTGGAGACGTATCAAGCATCCCCAAGCTTAATTCCTGCTCGTCCTCGAGTAGGTAAATGATAAAAACAGAATTTTTGATGTAGAAGTGCTACTTGGCATAATTTTAATGTAATTCTTCTTAATTGTGGTATGAATATTCAGATCCAAAGATTCAAGATAAAAGTTTAATATTGACATAAAAATAATAATACTTCAAGCATACTAACAAAGCAATCATGTCTTCTCAAAATAGCATGGCCAAAGAAAGTTATCCCTACAAAATCATATAGTCTGGCTATGCTCTATCTTCACCACACAAAATATTTAAATCATGCACAACCCCGATGACAAGCCAAGCAGTTGTTTCATACTTTTGGTGTTCTCAAACTTTTTCAATCTTCACGCAATACATGAGCGTGAGCCATGGATATAGCACTGTAAGTGGAATAAAATGGTGGTTGTGGAGAAGACAAAAAGGGAGAAGATAGTCTCACTTCAACTAGGCGTATCAATGGGCTATGGAGATGCCCATGAATAGATATCAATGTGAATGAGTAGGGATTGCCATGCAACAGATGCACTAGAGCTATAAGTATATGAAAGCTCAACAAAAGAAACTAAGTGGGTGTGCACCCAACTTGCTTGCTCATGAAGACCTAGGGCAATTTGAGGAAGCCCATCATTAGAATATACAAGCCAAGTTCTATAATGAAAAATTCCCACTAGTATATGAAAGTGATAACATAGGAGACTCTCTATCATGAATATCATGGTGATACTTTGAAGCACAAGTGTGGTAAAAGGATAGTAACATTGTCCCTTCTCTCTTTTTCTTTCATTCATTTTTTATTTGGGTCTTTTCTCTTTTTTTATTGCCTCTTTTCTTTCTCTTTTTTTCGTCCGGAGTCTCATCCCGACTTGTGGGGGAATCATAGTCTCCATCATCCTTTCCTCACTGGGACAATGCTCTAATAATGATGATCATCACACTTTTATTTTTCTTACAACTCAACAATTACAACTCGATACTTATAACAAAATATGACTATATGAATGCCTTCGGCGGTGTACCGGGATATGCAATGAATCAAGAGTGACACGTATGAAAGAATTATGAATGGTGGCTTTGCCACAAATACGATGTCAATTACATGATCATGCTAAGAAATATGATAATGATGAAGTGTGTCATAATAAACAGAATGGTGGAAAGTTGCATGGCAATATATCTCGGAATGGCTATGGAAATGCCATAATAGGTAGGTATGGTGGCTGTTTTGAGGAAGGTATATGGTGGGTGTATGATACCTGCGAAAGGTGCGCGATATTAGAGAGGCTAGCAAAGGTGGAAGGGTGAGAAAAGAGCGTATAATCCATGGACTCAACATTAGTCATAAAGAACTCATATACTTATTGCAAAAATCTACAAGTTATCAAAGCAAAGTATTACGCGCATGCTCCTAGGGGGATAGATTGGTAGGAAAATACCATCGCTCGTCCCCGACCGCCACTCATAAGGAAGACAATCAAAAAATAAATCATGCTCTGACTTCATCACATAACGGTTCACCATACGTGCATGCTACGGGAATCACAAACCTTAACACAAGTATTTCTAAAATTCACAACTACTCAACTAGCATAACTCTAATATCACCATCTTCATATCTCAAAACAATTATCAAGCATCAAACTTCTCATAGCATTCAATACATTCATAAGAAAGTTCTTTTACTATTCTTGAATTCCAAGCATATTAGGATTATTTAAGAAAATTACCATGCTATTTAAGACTCTCAAAATAATCTAAGTGAAGCATGAGAGATCAATAGTTTCTATAAAATAAATCCACCACCGTGCTCTAAAAGATATAAGTGAAGTACTAGAGCAAAACTATATAACTCAAATGATATAAGTGAAGCACATAGAGTATTCTAACAAATTCCAAATCATGTATGGCTTTCTCAAAAGGTGTGTACAGCAAGGATGATTGTGGTAAACTAAAAAGCAAAGACTCAAATCATACAAGACTCCCAAAGCAAAACACATATCATGTGGTGAATAAAAATATAGCTCCAAGTAAAGTTACCGATAGAAGTAGACGAAAAGAGGAGATGCCTTCCGGGGCATCCCCAAGCTTTGGATTTTAGGTGTCCTTATATTATCTTGGGGGTGCCATGGGCATCCCCAAGCTTAGGCTCTTGCCACTCCTTGTTCCATAATCCATCAAATCTTTACCCAAAACTTGAAAACTTCACAACACAAAACTTAAAGTAGAAAATCTCGTGAGCTCCGTTAGCGAAAGAAAACAAAAGACCACTTCAAGGTACTGTAATGAACTCATTCTTTATTTATATTAGTGTTAAACCTACTGTATTCCAATTTCTCTATGGTTTATAAACTATTTTACTAGCCATAGGCAAACAACACACGAAAAACAGAATTTGTCAAAAACAGAACAGTCTGTAGTAATCTGTAGCTAGCGCAAGATCTGAAACCCCAAAAATTCTAAAATAAATTGCTGGACATGAGGAATTTATCTATTAATCATCTGAAAAAATAATTAACTAAATAGCAGTTTCCAAATAAAAATGGAAGCAGTTCTCGTGAGCGCTAAAGTTTCTATTTTTTTACAGCAAGATTAACAAGACTTTTCCCAAGTCTTCCCAACGGTTCTACTTGGCACGTACACTAATTAAACACAAAAAAACACAACCTAAACATAGTCTAGATAAATTATTTATTACTAAACAGGAGCGAAAAGCAAGGAATAAAAATAAAATTGGTTTGCCTCCCAACAAGCGCTATCGTTTAACGCCCCTAGCTAGGCATAAAAAGCAAGGATAGATCTAGGTATTGCCATCTTTGGTAGGCAATCCATAAGTGGCTCTCATAATAGATTCATAAGGTAATTTAATTTTATTTCTAGGAAAGTGTTCCATGCCTTTCCTTAATGGAAATTGGAATATAATATTTCCTTCCTTCATATCAATAATTGCACCAATCATTCTAAGGAAAGGTCTACCAAGAATAATAGGACATGAAGGATTGCAGTCTATGTCAAGAACAATAAAATCTACGGGCACATAATTCCTATTTGCAACAATAATAACATCATTAATTCTTCCCATAGGTTTCTTAATAGTGGAATCCGCAAGGTGCAAGTCTAGAAAGCAATCATCAAAATCACGGAAACCTAACAAATCGCACAAAGTCTTTGGAATCGTGGAAACACTAGCACCCAAATCACACAAAGCATAGCATTCATGATCTTTAATTTTAATTTTAATAGTAGGTTCCCACTCATCATAAAGTTTTCTAGGGATAGAGACTTCTAATTCAAGTTTTTCTTCATAAGATTGCGTCAAGGCATCAACGATATGTTTAGTGAACGCTTTATTTTGACTATAAGCGTGAGGAGAATTTAGCATGGATTGCAACAAGGAAATACAATCAATCAAAGAGCAATTTTCATAATTAAATTCCTTGAAATCCAAAATAGTGGGTTTAGCAACATGTAGGGTTTTAATTTCTTCAATCCCACTTTCATCAATTTTAGCGTCAAGATCTAAAAACTCTGAATTGTTGGAACGTATTCTAGGTAAAGGTGGATCATAATAAGTCCCATCATTATTAAGATTCATATTGCAAACCAAGATTTAATAGAGGACACATTAATAACTTTTAGATCTTCATCTTTATTTTCATAGGAACTAGAAGAACACACTCTTATAAAGGCATCTTTCTTAGCACACATCCTAGCGGTTCTTTCTTTGCACTCATCAATGGAAATTCTCATGGCTTTGAGAGACTAATTGATATCATGCTTAGGTGGAATAGATCTAAGTTTCAAAGAATCAACATCAAGAGAAATTCTATCAACGTTCCTAGCCAACTCATCAATCTTAAGCAATTTTTCTTCAATCAAAGCGTTGAAATTCTTTTGCGAAGTAATAAATTATTTAATATTAGATTCAAAATCAGAGAGAATATTATTATAATTTACATAAGAATTGTTGTAGGAATTACCATAATTATTAGAGGGATTACTAGGATAAGGCCTAGTATTAAAATTTCCTCTATACGCGTTGTTACCAAAATTGTTCCTACCAACAAAATTCACATCCATAGATTCATTATTATTCTCAATCAAAGTAGACAAGGGCATATCATTAGGATCAAAAGAAACACTTTTACTAGCAAATAATTTCATAAGTTCATCCATCTTTCCACTCAAAACATTAATTTCTTCTATCGCATGCACCTTTTTATTAGTAGATATTTCAGTATGCCATTGAGAATAATTAACCATAATATTATCTAGGAGTTTAGTAGTTTCTCATAAAGTGATTTCCATAAAAGTGCCTCCCGCGGCCGAATCTAAAAGATTTCTAGAAGCAAAATTCAATTTGGCATAAATTTTTTGTATAATCATCCACAGATTCAAACCATGAGTAGGGCAATTGTGTATCACTAATTTCATCCTCTCCCAAGATTGTGCAACATGTTCATGATCAAGTTGCTTAAAATTCATAATATCATTTCTAAGGGAGATGATCTTAGCGGGAGGAAAATACTTAGAGATAAAAGCATCTTTGCACTTATTCCATGAATTAATACTATTCTTAGGCAAAGACGAAAACCAAGCTTTAGCACGATCTCTAAGCAAAAAAGGAAATAGCTTCAGTTTAACAATATCGTTATCCACATCTTTCTTCTTTTGAATATCACACAAATCATCAAAGCTATTTAGATGGGTAGCGGCATCTTCACTAGGAAGGTCGGAAAACGGATCTTTCATGACAAGATTCAGCAAAGCAGTATTAATTTCACAAGATTCAACATCGGTAAGAGGAGCAATCGGAGTGCTAATAAAATCATTGTTGTTGGTATTGGTAAAGTCACACAATTTAGTATTATCTTGAGCCATCGTGACAAGCAAGCAAACTAACACACAAGCAAACAAAAAGCAAGCGGGCAAAAAGAGGCAAATAGAGAAAGAGAGGGAGGATAGAGAGAGAGAGGGTGAATAAGACGGCAAGGGTGAAGTGGGGGAGAGGAAAACGAGAGGCAAATGGCAAACAATGTAATGTGGGAGATAGGGATTGTGATGGGTACTTGGTATATTTACTTTTGCGTAGACTCCCAGGCAACGGCTCCAGAAATCCTTCTTGCTACCTCTTGAGCACTGCGTTGGTTTTTCCCGAAGAGGAAGCGATGATGCAGCAAAGTAGCGTAAGTATTTCCCTTAGTTTTTTAGAACCAAGGTATCAATCCAGTAGGAGGCTACACACGAGTCCCTCGTACCTGCACAAAACAAATAAATCCTCGCAACCAACGCGATAAGGGGTTGTCAATCCCTACATGGCCACTTACGAGAGTGAGATCTGATAGATATGATAAGATAATATTTTTGGTATCTAATCGTTTGGGGTACGTAGGTATATATAGGAGGAAGGAGTACGTCAGTGGAGCAACAGGGGGCCCACGAGGGTGGAGGGTGCGCCTGGGGGGGGGGGGGTAGGCGCGCCCCCTACCTCGTGGCCTCCTCTTTTGTTTCTTGACGTAGGGTCCAAGTCTCCTGGGTCTTGTTCGTTGAGAAAATCACGTTCCCGAAGGTTTCATTCCGTTTGGACTTCGTTTGATATTCCTTTTCTTCGAAACCCTAAAACAAGCAAAAAACAACAATTCTGGGCTGGGCCTCCAGTTAATAGGTTAGTCCCAAAAATAATATAAAAATGGATAATAAAGCCCAATAATGTCCAAAACAATAGATAATATAGCATGGAGCAATCAAAAATTATAGATACGTTGGAGACGTATCAATCTCTTGTTCAAATATATGAATCCACTTTCGTATCAAATTATGATCTTTGTTAGTCTCTTACAACCACACAATCCTCTAACCTTTGTAGCTACCACTAACTTTCTCTTGTGCATGCACACGCCCTCCTCGCCCTCCCCCTCCCTCAGCATTCTATCCATCACACACATTCATTTTTTTCTTTAGGTCATTCTCCCACAGTCTCCACAACTCCTTTCAGACACACACCGATCGATAAACCTCTCCAGCGATGTCTGCCTACAAAATACACACGCACCTTCAATCTCCTCCTTTATGTGTCCTTGCCTCGTGTCTCTCATACGGTCCCACACACGTGTAAACTCTTGCCCCTCTTTTCATCGATCTCACAACCACACACTCCTCCCCCTATCTAGCTAGTAGCTGGGCCTCTCGCACCACCTCCTAGCTCCATTCTCTATGTCTATCCATCTCGCCGGGCCTTATTTGCCTCTAACAAATGGACGTACACCGACCGATCTCCTGCTATACATATAGCTAGCTAGGTCCTTATAACTCGTTTTCCCCATGCGTCGATCGATCTACCTCATTAGTTGTGTCTCTCCCTTCCTCCGACAAACAACAATTGATCTACCGATCTAGTTAGATTTGCTTACCAAACACATGGTTCCCCTTCATCATCCATGGATGTGTCTCGACAGATCTATCATGCACAGGCACACACAGAAACACATCCCCACTCTTATTGATAATATTGCAGTTCCACCCTTAGTTTGTCTAGTAGGCCTCTCCCACCATCTTCGAGAAGCAACTCCATCACCCATCCAACACTCTACCCCTCTCCCTCCCTCTCTCTCTCCTCTCTCTCTGTACCATCCTATTTCCCGTCCTTCAGTTATGTATGGATGTCGACCGATCTCCCTCAAGACATAGCTGGGTCTCTCCTTCTCAACACATATACGAGTCGTTCTACCTCTATAGTTAGGCCTCTGCCTACCCCTCCCCCCACCCCCTCGCACACACACACACTGATACATCGAGCGCTCTAGTCATGTCTCCCTGCCACACACAAACTTGACCTATGCCCTCTGACGTCCCAGTAGCTAGGTCAGTCGCCCTATATCTTTAACCTGCACACACACACACAATTTCGATGGCTATCTTCATCGATCTTGCACCCACCCACTTGATCCTCTCTTCGACTCTATCGATATCTATGACCCCTCCCTCTCTTCTCGTGGATCGCCCGACTCTCTATATGTGATATGGATAGGCCTCCATTTCACACACATTGCATGAATTTTTTTTTTGAGATGTCATCGACACATATTCCCACAAATACATTCATGAACGCACAAGCCATTTGTCTAGGTTTTATCTCTCACACACACCCACGTAGGTGGGGGACGTGCACGAAGATAAGAGGTGCACGCACGGCGCACATACTCCCGTCTCTTTCCCAACCACACCCGGGCGGCTACACAGTGGAACTCATTTCTATACGAAAAGGCAGCCCATGTGGTAACTTGACACGTGTACTGGTTGTCCACTAGATGGAGGGAGGATCGTCTACCACAGGTGAACAAACAAATTGCTACTTGATGCATTATGTTAAAAAAGAGGCAAACCATGTGGGGCCTACCTTAGAGGCAAGGCTCTATACATTGGAGTACTTTTGATGTGTCCCATCAACTCGTAGAACGAGGAGAAGCTTGCTTAGTACGCCCGCTCCCTCGCCCACGCGCGCGGTGGCTCATAGGACAAGGAGAAAATTTTACTAGTACTCCCTCCGTTTACTCCTCGCCCCTACCTTGGTTAGAGAGATTATCATATTGTTTGGAATATATGTCCTTTAGTAGATTTCAATATGAACTACTAGTACATACTCCAAACACTGATGTATATAGACGTATTTTAGAGTGTAGATTCGCTCATTTTGCTCCGTATGTAGTCCATATTGAAACAGACGTAATAGTACGCACTCGCCCTCGCCCCTCGACCCTTGCCACATGGTGGATGTGCATCAATTCATTCGGTCTCATATAGCCAAAATGATATATACTGCAGTACCATTATTGCTCGACTCCCCGAAGAGGCGAAGAGCCAATCACAAGGTTAATAGTTTGGAGAAGCCAAGCGCAAGGTTTATAGGAGAACGAGTAGTAGGTGCCGCGTCATTTATAAATAAAGTTTTTTTCTTCAGTGGCACGTACGCAATATAAATAGGTTCATATGGAGAGAAAAGGAAACCGCTCCAGTATATACATAGGAAGGACAAGCCTACACGGTTGCTTGCTGGGGTTGCTCTCTTCAGTTTTCACACTCTCTCGCACAAAACCATTGTGGCCACATCTCTAACATCCCGGCGGATCACGTCCGCCGGGGGAAGGGGTGGATGCTTAGTGTAGATGCGGTCGCCATCGCCAACGGCAAAAACCCACTGTCGGCACGTCCCGATCAGGGGTCCCCACCATTCTCTCTCACAAAGCCGGAGAGGTTGCCTTCATCCATTGCTCACTGCCGTGACGTGGGTAGTTGCCTCCTCCCACCGCCCTCCTCTAGGTTGAGCTACGTCCCGACATCCCTCAGGTACAACGCCCTTTACAGCCGGCTTGCACCACTGCTCCAGCTGCCCACATTACTCCATGTGGATATTTCTCTACTTCTTTGCCACACACATACCTCTACTGGCTTCTACGTACTGTATTTGTGATGAGTTTATGTCTCATCAACTAGTCCCAGTAATCTTGAATCGCACATACCGCATTGTACTATCTCGCTGATAAATTACAGTACGTACTATACAAGTACTTCCTCCGTTCCTAAATATAAGTCTTTGTAGAGATTTCACCATGAACCACATACAAATGTATATAGATGCATTTTAAGTGTAGATTCATTCATTTTGTTCCGTATGTAGTCCACCTAGTGGAATCTCTACAAAGACTTATATTTAGGAACAGAGGGAGTAATAACCCACAAGTATAGGGGATCGCAACAGCTTTTGAGGGTAGAGTATTCAACCCAAATTTATTGATTCGACACAAGGGGAGCCAAAGAATATTCTCAAGTATTAGCAACTGAGTTGTCAATTCAACCACACCTGGAAACTTAGTATCTGCAACAAAGTGTTTAGTAGCACAGTAATATGATAGTGGTGGCAGCGGCAACAAAAGTAAAGACAGCAAAAGTAATGTTTTTGGTATTTTGTAGTGATTGTAACAGTAGCAGCGGGAAAGTAAATAAGCGAGAACCAGTATATGGAAAACTCGTAGGCACCGGATCAGTGATGGATAATTAAGCCGGATGTGGTTCATCATGTAATAGTCATAACATAGGGTGACACAGAACCAGCTCCAATTCATTAATGTAATGTAGGCATGTATTCCGTATATAGTCATACGTGCTTATGGAAAAGAACTTGCATGACATCTTTTGTCCTACCCTCCCGTGGCAGCGGGGTCATATTGGAAACTATGGGATATTAAGGCCTTCTTTTAATAGAGAACCAGAACAAAGCATTAGCACATAGTGAATACATGAACTCCTCAAACTATGGTCATCACCGGGAGTGGTCCTGATTATTGTCACTTCGGGGTTGCCAGATCATAACACATAGTAGGTGACTATAGACTTGCAAGATAGGATCAAGAACTCACATATATTCATGAAAACATAATAGGTTCAGATCTGAAATCATGGCACTCGTCCCTAGTGACAAGCATTAAGCATAGCAAAGTCATAGCAACATCAATCTCAGAACATAGTGGATACTAGGGATCAAACCCTAACAAAACTAACTCGATTACATGATAAATATCATCCAACCCATCACCGTCCAGCAAGCCTACGATGGAATTACTCACGCACGGCGGTGAGCATCATGAAATTGGTGATGGAGGATGGTTGATGATGACGACGACGATGAATCCCCCTCTTCGGAGCCCCGAATGGACTCCAGATCAGCCCTCCCGAGAGGTTTTAGGGCTTGGCGGCGGCTCCGCATTGTAAAACGTGATGATTTCTTCTCTCTGATTTTTTTTCTCTCCGAAAGCAAATATATAGAGTTGGACTTGGCGTCAGAGGGCATCCAGGGGGCCCACGAGGTAGGGGGCGCGCCCTAGGGGGGCGCCTCCCACCCTCGTGAGAAGGGTGTGGGCCCCCTGGTCTTCATCTTTGGCGAGGATTTTTTATTATTTTTTCTAAGATGTTCCGTGGAGTTTCAGGTCATTCTGGGAATATTTGTTTTCTGCACATAAAACAACATCATGACAATTCTGCTGAAAACAGCGTCAGTCCGGGTTAGTTCCATTCAAATCATACAAGTTAGAGTCCAAAACAAGGGCAAAAGTGTTTGGAAAAGTAGATACGACGGAGACGTATCAACTCCCCCAAGCTTAAACCCTTGCTTGTCCTCAAGCAATTCAGTTGACAAACTGAAAGAAAGAAAGAAAAACTTTTACAAACTCTATTTTCTCTTGTTGTTGTAACTATGTCAAGCCAGCATTCAAGTTTTCAGCATAGATCATAACTAACCACATTTGCAATAATTCTCAGGTCTCATAATTACTCATATCAATAGCATAATCAACTAACAAGTCATAACAATAAATCTCGGATGACAACACTTTCTCAAAACAATCATAATATGATATAACAAGATGGTATCTCGCTAGCCCTTTCTGAGACTGCAAAACATGAATGCAGAGCATTGTTAAAGATCAAGGACTGACTAGACATTGTAATTCATGGTAAAAGAGATCCAATCATAGTCATACCCAATATAAATTAACAGTGATGAATGCAAATGACAGCCGTGCTCTCCAGCTAGTGCTTTTTAATAAGAGGGTGATGACTCAACATAAAAGTAAATGGATAGGCCCTTCACAGAGGGAATCAGGGATTTGTAGAGGTGCTAGAGCTCGGTTTTGAAATAAAGATAAATTGTATTTTGAGCGGTATACTTTCATTGTCAACGTAACAACTAAGAGATGGCGATATCTTCCATGCTAAACACATTATAGGCGGTTCCCAAACAGAATGGTAAAGTTTATACTCCCCCTCCACCAACAAGCATCAATCCATGGCTTGCTCGAAACAACGAGTGCCTCCAACATACATCAGGTCCCAGGGGGAGTTTTGTTTGCAATTAATTTTGATTTAGTTTGCATAAAGCATGGGACTGGGCATCCCGGTGACCAGCCATTTTCTCATGAGTGAGGAGTGGAGTCCACTCCTCTTGAGAATAACCCGCCTAACATGGAAGGTAAGGACAACCTTGGTTGATACATGAGCTATTCGAGCATACAAAACAGAATGATTATTTGAAGGTTTAGAGTTTGGCACATACAAATTTACTTGGAATGGCAGGTAGATACCGCATATAGGAAGGTATGGTGGACTCATTTGGAATAACTTTGGGGTTTAAGGGATTGGATACACAAGCAGTATTCCCGCTTAGTACAAGTGAAGGCTAGCAAAAGACTGGGAAGCGACCAACTAGAGAGCGAAAACAGCCATGTACATGCATTAAAATTAATAAACATTGGATGCAAGCATGAGTAGGATATAATCCACCATGAACATAAATATCATGAAGGCTATGTTGATTTTGTTTCAACTACATGCGTGAACATGTGCCAAGTCAAGTCACTTAAATCATTCAAAGGAGGATACCACCCCATCATACCACATCATAATCATCTCAATAACATGTTGGCACACAAGGTAAATCATTATAACTCATAGCTAATTAAGCATGGCACAAGCAACTATGATCTCTAATTGTCATTGCAAACATGTTTATTCATAATAAGCTGAATCAAGAACGAGGGACTCATCATATTTACAAAAACAAAAGAGGTCGAGTTCATACCAGCTTTTCTCATCTCAGTCAGTCCATCATATATCATCATAATTGCCTTTCACTTGCACGGCCGAACGGTGTGAATAATAATAATAGTGTACGTGCATTGGACTAAGCTGGAATCTGCGAGCATTCAATAAACAGGAGAAGACAAGGCAATATGGGCTCTTGGTTAAATTAACAATAATGCATATAAGAGCCACTTCAACAATTTAATTATGGTCTTCTCCTACTGACCCCCAAATAAAAGAAAAGAAATAAAACTATTTACACAGGAAAGCTCCCAACAAGCAAAAGAAGAACGGGAATATTTTTGGGTTTTCTTTTTAATTATTACTACTACAGAAGAAAAATAGACTACTACTAATTTTTTTGGTTTTTCTTAAGGTTTAACAAACACACAAGAAGAAAGCAGGAAAAAGAAAATAAACTAGCATGGATATTACAGTGAAAAAGTATGAGCACCGACATCTAGCAATGAGTGTGTGTGAACATAAATGTAATGTCAGTGAGAAATACGTACTCCCCCAAGCTTAGGCTTTTGGCCTAAGTTGGTCTATGGCCATGGATGGCCTGGCGAATATCCATAATAATAGTTGTTGGGGTCATACTGTGATGAGGAAGAATAGTTGGGATCATACTGATGTGCAGCGGTTACCGCCTGCTGAGCTGCAACGTGGAGTCGAGCTACCTCCACTCTCCTCTCGTACTCTTCTGCCTCCTATCTGGTAATAACATATCTTCCTTTTGTCTGTGAATCAAAGAAGGCAGGAGCAGGGAGAGTAATATGGAAAACACATCGTTTATCAAAAATTAAACGATATAAGAGAGATGATTCAGGCCTCTCGACAAACTGGTGCGAAGCCATAGAGTCATAATCTAAATATGCAGGAGGCAACTCCGTATCACCCTCACGAATGTCTATCTCAAGAAAATGAGCTAAGCGGGTTGCATAAATTCCTCCAAAGAAATCTCCATTATGTCTATTATGATGCAACCTACGAGCTACAATGGCTCCCATATGATAAGATTGGTCTCCTAACACAACACTCCTAAGAATGCTAAGATCAGGGACACACATATGACATGCTTCATCCTTAGCATTTATGCATCTACCGATGAAGAGAGCAAAATAATGTATAGCAGAAGTGGCATCATCAATAACATGCGACATACCAGAATGAATTGCAGAAGCAGGTGTAGGTGTCGCAAACTTACTCATAACAGAAGGTGAATCAAGTGCAGAGCTAGATGGAAGTTCCTTACCTCCCCTCGTAGTTGAGGGATAGATCTTGGTTTCTGGATCTCTCAAGTTATTCATAGTGTCCAGCAGATATAAATCCCAAGTGACTCAAAGAATAGAGCTATGCTCCCCGGCAACGGCACTAGAAATTGGTCTTAATAACCCACAAGTATTGGGGATCGCAACAGCTTTCGAGGGTAGAGTATTCAACCCAAATTTATTGATTCGACACAAGGGAGCCAAAGAATATTCTCAAGTATTAGCAGCTGAGTTGTCAATTCAACCACACTGGAAACTTAGTATCCGCAGCAAAGTGTTTAGTAGCACAGTAATATGATAGTGGTGGTAGCGGCAACAAAAGTAAAGACAGCAAAAGTAATGTTTTTGGTATTTTGTAGTGATTGTAACAGTAGCAGCGGGAAAGTAAATAAGCGAGAACCAGTATATGGAAAACTCGTAGGCACCGGATCAGTGATGGATAATTATGCCGGATGTGGTTCATCATGTAACAGTCATAACACAGGGTGACACAGAACTAGCTCCAATTCATTAATGTAATGTAGGCATGTATTCCGTATATAGTCATACGTGCTTATGGAAAAGAACTTGCATGACATCTTTTGTCCTACCCTCCCGTGGCAGCGGGGTCCTATTGGAAACTAAGGGATATTAAGGCCTCCTTTTAATAGAGAACCGGAAGAAAGCATTAGCAGTGAATACATGAACTCCTCAAACTATGGTCATCACCGGGAGTGGTCCCGATTATTGTCACATCAGGGTTGCCAGATCATAACACATAGTAGGTGACTATAGACTTGCAAGATAGGATCAAGAACTCACATATATTCATGAAAACTTAATAGGTTCAGATCTGAAATCATGGCACTCGGGCCCTAGTGACAAGCATTAAGCATAGAAAAGTCATAGCAACATCAATCTCAGAACATAGTGGATACTAGGGATCAAACCCTAACAAAACTAACTCGATTACATGATAAATCTCATCCAACCCATCACCGTCCAGCAAGCCTATGATGGAATTACTCACGCACGGCGGTGAGCATCATGAAATTGGTGATGGAGGATGGTTGATGATGACGACGGCGACGAATCCCCCTCTTCGGAGCCCCGTACGGACTCCAGATCAGCCCTCCCGAGAGGTTTTAGGGCTTGGCGGCGGCTCCGTATCGTAAAACGCGATGATTTCTTCTCTCTGATTTTTTCTCTCCGAAAGAAAATATATAGAGTTGGAGTTGGCGTTGGAGGGCATCCAGGGGGCCCACGAGGTAGGGGGCGCGCCCTAGGGGGGGAGCCCCCCACCCTTGTGAGAAGGGTGTGGGCCCCCTGGTCTTCATCTTTGGCGAGGATTTTTTATTATTTTTTTCTAAGATGTTCTGTGGAGTTTCAGGTCATTCCGGGAATATTTGTTTTCTGCACATAAAACAACACCATGGCAATTCTGCTGAAAACAGCGTCAGTCCGGGTTAGTTCCATTCAAATCATACAAGTTAGAGTCCAAAACAAGGGCAAAAGTGTTTGGAAAAGTAGATACGACGGAGACGTATCAGGGAGTACTATGTAAAGAGTTAGGTGTCGCACGGTGTCCAGAAAATATGGTGATAGTGTGAGGTGGGCCATGTAATCACTGAGCCTGCGTGTTTTCACTGCTCTTGCACTCCTCCACCGTAAGAATGGAGAAAATTGTACTCTAGTAGTACCTCCTTTCGCTGAAAGCGTGGGACATCCAGCAGTCCTACCACCTCAGTAATAATGACCAATGAGCCATCAAATCACATAGACCCAGCAGTAAGTTGGACGGACGAAGCAACCATCACTCTTGAAGCCGCTTCCCCCTTCAACGCAGGCGCCAGTGAGAGGTCGCGTCCGCTCTGCCCGGGCATGAATGCAGCATTGACTGTTTCGGGTGGGAAGTGCGCGCGGGGGATGGAGGGGCTTTGGGTGGGCCAGGCTGGTCAAGAGCGGGCGTGGCAGCTGTCCGCTTGTCCCTACCGAACGCCCGGAAATGAGAGGATGCACCGACTCTGGCGGCTAAAATCATACACTACACACCATCTCTCTGTAGGAGTAGGTCGATCTGTCGCTCTCTCTAACACACACATGCTGTTAAACACACACACGCACACACATGGTCATAGAATAGGAAAATCATGTGAGTGTGAAGCCACAGGAAGTGAGATACAAATGGAGTACGTACAAGAAGAGAAGAGGTGACGAATATTCCATCAAACCTGGACTGAGGAGTAGTACTCCCTCCGTCTAGGTGTTCATTCATCCTATGGAAATCAGATATTCCCAAAATGTTTAGGCGTTGTCCATTAACTTCACATCTCAATCCCCTCCTGGCCTCGTTGCTAGCGAGCGTTGTTACTTAGGGAGCGTTTGGATTCTTAGCAAGAACAGCTTATAGCATAGCCGGGCAAGGTTAGGCGTTTGTAACTGTTAAAATATGTTAGCATTTGTGGGCCAACTAGCTTGGGTGGGCTAGAAAAACCTTGCTAGCTCAGGAGAGCCAGATCGGCTCGCTTTTGACGGCAAACTTCGCGTAGCAGTAACATAGACTAGCAGGCTTCCAAAAAAACATAGACTAGTAACATATGCATGTTGTACTAGTCCAAGTTACTCACCACTATGACCAGCCTAAGCAATGTAACAAAACGCTCCTTACTCTGCCTTGTTATCTCCCCCGGAAACCCAATGCATGGAGCGCAACTACGCGTTGATCAGTCAAGAAATCAAAGTCGGTTTGCATGCGAGTTAATGCGTGGCCCTGCATGGTAGCTAAAATGGCATATCTTAGTTGTTTGGATTAATTGTTGCATTTAGAGATAGAAATCAGGGCTTTGATTGGAGGAATGACCGTTCAAGTTTCTCCTTCTCCTCCAATTTGCTTGCACCTTGGTCCCGCTGCACCTTCTAACGTGACTTATTACACCTAGACGGAGGGAGTCGTACGAGATACAGTGGCACACTGACTTAGGTCGAATACAAGTGCCCAAAATTGTGTGCATGTTATAATAAGGATTCACTTAAAATAGTACATGAGCGAACAGAGGCATCAATTGGACAGTGTTCCCGAGCAGTAGCGAGATGTGTGAGGTAAGATACACTGCTGGCGCTTTTAATTTTTCTTATTAATTTGTTTGTTTCACCCTCTGACTGGTGGGACCCAACGTACTACGTGGAGAGAGGTAACGTACTACTGGTCAAAATGGATGGATACGGAGCTATACGATCTCGTAGTGACCGTATAATCACCTCATCATGTATAAGCTGCAGCCTCGGCGCTTGTTTTCTAGGGTTTTCACTCTTCACACTCTCTCCAGTATATATATACACGCTGGAGCCTGAACGCTTGTAGTTGCTCTCTTCACACTCTCTCACCCTCTTCAGATCTAAACAAGACTTTGTTGGCCTCTCTCTCTCCCCTCACTGCTGGTCTGCTTGTAGTTGCTCTCTTCACACTCTCTCACCTTCTCCAGATCTAAACAAGACTTCGTTGGCCTCTCTCTCTCCCCTCACTGCTGGTCAAAGAGCCGGTCGGATCCGTCCGCTGGGAAGGGAAGGAGGCTTAACGCTGTCGCCATCGGCGAGGGAGGAGGGAATCCACTACCGGCGCAGCTATTCACTTTCACCAAGTGGCGGCACGGGAGGGCCTCTGACCCCTTCTTCTTCTTCACCATACATAGTGTGGGTCGAACGGCCTCCGGTCGCCCACCGAACCACACCCCAAGAACCTTAAGGTATAATTTACTTATTCCACATGCATTTCTCTAGCTGCATGTGGGCTTTTTCCGCTTCTGCACTCGAATCTAGGTGTTGGATCAAACAAGAAAGTAGTGGGGAAAGTTGTATACCATGAATCTAGGATGTGGTTCAAAGAGGAAAGGAATGGGGGAAAGTAGTGGGAAAAGTTGTATAGCATGAATCTAGGACGTGGTTCAAAAAGGAAAGGGAGGGGGAGAGTAGTGGGGAAAGTTGCATCGCATGAATCTAAGACGTGGTTCAAAGAGGACAGGAATGGGGGAAAGTAGTGGGGAAAGTTGTATATCATAAATCTAGGATGTGGTTCACAGAGGAAAGGAAGTGGGGAAAGTACTAGTACAGACTGGCTATCCAGCACCTACGTTGGTCGAAAAGGGAAAACAATGACAAACACAGTACACACATCTATAACAAACTGATCTTTTGTTTTGGGGGACAAGGCTGTAGAGTTTGAGCAGAACTAGATTTGCTGCGCTCACATAGGGAAAGGTGTCTAAAGATAACAAAACTGGAACCAACACAAATATGCTCCTTGGTTTTTTGTTCTTTGTTGCAACAGACTGTGCATCACCCCAGTACATCGGTAGATGCACGTGGTGCTGGTGTGTCCACTGTCCCGTGCAACTGTTTAGCTGTTGTTAATCTAAGGCCCTGTTTGGTTAAAAACTCCCTAGTCCCTACCTGCTTGGTTCCAGGGACTAAACATGGACTAGAGGTTATTAAATGACATGCTAAAAGACTATGTTACCCCTAGTAATGAACTAATAGAGACAAGGTGCGATGCATGGCAGAGGCAACTGTTGGAAAAAGTCCCAAAAAGACTCTCCCTCGGGGTCTTCTTTCTTTAGTCCCAAATGCCCACCTTTAGTCCCTAAAAGTCCCTCCTGTTTGGTTTAGATGGGACTGACACGGAGTTTTTTTAGTCCCTCCACAAAAATGTCCCTGTAAACAAGCACCCTCTAATAATGCCGCTGGAAAATTGATGCAATGCCACAATTAAAAGCAAATTACATGTTTAACGAATTTTATTGTTAATATAATCTCTCTGTTAATATTAATCAATGCCACCGTTTGAGAAATGATACTATCTTGCTTTCTTTCCCAGTTAGGTAAGGTAGATGCTTCTTTTTGTTGGCTTCTGTGTCATCCACCGTTATTGACCACTAGTTGTTTCCTTTGCACCTCTGTGTAAACAGGGTTATCTACTTCACCTCGTTGTCATTGTGACCTTTTGTTGCACTGCACAAAACACTATTGTTTTAAGAGTGTTTTGTGTAGTTCAACCAAAATGTCATACAGACAACGTTGGTTTATTGCTTGATCTTAGTGGAACTGCACAAGAGGAGATCTTACTTCCTATCTTTGGCAAATTTGGTTCAGATCTTCTTCTTGTGAGTTGTTTGAATTCCGTGTCATCAGAGGTCAGTACTAGCCTTCTTTCACATGATTCTGCAGTGTGCTTTCATATGTTATGGTACTTGTACGGTAATGTTGCTTGATTTTAGTGAACTGCACAAATGGAGACAAGACTTCCAATCCGTATGTGCACTGCAATATCCCATTGAGGTAAGATAAGGATATTTCACAACTGTTGGCCTGTATTTTGCCACTTTCATCAAAAAATTAATGTCATTGTTTAGTGCTATACTTGTGAAACCTAATTGACATGCCAAATCTTACATTGAAGGCGAAGCTTGTCTGTTATTGAACCAAGTGATGAAGGGGAAGAACAAGCGGAAGAAAAACAAAAATCAACTCCTGGTGCTGTAATGAAGCACTAGAACTGTGATGAAACAAGTAATGATATAGTTTTGCATCTTAATTTATTGCTATGGCTGGAACGATCAATTGTTTTGCCACTGATTTGATGCCACTCTTAATGTAATACGTAATTATCTCTACTTGTGCAAACAGGGATCTTCTTTGAAGATACCATATATTTTAGTGGAACTGCACAAGAAGATGTTGGAAACATTAATCTAATCGAGGAGTATATAGTAAGCATGGCCACCACAGTAGATAGCAACAGATGGTTCCGGAGAAGTGCTTCATCTGTATGCTCTACACAATAGGCCACCTGACAAATGTTGGTACTCGCCCACTGATTTCATCCATATGATTAAGCTTTGTTATCTCTATTGGTGTTGTGCTACTGTTTAGATACTGTCATCAAAAAGTGGTATTGTCCTTGAGAAGTGCTTTATCTGTGTTGTTTTAAATATTTCCTTTCCTTTTTTTCGAGCAAACAGGGATGCTAGCATTTAGTTATCCTCTTGTCTTTGCACAATAGGATCATCCTCCTCTGAAGAAGAATATGGAGTACGTGAAGTGAGTAGTTCCAATTATGCCAGGATGAAGAAGCCCTGTCTATCTTCTCATCAGATGGAGCAGTTGAAGGATGGTGTCAGTGTCAAAATGGGCGGATCTCGGGTAGGGGGTCCCGAACTGTGCGTCTAAGGCGGATGGTAATAGGAGGTAGGGACACGATGTTTACCCAAGTTCCGGCCCTCTTGATGGAGGTAATACCCTACGTCCTGCTTGATTGATCTTGATGATATGATTATTACAAGAGTTAATCTACCACGAGATCGTAGAGGTTAAACCCTAGAGGCTATCCTATGGTATGATTGTATATTGTCCTACGGACTAAACCCTCCGGTTTATATAGACACCGGAGGGGGCTAGGGCTACACAAAGTCGGTTACAAGGGAGGAGATCTACATATCCGTATTGCCAAGCTTGCCTTCCACGCCAAGGAAAGTCCCATCCAGACACGGGACGAAGTCTTCAATCTTGTATCTTCATAGTCCAACAGTCCGGCCAAAGGATATAGTCCGGCTGTCCGGAGACCCCCTAATCCAGGACTCCCTCAGTAGCCCCTGAACCAGGCTTCAATGACGATGAGTCCGACGCGCAGTTTTGTCTTCGACATTGCAAGGCGGGTTCCTCCTCTGAATACTCCATAGAAGATTTTGAACACAAGGATAGTGCCCGGCTCTGCAAAACAAGTTCCACATACTACCGTAGAGAGAATAATATTTCCACAAATCTAATCTGCTGAAACGTTTTGCTAGCATGACATCATGTCATGGCCCGGTCTTTATTCGAACCATTTTTCTCAACCAGCACTGCACAAATCGCGAGGTGGTTTTCCTGACACGTCTTGTCAAAGCAGAGATCGTGTCCCCTTATTATGGGATTCTCATCAATAGGGACGTGGGTAACCCAATCGTGCCTGTTGGTATGACTCCTTGATTTTAGGCAAGTCCCAAACGGCCACGAGGAGGACGCTTGATATTCACCCTCTTTATAAAGAGGCCAAGGCCTGTCCTTTTTCCCCTCTCGTGCTCAATCGAATCCTTCCAACGCCTCGAGTTCCAACACCCAAGGCTCAGGTCAGGCGCTTCGGACCTTCAACCATGTCCGGATCCAACCTCCAAGGTCGGTGGATGCCTTCCTCTGTCATAGAGGAGGACATCAAGAAGCTGAGAGAGGCCAAGTATCTGACCGCTGAAATCTCGCACAGGCTGCCTGCCCGAGGGCAGGTCATCCCCACTCCCGAACCCAACGAGAGTGTTGTGTTCATCTCTCACTTCCTCTGAGGGCTAGGCCTCGCTCTGGATCCCTTTGTTAGGGGGCTCATGTTCTATTATGGGCTGGATTTCCATGATTTGGCCCCGGATTCCCTCCTTCACATCTCATCATTCATCGTCGTGTGTGAGGCCTTCCTTCGCATTACCCCACACTTCGGCCTGTGGCTCAAGACTTTCATTGTGAAGCCGAAGATGATCGCGGGGCGTCACACAGAGTGGGGAGGTGCCGCAATAAGCAAAAGTGCTGATGTTCCGTGGCCAGAGGGTTCCTTCCCAGAGGTGTCTGGTTTATGGCAACGGGAGTGGTTTTATATCACAGCTCCCCGAAGTGCCAAGTGGGTAGCCGCCCCTGCCTTTCGCTCGGGCCCTCCACCACAACTGACGTCATGGATCAACAAGGGGCTGAACTGGGGGCCAGTAAATGATGTGCCGATATTGCAGAGTCACATCCGAGATCTCCTTGAGAGAGATGTCAGCCTGGTCATGGTAATGCAAGTCATTCTAGTTCGTCGAGTCCAGCCTTGCAAACATCGACCCCTTCGTATGTGGGAATTCAACCCGGAAGGACCGCAAACTATTCAACACTTCCTCGGCATGACGCTCAAAGAGATGTACAAATTGTTCTTCGGACCCCAAATAGAGTGTCCGGACACCACCGAGGATGCGGGTCTGAGCTGTAATTGCCCCGATACCCAAGTAAGTAATCCCATGGCCGAACAGGCTATCTTTCTATTTATCATAACATCATTACAAAAAGTCGCTCTTTGACCAGGACTGGATAACAAAGGCGAAGATGATCAGGTGTTCGGCCCCCCTTCCCGAAGGCTCGGCCAATCCAGTACTAGACAGAATGCTCGAGCCGGCGCCTGACCAGGCGCCCTCAGAGGAAGATAAAGGGGGGAATAAAGAGGCTGAAAGCGGGCCTCACTCACTATTCATCCAAACCGGGGGAGTTAGCGCCTCCGCGAAGGAGGATAGCCAGGGAGAAGAATCTGAAATTCCCTCTCCCCAAGGAAGGAAGAGAGCCACCTCGGAAGACCCGAAAACAAATGTTTCCAAACGTGGGAAGAAATCTCCGCCAGAGGGCCCTGCCTCGGAGGGTACTCTTGCCGTACAGTGTCCGCAAGGGGATCAGCCCTCTACCGAGCTGTAAGTAAACAAAAAGTACTTAATAGTAAAAAATCTTACATTACTTCTGAAGATAATAACTGAAGCATACATCTTGCAGTTCGGATCGTAGCCCTTCTCGACAGAGTTCGTCTTCGGGGGATCTTCTTCCGGAGATGATGGAGAGCGAAACACCTCCCTCTGCCACCCCGCCTCATGAGGCGGGCGACCCTGAAGTGTCGTCGCAGAGGGTTTCTCCTGACCCTCCAAGGCCAGAGGGTAATCCTTTGGCCACCCGAAGTCCCCAGTATTTGGCTCCTAAAGAGAGCAACAGAAAGAGTTCGAAACCGTACAGTGTGCGGTCGGACGCACTGAAGGATCTTCTAGAGCAAGTGGCCATCTCAGAAGCGCATCGTACACTAATGGGTACGGTGATTGAAAGGATTTCATCCACCGAAAGCGGGTTGCATGAAGCTTTTATGAGTCTGTTGAAAGGCTTTGAGGTACGTGAAATAGTGTATGTTTTTGATAGTACCGCACATGTTAGGTGTGCCCTATGCAGATAGTAGCCCCTGAGACTCTGGTTGCCGTCAAGAACGGCGGCAAACAGAGGATCATAGTCCCAGGTAATAATCATACCGCCTTCTTGTGCAGGTGGCTGAAGGTCCGGTGGCTAACTAGACTGATGAGTTTGCCGAGTTAAGGCGACAACTTGATGCGGCAGATGCCGACATCATGCTTGTCAACAAGCGGCTTGACGAGGCACAAGGTATGTGATTTCTCCGGTGATCAACACATAGTAAGAGGAGCATGATGCCAGTATCTTTAATATGTTGTGACTGCAGATGGAGCTGCCATCGTGGAGACCCTTCGGGCAGAACTAGCCCGAGCCAAGGAACAAGGCAGAAATAGCGATGCGACCGCTCTAAAGGCGGTCGAAGAGCTGAGGGACGAACAGGCCGCGCATTGCCAAAGCAAGGAAAGAATAGCCAAGATGGCCGTTGAGTTGAAAGATGCCACTGACCATTACCAGCTTCTTGAAAAATAAAGCCGAGCGAAGGCGACGAACCTGGAGAAGGCCATGGTAGCAGCCAAGGAAGCCCGCTCTTAAAATCAGAGCGACGAAGGAGGAGCTGCGTCAAGCTGGAGATATCGCGGCTGGGAAGCCCTTTTTGTTGCGGACTAAGTCCAGAGATCCGAAGTATGCCCCTCTTGATCAACTATGGAGTTCTGCAGATGCATACGTGGATTTGGCAGCAAGTGCTGCTAATGCGGCCAAGTACTTCAAGGATCAGAAAGATCGTGAAGTGGAAAAGCTATTCTGGTCATAGTTCCATGCTCTAGTGCATCCGCTGCTGTTGAATGAGCGAATGGCCGAGTGGACCGAGCTCCATAGGTTGTCCGGACTTGCCATGAGGTCTGTTGTGGATCATCCGTGGCCTGAAGGGCCAAGGCCGAATAGTTACTTTAGTTTAGTGCAACAATTCCTTAGTGTTGTGCCGCACATCGATGCTATGAAAAGGTCGACGTGCATAGAGGGTGCGTGGATGGCACTTGCCCGTGTCAAGACATACTGGGCAGAGATGGAGGCCACCACTATTGCAACACAGGGTTCGGCCGTGGGCCGAGTAGCTGCCAAGCACTACTTTGAAGAAGTCCTTGAAGGCGCTCGTTCGATAGAGGCTCAGTGCTCGAAGAATATTATGTTCTAGTGACATGTATTCCCATTGTAAAAACAATGATTTGTTGAATTATAAAGGCTGTGTTTATACTTTTTCCTGAAAGTATTATGATGCATCCTGTGCGGCCGTTTATGTATATATGAATATAACCTGAAAGATTGCAGTCGTCGGCTTCAGCCCCCACGCATATAATGCGGGGGTGTTCGCAAAAAACGCATATTCACACTTGATCCAACGTCTTGGTCCATGAAGGAGGTGTTAGCGCAGCGAACGAGGCAATCAGACTATATTGCTTTAACACTTTCACTTAGCCATAGGAGTTTGACGGTGGGACTACTATATAGCCCCTAGTACTTCCACGCTCGTCCGCATACGGGGCGCATACGTACATGCCCGAGAAACGGCCCTTCGTTAATGCAGAGGAATCCCGAAGATTCCGCTAAGTCATCGAGTGGTTGACCAGTCTCGCGCTTTATCATGACAGTCAGTTTTCGGCTTTCTCTACTGAGGTGCTCATCCGGATGAACCAAGGTACAATCGCAGTAGTTCTCCCGGTGCCGCCTTAGCCGATAGAGTGGAACGTAAGGTAGCAAAACACGGGAGTCGGGCATACCCAACATTTGACCAAAGACATGATTCGGAGCTGATGCATATAAGGCCAAACTCGCGACGCCGAACACTCCCTAAGGTATTTGGTGTTTATAACATATGTCGGGCTGAACAATGCCCGTAATAATAAACCCCGAGTGTCCAGGTACGTGCAATATCCTGACGTGGCCACATGCCAATAACGTCAGTATCCTTCTCGGTTGTATTGAGTATCCGGAGGATGTGAACAACAAGAGACAGTAAAAAAAGGTTTACGCAGGGTCTTAATCTGAAAAGAAACATTTGAGCGGGTCCCTGCTGCACGTATGCGCCTGTGTCTCTGTTGTGCCGTGTCCTGGATGGGTGTAGCACGATTGTCATCTGTAAAAGAGAAGAACTTAGGTGAAAGTTGTCATGCCAGAAAATTGGTTATTATCAATAAACCATTAAAATTCAAGATAAGTCAAGTTGAGCTGAACTAGCCCTGATTACATGTGGGAAGCCCCTGGTACCATCTATGAGGGTTTAACCATCAAATCAATCTCATGTATATGTAGTGATGTGCCGGACTCGTCTAACCGTGTCCGTGGTCTTGACGACCTGTCATTTTTTCTGGTTGGTGAGGCCGTCTAGTGCTCGGCTGTTAAAGCTGCCGCACATTCTTTCGTGCATAGAGAACGCTCAATATTTCCACTAACTGTGATGGTGCCACGTCGACCGGGCATCTTAAGCTTGAGAGAAGCGTAATGCGGTACTGCATAAAAACGGGCGAAAGCCGCTCTTCCGAGTAGTGCTTGATAGCCACTTCGGAATGGAGCGATGTAGAATGTTAACTTTTTGCTTCGGAAGTTGTTGGGAGAACCGAATACAACCTCTAGTAAGAGAGAGCCCATACAGCGGGCCTCTGGGCCTGGTATCACTCCTTTGAAGGTAGTAGTACTGTGGCTTATTTTTGTCGGGTCTATCCCCATTTTGTGGACTGTGTCCTGATATATCAGATTTAGACCACTGCCGCCGTCCATAAGGACTCGTGTGAGATGGTATCCGTTTATTATTGGGTCTAACACCAAGGCAGCCAATCCTTCATGCCGGATGCTTGTCGCGTGATCCCCGCAATCAAAAGTGATCAGGCAGGCCAACCAGGGGTTGAACTTAGGGGTGACAGGCTCTATGGCGCGTATGTCTCGGAGTGCATGTTTGCTTCTCCTCTTCGTCACATGGATCATGTTTACTGTTTTAACCTCTAGTGGGAATTTTTTCTGTCCTCCAGTGCTTTGCTAGCAAGGTTCGTCCTCGTCTTCGCTTGGTGTCTCCCCCCCTTGTGTTCGGCGTTTAGCTTACCGGCCTGCTTGAAGACCCAACATTCTCTATGGGTGTGATTTGTAGGTTTATTGGGGGTGCCATGAATCTGACATTGTTTGTCGAGAATCTTGTTTAGGCTAGATGGTCCATCTTTGCTGCCTTTGAAAGGCTTTTTCCGCTGATCTGGTCGAGAGCCCCTGAATCCGGCGTTGACCGCCGTATTATCTTGGCTGTCGTCTTTATTTCGAAGCTTGTTTTTACTACGTCGTGGTTTTCCATTGCCATCCGTGACTTCGGATGTGCTTGGGTCGCTGGTGCTACTGCGGGCTAACCAGCTATCTTCGCCCACGCAAAAGCGGGTCATGAGGCTTGTCAGGGCTGCCATTGTTCTTAGTTTTTCTTGGCCGAGGTGTCTGGCGAGCCATTCGTCTCGGACGCTGTGCTTGAAAGCTGCTAAGGCTTCGGCGTCCGGACAGTCGATGATTTGGTTCTTCTTAGTGAGAAACCTGTTCCAAAGCTTTCGGGCTGACTCTCCGGGTTGTTGAATTATATGACTTAAATTGTCTGCATCCAGAGGTTGGACATAGGTCCCTTGAAAATTAGCCCGAAAAGCGTCCTCGAGCTCCTCCCAACTTCCAATTGAGTTTTCGGGGAGGCTTTTCAGCCAGTGCCGAGATGGTCCTTTAAGCTTGAGGGGCAAGTACTTGATGGCATGGAGATCGTCTCCACGAGCCATATGGATATGGAGGATAAAGTCCTCAATCCAGACCCCAGGGTCTGTGGTCCCGTCGTACGCCTCTATGTTCACCGGTTTGAATCCTTCTGGGAATTCGTGGTCCAGCACCTCATCGGTGAAACATAGGGGGTGTGCGGCACCCCTATATTTGGATGTATCATGGCGTTCGGACGGTTGTAGCATTCGGTTTTGATTTTGTGCCGGAGCACACTTCCTAGATCCATAGATGGATCTGGTCATACTGGATTTTTGGCGCAAGTCCTCACGTAGATCGTGTGTTGACTTATGTGCGACCTTGTTAGCCGCTCTATCGCGGTCACAAGGTGGTTGTTCCGGTCGGTTGACCATTTTATTTTTCGGCTGTATGGGGTCTAAGGCCTCATCGTCAAATTCGGGTAATAGCTTGCGCTTTGGATAGCTCTTTGTGTGGTAACCTCCACCATACTTGTCTTCGTTGTCGAGCACTTTGTTCCACTTGTTGTTGAGTGTATTTTGTTCGGCCTTAAGCCTTTGCTTCTGCTTCTTCAGACTCCTCGCTGTGGCAATAAGCCTTCTATGGAGGTTCTCTTGCTCCAAGTGCATTTTCAGGATGATGTGTGCATCTTCGTCCGGACTGTTTTCCTCCCCAGAGGGGGTTTGATGAGCTTTATCCTCGGCATCGCCGTGTACGGACGTCGGATCCATACTATGTTCGCCGTTTGTAGCTTCATCATGCTCTGCCGCCGGGGCAATGTGGTCGTCATTTCCTCTGGAGTCGACTGGAGTGTTATTTTCTCTTGCGCTGTTATTGCTGTTTTTGCCGAGGCGGGATTTGGAGCGGCGCCTACGCGGACGCTTTGTTTGCTTCTTGGAGGGGTCCTCCTCCGCTGTCTCCTCCCGTTCCTCGTCATCGTTTTCTTTGGGTTTATCCACCATGTATATGTCATGTGATGAAGAGGTTGTCCAGTGCCCTGTGGGCACTAGTTCCTGTTCCTCTCCTGCATCGTCGTCCATGTTGTCAATGTTTGCGGAGTCGAAATCGAGCCTGTCGGTTAAATCATCGATAGAGGCTACTAAGTGGGTGGTGGGTGGGCAGCGAATTTCTTCATCGTCCACATCTCATTCTAGCCGGACATAGTTCGGCCAAGGATCTCCTGACAAGGAGAGAGACCTTAATGAATTTAGCATATCGCCGAAAGGTGAGTGCCGAAAGATATCCGCGGAGGTGAACTCCATGATCGGCGCCCAATCGGATTCGATAGGCACGGATGCAGGCAACTCGAAGTCCGTGGCCGGAGATGAATCCAGTGGTTCGGCAACACGGCTCTCGTAAGGGTGAAGTCAGTATCCGGCTCTATCACCACTAAGAGTGCGGCCTCCATGGCGGGGTCTACCCCTCCGTCCTCGGATGGCGCAATTTGCTCCGGATTGAAGGCCGGAGTAGTTGCAGATGCGATCTTCCGAACACTGTCTGACGGCAAAGTTACGGCATGCTCGTCGTGATTGTGTGGCGCACCTGACATGGGCTCGAATCCGTCGAAGATCAAGTCTCTGCGGGTATCGGCGGTGTAGTTTAAGTTTCCGAACCTGACCTGATGGCCAGGGGCGTAGCTCTCGATCTGCTCCAGATGGCCAAGCGAATTGGCCCGCAGTGCGAAGCCGCCAAATATGAAGATCTGTCCGGGGAGGAAAACATCACCCTGGACCGCATCGTTACCGATGATCGAAGGAGCCATCAAGCCTTACGGTGACGGCACAGTGGAACTCTCAATGAAAGCACCAATGTCGGTGTCAAAACCGGCGGATCTCGGGTAGGGGGTCCCGAACTGTGCGTCTAAGGCGGATGGTAACAGGAGGCAGGGGACACGATGTTTACCCAGGTCCGGGCCCTCTTGATGGAGGTAATACCCTACGTCCTGTTTGATTGTTCTTGATGATGTGAGTATTACAAGAGTTGATCTACCACGAGATCGTAGAGGCTAAACCCTAGAAGCTAGCCTATGGTATGATTATATGTTGTCCTACGGACTAAACCCTCTAGTTTATATAGACACCGAAGGGGGCTAGGGTTACACAAAATCGGTTACAAGGGAGGAGATCTACATATCCATATTGCCAAGCTTGCCTTCCACGCCAAGGAAAGTCCTATTCGGACACGGGACGAAGTCTTCAATCTTGTATCTTCATAGTCCAACAGTCCAGCCAAAGGATATAGTCCGACTGTCCGGAGACCCCCTAATCCAGGACTCCCTTAGATGGTTTCATTACCCCCCACAAGACCAAACTAACTTCAGCTCAGAAGGACTGACAAATCTCCATTTTCTTGCTGTGATGCGCGAGTACAATGTTGTTCTAGGATTCTTTCCGGTGAGTTCCATTTTTCGAAAAGTGTTATCTACATGGACCATGTCGGTGCCTGTTTAAACTATCAATTCATAGTACATTTTGCTTTATACTAATCACTTTTTTGTATTTGTGCAAATAGGGTGCTCATCTTGATTTCAATGGGAACTGCACAAAATGTTCATGAATACATCAAATCATTCATTTCCACCACAAGAAAGGAGGTGCCGATAAGTTCAAGGTGTTGCAACATATAAGGGCGAAATCATACAAGCTACACGCAAATTTGGTTGATTTTGGTGGAACTGCACAAAAAGAACAGCTGGTTTATTTAGCACGAGGTGCCATGTCAATGTCCGAATTGATGGCAAACCCTGCCCATTCCACAATCGTAGGCATTTGATATTTCGGAATGGGAAAACCTTGTCAAATTTTCCTCATTGATTTTAGCAAGAATACATGTGTTTGATATTTTCGAATGGGACGCCCTTTGCTGTCAGCAGTGTCGATCCATTTTTTCTTTATTCTTTAGTTGTGAAGTAAATATTGGCTCTGACATGTGAATCGCTGAGATGCATATTCATCGATTGTTTTGAATGTTCTCTATGAATTGCCAGGCCTGTGTGTTTGATTGCAGTGTACAGGAACGCTAAAAGCTGCTCAAACTCTTTGTACTCCTTCTGTTCCTTTTTACTTCACACATTGTGAAAGTGCATACTTTTTTCTATAAGATTGGTCAAAGTAGAGATACTTTGACTGCAGACAAAACTTGTATGCAGACTAGAAAGGACTGGAGGGAGTACATGTGAAACTGCTGCAAACGAGGTGATCACCCTAGGAATAATGCTAGTACGTATTGTTTTGCATGTTCATCCAATGCCAGTGATACAAGAATTCGAACTAATCGAAATAAATTCATTCATACACGGTCAGATTTTATATAAACATGCCGGATTTCATTACATTTCATACATTCTTCAACTAAAAAGGGGTGCGCTGGAGGTATAATTAATTAACCGAAGCTACCCACCTGTGTCCTGCTGAGCCGAACAGAAGCTTTAGTGACTTAACTGCAGGTCCAGTTGCGTAACTGACATGTGGGCCAGATGCCTGTTGGGCCCACGTGTCAGTCAGCCAACTGCACCAGCAGTTAAGTAGAAGGAGCGTCCTTCTCCAACATAGCTCTCTGACTCCATGTCGCCGCCAAGAAGCTTACCGGTCATCAGTGGTCAACCCACCTAGCTTGGCTTCAACCGAGGGTAGCAGCGGTGGCCTTACTTGGACCCGAGCGGCGGCGACCTACCCTATTCTACTCTTCCTTGTTTTCTGTGTGGCGGGGCCTCGGCGGAGCCGACGATGTCCTCTGTCTCGTTGCCGGCAGGAGGCGCCTCGGCGGAGCGAGGAAAATCCTCCCCCTTGTTGCCGGTAGGGTGGGGCCTCAGCGGAGCCGGCAGTGTCCTCTGCCTCGTTGTTGGCGCCGCGGGGCCTCGTCGACACCAGCGGAGCGGGGACTCGTCGGAGCCGACATTGTCCTCTGCCTCATCCTCGGTCTCGCCAAACAGCGCCTCGCCTGCTTCATCGCCCTCTTTATAGGCGGCCGCAGCCTCCGCCACCCGCATGCGGTACCGCTAGCGCTCGAGGCGGCCCTCGCGAGCGGAGCGGTACAAGTCGAGCAGCGCCTCCTGCTTTGCCCGCTCCGCGGTGATCTGCTCCTCCGCCTACATGTGCTCCTGGAGGAGATGGTGGTTGTAGGTGGCGTCGGCCTACGCCTCCCGGAACTGCTCCTCACGCTTTTGCCTCACTGTGTCCATATATTGGGCATGGGCCTCACCGATGGTCATGGTGCAATGCACCGGTGAGGATGGCGCGGAGGAGGGGGTTGGCGCCGGATCGTCCACTACCATGTTCTCCATTGGGACATCGTCGTCGTCCTCCGGCTGCCTGTCGGCCAGCCAGTCAGCAGCAATGGCTGCCATCTCCTTGTTGTCCATCGTTCGCCCGCCCCGAAGAGCGATGGAGCGCGAGGAAGCCATGGTGGGCAGTAGTGGTGTGGACAGGAGAATAGGAACGAATGTGGATGACTACGGCTATGGCCGGTGCAACAGTTTATATAGCAATGGTGGGCGGCGGAGGGACGGACGTGTGGCGCCGGAGTAGCCACCTCGGCAACCGCGTATCATTAATGTGGGCGGCAGAAGGATGGATGGACGGCACTTGTGTCGTTTGAAGACGAAGCAATCGCATGCACCGAGAAGCGGGGCGGGCGGCGCTAACCGTTTCGGTCGGAAAGCGCACGCGGGCGAGGGAGGCGGTCTGGGTGGGCCAGCGCAGTCAGACTCGGCCCAGCAGCCAGACATGTTGGCTTGCCAGCTACCTCGCCAAGCTGAGCGACGACAATCAGACGATGGACGTAGCTTCCGACCAGGAGCCGGCGCCACTGTCCAAGCCGGTTCATGCCGTGTTCACCATAGATCAGGTGCGGCTGCACTTTGATGCCCTAATGGCGGAAGAGCTACCAGCGGAGGAGGACCTATGCTGCAACCTCCATCTCCTCAATGAGCACCGGTGAACAAGCGAACAACAATGCCGTCGCGGACATGTGGCCCTATGATCCTGGCTTCCCGAATGAGCAGCAGACGTTGTATCAAACCATCCGTACGGCCCGCGAGGCCCTCTTCGTCGTCCTTCGAGTTGTTGTGCTCGCCGTGGCGCCGCCGTCTCGCATTGTCAACATGGTCAACGGACATGAGGATGAGGAGATGACTTTACTTGGAGAGGATGATAGTATAGACCCACCAGGGCCATAGCCGCACGCACGCAAGTGCCTCCTTATTAGTATATAAAACAATATTTTTTTGCTTCGTCCTGGTTTCCTGACATCAGGGTCCCACACCATTGTCAACCTATGTAGTCAATAAACGAGAGAATTGCACAAGAAGTGCCCGACAGCTGGGACCAAGCAGCTCGAGCAATATTTGTGTTTTTGAGGTGTGAGCACTGCAGAGTTTTTCTTGAGCGATGTTTAGCCCAGATATTAATTTTTCTCCTCTGAACAACAACGAAAACATCGCTGCAGCTATTAACTGGGCGGGTTGTGGCCGGTCTAGCCCAGGCCAGATATCCAGCCCAGATATTAATTTTTTTCAAGCTGAAAATGGCTAGCCTAGCTATACTTTTTTTAGGAATACCCAGGCAAGGTCAAGTTGTTATTCTCTGCCCCGCTGGGCTGCAAATCTTTCCTAGGAGGGATGCATTAGGCTTAACAAGAAAATGAGCTTTAAGAAATAATAAATGGGATGTAATTATAAAAACTGGGCAGTAACTATAAAAAATGCACCAAACACGTAATTACTTTATAAAATATTATTTATGGATATTGACAATTTTAATTTCATTAATTGTTGCGAGCGCAATGTTTCGTTGGATTTTTACGTAATATAAAATTGTATTGAAATTGTATTTAATCTGACTAGAAATTTCGGGATAAAAATATTTTGGATCCCATCAAAGTGTGGGAAATTTTATTGAATTCTGTTTTGAGCGGTTGGTTGAAATGGGTCGTACTTTTAACAAACTGTAAATGGGCTGTAGTAAATTCCATTAGAATTCAAAAATTGGCTGCACATTCTTACAAATCTCAAATGGGCTATAAGTTCTCTGCCACACAGTTGTGGCCTTACTAAGTTGACGCGTCCCCTCAAAAAAAGAGTTG
Source organism: Triticum aestivum (assembly GCF_018294505.1). NCBI lineage: Eukaryota > Viridiplantae > Streptophyta > Magnoliopsida > Poales > Poaceae > Triticum > Triticum aestivum. The sequence goes on from NC_057803.1 coordinate 111,134,303, forward strand.
ACGCATATGCAAGGCTTTGTCAACTTATAGTCAACACACGCTTCTAGCAGCAGTGGCCGTTGGATGTCCATCCAACGGATGCCGTGCTTCATCTTCAATCTTGGATATTCTAGCTTCACCCGCCCAAAAAATGATTCCTCCCCCTGACATCTGGTTCACACCGTTTCGGAAGTAGACCTATGGGCCTACTAAGTTGACGCGTACCAAGGGCTTTGTCAACTTAGTCAATATAAACGATTCTAGCTGCAGTGACCGTGCGATGTCCATCCAACGGCCGTCATGCTTCTTCAACCTCTGGTCTTCTTGTTCCAGCCGCCCAAAGCAGCGCCGGTCATGCCGCCTGCTCCTGCCTCCCGTGGCTGGCTGTGCTGCCGTGCAGGTATCACCGCCCCTACTACTCCCACCGTTGGCCAGGGCATCCCTCCACTCACCAACACCCCCTGTTATTCTGCGGCAACGGCAGCCTCACACCGCAGCCGAACCAGTGAACCCTCATACTCCTCTCCGCGTGGGCATCCACTGCCACGTCTTCCCCGGCTCCACGTCGTCCCCTTCCTAGGCCTCGCCGTCATCCACCGCCCTGGTGCTCTCGACGTGGCGTGGTCAACGTGGTCAAGGAACAACTTCCATCGGAAGAGTACTGTACATGGAGAGGCTGACAGCTGGGTCCACGACAGCCGCAAGGAAGTGCCTCCTTATTACACGGAAAATAATTATTCATCCACCTGACAGCAGGGACCCACCGGACGGGCCACCGTATTTGGCGAAAAAAATGTTTCCCCCTGGCTGATGGGACCCACCGGACGGGCCAACATATTTCGCGAAAAAATGCCCCCCCCCCCGCTGTCAGCTCGGACCCACCGGAGGTGCCTCCTTATTATGCACAAAAAATGAATACTCCCCCTGCTAGTTGGGACCCACCTTGGTGGGAGGCTGACTTGTGGGCCTACTAAGTTGACGGGGACGGAGTGCTTTGTCAACTTAGTCAATATGAACGATTCTAGCTCCAGTGACCGTACAATGTCTATCCAACGGCAGTAGTGCTTCTTCAACCTCTGGTCTTCTTTCTCTAGCCGCCCAAAGCAGCGCCGGTCATGCCGCACGCTCCTGCCTCTCGTGGCCGGCTGTGCTGCCGCGGAGGCCTCACCGCCCCTACTATTCCCACCGCTGGCCAGGCCCTGCGGCGACGGCAGCCTCACACCGCAGCCGAACCAGTGAACACTCGTACTCCTCTCCGTGCGGGCTTCCACTGCCGCGTCTTCCCCGGCTCCGCGTCGTCCCCTTCCTAGGCCTTGCCATCGTCCACCGACCTGGTGCTCTCGGCGTGGCGTGGTCAACGTGGTCAAGGACTGGATTCCATCGAACATGGACTGTACGCGGAGAGGCTGACAGCTAGGTCCTCGGCCGCAGCAAGGAAGTGCCTCCTTATTACGCGCAAAATAATTATTTCTCCACCGGACAGCAGGGACCCAGCGGATGGGCCACCGTATTTCGTGAAAAAAAAGTTTCCCCCTGACTGCTGGGACCCACCAACTACATCTTCGCATGCAAAGAAGTGCGTCCGGGCAAAAAAACTAAAACGATTCGCCCCCCTGACTGCTGGGACCCACCAGCTACATCTTCGCATGCAAGGAAGTGTCTGACAGTCGGGACTCACCTGGTCGAAGCATACGTAGCATTGTCATTCTGGTCGCGAACATGTATGTACATACTGGTCGATGTAGAGGCGCGCACGTGTCGTAGTAGAGGCGCACACGTAGCATGTACACGTACGTACATCGGCCAGTGTGCAGGAAAGAAAATATGGCCACATACGTACATACGGGCAGGGTCTCGAACGCCTACTCATGCATACGTACGGCCAGGGCTCGTGTACATGGCTGGGCCAGAACGGAGAAACAGCGTCATCGTTGTGTTCATGGGGAGCCAACCGGCTAGGTCGGAATGGAATGCGTCGTCGTGTTCATCGGGAGGGCTTGGACGGAACAGTCGATGGGAACGAGGCCTGGCGTACCACAGAATGTAGGAAACGGCCTTGTGTTCGACCGACCACGTTCAAAATGGGATCCTGTTCATCGGGAGGGGCTGGTGTACCGCAAAACGGAGGAAACGGACCTCCTATGGTCGAAGCGGGGGTCCTGTTGATCGGGAGGGGTGTGGCGTACCACAAAACAGAGGAAACGGACTTGTGTTGGAGCGCTACGGTCGAAACGGGGGTCATGTTCATCTCCACCGTCGATCCCCTCTAGCCTCCACGGGCTACTGTTCATCCACCGTCGACCCCCTCCAGCCTCCACGGGCTACTGTTCATCCACCGTCGACCTCCTCCAGCCTCCACATGCGACTGTTCATCCACGGGCTCCTGTTCATCCAGCCTCCACCGCGCGCTACTCCGTCGGCTACTGTTCAACCAGCCCTCTCCACGGGCTCCTGTTCAACCACCCCTCCACAGGCTACTGTTCATCCAGCCCTCCACCATCTACTGTTCATCCTGCCCTCCATGGGGTGGTCCTGTTCATCCTACCCTCCACGGGGTCCTGTTCATCCAGCCCCAACCGGCTCGATTGATCGGGGTACTGTTCATCCAGAGGCAACACCACGGGGTCCTGTTCATCCACCCCCACCGGGAACTGTTCATCCAACCCCCCCACAACACTCACTGTTCATCCAGAGGCAGCATCGACTGTCTTCAGTTGGCAGCAGTAGCGAAGGAATTGCTCGATCGGGTTCAGTTAACAGCCATCGATCGATCGCTCGGGTTCAGTAACGCGTAGCCTGCAGTGCAATCGCTCGGGTTCATTTAAAACCCAACGCCTCTCTCGGGTTTAGTTAGAGCCCATGCCTCGCACCCACACGCGTGCATGTATGAGAGAAACGCGCATCACTCGGCCCCGACCACCCACCGGGAACACCCCGATATTTTCCTCGCCCTCGCTTCTACCACGGTTTTTTCCGTCATGGACGGCCCAAAGAATGTAATGCAGCTGCGTCCCTGGCCCGCCCAGGACGAAAATGTCAGGACCCCGATTCCAAGTCACATCGATCTAGCCTGTAACACCTCATATCACATTGCAGCCTCACGCACGGTATCCACACGGGTGTCGCCTTACCATGGCCTGGGACCGTTTGCGCCTTTTGGCTCACGTATATGATAGTGTCGCTAGCATCCATATGACAGAGAACCCGGGCCGACATGGCTAGTCGTGAACCCAAAGAGGCACAGACCTATGGAGACAGGCATACATGAATCACATCGAGCATGTCGGTCATCAGCGTGTGAATCTGGGCTGTAGCACTGGGCTAAAAGGACTTCCGGAAACCCGGGCTGTAGCAGGCTAGACAGGACTCCGGAAGTCACCGCGTGAAATTTCCCTGAAGGGACAGACATAGGAACGAAGTGAAACACATGCCGGCCAGTCAAGTGTCCTGAGCAGTAGTGCTGGGCTAGCAGGACTCCGGTGAACCGGGTTGTAGCAGACTACTATGGCTCGAGGAACACTAGACTACATTTCCCCATAAGAAAGGCTACCAAGGATAAACAACTAGATTGTCGGATCCCACTCATAGCAAGCATTTCAATCATACACACAATATGCCCGATATGAGTACATACAACATGGCATCACAAGAAAACTCTACAACTCAAGTACTTTATTTAAAAAGGCTTCAAGGAGCCATACATAACATGTCCATACAGGTAGGGATCACATGACCCGACACTCAAGTCATACAAGCATACAAGCACATGCGGAAGCAAATAGTCTGAGTACAGACACTAGAAAGAAAGAAGGCTTCTCGAAGCCTGTCTATCTACATAGGGCCCTCCATGGCCAGGATCACCACCTGGGTGGCTAGTCACTCGTCGACATCAAGTTCTACGTAGAACCCATCGGAGGGGGTGGTGTTGTCGTCTGAAAACAGTAATTAAGCAAACATGAGTACAAAGGTACTCAACAAGTCTTACATCAGAACCTACTATACATGCTCGTTCTCAAGAAGGTGGTGGAGTTATTGCAGCAAGCCAGCTTTGACTCTTGGCTAAATTATCCTACGAGTCTCCACTAGTAAAATAGTTTTTGCACACGAGTCCACTACTCACCAACACAATACTCCACCGGGGATCCTCCCTCGTCATCCTATGAGAGGGCCATCCTCGGTACTCACACTTATCTTGAGTATTTTAGTAGTATCCATTAACTTGTCTATGAACTGTATAGGCAACCAAGTAGTCCTTTACCGCAGACACAGCTATTCGAATAGTTTTATACCCTGCAGGGGTGTACTTCATCACACATGTTTCCACCACTTAGCGTCTGCACACGACATGTGCTCGGCAGACTTCAAGCGAAAACCGACGTGGGTGTAGACCACGACCTGACTAACTGCACAAGTCTCTAGTCCAGGTTTATCGCCTATTCAGGTTCCATCCGCAAGGAAATCCGGCCGGGGTGTCCTCAACGGCCCCAAACGATGTGTACAGGGTCCCGAGACACCAAACGGGCGCCCGGTATACCCAGCCACAGTGTATCTACTGCATCATAGCCCACCCCTAGGGTCAGCGCTACGCACGGCTGCCGACACATAACCTACAAACACCAGAAACTAGTTGCAACTCCTGGACAGAGGGCGAGAGGGGTTAGTAAGTCAAGCGGGGTCATATTTCAAGGCCCAATGTGTGGTAGTAGCTGAATCTTAAATCACGCATACAGATTTCAGTTCTTACGGACGACCTCAATGAAACAACCCACCATGTACTCCTACATGGCCTCTCATCGATACCTTTACCAAAACATGTTCAACATATCCCTAACATTACCGACATAATCATTTCACTCTAGCCCATCACCCAGATGAACCAGACCTGACACAACTCTAAGCATAGCAGGCATAGCAAGGTAGGAATCACATACATGGCTCAATCAACTCCTACACATGCTAGTGGGTTTCATCTAGTTACTGTAGCAATGACAGGTCATGCAGAGGATAAGGGTTCAACTACCGTAGCACACAGCAGTTTGAATCGCATTGTCTTAATGCAGTAAACAAGAGCAGAAGCGAGAACATGGGTTTGTATCGGAATGATCAATGGGTTGTTTGCCTGATGTAGTGGTAGTAGGGTACTGCCCTTCAGACGGATACTCGGGGTTATCCTCGGAGGCAGAACCTACCACGAAAGACACACCGAACATAATCAACACATGACAATATGCAACAATATGATGCATGCTATGACATGGCAAAATGAATGTGTCTTGGCCTAATGCAAGCTAAAACAGAAAGGAATGAACTCATTTGAATGAAAGATTCAAATGTTAGTTCATTTAACATAGCCTTATTAGTGCATTATCTTATTTTTCTTAAACAGCAAGGTTATCTTGTTTTGTCATGCATGAAACCATTACCAATGGATAGATTGAATTTTTCTGATCAAAATTTATATATAAATCTTTACATTTGGAGTTATGGTTGATTTTCTATGATTTTTAGAAGTTTTGGCTATTTTCTGGAATTTCCTATTAAAGAATAAATCCAGGAAATGAATAATTGCGTCAGCACTGCATCACTGTGACGTCAGCAGTCAACTGGGATGGTCCAGGTCAAACCTGACCAGTGGGTCCCGCGTGTCAGTGTCATAGCCTAACTAGTTTTTAGTTAGTCCTAATCCTAACTTAATTAGCAGGCGGGTCCCATCTGTCATAGACTAGGGGGGTCAAACTGGGCCCACCTGGGTCAACTCAGTTAGCGGAGGGTCAAACCCCTGGTCAGCAGGGTCAATCCCGCCGGCGTTGAGTCGCCGGCGAGGCCGAGACGGTGGAGGGGCTCGGATTTTGCCCTTCGGCGACCAAATTAGCGGCCGAGACCACCTACAGAGAGCTGGCACTCTCGCGCATCCATTGGAGCAAGCGAGAAAGGCTGCGGTGGAGTGAGCTCGCCGGAGTCGAGCTCGTGGCGGCGGCCGGGGCTCGGGCAACAACGGGTTCGGCGCTACGGTGCAAGGCAGGAGGAGCTGGTGGGCGCTACGGGCTCCTGGAGCCGTGCTGAGCACAGAGGTGTGCTTGGCTTTGGGCCACTGTGGCTTTAGCCACGACGGCGACGAGGCACGGCGGCGGCGAGCTTCGGCCGCGGTGGTTAGTAAGGCTAGAGGAGGAAATAGACGGCGGGGAGCGAGGGGTTCGGTAGAGGAGCTCACGGCGGTTGCAGAACATGTCTCAGCGGGCTTGGGGGAGGTCGGACGATGTCGGGGCATTGCCGGCGATCTCGGTTGCTCGAGGTAGAAGACGACCGCAGTGATGACGTTTGGGGATGTCCGGTGTCGCGTGGCTCGGCGGAGAGGACGAGGGCGACGAGGCGGGGCTTTTGGACGGGTCAGTGAGGCGAGGGGAGCATGGTGGTCACGCTGGCGACGAACGACGGTGACGGCTTCGCCCTGCTTCGGGAGAGAGAGCGAGAGAGGCGAGGCAGGGGGAGGGTGGAGCGGCTGAGGGGTCCAGGGGGTCGGCATGGCACTCGTAGACGGCGTCCGGGCGTCGGCATAAGCAGGAGGTGGCCGACGTGTGGCTGCGGGCGCCGGCCACACTCCTCTCGTCCTCCTGGCGAGAGGAGGAGGATGACTGGCAGTGGCTAGTGGGCTGGGCCGAGCTGGGCCAGGCCAGGGCGACAGGTAAGTTCCTTTCTCTCTCCTTTTTCTGTTTATTTATTTATTCTATTATTTTTGTAACTTCAGGGCTTTATTAAAAATGCCAGGGCATTTCCAAAAATCATAAAATTAATCATGCCTACTGCTTAGAATATATCCAACAGCAAACATTTTAGTTTATGATTATTTGAGCATTTAAAATATTTTATAGCATTTAAATGCCCAAATAAAAATACTATAAGAATGAATCCAATGACCTTAAGATGTCGTAGAAAAATGTGCACCAATTTTGTCAAAGGTTTTAACCCAAAACAAAAAGGGTGGGATTTTTAGAAGCGCATTTCAGGTTCATTGAATTTTTTTTAGTAAACCCTAGTTGTTCCAGGGGGGTGCTGGGGGTTCTGTCATCCCCATTTCAAGTTTAAAATAAATTTAAACATGATGCACATGTTCAACCAATCCTAATGCATGACTAACATAGGGATGTGACAGAAAAGTCCATTTTCTGTCATAGAAGTAGGACCCCACCACATCTATGATGATACCGGGTTTTGTCACAATTATCGTCATAGAAGTGTCATAAGTATGACAGAATTTTTTTTCGTTCGGCCCAAAATGTCACTGATGTGTCTTTTTTGTAGTGCAAAAAGGCGAGGACGTCATCGAGCTGAATGTGTGCTGAACGCAGAGGTGTCGTACGTTTGGTACTTGATTGGGACGGATCGTGATGGTGTATGACTACATCAACCGCGTTGTGCTAACGCTTCCGCTTTCGGTCTACGAGGGTACATATACACACTCTCCCCTCTCGTTGCTATGCATCTCCTAGATAGATCTTGTGTGATCGTAGGATTTTTTTTTGAAATTGCATGCTACGTTCCCCAACAGTGGCATCCGAGCCAGGTCTATGCGTAGATGTTATATGCACGAGTAGAACAGAAATGAGTTGTGGGCGATAATAGTCATATGGCTTTGAAAGTGCATTAAGTTGACTAGAGGGGGGGGTGAATAGGCGATTTTTATGAATTCTTCACTAAGGAATTTCAGGGTGACGAAATGCCTAAGCAAAGAACTACTTGCAGCGGAATAAGTACTCAGATGGAGACATGACATAACATAAGTATGGACATCATGATGAATAGAAAACAAACACATTGTACAGAAAGCGTAAGCACAGGATAAAACAGAATGAAGACAAACAGACTGAAGAAATTGAACTGAGGAAATTGAGTATGTCTTCAGTCAAAGTCTTCAAACAGATATGTATAGGTACACAAGATAGTAATGAAGAAATGAAGGGTTGAGGAAATAGAACCAGTTAGCTCGGTGAAGACACAAATTTGGTAGACCAGTTCCAACTGCTGTGATAGTTGTATGTCTGGTTAGAGCGGCTAGGTATTTAAACCTAAGGATACACAGTCCTCACCGTATTCTCCTTGAACTAAGGTCACACAGACCTCGTCCAATCACTCGTGGTAAGTCTTCAGGTGACTTCCAAACCTTCACAAACTCAGTCACCCGACAATCCACTCCTCTTGGATGCTCTAGACTATGATGCCTAACTGTCTGGAGGATGCACAGTCCTCAAACCTAACAAGCATCGGTTCCACACATGAACAATCTGTTCAGTGATGCTCAATCACTTTGGGTTTGTAGGTGTTTGGGTTTGGGTTTTTGGTTTTTCCTCACTTGATGATTTTCGCTCAAAGTCCTCGGAGGATGGGATGCTCTTAATGACAAGTGTCAGTTTCTCGCGGAGCAGCCAACCAGCTAGTGGTTGTAAGGGGCGGCTATTTATAGCCTAGGGAGCAGACCGACATGATAAGACATAAATGCCCTTCAATGATATGACCGTTAGGTGGGTAGATATTTTGGGACAGCTGGCGTGTAGTAGAACAACGGTCGGAAATTTGTGGCTCAAATTCCTCAGGGCTATCATGTTCCTCACTTGTAGGCAATCCGCACTGGCGAATTCCTAACTCCTCGGTCAGGACAAATTCCTCAGAGACCAGAAGAACTACGTCTCTATCACTGAAGAAATTGACTAACTGTATGAGATTTCCAATGGCTTCACTCGAAGGGATTGGTAGGTGTAGGATTTTGAGTTGAGCATCACCTGGAAACTTTTCCTTAGTTTTACCTCGACACCCTTTAACAGTACGGTGTTTCCTATGACTCAAGAAAGAGAAAATGAAACTACGAAAACAAAAGTCTTCACGCTTCATGTTCCTCGCATGAATATCAACTCTTCACGGTCACACCAATTTCTTCCCTTTTAGAGTCTTCAGAAATTCAAAGTCTTCAGTTGAAGACATTCATTTTTAGGGGTCGACTTTCTTGTAAATATCAAACTCCTCATAGACTTATAGACCTGTGTACACTCACAAATGTATCACTCTCTTAACCTATAAGTCTTCAATACACCAAAATCACTAAGGGGCACTAGATGCACTTACAATCTCCCCCTTTTTGGTGATTGATGGCAATATAGGTTAAGCTTTCAACGGAGATAAACATATGAAGTGTAAATACTGATATTGAGGAATTTGATTGCAAGATATAGAAGAACTCCCCCTGAAGATGTGCATAGTGATGAATTTTCTTTTGAAGCAATGCACATTTGAAGAGTAGAACCATGGAGATCTCCTCCTATATCTTGTAATTCATACACGCGTTTAACATATGATATGAAGAATTTGAAATGCATGATGAAATATGGTGGCTGATGTAATTTAGCATGCGTGCATTATCATACATGAGGAAATAGCATGGAAGAACATAGCAAAAGTATCAGACCACCATCGGGTTTAAGATTACAACTCGATCCGACAAAGTCTTCAAAAAGAACGAGAGTTGTAATTAGCAAAAAACGCCCATATATAAAGACCCGCTTGAAGACTAACTCAAAATTTCTCCCTCAGGGAGTCCTGGATTAGGGGGTCTCCGGATAGCCGGACTATCTCCATTGGCCGGACTATTAGACTATGAAGATACAAGATTGAAGACTTCGTCTCATGTCCGGATGGGACTCTACTTGGCGTGGAAGGCAAGCTAGGCAATACGGATATGGATATCTCCTCCTTTGTAACCGACCTTGTGTAACCCTAACCCTCTCCGGTGTCTATATAAACCGAAGGGTTTTAGTCCGTAGGACAACAATCACAACATACAATCATACCATAGGCTAGCTTCTAGGGTTTAGCCTCTCTGATCTTGTGGTAGATCTACTCTTGTACTACCCATATCATCAATATTAATCAAGCAGGACGTAGGGTTTTACCTCCATCAAGAGGGCCCGAACCTGGGTAAAACATCATGTCCCCTGCCTCCTGTTACCATCCGGCCTAGACGCACAGTTCGGGACCCCCTACCCGAGATCCGCCAGTTTTGACACCGACATTGGTGCTTTCATTGAGAGTTCCTCTGTGTCGTCGCCGTTAGGCTTGATGGCTCCTACTATCATCGATAGCGATGCGGTCCAGGGTGAGACTTTTCTCCCCGGACAGATCTTCGTATTCGGCGGCTTTGCACTGTGGGCTAATTCGCTTGGCCATCTGGAGCAGATTGAAAGCTACGCCCCTGGCCGTCAGGTCAGATTTGGAAGTTTGAACTACATGGCCGACATCCGCGGAGACTTGATCTTCGACGGATTCGAGCCACAGCCGGGCGCGCCGCACTGTCACGATGGGTATGACCTAGCTCTGCCGCCGAACAGTACCCCAGAGGCCGCACCCGCATCAGCTCCGACCCTTAGCTCGGAGCCAACTGCGCCAATCGAGGACGGGTTGTTAGACACCGCCTCAGGGGCTGCAGTCTCAATGGTGATCGAGCCGAACACCAGCCTAACCCTCGGCGAAGCCTGTGATTCCAAGGTGCCGGACTCTTTTCCGGACTCCGAACCATCCGCGCCCCTGCCAATCGAATCCGATTGGGCGCCGATCATGGAATTCACCGCCGCGGATATCTTTCAGCACTCGCCCTTCGGCGACATTCTGAATTCACTAAGGTCTCTCTCTTTGTCAGGAGAGCCCTGGCCGGACTATGGCCAACAGGATTGGGATGCAGACGATGAAGGAATTCGACGCCCACCCACCACCCACTTAGTAGACAATGTCGATGATTTAACCGACATGCTCGACTTTGACTCCGAAGACATCGACGGTATGGACGACGATGTAGGAGACGAACATGAACCAGCACCTATAGGGCACTGGAAAGCCACCTCGTCATATGACATATACATGGTGGATACACCCAACGAAGGCAATGGTGACGAGATAGCGGAGGATGACCCCTCCAAGAAGCAACCCAAGCGCCAACGTCAGTGGCGCCGCTCTAAGTCCCACCAAAGCAAAAGTGGTGATACCGACACAGGAGATAATAACACTCCAGATAGTGCCGAAGACAACAACAATCCCCTCCAGCAAGATTTAGAGCAGGAGGATGAAGGAGCCAGCTCTCCTGAGAGAGCAGCAGACGGAGGAGAGGAGAATGACAATTACATGCCCCCCTCCGAAGACGAGGCAAGCCTCGGCGACGGTGAATTCGCCGTACCAGAGGATCCCATCGAACAAGAACGCTTCAAGCGCCGGCTTATGGCCACAGAAAATAGCCTGAAGAAAAGCAGCAGCAGCTTCAAGCTGATCAAGATCTGCTAGCTGACAGATGGGCTAAAGTCCTCATGGCCGAGGAATATAAACTCGAGCGCCCCTCCAAGAATTACCCAAAGTACAGGTTACTACCCCGACTGGAGGAAGAAGCGTATGATACGGCTGATCGGCCACCTCATGGCCGCGATAGAGAGGCATTCCAGCCAAAAACTCAGCGTCCACCCCGACGCCATTCAAATAAAAAGGCATGGGGAGATACACCAGACCTGCGAGACATATTGGAGGACAAAGCAAAGCATGCAAGATCGATCTATGGATCACGACGGTGCACCACTCTACAAGATGATAAACGTCACGCCGGATACAGTAAAAGCAAATCCGGCCGGGCCGAACACAGCGGGCAAGACCCATTCGAGCTGCGTCGCGATATAGCCCAATACAGAGGCGCCGCACACCCCTTATGCTTCACAGACGAAGTAATGGAACATCAATTCCCAGAAGGTTTCAAACCTGTAAATATTGAATCATACGACGGCACAACAGATCCCGCAGTATGGATTGAGGATTTCCTCCTCCACATCCACATGGCCCGCGGTGATGACTTACACGCCATCAAATACCTCCCACTAAAGCTCAAAGGACCAGCGCGGCATTGGCTTAACAGCTTGCCAGCGGACTCCATTAGCTGTTGGGAAGATCTGGAAGCCGCATTCCTCGACAACTTTCAGGGCACTTATGTGCGACCACCAGACGCCGATGACTTGAGCCACATAATTCAGCAGCCAGAAGAGTCGGCCAGGCAATTCTGGACTCGGTTCCTTACAAAGAAAAATCAAATCGTCGACTGTCCGGATGCGGAGGCCTTAGCGGCTTTCAAACACAACATCCGAGACGAGTGGCTAGCCCGGCACCTTGGTCAGGAAAAGCCGAAATCTATGGCAGCTCTCACGACGCTCATGACCCGCTTTTGTGCGGGAGAAGACAGCTGGCTGGCTCGCAGTAATAACATATCAAAGAACCATGGTACCTCAGATACCAAGGATGGCAATGGTAGGTCACGTCGCAACAAACATAAGCGCCGCATTAACAGCGAAAATACTGAGGATACGGCAGTCAATGCCGGATTCAAAGGCTCTAAACCCGGTCAGCGGAAAAAGCCATTCAAACAAAGTACGCCGGGTCCGTCCAGCTTGGACCGTATACTCGATCGCTCATGTCAAATACACGGAACCCCAGACAAGCCAGCCAATCACACCAACAGGGATTGTTGGGTGTTCAAGCAGGCCGGCAAGTTAATTGCCGAAAACAAGGACAAGGGGCCGCATAGCGATGACGAGGAGGAGCCCCGGCAGCCGCACACCAGAGGGCAGAAGAGGTTTCCCCCGCAAGTGCGGACGGTGAACATGATATATGCGACCCACATCCCCAAGAGGGAGCGGAAGCGTGCGCTCAGGGACGTATATGCGTTGGAGCCAGTCGCCCCAAAGTTCAACCCTTGGTCCTCCTGTCCGATCACCTTTGATCGCAGGGACCATCCCACTAGTATCCATCATGGCGGATTTGCCGCACTGGTCCTAGACCCAATCATTGACGGATTCCACCTCACTCGAGTCCTTATGGATGGCGGCAGCCTGAACCTGCTTTATCAGGACATAGTGCGGAAAATAGGTATAGACCCCTCAAGGATCAAACCCACAAAAACGACCTTTAAAGGCGTCATTCCAGGTGTGGAGGCCCATTGCACAGGCCCAGTTACACTGGAAGTGGTCTTCGGATCCCCGGATAATTTCCGAAGCGAAGAGTTAATCTTCGATATAGTCCCATTCCGCAGTGGTTATCACGCGTTGCTCGGGCGAACCGCATTCGCTAGTTTCAATGCGGTACCGCATTATGCATACCTCAAGCTCAAGATGCCAAGACCTCGCAGAGTTATTACAGTCAATGGAAACACAGAGCGCTCTCTCCGAATAGAGGAGCACACCGTGGCCCTCGCGGCAGAAGCGCAAAGCAGTCTCTCAAGGCAATCAACCATTTCGGCGCTTCAAAGCCCGGACACCTTCAAGCATGCTCGGGGCAATCGGCAAATAGACCGCCTGGCGCAATCTGAGCTCGCGTAGCAATACGGCAGCCACCCCAATCCCAACCCAACGGCGAAACTCTTGCCGCGCGTACATAATTACGCATTAAAAATACCATGGGCACAGGGGGGAGGGGGCACAACTGCGGAACGCCCCAAGACACGGCTTAAACCGCACTAGGGGCTTCCCGTTTGGTTATTTTTTTCTTTTTTTTTCAGGACCTTAATCTCCGGAAACACTGTCCGGCAGCACTATTGCTGAACACATGATGCAGCAACCAAGGAGGCAGAAAGCTACGTCACACCATGGAATTCCCAGGTGGATTGCAATAATGAGCGAAATATTTGATTTAATACTATTCCTCAACTTGCCCTTGGAAGGGACATAGTCCCACACTTTGCTTATCGCACTATCTGTATCATTCTGCTTTAACGCAATTTTTTAATAAACAATGCATGACATTACGACTATTATTGCATTCTTGTTATATATATATGTGTGTGTGTGTGTGTTCATTAATGACGCCTTCAACCGTACACCTTGGTACGGCTAATACACCAGGGGCTTACGTACCCCACAATATGGTGTGAAAAGTTCGAACACTTTCACAAGTGCGGCACCCCGAACTTATAGCATTATATGCATCAGCTCTGAATCATGTCTTTGGTCAAATGTTGGGTTTTCCCGGCTCCTATGTTTTGGTACCTTACATTCCGCTCTATCGGCTAAGGTAGCGCTAGGAGAACTACTGCGATTGTGCCCCGGTTCTGCCGGGCTTAGCACCTCAGTAGAGAAAGCTAAAACTGACTGTCATGATAAGGCGAGAGACTGGTCGCTGTTCGGCGAGGTTTTTCGAGTCCCTAAAGACTTATGCCGCTTAGGGCGAGGGGCCGGCCCTGTCCGGCTTACAGGTGTGTATCGCGCCCCGAATTCGGCCTTCCGAATACCAGGGGCTTCGCCGAAATTTAAAATTATAGAATTCTATGGCTAAGTGAGAGTGATAAAGCATTATTAGTCCGGTTGCCTTGTTTGTTGTGCTGAGCACCTCCCTCGAAGGACCCAAATATGGGAACAAGAGTGCTCAGGTTTATCCCGAACACCCCAGCACTCGTGGCATGGGGGCAAAAGCCGAGGACTAGCCATCTCTCAGATTGGATAAACGGCCAAACAGAAGGTAATATTTTAAATTCACACAAGCGTTGCATAGCGCATATGAAACAAGTTTTCATCATACAGGATCACACGAGCAAGTTTACTCAAATATTACATCCTTTGAACATTCGTCTGCCACAAGACGGGCACCCTTCAGGACACCCTCATAATAAATTTCGGGGGTGCGATGCTCCTTGCCCTGCGGCAGCCCTTCCTTGATTAGCTTCATGGCGTCTAGCTTGGCCCACTGCACCTTCACACGGGCAAAGGCCCGGCGTGCACCTTCGATGCAGACAGACCGCTTGATGACCTCCAGCCGTGGGCAGGCATCCACAAGCCGCCTCACCAGGCCGAAGTAGCTGTTCGGAAGGACGTCGCCAGGCCACAGCCGGACTATAAGGCCCTTCATGGCCTGTTTGACCGCCTTGTGCAGCTCGACCAGCTGCTTTAGCTGGTCGCTCAGAGGCATTGGGTGTTTGGTCCCAGTATACTGAGACCAGAACAGCTTCTCCGTTGAGCTCCCCTCCTCGGCCTGGTAAAACTGCGCAGCATCGGACACACTACGGGGCAAATCTGCGAATGCTCCTGAAGAGCTCTGAATTCGGGTAAGTAATCGGTAATTTACTTTTGCATGCTTGCTCTGCATATAGAATGCCTTACCTGCCACTATCTTCTTCATTGCGTCGATCTTCTGGAGGGCCTTTTGGGCTTCGGCCTTGGCACTTTTCGCGCCCTCGAGGGCCGCGGCAAGCTCAGACTCTCGCGTCTTCGAGTCAAGCTCCAACGCCTCGTGCTTCGTCACGAGAGCCTGGAGCTCTTGCTGCACCTCGCCCACCCGAGCCTCTTGTTTTTCCCACTCGGTGTGCTCCTTGGCCGCTTTATCTTCGGCCTTGGTCAACGCTTGCTTCAGGGTCGCCACCTCGGTCGTGGCCCCTGGCAAATATACGATGACCCTGTCATTTTGCAATCGCATCCTCTTTTATATATACATATCTATAGACAGGGTATTACTTACCCTTGTTCTCCTCGAGTTGCCTCTTGGCAAGGCCGAGCTCTTTCCTAGACCCCTCGAGGTCCTGCTTCAGTACGGCGACCTCCACAGTCAGTGCGGCGGACGCCAGCAGCGAAGCCTACATATGCATATTGACATACTTATATTAGACTCCTGCGATATTGTTTGATCCTCTGCTCGGCTTTTCTTTGTGAACACCGAACAAAGCATCAGGGGCTATTGTCTATGCGGTAATATTTCTACTACATTTTAAAACACTTACCTCGAAGCCTGTTAGAAGGCTGGCACAGGCTTCAGTCAATCCGCTCTTGGCGGACTGAACCTTCTGGATCACCGCACTCATGATAGTGCGGTGCTCCTCGTCGATGGAAGCGCTGCGAAGCGCTTTCAGCAGACTGTCCGGTGCCTCTGGATAGACAGAGTTCATCGGCACAGGCGTCTTGCCCCTCTTAGAAGGAGGCCGCCTGCCCGAGCCTGGAACCGCTGGAGGGTCCGGCGCGGTGTTCGGCTGAGGGCCGAACTCGGAGCTCTCAGGGGCCCCGTCCCCTCGGACCCCGGAGTCCGGAAGGTCACCTTGAGGCACCTCCGGGACTGTCTCCCCTTGATCCGGTGCCTCTTGAGACAACACCTCGGCATCGTCGGCAAGATGAGGGGAGGTGGCGGTCTGGACTATATCGCTATCCATGTCCGACAAGCACAAGGATCCGTCCGATGATACCTCGATATTGGCTCGTGGCGGCCTGCATAATTATGTTCGGTGATTAAGGAAAACAGTGCGACAAAGGAATTCCATGAGTTACTTTGGTATCCGAATACTTACGATCTCCCCAGGGGCTTGGCCCTGGGCAACCACTCGTCTTCGCCTTCGTCGGCGGCGATGGAACTGTCCGGAAGGAGAGTCCTTCCCTTCTTGGACCCTCCGACCTCCCCAATTGGGGCAGCCTTCCTTTTCCTGTCTCTCCCGGTCGGTGGGGGAGCATCTTCTTCTTCTTCTTCCTCGTCTTCGGGGGAAGAGTGCACCGCAGAGTCATCGGACGGTGAGTCCGATGATGCCTAGCGTCGGGAACTCTTTTGGGTTCCCTTGGCCTTCTTGGTCTTCTCCGGCACCGTATAAGGGGCCGGAGTCAACATCTTCGCCAGAAGAGCGTCTGCGGGGCCTTTGGGCAAAGGAGCCGAACAGTCGATCTGTCCGGCCATCTTCTGCTAGTCCTGTCAAAGGTACGGGAGTTTAGATCCCGCATAGAGTCAATCTATAAAAAAAATAAGTATCCTATGAAAGGTGAAGCAGCTTACCGCACTAGCTTGGCGTTTCGCGTTGAATCCACGATCCTCAGTAATAGGAGGGGGGACCTCGGCACTTTTGAACAGCACCCTCCAGGCATCTTCATGAGTTGTGTCGAAGAGCCTGTTCAGAGTTTGGTGCTGCGTCGGGTCGAACTCCCACAAGTTGAACTCCCGTTGTTGGCGCGGGAGGATCCGGTGGATGAGCATAACTTGGACTATGTTGACAAGCTTGAGCTTCTTGTTCACCATGTTTTGAATACATGTTTGGAGTCCGGTCAGCTCTTCCGAACTACCCCAGGACAGGCCCTTCTCTTTCCAGGAGGTGAGCCACGTGGGGATGCCAGATCAGAACTCGGGGGCCGCTGCCCATACAGGGTCGCGCAGCTCGGTGATGTAGAACCACCCCGATTGCCACCCCTTTATGGTTTCCACAAAGGAGCCCTTGAGCCATGTTACGTTGGGCATCTTGCCCACCATGGCGCCTCCGCACTCTGCCTGGCGGCCGCCCACCACCTTCGGCTTGACATTGAAGGTCTTCAGCCATAAGCCGAAGTGGGGCTTGATGCGGAGGAAGGCCTCGCACACGACGATAAACGCCGAGATGTTGAGGACGAAGTTCGGGGCCAGATTGTGGAAATCCAGGCCGTAATAGAACATGAGCCCCCGGACGAATGGATGGAGAGGGAATCCCAGTCCCGGGAGGAAATGGGTGAGGAATACTACCCTCTCATGGGGCCTGGGGGTGGGGATGAGCTGCCCCTCATCTGGGAGCCGGTGCGCGATGTCGTCGGGCAGGTATCCGGTTCTCCTCAGTTCCTTGATGTCTCCCTCCATGACAGAGGAGACCATCCACCTGCCTCCCGCTCCGGACATGGTTGGAGAAGGTTGAGGTGGGAAGTGTGGACTTGGGGGCTAGAGCTCGAGTGTGCGAAAACGGATGAGCAAAGGAGGAAGAAGGCATGGATAGAAAGGTGAATCCTTATCCCTTTATATGGGCGGACGGAGCTAAGCGTCCCCACTTTCCTGGTAAAACTCGCTTATCCCCCAAGCGCCGCACTTGATGGCGCGGTTGGGTTACCCACGCCCGTATTGATGAGAATCCCGTAATAAGGGGACACGATCTCTGCTTTGACAAGACGTGTCGAAAAGCTGCCTCGCGTTATGTGCGGGGCTGGTTAAAGGAAACGGTTCGAATAATCACCGGGCCATGACATAACGTCATGCCGCCAAAACAAGCCAGCAAATTAGATCTGCAAAAATATTATTCTCTCTATGGTGGAATGTGGAGCTTATTTTGCAGGGTCAGACACTATCCTCGTATTCAAATTCTTCTGTGATGTATTCGGAGAAGGAACCCGCCTTGCAATGCTGAAGACAATACTGCGCACCGGACTCATCGTCATTGAAGCCTAGTTCAGGGGCTACTGAGGGAGTCCTGGATTAGGGGGTCTCCGGACAGCCGGACTATCTCCATTGGCCGGACTGTTAGACTATGAAGATACAAGATTGAAGACTTCGTCTCGTGTCCGGAGGGGACTCTACTTGGCGTGGAAGGCAAGCTAGGCAATACGGATATGGATATCTCCTCCTTTGTAACCGACCTTGTGTAACCCTAACCCTCTCTGGTGTCTATATAAACCGAAGGGTTTTAGTCCGTAGGACAACAATCACAACATACAATCATACCATAGGCTAGCTTCTAGGGTTTAGCCTCTCTGATCTCATGGTAGATCTACTCTTTTACTACCCATATCATCAATATTAATCAAGCGGGACATAGGGTTTTACCTCCATCAAGAGGGCCCGAACCTGGGTAAAACATCGTGTCCCCTACCTCCTGTTACCATCCGGCCTAGACACACAGTTCGGGACCCCCTACCCGAGATCCGCCGGTTTTGACACCGACACTCCCCCTTTGTCATCGAATGACCAAAAGGGATGAAAAGTGAGGACTAACGCCCCTGAAGAATATCATCACTGAGTCGATGGAGGAGTTGCAGCATTGTTGGGGTCGGTTTTTGAAGTAGGGCATGCCGCAGTGTTGTCCAAATCTTCATGCTCATCTGTCTCGTGCGATGAAGAATAAGAGCTGGCCACCAGGTGAGGAAATTTTACCTTCTTGAATTTCTTCAAAGGTGGCTGAGACCAGTCAAAGTCGTGCTTGAAGCCCATCTTGTTGAGATCATCTTCACCGTAGAGATGAGACAGAACAGCCCAGGTGCGATCAAATACTTCATGGATGTAGTAATGGTTCTTCTTCACTGAATTCTGAGTCATGGTCATGTTCTAAAGAATTGAACCAAACTGATGCTTGACCCATTTGTGGTTGCGATCGACCTTCTAGTGAAGACTGAGGAGAAGCTCATGATCAGTCAATACCCTTGGAGCTGTGGCTTGAGGATGTTGCTTTGAAGCATTGGCGGCAGAGTCATGAGTGGCAGAGTCATCATTGGTGGAGTAAGATGCAGCTTTGCGGAACTGACCATCCAATGGATGAATGCCTTCATCGATAACAGCAAGTGCCTTGCCCTTTTCATCAGATCGGGAAATAGGTCGCTTGAAGACTTCAATTGGGGGGAAATAGCTGACGTGATTCTGCAAATCAGCCTTGTAATTGATTGAAGACCTTGATATGAGGAATCTCATAATCCAAGGAGCGTAAGGCTTCAACTCAAAAGGCGATAATGCAACATTTTCCAGAGTCCTCATGAAGAAATCATGGTAGTTGATTGGAACTCCATGGATGATATTGAAAAGCAGATTCTTCATGATGCCAACGACCTCTTCTTCATTCGATTCGTGGCCTTTGATTGGACTCAACGTCTTGGTTAGAATGCGATAGACAATCCATGGCACATACAGCAATTCCTTCACGAGGAATTTGGTCCTTGGGGCTTGACTAGGCTTCAGCGGTTTCATCAGCACTTGCATGTAGTGATCTGAAAGCTCAGGTTCATGATAGATCAGCTGCGCACCTTCAAGGGGAGGACTGACATGCAGGGCATGAAGCAATTCAGAGGCCGGTGCTTTGCAGCGAGTGTTCTGGGTCATCCAGTCCAACACCGAAGAATTCACATCTTCAACATTTCCTGTGATGTGCAGCGTCGCGTAGAACTAAAGAATTAGTTCTTCATTCTAGTCTACGATGTTGGTGTAGAAGTTGAGCAGCCCAGCTTCATGAAGAACATTGAGGACTAGTGTGGAGCAAGGCAGTGATTCCATGTCCACATGAGGAATATGTGCATGATCCAATACTTTGTACTTATCGAAAAGCAGTGAAGAATAGAAGTTGGCTTGGCTTGCAGTCCAGAAACGCTTCCTTCGCAGACGAGCAGAGTCATATGGATTGTAATCTGTAAAGAATACATGCTCATGAAAGAAGTCATTAGCCTTGAATTTTTGCTTCTTGGAGAAGGGATTCTTCGGCTTGGGCTGAGGAGTGTCAGTCAAAGTCATCACAGCCTCACGAATCACATTCTCAGGAACCACAGGCTGAGGAATTTCAGTTTCTACTTCAGTAGCAGCCTGGGTCTTCAATTCTTCATCAACATTGACATCAGCACTAGTGGCTGGAATTTCTTCATGGATGGAAGGAGTGGAGTGATGATCTTCAGAACCCATTTGAACTTCAGTGTGCACTAGGATTGAGGGATTTGTTGCAGTGGCGTGAAGAGCGAAGAGTTGGGGAGTTGACTATCCCAATAATCATCATTCAGCACTGGAGTGGAGCACCCAATGTCCATGTCTTCATCTTCTTCATTCAATTCTTCAACCCCTGCCTCTTCAGCTGTGAACTGAGGCATAGGCAATGAGATGACTGGGGTTGAAGGGATATTATCCGCTTCAATTTCTTTTTCCAACTGCTCTGAAGAAGCAACAGAAGTAACATCTTCATCAGATTCGCTTGGGATCTCATAATCCTCACCAAAGGGAACTAGTTCCTTTGATGGCATGCTTGAAACTGGAATAACATCAATTGGATTCTCAAAAGAGCTTGTCAATTTCTTCATCTTCTTCGGTGCTGAAGATTCTTATGAAGCAGATGCTTTCCTTTTCTTCACTGTTGCTCGCTCCGCAGCCTTGGTTTTCTTCGTTTCTGATGCAGAAGGAAGAACTGGACTTGGCGTTGGCGCAGGAGGGGCAAGGGAAATTGGTTCGGTAACCTCAGGCGCAACTGATGCAGTTGCCCTGGCATTATCAATTTCTTTAGGCACAACGACGGATGCTTGAGCTGGCCTGGCTTGTTCCTTAGGCGCAACACTAGTGGTTGCCCTAGCATTGTCATCAGCGGCTGGAATAGAGTCATCAGCCCTGTTACTAGCAGTTTCATCAGCAGCCTGATTTTCATCAGCGGTGCCGGCATGTTCTTCAGTCGGCTGAGAAGAAGCTTCAGCTTGAGGAGATTCATGTTGCGTTGGGGCTGCAACATTGGTGGTGAATCCTTCAACCAACTTGACGAATCTGACTTTGGCTCCCAGCCAATCAGCACGGTACGTGTCAAATTCATCACTGAGGTTTTTGATTTCAGATTGAACAGCCACAAGTTCATCAGTTATCATCTTGACAACGTTTTTCTTCAGATAGCGCTCCTTCTTGTACTGTGCTTTCTTCAACTTCCTGGCCTTCTCAAATTTCCACTTTTCTTCGCCAATGAAGGCGGACAGCATGTGACTTTGACCAGGAGTGAGGTTGAAGTCAGGCATAGGAGTGTTGGGATCCTTGTGCCAGAGGTTAATGAAATCGAGGATCAACTTTGGATCCAGCATCAATGGCACATTAGTCCCTTTATCTCTAGCGGCCCTTTGTTGTCTGTCTCTGATGATTTCGGCGAGTTCCTCATCATCAGCTTTGTCATCACTGGACGGTACTTGGAAGGCGACCTGCTTCTTATGAGGACTTGGTCTAGTGCCTTGTCCAGCAGTGGCCTTAGTCTTCAGTAGAGTGGGGCCTGTTGAGGGTTGCGGAGGAACTGAAGAACTTCCTAAGGCTCCTAAGGTAATTGATTTGCCTGTGGTCCTTTGACACGAGTCAAGATGCACAGGTGCATAGGACTTTGCCGGAGGAGCTGAGGACTTTGGAACTTGAGGAACTGGGGCAACTTGAGGAATTGGCCATGAGGACTTTGCAGAACTGGGCCGTGAGGTGCAGCTGAGGAGCTTGGCCGTGAGGGCATTGAAGAAGAAGCACTGGGATTATGTGCGGGCTTCTTTGGCATGGCCTTATTGGGCTTGCTAGCAGAGGCCTCGGTAGTGGCAGCAGCTGAATCTTCATTGAATTTCTTCACTGCCTCTTTTGCCATTTTGGCCAGTTTAGCTTGACGCTTGGCCCATTCGGCGGGAAATTCCTCACCTCGTCTGATGTTAGAGAGATCAGCAACTTGGCCTGGTGCCAATTGAGGTCTTGGGCATGGAGGGTGTACAGCGAATTTCTTCATGTACTTGGGAGTGACATAGCGATATTCCCTCCATTCTCTGGCCCATCTCCTTTCAATCTTCTGAATGAGCACCTTGCGCTCATTCTTCATTTCCTTTCCATGAATTACCTCATATGGAGTGCAATACCCTGCATAGATGTCATCGGGGATTTCAAAGGCAGTGTTGACTTCCAATTTCTTGCCTCCCTTCTGAGGTTTCTTGCCATCTGCCATTTTCTTCAGCCGAGGATTTTGAACTATTGAGTTCTCTGAAGAGGTATGCAGTTTTTCTTTGAGAAACATTGCAAATGAGTTAAGTTGATGAGAACCGCTAGTGATTCAGCAGCGAACATGAGTACCTGTGAACAGACTATAGGTGCGAAGAATTTGGACAGCTCATATGCGTTCTCAGAAGTTTTTGCAAATAAGAACAAGTTTGAGGAATTTGACCAGATGTGTCTTGAGGAATTTCACTAAGCGTTCTTTGTCTTAGGTTCCAGAGTTGTATAGATTGAAAATCCACACAACTGAGGAATCTTGAAGAAACACATGGCTTAGGGAAACAGATCAAGAACAAAAGTTTGTGTGAGGTGTTTGGAGTGTGTAGGTTGAAGAATAAACACCTTTTGAAGATTTTGAAGGAATCACTGGAATCAATAAGGGCAGTAAAAGTAGCTTTTAATTACCCTTGATGAAGAACACGACGAACCGGGAATGTAGATTGGAAGCTTGTTGGTTCAGATCTTCCACGCCCTAACTTGGCTGAGGAAGACGGCTACGGCGGCGGCGGGGTGAAGAAATCCGCGGCCGACGCGAGTACGACGGCGACGAGGTCGAGGCAGCGAAGCTCTTCCTCACCAGCAATGATGGAAGTAGAGGCGGCTCTAGGTTTTGAGAGCTCAAGCGAGGGAGTGAGGTCGAGCATAGTAAAAACAGACTAAGGAAGGGAAGGGGTATTTATAGCCACGGTGTAAAACTGCTCGCCCGAGGAAAATGGACGAACATTCCTGATGTCTACTACACAACCTTCTTCTTGTATACATTGTTGGGCCTCCAAGTGCAAAGGCTTGTAGGACAGTAGCAAATTTCCCTCAAGTGGATGACCTAAGGTTTATCAATCTGTGGGAGGCGTAGGATGAAGATGGTCTCTCTCAAGCAACCCTGCAACCAAATAACAAAGAGTCTCTTGTGTCCCCAACACACCCAATACAATGGTAAATTGTATAGGTGCACTAGTTCAGCGAAGAGATGGTGATACAAGTGCAATGTGGATGGTAGATATAGGTTTTTGTAATATGAAAATGTAAAAACAGCAAGGTAACTAATGATAAAAGTGAGCACAAACGATATTGCAATGCTAGGAAATAAGGCCTGGGGTTCATACTTTCACTAGTGCAAGTTCTCTCATTAGTAATAACATAATTGGATCATATAGCTATCCCTCAACATGCAACAAAGAGTCACTCCAAAGTCACTAATAGCAGAGAACAAACGAAGAGATTATTGTAGGGTACGAAACCACCTCAAAGTTATCCTTTCTGATCGATCTATTCAAGAGTCCGTAGTAAAATAACATGAAGCTATTCTTTCCGTTCAATCTATCATAGAGTTCGTACTAGAATAACACCTTAAGACACAAATCAACCAAAACCCTAATGTCACCTAAATACTCCAATGTCACCTCAAGTATCCGTGGGTATGATTATACGATATGCATCACACAATCTCAGATTCATCTATTCAAACAACACAAAGTACTTCAAAGAGTGCCCCAAATATTCTACCGGAGAGTCAAGACGAAAACATGTGCCAACCCCTATGCATAGGTTCATGGGCGGAACCCGCAAGTTGATCACCAAAACATACATCAAGTGGATCAATAGAATACCCCATTGTCACCACGGGTATCCCACGCAAGACATACATCAAGTGTTCTCAAATCCTTAAAGACTCAATCCGATAAGATAACTTCAAAGGGAAAACTCAATCCATTACAAGAGAGTAGAGGGGGAGAAACATCATAAGATCCAACTATAATAGCAAAGCGCGCGATACATCAAGATCGTACCACCTCAAGAACACGAGAGAGAGAGAGATCAGACACATACCTACTGGTACATACCCTCAGCCCCGAGGGAGAACTACTCCCTCCTCGTCATGGAGAGCACCGGGATGATGAAGATGGCCACCGGAGAGGGATTCCCCCTCTGGCAGGGTGCCGAAACGGGTCTAGATTTGTTTCCGGTGGCTACGGAGGCTTCTGGCGGCGGAACTCCCAGTCTATTGTGCTCCCCAAAGTTTTTAGGGTATAGGGATATATATAGGAGGAAGAAGTACGTCGGTGGATCTCCGGGCTTTCCATGAGGTAGGGGGCACGCCCAGGGGGGTGGGCGCGCCCCCCACCCTCGTGGGCAGCCCGGGACTCTCCTGGTCCATCTCCGATACTCCGTGGGCTTCTTCTGGTCCAAAAATAAGTTCCATCAAGTTTCAGGTCAATTGGACTCCGTTTTATTTTCCTTTTTTGCGATACTCTAAAACAAGGAAAAAACAAAAACTGGCATTGGGCTCTAGGTTAATAGGTTACTCCCAAAAATCATATAAAATAGCATATAAATGCATATAAAACATCCAAAGTTGATAATATAATAGCATGGAACAATCAAAAATTATAGGTAAGTTGAAGACATATCAGTGCCCCTGATCTTTCTCATCCTTGTGACGTGTGTCACCCACGTACAGAGAGGTGGAGATCGTGAGAGATCATGGATGAATAGATAAGTATTATCGTGGGATGTGGAACGGTTTAGGCGGTAATAGCCGAAAATTCAGATTAGAATATTTTAAAGTTTCGTTCGCAGATTCTTCAGCTGACAAGGACACAGTGAATATTTTGAACGGGTTCCAAATAGAACGCACATGAAGAATTTGTGAACAGACTGGGTTGAGTATAGCATAGAGGGGGAAGAGTCCGATCACATTCACTTAGCAAAAAGATCAACTTGAAGAAATAGCTATAAGTGAATGTTGTAGAGGACATAAACTCATATATAATATGTATAGTCAATGAAGAAAAACGACGGATAGAGTGAAGACATTGCAAAGTTGAAGAAATCAACTGAGGAATTTCAAGACTGAAGAAAAACTCAAATTGAAGATTTTCAACTTTTGTTGGTGGCGTGACCCACCGTATAAGAATGCTGATTTCAGACGTCGTGTACAATTGTTGTAGGGCTCTGAGAATCAAATTCCTCATTAATTTCTTCACACTTAGAGGGTTAGTCTTCATTAATTGAAGAAAAACGTTACTTCATGTGTTGCACATCTAAGTCATCAATTTGCATAAGTGTTAGGATGTGTGTCCTTTTCAAAGGACATTCGAAGATTCTAAGATATTTACCTCACACCGCAACTTGAGCGTGAGCCATGGACATAGCACTATATGTGGAATAGAAGGGTGGTTGTGGAAAAGACAAAAAGGGAGAAGATAGTCTCACATCAACTAGGCGTATCAACGGGCTATGGAGATGCCCATCAATAGATATCAATGTGAGTGAGTAGGGATTGCCATGCCACGGATGCACTAGAGCTATAAGTGTATGAAAGCTCAAAAAGAAACTAAGTGGGTGTGCATCCAACTCGCTTGCTCACGAAGACCTAGGGCATTTTGAGGAAGCCCAT
Source organism: Triticum aestivum (assembly GCF_018294505.1). Lineage (NCBI taxonomy): Eukaryota > Viridiplantae > Streptophyta > Magnoliopsida > Poales > Poaceae > Triticum > Triticum aestivum. The sequence continues at coordinate 111,160,167 of NC_057803.1, forward strand.
CATTGGAATATACAAGCCAAGTTCTATAATGAAAGATTCCCAGTAGTATATGAAAGTGAAAACATAGGAGACTCTCTATCATGAAGATCATGGTGCCATTTTGAAGCACAAGTGTGGTAAAAGGATAGTAGCATTGCCCCTTTTTATTTTCTCTTTTTTTTGGGCCTTCCCTTTTTTTATTTGGCCTTTCTCTTCTTCTTTTTTGGGACAATGCTCTATTATTGATGATCATCACACTTCTATTTATTTACAACTCAATGATTACAAGTCAATACTTAGAACAAAATATGACTCTATATGAATGCCTCCGGCGGTGTACCAGGATGTGCAATGACTCATGGGTGACATGTATGAAAGAATTATGAACGGTGGCTTTGCCACAAATACGATGTCAACTACATGATCATGTAAAGCAATATGACAATGATGGAGCGTGTCATAATAAACAGAACGGTGGAATGTTGCATGGCAATATATCTCGGCATGGCTATGGAAATGCCATGATAGGTAGGTATGGTGGCTGTTTTGAGGAAGGTATATGGTTGGTATATGATACCGGCGAAAGGTGCGCGGTATTAGAGAGGCTAGCAATGATGGAAGAGTGAGAGTGTGTATAATCCATGGACTCAACATTAGTCATAAAGAACTCACATACTTATTGCAAAAATCTATTAGTTATCGAAACAAAGAACTACACGCATGCTCCTAGGGGGGTAGATTGGTAGGAAAATACCATCGCTCGTCCCCGACCGCCACTCATAAGGAAGACAATCAATAAATAAATCATGCTCTGACTAAGTCACATAATGGTTCACCATACGTGCATGCTACGGGAATCACAAACTTCAACACAAGTATTTCTCAAATTCACAACTACTCAACTATCATGACTCTAATATCACCATCTCCATATCTCAAAACAATCATCAAGTATCAAACTTCTCATAGTATTGAATGCACTTTATATGAAAGTTTTTATTATACCCATCTTGGATGCCCATCATATTAGGACTAGTTTCATAACCAAAGCAAACTACCATGCTGTTCTAAAGACTATCAAAATAATATAAGTGAGGCATGAGAGTTCATCTATTTCTATAAAATAAAGCCACCACCGTGCTCTAAAAGGATATAAGTGAAGCACTAGAGCAAATGACAAACTACTCCAAAAGATATAAGTGAAGATCAATGAGTAGTCGAACAATTTTCGAATCATGTGTGTCTCTCTCAAAAAGGTGTGTGAAGCAAGTATGATTGTGTAAAACTCACAAATAAAGACTCAAATAATACAAGACGCTCCAAGCAAAACACATATCATGTGGTAAATAAAAATATAGCTCCAAGTAAAGTTACCGATGAACGAAGACGAAAGAGGGGATGCCTTCTGGGGCATCCCCAAGCTTAGGCTTTTGGTTGTCCTTGAATATTACCTTGGGGTGCCTTGGGCATCCCCAAGCTTAGGCTCTTTCCACTCCTTGTTCCATAATCCATCGAATCTTTACCCAAAACTTGAAAACTTCACAACACAAAACTTAACAGAAAACTCGTAAGCTCCGTTAGCGAAAGAAAAAAAAACACCACTTCAAGGTACTTCAATGAACTCATTATTTATTTATATTGGTGTTAAACCTAATGTATTCCAACTTCTCTATGGTTTATAAACTCTTTTACTAGCCATAGATTCATTAAAATAAGCAAACAACACACGAAAAACAGAATCTGTCAAAAATATAATAGTCTGTAGTAATTTGTAACTAACACAAACTTATGGAACCAAAAAAATTCTAAAATAAATTGATGGACGTGAGGAATTTATCTATTAATCATCTGCAAAAATAAGTAACTAAGTAGCACTCTCCAATAAAAAATGGAAGCAATTCTCGTGAGCGCTAAAGTTTCTGTTTTTCACAGCAAGATCAACAAGACTTTCCCCAAGTCTTCCCAACGGTTCTACTTGGCACAAACACTAATTAAAACATAAAAACTCAATCATAACAGAGGATCGATAAATTATTTATTGCTAAACAGGAGAAAAAAGCAAGGAACAAAAATAAAGTTGGGTTGCCTCCCAACAAGCGCTATTGTTTAACGCCCCTAGCTAGGTATGATGATTTCAATGATGCTCACATAAAGGATAAGAATTATAACATAAAGAGAGCATCATGAAGAATATGACTAGAAAATTTAAGTCTAACCCACTTCCTATGCATTGGGATTTTGTGAGCAAACAACTTATCGGAACAATAATCAACTAGCATAGGAAGGCAAAACAAGCATAATTTTAAACTTTAAGCACATGGAGAGGAAACTTGATATTATTGCAATTCCTACAAGCATATGTTCCTCCCTCATAATAATTTTCAGTAGCATCATGAATAAATTCAATAATATAACCATCACATAAAAGCATTCTTATCATGATCTACAAGCATAGAAAATTTACTACTCTCCACATAAGCAAAATTCTTCTCATTCGGAATAGTGGAAGTATCATAAGAAACTCGAATACTATAAATTGTTTCCACATTAAAAGAGTAATGTTCAGAAAAAGGGTAATCATAATCATGACAATTTTTATAAATATAATCATCACTACTTTTTATAGCATAAGTATCATCACAATAATCATCATAAGTAGCAACTTTGTTCTGATCATAATCGATTGAAACCTCTTCCAAGATAGTGGAATCATCACTAAATAAAGTCATGACCTCTCCAAATACACTTTCATAATTATCATAATAAGATTCAACATCCTCCAAAATAGTGGGATCATTACTTCCTAAAGTTGACACTCTTCCAAACCCACTTTCATCAATATAATCATCATAAGTAGGAGGCATGCTATCCTCATAACAAATTTGCATATCAAAACTTGGGAGGCTAGAAATATCATCTTCATTAAACATAGCATCCCCAAGCTTGGGACAAACATTAATTGTAGCAAATATATTCTCAAAAACATCATCTTCATCAAACATAGAATCCCCAAGCTTGGGCCTTTTCATATCATAAGCATAATCACTCTCATCATTAATAGTATGGATAGCACCAATAGTATAGCAATTATCATCATCACAATGAGTAATAGGAGCAACATTATTTGGGAGAGATACCTTTCTACCTTTGATTCTCCGTCTTTTCTTTTTCTTCTTCACATAATGTGTGGGTTCAACCCTCTTTTTGGAGCTCCTTATTAATGAGATTGGTTGAATAGAAGGCTCCTCCTCGTTACCTGATTCATCATAAGAAATAATAGGAGGATATTGGGAAGTCTCTTCCATTTCATTAGTATTCTCTTCATCTTCTATTTGTTTTCTTTTCTTTATGTAATTGGCAATATAAGGATTTTCAATACAATTCACCACACAATACATATAAATTTCCTCTAGATCAAAATCAAGAAGTTTATCACGGGTAAATACTGGAAGATAGTTAGTTATACGTTTCATTTCTTCATAACCCATAAGCAAACTAAGTTCATTATGATGTGCAAGGGAAATCAAGTCATCGCAATTTTTGGAGACGATTAGACCATGAAACAATTTGCATCGGATGGTTAAATGACCATGTTCATTGCAAAGTTCACAAGTACGGCTAAAAAATATAAATTTTCAGCACAAACATCTAGCCTTTCTTACAACCATTTAGTTTCTAAGTACTTATGCCTCTTGCAAAATCTATTTCCCTAATTGGTGTGTACTTGCAATCCCAATGCACTCCACAAAAATTGACATGTTTATAGGAGACATTTTCATCATAACTAGTGCAATCATCATTAGTACTATGGATATTCAAGGAGTTCATACTAACAACATTGCAATCATGCTCCTCATTCAAAGATTTAGTGCCAAACATTTTATAGACATCTTCCTCTAGAACTTGAGCACAATTTTCCCTTCCATCATTCTCATGAAAGATATTAAAAAGATGAAGCGTATGAGGCAAACTCAATTCCATATTTTTTTGTAGTTTTTATTTTATAAACTAAACTAGTGCTAAAACAAGAAACAAAAAAGATTCGATTGCAAGATCTAAAGATATACCTTCAAGCACTCACCTCCCCGGCAACAGCGCCAGAAAAGAGCTTGATGTCTACTACACAACCTTCTTCTTGTAGACATTGTTGGGTCTCCAAGTGCAGAGGTTTGTAGGATAGTAGCAAATTTCCCTCAAGTGGATAACCTAAGATTTATCAATCCGTGGGAGGCGTAGGATGAAGATGGTCTCTCTCAAGCAACCCTGCAACAAAATAACAAAGAGTCTCTTGTGTCCCCAACACACCCAATACAATGGTAAATTGTATAGGTGCACTAGTTCGGCAAAGAGATGGTGATACAAGTGCAATATGGATGATAGATATAGGTTTTTGTAATCTGAAAATATAAAAACAGCAAGGTAACTAATGATAAAAGTGAGCGCAAACGGTATTCCAATGCTAGGAAACAAGGCCTAGGGTTCATACTTTCACTAGTGCAAGTTCTCTCAACAGTAATAACATAATTGGATCATATAGCTATCCCTCAACATGCAACAGAGAGTCACTCCAAAGTCACTAATAGCGGAGAACAAACGAAGAGATTATTGTAGGGTATGAAACCACCTCAAAGTTATCCTTTCTGGTTGATCTATTCAAGAGTCCATAGTAAAATAACATGAAGCTATTCTTTCCGTTCAATCTATCATAGAGTTCGTACTAGAATAACACCTTAAGACACAAATCAACCAAAACCCTAATGTCACCTAGATGCTCCAATGTCACCTCAAGTATCCTTGGGTATGATTATATGATATGCATCACACAATCTCGGATTCATCTATTCAAACAACACAAAGTGCTTCAAAGAGTGCCCCAAAGATTCTACCGGAGAGTCAAGACGAAAACGTGTGCCAACCCCTATGCATAGGTTCATGGGCGGAACCTGCAAGTTGATCACCAAAACATACATCAAGTGGATCAATAGAATACCTCATTGTCACCACGGGTATCCCACGCAAGACATACATCAAGTGTTCTCAAATCCTTAAAGACTCAATCCAATAAGATAACTTCAAAGGGAAAACTCAATCCTTTACAAGAGAGTAGAGGGGGAGAAACATCATAAAATCCAACTATAATAGCAAAGCTCGCGATACATCAAGATCGTACCACCTCAAGAACACGAGAGAGAGAGAAGAGAGAGAGAGAGAGAGAGAGAGAGATCAAACACATAGCTACTGGTACATACCCTCAGCCCCGAGGGAGAACTACTCCCTCCTCGTCATGGAGAGCACCGGGATGATGAAGATGGCCACCGGAGAGGGATTCCCCCTCCGGCAGGGTGCCGGAACTGGTCTAGATTGGTTTTTGGTGGCTATGGAGGCTTCTGGCAGCGGAACTCCCGATCTATTGTGCTCCCCGAAGTTTTTAGGGTATATGGATATATATAGGAGGAAGAAGGACGTTGGTGGATCTCCGGGCTATCCATGAGACAGGGGGGCGCGCCCCCCACCCTCGTGGGCAGCCAGGGACTCTCCTGGTCCATCTCTGATACTCCGTGGGCTTCTTTTGGTCCAAAAATAAGTTCCGTGAAGTTTCATGTCAATTGGACTCCGTTTGATTTTCCTTTTCTGCGATACTCTAAAACAAGAAAAAAAACAAAAACTGGCACTGGGCTCTATGTTAATAGGTTAGTCCCAAAAATCATATAAAATAGCATATAAATGCATATAAAACATCCAAAGTTGATAATATAATAGCATGGAACAATCAAAAATTATAGATAAGTTGGAGACGTATCAGTGCCCCTGACCTTTCTCATCCTTGTGACGTGTGTCACCCACGTACAGAGAGGTGGAGATCGTGAGAGATCATGGGTGAATAGATAAGTATTATCGTGGGATGTGGAACGGTTTAGGCGGTAACAGCCGAAAATTCAGATTAGAATATTTTAAAGTTTCGTTCACAGATTCTTCAGCTAACAAGGACACAGTGAATATTTTGAACGGGTTTCAAATAGAACGCACATGAAGAATTTGTGAACAGACTGGGTTGAGTATAGCATAGAGGGGGAAGAGTCCGATCACATTCACTTAGCAAAAAGATCAACTTGAAGAAATAGCTATAAGTGAATGTTGTAGAGGACATAAACTCATATATAATATGTATAGTCAATGAAGAAAAATGACGGATAGAGTGAAGACATTGCAAAGTTGAAGAAATCAACTGAGGAATTTCAAGACTGAAGAAAAACTCAAATTGAAGATTTTCAACTTTTGTTGGTGGCGTGACCCACCGTATAAGAATGCTGATTTCAGACGTCATGTACAATTGTCGTAGGGCTCTGAGTATCAAATTCCTCATTAATTTCTTCACACTTAGAGGGTTAGTCTTCATTAATTGAAGAAAAACGTTACTTCATGTGTTGCACATCTAAGTCATCAATTTGCATAAGTGTTAGGATGTGTGTCCTTTTCAAAGGACATTCGAAGATTCTAAGATATTTACCTCACACCGCAACTTGCTAAATATCTTCTCATCCAAGGGATTTGTGAAGATATCGGCTAGCTGTTCTTCAGTCTTCACATGCTCGATGGAGATATCGCCCTTCAACACATGATCATGAAGAAAATGATGACCAATCTGAATGTGCTTTGTCTTCGAGTGTTGAACTGGGTTATGAGCAATCTTGATAGCACTCTCATTGTCACAATAGAGTGGCACATTCTTCACATTGAGGTCGTAGTCCTTGAGGGTTTGCTTCATCCATGGCAATTGAGCATAGCACGAACCAGCAGCAATGTACTCAGCTTCAGTAGTAGAAAGTGATATGCAGTTTTGTTTCTTCGAAGACCAACAGACCAAGGATCGTCCGAGGAAATGGCATGTGTCTGATGTTGACTTGCGGTCCACATGATCACCAGCATAGTCAGAATCTGAATATCCAATGAGATCAAAAGCCGAGCCCTTGGGATACCATATTCCAAGTGTTGGAGTGTGAGCTAGATGTCAAAGGATATGCTTCACAGCCTTATGGTGTGATTCCTTCGGTGTAGCTTGAAAATGGGCACAGACGCAAACACTAAGCATAATATCTGGCCTAGATGCACATAAATACAATAAAGAGACAATCATGGAGCGGTATACCATTTGATCAAAGTTAATACCATTTTCATCAGTGCATAGATGGACATTTGTGGGCATAGGGATTTTGACACCTTTGCAATCTTGCATGCCGAATTTCCTCAATACATCCTTGAGATATTTCTCCTGAGTTATGAAGATGTTGTTTTGTTGTTGATGAATTTGAAGACCAAAGAAGAATTTCAATTCTCCCATCATAGACATTTGATATTCTTCACTCATCATATAGGAAAATTCATCACTGTAACGTTGGTCAGTACAACCAAAATGATATTATCAACATATATTTGGCACACGAATAATTCATCATCATAAGCTTTGGTGAAGAGAGTTGGGTCAAGTGAACCGGGTTTGAAGCCTTTCTTCATGAGGAATTCCTTCAAAATATCATACCACGCCCGAGAGGCCTGCTTGAGGCCATAGAGGGTGTTACTGAGTCTGAAGACTTTGTCAAGATGCTTTGGATCCTCAAAACATGGGGGTTGAGCAACATATACTTCTTCCTCATGCTTACCATTGCGGAATGCACTTTTCACATCCATTCGATATAAGATGATATTATGATGGTTAGCATAAGCAAGTAATATGTGAATAGCTTCAAGTCTAGCAACAGGTGCAAAAGTTTCATTGAAATCAATTCCTTCAACCTGTGTGTAGCCTTGAGCTACAAGTCGTGCCTTATTCCTCACCACAAGGCCATTTTCATCTTGCTTGTTACGGTAGATCCATTTGGTGCCGATGATATTGTGCTTGCAAGGGTCTGGTCGCTTGACAAGTTCCCAGACATTGTTGAGCTCGAACTAATGTAATTCTTCTTGCATAGCTTGAATCCACTCAGGCTCCATAAATGCTTCATCTACCTTAGTGGGCTCTGTGATAGATATGAAAGCAAAGTGCACACAAAAGTTAGACAAATGTGAAGCTTTTGAGCATGTGAGAGGACCTGGTGCTTTGATGTCGTTGATGGTTCTCTCAATCTGCACTTCATTAGCAACGCGAGGATGAGCTGGTTGACGATGAGGAATTTTCTCATCATTTTCATCAGAGACATTTTCTTCAGGTGCACCAGCATGATGTTCTTCACGTTCTGGAATGGCTTCTTCAGCAGATTCTTTGGTAGGAATGACATCCTCAGTAGCCTTGAACTTAATGGATTCCTTAGGTGGTATTTCATCTAGCACATGAGGTAGGTGCTCTATTTGCGAGACATTAGTTTCATCAAACCGCACATCTATAGTTTCAACAACCTTCTGGTGATAGGTGTTGAAGACTCTGTAGGTGTGCGATTCCTTACCATAACCAAGCATAAAACCTTCATGTGCTTTCGGTGCAAATTTAGAATTGTGATGAGGATCTCTAATCCAACATTTAGCACCGAAGACTTTGAAATAACTCACATTGGGTTTCTTGTCCGTGAGGAGTTCATATGAGGTCTTTCTGAAGAATTTATGAAGATATACCCTGTTGATGATGTGGCACGCAGTATCAATTGCCTCAGACCAGAAACGAGAAGGCGTCTTGTACTCATCAAGCATAGTGTAAGCCATCTCAACAAGAGTCATGTTCTTGTGCTCCACGACGTCATTCTGCTGAGGAGTATAAGGAGCAGATAACTCATGAGTAATACCAAGTTCATCAAGATAGTCATCAAGACCAGTATTCTTGAACTCAGTTCCATTGTCACTTCTGATGTGCTTGATCTTCACACCAAAGTTGGTTGAAGCCCTCGAGGAAAATCGTTTGAAGACTTCCTGCACTTCAGTTTTGTAAGTGATGATATGCACCCATGTATAACGAGAATAGTCATCAACAATGACAAAGCCATATAAAGATGCAACATTAGTAAATGTGGCATAATGAGTAGGGCCAAAGAGATCCATGCGAAGCAATTCAATGGACGAGTGGTAGTCATGATGGTCTTTGAGGGATGTTTGGCCTTGGTCATCTTTCCGGCTTCACAAGCTCCACACAAATGGTCCTTGAGGAATTTGACACCCTCGATGCCAATGACAGGCTTCTTCTTCACGAGCGTGTGCAAGTTCCTCATACCAGCATGACCAAGTCGTCGATGCCATAGCCAGCCTTCTGAAGCTTTTGCAAGTAGACATGTGGCAGGTTGTGGTCCTATAGAGAAATCAACAATATACAAATCTCCTCTCCTAAAGCCTTCGAATACTTTGGAATTCTCTGCTTCCATGATCACAACACAACGGTACTTGCCAAGATCACAAAGCATTGAGACCGACATGAGGTTGAACCCTAAGGTCTCAACAAGCATGACTTTGTCCATGTGTCGATCCTTTGAGATTGCAACCTTACCTAGACCCAATACCTTGCTTTTGCCTTTGTCAGCGTAGGTGATATGCTTTAGATGCGATGGAGATAAAGCAATGTCCATCAATAAGCTCATGTCACCAGTCATGTGATTTGTACATCCACTATCGAGGACCCACTCAGTGGCTTTGGGTTGATCATCTTGCAGATGAATTAGTGCAGCTTATGAACTCATATACTTCATCTGTGAAGAATATGATATCAAATTCATCAGATCAATTTCATCAAGCGATAGAACAGGTAAAGTAGTATGAGGACTTTAGAAATGAAAATTCATTTCTTCATGATTAGCTTGCGTCCTTTCAAGTATATTTAGGTCTCCAGCAAATTCTTCAGACGTTTAGGTTCGTCTGGAGACTTGACCCTGCATAAGAGATTAGTTCTTTTTCTTCACCACCCACATATGAAGTGGTGGTAAAGAGTTCATTATTCCACGAGCTCCATAAGAGAAAGGTGGCATAGATGCCAATCCACTTCGTTTCACATAAGAGGGGTTAGGGTAAGCATATGAGTAAGCAAAGAAATTCTTCGAGGATTTATGAACATAATGATTTGAAGAATAATGACACATAGCCATAACCCTTAGCCTTTCCCTGCGAAATAGAGGTGTTAGCACGATGATGTTCATATGAGGACTTTGATCCATGTGAGGAATGTGGTCCATATGAGGACTTGGATCCATATGAAGACTTTGGTCCATATGAAGAATTTGATCTGGGGTTCCTTTTATTCACATGTGGTGTCATGATGACATTCACCTAAAGACTTTCAAGGCACCTTTTGGAAACCCAGATTTTCTTCATAGGAGGACCGTTCCTGCAGTTAGTGCCAACATATCTAGCAAATACTTCACCATTCTGATTTTGAATAGTTTATAATTGGAGTCAAATGACTCATTAGAAGAATATGAAGATTCACATGTAAAGCTAGATAAAGTAGATGGATCCATTGAAGGTCCCGTTGCAGCAACCCATGAGGTTTTGGGATATTGCTCAGGCTTCTAGTAGGTCCCATCAGCATTGAGTTTTCTCTCAAAGGCAATACCCTCTTTTCTAGGGTTCCTGTTGAGGATCTGCTTCTTAAGCACATCACAAAGAGCCTGATGCCCTTTGAGGCTTTTGTACATGCCTGTCACATACAATTCCTTCAGCCCTACATGGTCAGTCATACTAGCAGCATCCTCAGATGAGGAATTAGTGACAGCATAGTCAGGTGAAGAATTTGCAGCAATAGAAGCATTTGAACTTTCAGGTGAAGAATTAGCAGATTCACGTTCAATGCACTTCAAACATGGAGGAATAAATTCTTCCTAAGTAGCGCTGATTTGTTGAGAAAGTAATGAATCACGCTCCTTTTGAAGATCTTCATAACTTACTCTTAACTTCTCAAGATCTTGCTTTCTCTGAAGAAATTCATAAGAAAGCTTCTCATGATCAGATAAGAGTGTTATGATGACTCTGAAGATTATCAAACTTAGTTTGAAGTCTCTGAAGATTTTCAGTCAAAGTTTTAGTGCGATCCATTTCTTCACCCAACATATCATTGCTTTTGTCTAGCATATTTTGAACCTTTTCAAGAGCCTTTTGTTGTTTCACAGCAATCTTAGCAAGTTTAGAATAGCTAGGCTTGAGGTTTTCATCAGATTCATCCTCACTTGATTCAGAGGAGGGATATTTGAGTACCTTTGCACCTTTTGCCATGAAGCAATAGGTGGGAGCGTAGTCATCATCATCATCGTCAGTGGTGTTGGGGAGGTCCTTTTCCTCAGAGTTGAAGATGGACTTGTTGATGAATGCAGCAGCGAGGGCTAGGCTCTCCACACCAAAGTCTGACTCCTCAGATGCCTCCTCTTCCTCATTTTCCTCAAATTCAGCCTCAGAGTCCATTTCCTTGCCAATGAATGCCCGAGCCTTCTTGGAGCTGCTCTTCTTGTGAGATGAAGACCTTGAAGGTTTTGATGAAGAGGACTTTGAAGATTTCTTCTTCTTCTTTGAATCATCAGAACTGTAGTCCTTGTACTTCTTCTTCTTTGATTCCTTTTCCCACTGAGGACAATCTTGAATGTACTGACCGGGTTTCTTGCATTTGTGGCAAAGTCTCTTCTTGTAATCACGGGATGGGGAATCTAATCTTAAGTCATCACTTCTTGAGGATTTTCCAAAACGACCACGTCTTGAGAACTTCTGAAATTTCCTCACGAGCATTGCTAGCTCTTGTCTTAGTTCTTCAGGATCACCAAGGCTGCTACCAGAATCTTCACCTTCAGATTCAGACACTGCCTTGGCCTTTAGAGCTCGTGATCTTCCATAGCTCGATCCATAGAGATCTCTCTTCTCGGCAAGCTGGAACTCATGAGTGTTTAGCCTCTCGAGGATATCAGCGGGATCAAGTGACTTCTAGTCTCCATGTTCTTGTATCATCATTGCAAGGGTGTCAAATGAGGAATCAAGCGATCAAAGCAATTTCTTCACCACCTCGTCGTAGGTGATGTCAGAGGCACCAAGTGCTTGAAGCTCATTTGAAATGCCAGTGAGGTGATTGAAGGTTTGCTGAACATTTTCATTGTCAAGTCTTTTGAAGAGGTTGAAGAGATTGCGAAGAACGTCTACTCAAGATTCACGCTGTGTTGAGACTCCTTCATTGACCTTGGACAGCCTGTCCCAGGTAAGCTTTGTTGTCTCCAAAGCACTCACTCTGCCATACTACCCTTTGCTCAGATGGCCACATATGATGTTCTTTTCTTGAGAGTCGAGTTGCTTGAATCTCTTCACATCATCAGCATTGATGGTAGGAGTGATAGAGGGAATGCCATTTTCCACAACGTACTAGAGATCGTTGTCAATTGCCTCAAGATGCATTCGCATCTTATTATTCCAGTAGGGGTAGTCTTTCCCATCGAAGGTAGGAAACCCAGCAGAGACCTTGCTCATACCCGTAGTCGACATAACTAAAACTCCAGGCGGTTAAACCAAAATCACATAGAACAAGGGAGTACCTTGCTCTGATACCAATTAAAAGTGCGTTAAGTCGACTAGAGGGGGGAGGGGTGAATAAGCGATTTTTGTGAATTCTTCCCTAAGGAATTTCAGGGTGAGGAAATTCCTAAGTGAAGAACTACTTGCAGCGGAATAAGTACTCAGATGCAGACATGACATAACATAAGTATGGACATCATGATGAATGGAAAACAAACACAGAGTACAGAAAGCGTAAGCACATGATAAAACAGAATGAAGACAAACAGACTGGAGAAAATGAACTGAGGAAACTGAGAATGTCTTCAGTCAAAGTATTCAAACAGATATGAACAGGTACACAACACAGTAATGAAGAACTGAAAGGGTTGAGGAAATAGAACCAGCTAGCTCGATGAAGACAGAGATTTGGTAGACCAGTTCCAACTGCTGGGACAGTTGTACGTCTGGTTAGAGTGGCTAGGTATTTAAACCTGAGGACACACAGTCCTCACCATATTCTCCTTGAACTAAGGTCACACAGACCTCATCCAATCACTCGTGGTAAGTCTTCAGGTGACTTCCCAACCTTCACAAACTCGGTCACCCGGCGATCCACAATTTCCTCTTGGATGCTCTAGACCTTGACACCTAACTGTCTGGAGGATGCACCGTCCTCAAAGGTAACAAGCATCGGTTCCACACAGGAACAATCTCTTCAGTGATGCTCAATCACTTTGGGTTTGTAGGTGTTTGGGTTTGGTTTTTTGGTTTTTCCTCACTTGATGATTTTCGCTCAAAGTCCTAGAAGGATGGGATGCTCTTAATGACAAGTGTCAGTTTCTCGCGGAGCAGCCAACCAGCTAGTGGTTGTAGGGGGCGGCTATTTATAGCCAGGGAGCAGCCCGACATGATAAGACATAAATGCCCTTCAATGATATGACTGTTAGGTGGGTAGATATTTTGGGACAGCTGGCGCGTAGCACAACAACGGGCGGAAATTTTAGGCTCAAATTCCTCAGGGCTATCATGTTCCTCACTTGTAGGAAATCCGCACTGGCGAATTCCTAACTCCTCAGTCAGGACAAATTCCTCAGAGACCAGAAGAACTACGTCTCTATCACTTAAGAAATTGACTGAACTGTATGAGATTTCCAATGGCTTCACTCGAAGGGATTGGTAGGTGTAGGATTTTGAGTTGAGCATCACCTGGAAACTTTTCCTTAGTTTTACCTCGACCCCCTTCAACAGTACGGTGTTTCCTATGACGCAAGAAAGAGAAAATGAAAATACGAAAACAAAATTCTTCACACTTCATGTTCCTCACATGAATATCAAGTCTTCACGGTCACACCAATTTCTTCACTTTCGGAGTCTTTAGAAAGTCTTCAAAAATCCAAAGTCTTCAGTTGAAGACATTCATTATTAGGGGTCGACTTTCTCTGTAAATATCAAACTCCTCATAGACTTATAGACCTGTGTACACTCACAAACGCATCAGTCTCTTAACCTATAACTCTTCAATACACCAAAATCACTAAGGGGCACTAGATGCACTTACATGCTTACCAGCAACGTCTTACTTTGATTCGGTGGTATTGTTGGATGAAGCGGCCCAGACGGACATTACATGACCGCGTTCATGAGACTGGTTCTACCGACGTGCTTCGCACACAGGTGGCTAGTGGGTGTCTGTTTCTCCAAGTTTAGTTGAATCGAGTTTGACTACGCCCGATCCTTGTTGAAGGTTAAAACAGCACACTTGACGAAAAATCGTTGTGGTTTTGATGCGTAGGTAAGAACGGTTCTTGCTAGAAGCTCGTAGCAGCCACATAAAACTTGCAACAACAAAGTAGAGGACGCCTAACTTGTTTTTGCAGGGCATGTTGTGATGTGATATGGTCAAGACGTGATGATATAAATTGTTGTATGAGATGATCATGTTTTGTAATAGTTATCGGCAACTGGCAGGAGCCACATGGTTGTCGCTTTATTGTATGAAATGCAATTTCCATGTAATTGCTTTACTTTATCACTAAGCGGTAGCGACAGTCGTAGAAGCAACAGTTGGCGAGACGGCAATGATGCTACGATGGAGATCAAGGTGTCTAGCTGGTGACGATGGTGATCATGACGGTGCTTTGGAGATGAAGATCAAAGGCACAAGATGATGATGATGACCATATCATATCACTTATTTTGATTGCATGTGATGTTTATCCTTTATGCATCTTATTTTGCTTAGTACGGCGGTAGCATTATAAGATGACCCCTCACTAAATTTCAAGGTACAAGTGTTCTCCCTGAGTATGCACCATTGCTACAGTTCTTCGTGCCGAGACACCACGTTATGATCGCGTGTGATAAGCTCTACGTTCACATACAACGGGTGCAAGCTAGTTTTGCACACGCAGGATACTCGGGTTAAACTTGACGAGCCTAGCATATGCAGATATGGCCTCGGAACACTGAGACCGAAAGGTCAAGCATGAATCATATAGTAGATATGATCAACATAGTGATGTTCACCATTGAAAACTACTCCATCTCACGTGATGATCGGACATGGTTTAGTTGATATGGATCACGTGATCATTTAGCTGGCCAGAGGGATGTCTATCTAAGTGGGAGTTCTTAAGTAATATGATTAATTGAACTTTAATTTATCATGAACTTAGTCCTGATAGTATTTGCATATCTATTTTGTAGATCAATAGCTCGCGTTGTAGCTCCCCTATGTTTTTGATATGTTCCTAGAGAAAACTAAGTTGAAAGATGATATTAGCAATGATGCGGACTGGGTCCGTGATCTGAGGATTATCCTCGTTGCTGCATAGAAGAATTAGGTCCTTGATGCACTCCTAGGTGACAGACCTATTGCGGGAGCAGATGTAGACATTATGAATGTTTGACAAGCTCAGTATGATGACTACTTGATAGTTTAGTGCACCATGCTTTACGGCTTAGAATCGGGACTTAAAAACGTTTTGAACGCCATGGAGCATATAAAATGTTCCAAGAGCTTCCCCATGGGTGTTCTTCGTCTCCCCAAAAAAATAATTGAGCAATTGGACAAGATACGACGGCATTGCCTCTGGATCAAGAAAATAGGTGATGGAGACAAGTGCAACTCTTTAGCTGCTTGGGACATGGTTTGTCGCCCTAAGGAGAAAGGTGGTTTGGGCATTCTTAATCTCAAAGTCCAAAATGATGCTTTGCTGCTCAAACTTCTACACAAATTCTACAACCAGATGGACATACCTTGGGTCAAGTTGATTTGGGATACATATTTTGTGGACACAATCCCGCATGCATCGCCCCCTTGTGGCTCTCATTGGTGGCGTGAACTGATGAAGCCCATGCCAACATACAGAGGCGTAACCAAAATCCAAATTCGTAGTGGTGAGACTGCCCTATTTTGGTAAGACGACTGCTGCAACCATATCTTCGAAGAAAAATTTCCTAGGGCCTTCTCCTATACCTTGAGCGAAGATACCTCGGTCCATGGGATGCTTACTATATCCAAAGTCAGTGAAGCCTTTCACCTCCCCCTCTCAACTCAAGCCCATGATGAGCTTAAAAAGATCCAAAGTGAGGTCTCCTCCACCGCACTCTCGGATGGGAAAGATATTTGGATTTGCACCTGGGGATCGTCGATGTTCAAGACTATGTCATACTACAAGTTCTGTTTTCGAGAGTTTCAAGTCCACGAGGCATTTAAATGGCTCTAGAAAGCAAAAAGTGTCCCCAAGATCAAAGTCTTGGTTGGTTTCTGCTGGTGGACCGTCTTAACACACACAACATGCTCAGCAGGAGGCACTGTAACATTGGGACCAACCTTGACTGTCTGCTTTGTGGTGAACACATGGAAGAAACCCTTGAGCACCTCTTCTTTCACTCCAACTTTAGCAAACAATGCTGGCTCAAGCTCAACATCACGGGAGATCGGTTTCATATGATGAAACACCTCAAGATGAGGAATCAGCGTAAAATGATCATGGACACCTTCCTAGTCGCCACGTGGAGCCTATGGAAGGAAAGAAATAATAAGTACTTTCGGAAAGTGGCCCCTTCGGTTGACAGTTGGCAAGCCAGATTTAAAAAAGACTTTGCCAACATTGCTTATAGACTCCCTGTAGATAAGAGACATCTCGTTTCTGCCATCCTAGCTTATGTTCCTTAATTAGATTAACTTTTTAGCTCTCTGACTATTCTTTGTAACAGCTTAAGACACTCCCCCACTCCCTTGTACATTTGTAACATATACACCCATTTTTGGGGCCTTTAATATATCCATGCAATAGGACGTGCTCCTACTGTCCAACTTACAAAAAAAGAGAGCTGAAATTGGTCTTTTAGACTCATGCCCGAGTCGAGAGGTATGAGACCTCTGACAAGTATTTTGCCTACAAGATGGAGGAGAATAGCTCAACCAGTGAGCATGTGCTCAAAATGTCTGAGTACTACAATCGCTTGAATCAAGTGGGAGTTAATCTTCCAAATAAGATAGTGATTAATAGAGTTCTCTAGTCACTATCACCACGTTACTGGAACTTCATGATGAACTATAATATGCAAGGGATGACGAAAACGATTCCCTGAGCTCTTCGCAATGTTGTAATCAGCAAAGGTAGAAATCAAGAAAAGCATCAAGTGTTGATGGTTGACAAGGCCACTAGTTTCAAGTAAAAGGGCAAGGGAAAGAAAGGGAACTTCAAGAAGAATGGCAAGCAAGTTGCCACTCCCATGAAGAAGCCCAAAGCTAGACCCAAGCCTGAAACTGAGTGCTTCTACTGCAAAGGAAATGGTCACTGGAAGCGGAACTACCCCAAATACTTGGCGGATAAGAAGGATGGCAAAGTGAACAAAAGTATATATGATATACATGTTATTGATGTGTACTTTACTAGTGTTCATAGTAGCCCCCGGGTATTTGATACTGGTTCAGTTGCTATGATTAGTAACTTGAAACAGGAGTTACAAATGAACAGAGACTAGTTGAGGGCGAGGTGACGATGTGTGTTGGAAGTGATTCCAAGGTTGATAAGATCACCATCGCACACTCCCTTTACCTTCGGGATTAGTGTTGAACCTGAAATAAATTTTGTTTGGTGTTTGCGTTGAGCATAATATGATTGGATCATGTTTATTGCAATATGGTTATTCATTTAAGTCAAAGAATAAATGTTATTCTATTTACATGAGTAAAACCTTCTATGGTCATTGATACGTCTCCAACGTATCTATAATTTTTTATTGTTCCATGCTATATTATATTCTGTTTTGGACATTATTGGGCTTTATTATACACTTTTATATTATTTTTGGGACTAACCTATTAACCGAAGGCCCAGCCCAGAATTGTTTTTTTGCCTATTTTAGGGTTTCACAGAAAAAGAATATCAAATGGAGTCCAAACGGAATGAAACCTTCGGGAACGTGATTTTCGGAACGAACATGATCCAGAGGACTTGGACCCTACGTCAAGACATCAACCAGGAGGCCACGAGGTAGGGGAGCTCGCCTACCCCCTTGGGCGTGCCCTCCACCCTTGTGGGGCCCCTGTTGCCCACCGACGTACTCCTTCCTCCTATATATACCTACGTACCCCCAAACTACCAGATACGGAGCCAAAACCCTAATTCCACCGCCGTAACTTTCTGTATCCATGAGATCCCATCTTGGGGCCTATTCCGGAGCTCCGCTGGAGGGGGCATCGATCACGGAGGGCTTCTACATCAACACTATAGCCCTTCCGATTAAGTGTGAGTAGTTTACCTCAGACCTACGGGTCCATAGTTATTAGCTAGATGGCTTATTCTCTCTTTTTGCATCTCAATACAAAGTTCTCCCCCTCTCTTGTGGAGATCTATTCGATGTAATCTTCTTTTGCGGTGTGTTTGTTGAGACCGATGAATTGTGGGTTTATGATCAAGTTTATCTATGAATAATATTTGAATCTTCTCTGAATTCTTTTATGTATGATTGGTTATCTTTGCAAGTCTCTTCGAATTATTAGTTTGGTTTGGCCTACTAGATTGATCTTTCTTGCAATGGGAGAAGTGCTTAGCTTTGTGTTCAATCTTGCGGTGTCCTTTCCCAGTGACAGTAGGGGCAGCAAGGCACGTATTGTATTGTTGCCATCAAGGATAACAAGATGGGGTTTATTTCATATTGCATGAGTTTATCCCTCTACATCATGTCATCTTGCTTAAAGCGTTACTCTGTTCTCTTGGACTTTATACTCTAGATGCATGCTGGATAGCGGTCGATGTGTGGAGTAATAGTAGTAGATGCAGGCAGGAGTCGGTCTACTTGTCTCGGACGTGATGCCTATATACATGATCATACCTAGATATTCTCATAATTATGCTCAATTCTGTCAATTGCTCAACAGTAATTTGTTTACCCGCCGTGAATACTTATGCTCTCGAGAGAAGCCACTAGTGAAACCTATGGCCCCCGGGTCTATCTTCCATCATATTAATCTTCCAATACTTAGTTATTTTTATTGCCTTTTATTTTACTTTGCATATTTATCATAAAAATACCAAAAATATTATCTTATCATATCTATCAGACCTCACTCTCATAAGTGACCTTGTAGGGATTGACAAACCCTTATCGCGTTGGTTTCAAGGATTTATTTGTTTGTGTAGGTACGAGGGACTTGTGCATGGCCTCCTACTGTATTGATACCTTGGTTCTCAAAAACTGAGGGAAATACTTACGCTACTTTTCTGCACCACCCTTTCCTCTTCAAGGGAAAACCAGCGGAAGTGCTCAAGAGGTAGCAGTCATACACCCAAGGTGAATGGTTTATTGAATCTCGATCATAGTGATACACATATTCATAATACTGATGCCAAAAGAGGCAAAGTTAATAATGATATTGCAACATATTTGTGGCACTGCCGTTTAGGTCATATTGGTGTAAAGCGCATGAAGAAACTCCATGTGAATGGACTTTTGGAATCACTTGATTATGAATTATTTGATGCTTGCGAACCATGCCTCATGGGCAAGATGACTAAGACTCCGTTCTCCGGAACAATTTAGCGAGCCACTGACTTATTGGAGATAATACATACCGATGTATGCGGTCCTATGAGTGTTGAGGCTCGCGACAGGTATCGTTATTTTCTGACCTTCACAGATGATTTGAGCAGATATGGGTATATCTACTTAATGAAACACAAGTCTAAAACAATTGAAAAGTTCAAAGAATTTTAGAGTGAAGTGGAGAATCATCGTAACAAGAAAATAAAGTTTCTACGATCTGATCGCGGAGGCAAATGTTTGAGTTACGAGTTTGGCCTTCATTTAAAACAATGTGGAATAGTTTCACAACTCACGCCACCTGGAACACCACAGTGTAATGGTGTGTCTGAACGTCGTAACCGTGCTTTATTAGATATGGTGCAATCTATGATGTCTCGTACCGATTTACCACTATCGTCTTGGGGTTATGCACTAGAGACAGCTGCATTCATGTTAAATAGGGAACCATCTAATCTGTTGAGACGACACCGTATGAACTTTGATTTGGCTAGAAACCAAAGCTATCGTTTCTTAAAGTTTGGGATTGTGGTGCTTATGTGAAAAAGTTTCAAACTGATAAGTTCGAACCCAAATCAGAGAAGTGCATCTTCATAGGATACCCAAAAGGAAACTATTTGGTACACCTTCTATCACAGATCCGAAGGCAAGATTTTTGTTGCTAAGAATGGATCCTTTCTAGAGAAGCAATTTCTCTCGAAAGAAGTGAATGGGAGGAAAGTAGAACTTGATGAGGTAATTGTACCTTCTCTTGAATTGGAAAGTAGCTCATCACAGAAATCAGTTCCAGTGATGCTTACACCAACTAGTGAGGAAGCTAATGATAATGATCATAAAACTTTAGATCAAGTTACTACCGAACCTCATAGGTGAGTACGTTCCGCACCAGAGTGGTACGGTAATCCTATTCTGGAAATCATGTTACTAGACCATGAAAAACCTACGAACTATGAGGAAGCGATGATGAGCCCAGATTCCGTGAAATGGCTTGAGGCCATGAAATCTGAGATGAGATCCATGTATGAGAACAAAGTGTGGAGTTTGGTTGACTTGCCCGATGATCGGCAAGCCATTGAGAATAAATGGATCTTCAAGAGGAAGACGGACACTGATAGTAGTGTTACTATCTACAAAGCTCAAATTGTCGCAAAGAGTTTTCGGCAAGTTCAAGGTGTTGACTACGATGAGATTTTCTCACTCGTAGTGATGCTTAAGTCTGTCCAAATCATGTTAGCAATTGCCACATTTTATGGAATCTGGCAAATGGATGTCAAAACTCCATTCCTTAATGGATTTCTTAAAGAAGAGTTGTATATGATGCAACAAGAAGGCTTTGTCAATTCTAAAGGTGCTAACAAAGTATGCAAGCTCCAGCGATCCATTTATGGACTGGTGCAAGCATCTCGGAGTTGGAATATGTGCTTTGATGAGTTGATCAAAGCATATAGTTTTATACAGACTTGCGGTGAAGCCTGTATTTACAAGAAAGTGAGTGGGAGCACTATAACATTTCTGATAAGTATATGTGAATGACATACTGTTGATCGGAAATAATGTAGAATTTTCTGGAAAGCATGAAGGAGTGTTTGAAAGGAGTTTTTTCAAAGAAAGACCTCGGTGAAGCTGCTTACATATTGAGCATCAAGATCTATAGAGATAGATCAAGACGTGTCAGGGGTTTGGTGCGACATATGCCAACGGATGGCTTATCATGGTGGGGGCGAGTAGAACGTCGCCGGTGCCTGGAAACGGGATGAGGCGAAGACATGCACGCCGGCGAATCTTACCCAGCTTCAGGGCTCTCCGGGGAGATAATACCCCTACTGGTGCTCTGCGGGGTCTCCGTGTGATCACTATAGTCAAGGATTTACACGGTTGCTCCTTGAGCTGTGTATGGTGGTAGGAGAGGGCAAGGCTCGCTCTCTCCCTCTATCTGGTGAGGTATCTAACTTCTGGGATCCAACCCTTTGCATGGGTGCCCTGGGGGGTTTATATAGGCCTACCCCCCCCCCAGGGGTACAATGGTAATGTGACTGGGCGCGGGCCCAGCCGTCAGTGTCTCCGTCCTCCGACTTCTCCGCCGACTGATGGGGCCCGCTGACTGGTGGGCCACACCGACTGGTCTGGTACGGAGCCGACAGGCCGCGTCCACCGCGGGCGGGTCTTGCCTGCTGCTGATTACTGTAGCCGTGCTCCTGATGATGCAAGCTTGGTCATGGGGTCGTGGCAACAGCCCCGCCGCCTGGCGGGCGATCACTGTGGCCACTCCCCATCTCTTCTTGATTAATGGCGCGTGGGCCCGGGGGAGGGCTCGGCCGACTCCCCTGGGCCGACTCCCGTTGGGTCCGACTGGCGATGCCCCTGCCGTCTCCCGAGGTCTTGCTGGCTGGTGGGCCCTGCTGCCTCCAGGCCATACAGACAAGCCGTCGTGGGCACAGGACTAGGAACAGTGATGCTGATGTCAGGGCCGGCTGGGCAACAGTGCCACACCGCGGGGAGATCTTCCCAAGTACGGCGCGCTGTAGCCATGCCTGCCCTTAGTAAGGGGCGGGGAGTGGGCTTTATTGTAGCCACACCCCTGCCCCGTCCCTCTCGATGAGGTCACGGTTTGTTGGAGTCACCGGCCGACTCCCTAAAGCCGGCTTCTCTGGAAGTCGTCCCTGGGACTCGGCCGTGGGCAGTCGGCCGCCTTGCCGTAGACTCCCCAGGAGGTGGCTCTTCGCCCTGTGGTCTTGAGGGGCGCAGCCTGCCCCGATATCTTGAAAGGTCGCGAGGCTCGGGTTGGCCTACCCGTGGCCCATTACTCCGACAAGATGCTTGATAATTTTTTTCAATGAGTACATACCTTGACAAGATTTTGAAGTAGTTGAAAAAGGAATAGTCAAAGAAAGAGTTCTTGCCTATGTTGCAAGGTGTGAACCTGAGTAAAGACTCAAAACCCGACCATGGCAGAAAATAGAAAGAGAATGAGAAGTCATTCCCTATGCCTCAGTCATAGGTTCTATAAAGTATGCTATGTTGTGTACCAGACCTATTGTGTACCTCACCACGAGTTTGGCAAAAGGGTACAATAGTGATCCAGGAGTGGATCACTAGACAACGTTCAAAATTATCCTTAGTGGAATAAGGACATGTTTCTCGGTTATGGAGGTGACAAAAAAAATCGTTGTAAAGGGTTACGTCGATGCAAGCTTTGACACTGATCCAGATTACTCTAAGTCTCAATTTGGATACATATTGAAAGTGGGAGCAATTAGCTAGAGTAGCTCCGTGCAGAGTATTGTAGACATAGAAAATTTGCAAAATACATCTGGATCTGAATGTGGCAGACCCATTGACTAAACTTCTCTCACAAGCAAAACATGACCACACCTTAGTGCTCTTTGGGTGTTAATCACATAGCAATGTGAACTAGATTATTGACTCTAGTAAACCCTTTGGGTGTTGGTCACATGGTGAGGGAGTCCTGGATTAGGGGGTCTCCGGACAGCCGGACTATATCCTTTGGCCGGACTGTTGGACTATGAAGATACAAGATTAAAGACTTCGTCCCGTGTCCGGATGGGACTCTCCTTGGCGTGGAAGGCAAGCTAAGCAATACGGATATGTAGATCTTCTCCCTTGTAACCGACCTTGTGTAACCCTAGCCCCCTCCGGTGTCTATATAAACTGGAGGGTTTAGTCCGTAGGACAACA
Organism: Triticum aestivum; assembly: GCF_018294505.1. NCBI lineage: Eukaryota > Viridiplantae > Streptophyta > Magnoliopsida > Poales > Poaceae > Triticum > Triticum aestivum. The sequence goes on from NC_057803.1 coordinate 111,183,333, forward strand.
TACAATCATACCATAGGCTAGCTTCTAGGGTTAGCCTCTACGATCTCGTGGTAGATCAACTCTTGTAATACTCATATCATCAAGAACAATCAAGTAGGAAGTAGGGTATTACCTCCATCAAGAGGGCCCGAACTTGGGTAAACATCTTGTCCCCCGCCTCCTGTTACCATCCGCCTTAGACGCATAGTTCGGTACCCCCTACCCGAGATCCGTCGGTTTTGACACCGACATTGGTGCTTTCATTGAGAGTTCCACTGTGTCGTCACCATAAGGCTTGATGGCTGCTTCGATCATCGGTAGCGATGCGGTCCAGGGTGAGGTTTTCCTCCCCGGACAGATCTTTGTATTCGGCGGCGGCGCACTGCGGGCCAATTCGCTTGGCCATCTGGAACAGATCGAGAGCTACGCCCCTGGCCATCAGGTTAGATTCGGAAACTTGAACTACACGACCGATATCCGTGGAGACTTGATCTTCGACGGATTTGAGTCCATGTCAGGTGTGCCGCACATTCACGACGAGCATAACATAACTCTGCTGTCGGACAGTATTCGGGAGATCGCATCTACAACTACTCCGGCCGTCAATCCGGAGCAAATCGCGCCATCCGAGAGCGGAGGGATAGACCCCGCCACGGAGGCCGCGCTCTCAGCAGCGATAGAGACGGATGCCGACTTCACCCCTTACGAGAGCCGTGTCACCGAACCACTGGATTCATCCCCGGCCACGGACTCCGAGTCACTTACATATGTGCCCGTCGAACCCGACTGGGCGCCGATCATGGAGTTCACCTCCGCGGATATGTTTCAGCACTCACCTTTCGGCGATGTGCTAAATTCATTAAGGTCTCTCTCCTTGTCAGGAGAACCTTGGCCGAACTATGTCCGGCTAGAATGGGATGCGGACGACGAAGGAATTCGCTGCCCACCCACCACCCACTTAGTAGCCACTTTCGACGATTTAACCGACATGCTCGACTTTGACTCCGAAGACTTCGACTGTATGGACGACGATGCAGGAGACGAACAGGAACCACCATCCACAGGGCGCTGGACCGCCACCTCAGCATATGATATATACATGGTGGACACCCCCAAAGAAGGCAATGGCGACGAGACAGCGGAGGATGACCCCTCCAAGAAGCAACCCAAGCGACGACGTCAGCGGCGCCGCTCTAAGTCCCGCCACAGCAAAAGTAGTGATACCGGCACAGGAGATAATAACACTTCGGATAGTGCCGAAGACAACAACAATCCCCTCCAGCACGATGCAGAGCCGGAGGACGAACAAGCTAGCCCTCCAGAGTGGGCAGCAGATGGAGAACCGGAGGAGGACAATTACATGCCTCTCTCCGAAGACGAGGCGAGCCTCGGCGGCAAAGAATTTATCGTGCCTGCGGACCCCGTCAAGCAAGAGCGCTTCAAGCGCCGGCTTATGGCCATGGCAAATAGCCTGAAGAAAAAGCAGCAACAACTTCAAGCTGATCAAGACTTGCTAGCAGACAGATGGACCGAAGTCCTTACGGCCGAGGAGTACGAACTCAGGCGCCCCTCCAAGAGTTACCCAAAACGCAGGTTGCTACCTCACCTCGAGGAGGAAGCAATGAAACCTCATTCACCAGTGTACGATGCGGCTGACCGGCCACTGCGTGGCCGAGCCAGAGAGGCATTTCAGCCTGAAGTTCAACCTGCACCCCGCCGCCACTCAATCAAAAATACTAAGGCCCGGGGCAACACAGGGGACCTACGAGCCGTATTGGACAATAAGGCAAAAATCGCAAGGTCAATATACGGGTCACGGGCACGCGCGCCAACACGGGACGATGATCATCGCGTCGGATACACCAAGACTAAATCCGGCTGGGCCGAATACAGCAGACAAGACTCATATGAACTGCGTCGGGATATAGCCCGGCATAGAGGCGCCGCACACCCCCTATGCTTCACCGATGAAGTTATGAATCACGAATTCCCAGAGGGTTTCAAACCCGTAAATATCGAATCATACGATGGCACAACAGAACCCGCTGTATGGATTGAGGATTTCCTCTTTCACATTCACATGGCTCGCGGTGATGATCTACATGCCATCAAGTACCTCCCACTAAAGCTCAAAGGACCAACTCGGCATTGGCTGAACAGCTTGCGAGCAGACTCCGTGGGCAGTTGGGAGGATCTGGAAGACGCATTCCTGGATAACTTCCAGGGCACTTATGTGCGGCCACCGAATGCTGGCCACGACAGGTGTGGGTGCCAAAGGGTGATCCGGGCAGGAGGGGAAATACGGATGTCTTCATTCGTGATACGAGGCGGAAAACTACCTTAGTGTTTGAATGCATCTCTGACGACATGAGTAGATCAGCGGACCCCGACACCTGGTGCCGCCGGGGCCAATGAATATCCTTGCCTGGAACTGTCGAGGCTTGGGGTTGGACTTGACAGTTGGCGAACTGCGTAACCTGATTAGGTCCCACAACCCAGTGGTGGTTTTCTTGAGTGAAACTAAGAAGAGTGCAGGAGCGATGGAAAAACTAAAATGGAGTTTGGGTTTCAGAAGTGGAGTAGCGATGAGCTGTGTGGGCAGAAGTGGTGGGCTTTCTCTGTGGTGGTGAGAACATGTACAGGTATCTATTAGACCATGGTGCCAATATTTTCTGGACGCCGCAGTGGTGGTTGGCGGTAAAACCTTTAGAATCACCGGATTCTACGGGGAACCGGACACTGAGAAGAGGAAAAAATCTTGGGATGCGTTAAGATATCTTCGATCACAGGATAATCTTCCGTGGCTTTGTGCGGGCGACTTTAATGAAGCTATGTTTCAATTTGACCAGCAAGGGGAAACATGAGAAGTTTCTCGCAAATGGAAGACTTCAGAGACTGTGCGGCGGAATGTGGACTAGCGGACCTGGGGTTCTATGGTTATAGATACTCATGGGATAACAGGAGAGAGGGTGATGCAAACGTCCAGGTCCGGCTAGACCGTGCAATGTGTACGGATGATTTTTTGGATATGTACCCGGAGACTCATGTTGAGCATATTATCACGGAGGAATCTGATATTTGACTCTGCTGGCATTGGGAGCGGAACCATACAGGACGTCCGATCAGTTGGAGCTAGTCCGAAACAGAGACACGAGCCATGGTCGTCCGCCAGCGACACCAGAGTTGACGAAGGGAACCACCATCGGTAGCGGCATGCACGGGGAGCCGCCGTTTGGTCCTAAGACCAAATACATGCCAAGAAAATTGCAGAAGCAAGCAGAGCCTGCGACGGAACGGGGCAGCAGCCTGAAGCCACTAGTTATATCAGGAGAATACATGGCGAGCGATCGTGTGTGGATTGTCAAGATGGATCCACCAAATCAGGCCACCTAGCCAAAAAGAAAAAATCTATCGATGTCAGGACCCCGACTCAATGTCACATCGATCTAGCCTGTAACACCTCATATCACTTTGCGGCCTCACGCACGGTATCCCCACGGGTGTCGCCTTACCTTTGCCCGGGACCGTTTGCGCCTTTTGGCTCACGTATATGATAGTGTCGCTAGCATCCATATGATAAGGAGCCCGGGCTGACATGACTAGTCGTAAACCCAAAGTGGCACAGACTTACAGGGACAGGCATCCATGACCCAGCATCGAACGTGTCGGTCATCAGCAAGTGGGTCCGGGCTGTAGCACTGGGCTAGCAGGACTCCGGTAAACCGGGCTGTAGCGGGCTAACAGGACTCCGGTACTAAATGCGTGACATTTCCCCGAAGGGACAGACACAGGAACGAAGAAGGACACATGCCGGCCAGCCTAAGTGTTCCGGAGCAGTAGCAAGCTACCATGGCTCAGTGGTAACACTAGGAGACATTTCCCGGTAAGAGAGGCTACTAAAGATAAACAACTAGATAGTCAGATCCCACACATACCAAGCATTTCAATCATACACACAATATGCTCGATATGTGCAAATACAACAAGGCATCACAACATGACTCTACGACACAAGTACTTTATTTAAGGCTCAGAGAGCCATACATAACATACACATAAGTACGGGTCACACGACCCAGCATTCAAGTCATACAGTCATACAAACCAGCAGCGGAAGTAACTTGTCTGAGTACAGACAACTAGTAAAATAAAAGAGGCTTGGAAAGCCTAGCTATACTACGTGGTCCTTCACAAGCTCAGGATCACCACCTGGGCCTTAGCCTACTCATTGATGTCAACGTCTACGAAGAACCCATCAGAAGGGGTTGCAGCGTCTTCTGTAAAAATGTAAATTATAGCAACATGAGTACAAAGGTACTCAGCAAGACTTACATCAGATCCTACATACATGCACATTATCAAGAAGGGTTGGTGGAGTTATTGCAGCAAGCCAGCTTTGACTCTTGGCTAGGCTATCCTACGAGACTCCAACTTGAAATGGTTTTGCGCACACGAGTCCACTACTCACCACTTCAATACACTACCGAGGATCCACCTCCGTCTTCCTACGGAAGAGCCATCCTCGGCACTCACACTTATCTTGAGGCTTTTAGTAGTTTCCATTTACTTGTCTATGAACTGTATAGGCAACCAAGTAGTCCTTTACCGCGGACGCGGCTATTCGAATAGATCATGATAACCCTGCAGGGGTGTACTTCTTCATACACGCTCTCACCACTTACCGTCGTTTACACGACATGTACTCGGCAACCTTCAAGCGGAAGCCCAACGTGGGTGTCGGCCACGACCTACCTAATCACCTAAGTCTCTAATCCAGGTTTATCGCCTATCCAGGTTCCATCCGCAGGGAGTCCGGCCGAGGTTTCCCATACGGCCCCGAACGATGTGTACAGGGTTCCCGAGATACCTAACGGGTAGTCGGTACACCGTGCCACGTACCTACCGCATCACAGCCCACCCCTACGGTCAGCGCTGTCCACGGCCTCCAGTAGGCTACAAACACCAGAAACTACTTGCAACTCCTGGACAGAGAACTAGGGTGAATAAGAAGCCGAGAGGGTCCATTGGTTTCGGGCCCAATGCATGGTAGTAGCTGATTCTTAAATCACACATACAGATCTCAGTGCTTAAGGTCGGCTTCAATGAAACAACCCACCATGTACTCCTACATGGCCTCTCATCGATACCTTTACCAAATCGTGTTCACCACACCACTCTCATTACCGACATAATCATTTCACTCTAGCCCATCACCCAGATGAACCAGACCTGACACGACTCTAAGCATAGCAGGCATAGCAAGGTAGGAACAACACATACATATGGCTCAATCAACTCCTACACATGCTAGTGGGTTTCATCTAGTTACTGTGGCAATGACAGGTCATGCAGAGGAAATGGGTTCAACTACCGTAGCACACAGCAGTTTGAAACGCGTTGTCTTAATGCAGTAAAAGAGAGCAGGAGCGAGAACATGGGATTGTATCGATATGATCAAATGGTTGGTTGCTTGCCTGATGGTTCGATGCACTGATATGGTTCTTCGCTAGGGTAATCACGGTACTCCTCGGAGGCAGAACCTGCCGCAAAGAACACCGATACACAGCCATCACCAAACAATGTGCGACAATATGATGCATGCATGAAACATGGCAATATGAGTGTGTTGGGCTAATGCAACTAAGACCAGAAGGGTTTGAACCAATTTGAACCAAAGATTCAAATTTCAAACTCATACATGGCCCTTTAAAGTGTTTTATCTTGTTCTGCATTAAACAGCAAGTTAACTTGTTTAATCATGCATGAAAACAGTACAGATGGATAGATTGGATTTTTCTGATCATTTTTCATATATAACTTGTCTGATTTGGAGTTACAGATTAAAAGTTATGAATTTTTGAAGTTTAAACTATATTCTGGAATTTCCTATATTAGAATAAATCCAGAAATTAATTTATTGCGTCAGCCATGCGTCAGAATGACGTCAGGGTCAACGGAGACGTCCAGGTCAAACCTGACTGTGGGTCCAGGGTGTCAGGGTAATTAGTTTAGTTAAAGTTTAATTAAAACTAACCCTATTTAGTTAACAGGGCTGGGCCCCACCTGTCATTGACTCATCGGGGTCAACCAGGGCCCACCCGCGGTCAAAGCCAGGTCGGCTGCACCGGCGTTTAGCCGCCGGCGAGCCCGACGCGGCGGCGGAAGTGGTTTTGGCCGTTCCGGCAACCAAACGAGTCGCGGAGGCCATCGGAGTGGAGCTGAGGAGGAGCCGCAGCTCTTGGTGGAGTCCGTTGGGGTCGGGGTGGCCGGAGTTGGCGCCGGCGACGACTTTGGCGGCCACCGGAGTTCGGCCGAAGGCGAACTTGATGCTAGAGGGGTCGGTGAGGTGCGGGGAGTAGCTGGTTAGGTGCTACGTGACGTGGTGAGCATGATGGACACCAAGTTGTGGCCGGAGGGTGACCGGGAGCACGTCGGCGACGAGCTCCGCGGCGGTGGGTGCGGTTGAGCTCCGGGAGGTCACTACACAGCTCGGGAGCAAGAAAAGAAGGGAGGGGAAGATGGTTAAGCTCACGGGGAGTTCGACGAAGCACTTGGTGCGGCCGGGGACGGGCCGGAGCGACGACGGCGTTGAAGGGGATCTCCGGCGACGGCGGTTCGGTCGAGGTCGATGCGGTGGACTCGGGCCTTGCGAGCGCTCGGGGCTCGGCTTGCTCGAAGGAGAGGAGGGTGGCGGAGCTCCTGGACACGGCGGCACGGCGTGGGGTTGACGGAGGGCGTGGCTACGGCGAGGGGGTGGCGGCGATGGCGTCGGCCATGGCGGGGGAGCGCGAGAGAGAGGAGTTGGGGGAGAATGGAGGTGTCCTGGGGGTTCACGGCTCGACGTGGAGTTCATCCATCCAGCAACGAGGCGAGGAGGTGAAGCAGGGCGACGGCCAGCTGCGTGGCGCACGCTGCGGCCGCCGTCGGGCACCTGCCTGCCTGCCTGGCCGGCAAGCAGCTCGCTGGCGCGGCGCTGGGCTGGGCCGGCAGGTGGGCCGGGTGCTGGGCGCCAGGTAAGTTTTTGTTATTTCCCTGTTTTCTGTTTTTTAATTCCTCTGCAACTTTGTTGAATTATTAAAAATACTTAGGCAACTCCTAAAATCACCAAACTACTCCTGGTCCATAGTTGGATTATTTCCAACATGAAACATTTTAGTTTGGAGATATTTGAGCATTTGAAATATTTTATATAATTTTAAATGCCCAAATTCAAATATCTATGATTTAATTCAAAGACCCTAAGATGGCCTAGGAAAATGTGCATCACTTCTGGCAGAGGTTCTGAACCAAGACAAAAATGATGGGCATTTTAGAAGGGCATTTCAGGTTCATTGAAAAAGTTTTTAGTAAACCCTAGTTGGTTTCAGAGGGGGCTGGGGGTTCTGTCATCCCCATTTCAGGTTTCTGATGAAAGAATAGACATGATGCAACACTCTAATGCATGAACTAGCTAGGGTGTGACAACTCACCCCCACTCAAAAGAATCTCGTCCCGAGATTTGGGTTCCTCCGGAAAGAAGGCGGGATACTCGAGTCGAAGACGATCCTCCCTTTCCCAAGTTGCTTCATCCTCAGAATGGTGCGACCATTGAACTTTGAGAAACTTGATATTATGACGTCGAGTGGTACGCTCGGCCTGATCGAGGATACGAATGGGGTACTCTCGATACGTGAGATTATCTTGGAGATCAAGCGTTTCGTGGTCCACTCCACGGATAGGATCCGAGAAGCAACGCCTGAGTTGAGAAACGTGGAAGACATCGTGGACTCTGGAGAGATGCGGAGGTAGTTCCAACTGGTAGGCAACTTCTCCTCGTTTAGCGAGAATACGAAAAGGTCCAATGTAACGGGGAGCCAATTTGCCTTTGATACCGAAACGATGGGTTCCCTTCAGAGGAGTAACCCGAAGGTAAGCCTTCTCGTCAACCTCGAAAGTCATAGCCTTATGTTTTCGGTCATATTGACTCTTTTGACGAGATTGGGCTGTTTTCAACTTTTCACGAACGATGCGAACTTGCTCTTCTGCTTCCTGGATCATATCCGGGCCAAAGAATTGTCTTTCCCCGGTTTCTGACCAATTAAGGGGTGTTCGACACCGTCGTCCATAGAGAACTTCAAAAGGGGCTTTACCCAAGCTAGATTGATAGCTGTTGTTGTAAGCAAATTCGGCAAATGGAAGGCATTTCTCCCATTCCATTCCGAATGAGATAACAGAGGCTCGAAGCATGTCTTCTAGAATCTGGTTGACGCGTTCTACTTGACCACTTGATTGAGGGTGAAAAGCGGTGCTAAAGGAAAGGCGGGTTCCCATAGCATTTTGGAAACTTTCCCAAAATCGAGAGGTGAAAAGACTTCCTCGATCCGAGTTAATTTCCAAAGGAACACCATGGAGAGACACTATTCGGGAGATGTACAAGTCTGCTAACTGACTAGCAGTTATACTCTCACGAACAGGTAAGAAATGGGCTACCTTGGAAAGACGATCGACAACGACGAAGATAGCATTATTCCCTCTCTTGGTCCTGGGAAAACCGGTAATGAAATCCATACCAATTTTATCCCATTTCCATTCAGGAATAGCTAGGGGTTGAAGGGTGCCAGCAGGCCGTTGATGCTCTGCTTTTACACGACGGCAGACGTCGCAGTTAGCAATATACTGAGCAATTTCTCTCTTCATCCTAGTCCACCAGAACCTCTGGCGTAGGTCCTGATACATCTTAGTGCTACCGGGATGAATAGTGAGAGGAGATTCATGAGCTTCCTTAAGGATCAATCGCCTCAGGTTTCGCACCTTGGGAACCACTAGCCGATTCCCGAAGTATACGACCCCTTGATCATCAATGGAGAAACAATTCGCAACTCCTTTCTTGATGTTTCTCTTGATGCGGGAAATTCCCGGATCTACCTTCTGTGCTTTGATGATCTGATCCATAAGGGTAGGTCTCGCCACCATGGTGGAAAGGAATCCTTGAGGAACAATGTGAAGGTTAAGCTTCCGAAATTTCTCATGGAGAAGTGGTTGACTTTGTTGTAACATCAGGTTGTTACAATAAGATTTACGACTTAGCGCATCAGCCATGACGTTGGCTTTCCCTGGGGTGTAAGTTATTCCTAAGTCGAAATCTGTGATCAACTCGACCCAACGTCTTTGCCTGAGATTCAAATCCGGTTGGGTGAAGATGTACTTCAGACTTTGGTGATCAGTGAATATTTCGCAACGATTACCGAGGAGGTAATGTCGCCAGGTTTTAAGTGCATAGACTACAGCTGCAAGCTCTAGATCATGAGTAGGATAATTCTCCTCATGTGGGTGCAATTGCCGTGAAGCGTAAGCAATTACGTGTCGATCTTGCATGAGAATACAGCCTAGTCCTTGTCGCGAGGCGTCGCAGTAGATAACAAAGTCCTTAGAGAAATCTGGCGGTACCAGTACGGGAGCAGATGTCAGGCGTCTTTTCAGTTCCTGAAAGCTGTGCTCACATTGTGGAGTCCATTCGAACTTTTTATCTTTCTTGAGGAGTTCGGTTAGAGGTTTAGCAACTTTGGAGAAATTTTCGACAAAGCGACGGCAATAGCTCGCTAAGCCAAGAAAACTCCGAACTTGCTTGACCGATTCAGGTGGAGTCCAATTAAGGACGGCTTGAACTCGCTCAGGGTTAACAGCAATACCTTTACCAGATATTACATGACCCAGATAGGTCACTTCTGACAACCAAAATTCACATTTAGAAAATTTGGCATAAAGACGATGCTCTCGAAGTTTCTTCAACACTAGCCTTAGATGTTCGGCATGTTCTTCCTCGTTCTTGGAGTAGATGAGTATATCATCGAGGTAAACCACGACGAATTTATCCAAATACTCCATGAAGATTGAGTTCATTAACCGAGAAAAGGTGGCTGGAGCGTTGGTTAAACCGAAGGACATGACGGTGTACTCGTATTGGCCATAACGAGTAACAAAGGCTGTTTTAGGAATGTCCCCGTTCCTGATTTTGATTTGATGGTAGCCCAACCTCAAATCCATTTTGGAGAAGACTGAGGATCCAGCGAGCTGATCATACAGGTCGTTGATCCTGGGGAGCGGATATTTGTTCTTGATTGTGACCAAATTGACAGGTCGATAATCTACAACCATCCGGTCCGTACCATCCTTCTTCTTGACGAAGAGGACGGGGCAAGCCCACGGAGATGAACTAGGTCGGATGAAACCCTTTTTCAAGGACTCATCGAGTTGTTTCTTAAGCTCGGCTAGTTCTAGTGGTGCCATCTTATAGGGTCTTCTAGCAATCGGGACGGTTCCTGGAATGAGGTCTATTACGAACTCAACATCCCTGTCAGGTGGAACACCTGGCAATTCCTCTGGGAAGACATCCGGGAAGTCACGGACTACCGGAACGTCCTCAAGGTCTGGCAAAGGGCTGGCGTTAAGAGAATATAACTGTCGCTTGGCTATTCGGGTCAAGACATTGACTATCTTCCCCGAAGGATGGGTGAGTTGAACAGTCCTAGAGAAGCAATCAATTTTGGCATGATGGGCTGACATCCAGTCCATACCCAAGATGATATTAATATCTGAAGATTTGAGAGCTATCAAAGATGCAAGGAAAACAAGTCTGTCGACTTGGATTTCATTTCCATGACTTACCCTGGAGGTTTGCCATTTGGATCCCGGAGTTGAATTACCATAGAGGTGGGCATCTCACAGAATGTGGTGTTATGCAGACGAGCATAGCTCTCGGATATAAATGAATGAGATGCTCCTGTATCGAAAAGAACAGATGCCGGGTGGCAATTAACAAGGAGCGTACCGAGAACGACGTTGGGATCCTCTTGAGCTTCTTCGGCAGAGATACAGTTGACATGGCCACGTGCAGCGGTGGCCGGCTTGGCGTAGAACACTTTCCCTGTCGGCTTGCCACGGCCAACAGCTTTAGCAGATTGGTTGGGGTTGGTCTGGGGACACTCGCGCATATAGTGGCCAGATTCCCCACACTTAAACAAGTCACGGAACTGGTGCGTGGAGGAGCATTGTTGGTTGGACCACCATAGGGCTTGGCTGGTGCAAACTGTTGAACGGGGCGAGGCGCCTGGAAGGATGGCCTCGGTGTGAACCTGGGTGGCAGGGCAGTGTTAGGCACCCACACGCGGCGCTTCTGAGGACCAGCACCGGATGAGGAACCCATGTCACGGCCATGCTTGCGTGTTGCGTCATAATCAGTCTGACCAGTCTCAGCACTGATGGCCTTGTTAACAAGCTTCTGAAAAGATGTGCACTCATGCAGACGGAGGTCGCGGCGAAGCTCAGGACTAAGTCCCTTACGGAACCTTGCTTGCTTCTTGGCATCAGTAGAAACTTCCTCAGTTGCATATCGTGCGAGGTTACCGAACTCCCTGCTGTAAGCATCCACAGAGAGTCGGCCTTGAGTGAAACTGCAAAATTCCTCACGTTTACGGTCCATGAGACCCTCCGGAATGTGATGTTCACGGAAAGCCTCGCTGAATTCAGCCCAAGTAGTGACATGGTCCGCTGGGCGCATAGCTCCATAATTCTCCCACCATAGACTGGCGGGGCCTTCAAGATGATATGCAGCAAAGGTGACCTTGTCAGCCTCAGCTACTAGCGCAGAACGCAGTTTGTGAGAAATACTGCGAAGCCAGTCATCAGCGTCGAGAGGCTCGACGGAGTGGTGGAACGTGGGTGGATGTAACTTGATGAAATCACTGAGTGACACCAAGTTATTCCTCTGATGGTGTGCTGTGTTCTGTTCAATACGCTCCAACAAACGGTTGGTCTCCCGCTTGTTTCTCTCGGCTTCCAGCATAACTTCGGCTAGGGAAGGAGGGTGAGGCAGGTTTGCATTCCCGACTTCACTGCCTTCGGCCTGCTCTTGGGAAGCAGGGTTATTGCGCGTGTTGACCATCCTAGGTAAACAAGACAATGATTTAGTCAGAATGATAAGATTCCGACATAGAATACAGAATGTAAGGAATAACTCGGAATGCAAGATGATCATCCGTATGACATGGTAGATACAGAAACTGCTTCTTTTATTCCATCGTCATACACACCATACAAGGTTTAGTACAAGACCAAACAAGGTACTATTACGGTGAAAGAAGATTACATCACATCGGAGGCACTCCGAGCTCCTATACATTATTTTTCTACACCTCCGGAAGGCGGTACAAACTAGGTCATATCCCACGAGTCACGCAGGACGATAGACGACACAGCTAGTACGAACTAGTGATACTACCACTAACTCAGACCGATCCGTAGTAGTCCTCGTAGAAGTCACCTCCATAGCCTGGAAGCTCAACATGATCATCCGGGAACAGACGATCTCGCGGAGCTTGTGGACCATAGGGGCTAGGATGAGGTCTTGGACCAACAGACGGTGGCCTGCGGGGACCACGAGGTGGGGTGATGCCTCCTACATCACGCCAACCCATCACGTCTGGCAGAGCAGATCTCACAGGATAGAGATCGCGCATATCCGAATATCCAGCTTGCACAGCCGGTGCAAACCGAGTCAAAGTGGCCCAATGGTCAGCACGGGTATTGAAAAGCTCTAGCCTCAAGGCCCGATTTTCACGGTCCTTATCCTCGAGCATCTCAGCAGTGGTGCGAGTCCGTGAATCCTCCTGAGTGGGGTCAGCATAGATAGCCTGGAGATACCCTTGTGCTCCCGGAAGTGATGCTGGCATATACCGGAAATCAGAGTCCCGAAATAGGCCAGTCCTGACTCGCATGATGGTCATCATAGAGTAGGCGGCATCCTGCACAGCCATCTCAATAGTAACCCCGAGTCCATAGGAGCAGTGAAGGGGCTCGGTGGATCCAGGATAAGATGGAAATATCCTGACAGTGCAAAGATACTGGCTTTGATTAAAGTCTCGAAATTGCTCTTCGACCGTGTACTCAGGATACCAACGGTATCCAGCCTCAGTCATTACCCTGACCAACATGGCAGTATGGCCGGGTACATCTAGGCATCGAGTCAGGCGAACCACTTGATTGAGGTCGCGAGTGGCCATCTGAAAGCACAACCATAATGCAAAGGCATTAGAATTTCTAGCAAAATTTCGACAGCATAACAGCTGTAAATGCTCAAAAAGGATTTTGAGACATTTGACAAAGGATTTCATACACACTCAACAACATCATATCAAAGTTCTGGGTCCATCCTAGCAACATAATGTGGTAGTAGAACTGAACTAGGCTTGTATCCATCAAACCTATAAGGTACTACTGATTAGTAACACGTGAACCTGATAGAGAGAAAAGATCCTAATTCCTTAACCCCCGGTGGAAGAATAGACTGACTCAGATCAGAATGTCATAAGATAAAGGAGTAAAAAGAGCCTTACGTTCCAACCCACAAACAATTCCCCTACATATAACTAAAGAATTTCTAGACTCAACATCGACCAGTTTGGCTTGGAGAACCTACAGGCAGTCCGGCTCTGATGCCAACGCTGTCAGGACCCCGACTCGATGTCACATCGATCTAGCATGTAACACCTCATATCACTTTGCGGCCTCACGCACGGTATCCCCACGGGTGTCGTCTTACCTTTTGCCCGGGACCGTTTGCGCCTTTTGGCTCACGTATATGATAGTGTCGCTAGCATCCATATGATAAGGAGCCCGGGCTGACATGGCTAGTCGTAAACCCAAAGTGGCACAGACTTACAGGGACAGGCATCCATGACCCAGCATCGAACGTGTCGGTCATCAGCAAGTGGGTCCGGGCTGTAGCACTGGGCTAGCAGGACTCCGGTAAACCGGGCTGTAGCGGGCTAACAGGACTCCGGTACTCAATGCGTGACATTTCCCCGAAGGGACAGACACAGGAACGAAGAAGGACACATGCCGGCCAGCCTAAGTGTTCCGGAGCAGTAGCAAGCTACCATGGCTCAGTGGTAACACTAGGAGACATTTCCCGGTAAGAGAGGCTACTAAAGATAAACAACTAGATAGTCAGATCCCACACATACCAAGCATTTCAATCATACACACAATATGCTCGATATGTGCAAATACAACAAGGCATCACAACATGACTCTACGACACAAGTACTTTATTTAAGGCTCAGAGAGCCATACATAACATACACATAAGTACGGGTCACACGACCCAGCATTCAAGTCATACAGTCATACAAACCAGCAGCGGAAGTAACTTGTCTGAGTACAGACAACTAGTAAAATAAAAGAGGCTTGGAAAGCCTAGCTATACTACGTGGTCCTTCACAAGCTCAGGATCACCACCTGGGCCTTAGCCTACTCATTGATGTCAACGTCTACGAAGAACCCATCAGAAGGGGTTGCAGCGTCTTCTGTAAAAATGTAAATTATAGCAACATGAGTACAAAGGTACTCAGCAAGACTTACATCAGATCCTACATACATGCACATTATCAAGAAGGGTTGGTGGAGTTATTGCAGCAAGCCAGCTTTGACTCTTGGCTAGGCTATCCTACGAGACTCCAACTTGAAATGGTTTTGCGCACACGAGTCCACTACTCACCACTTCAATACACTACCGAGGATCCACCTCCGTCTTCCTACGGAAGAGCCATCCTCGGCACTCACACTTATCTTGAGGCTTTTAGTAGTTTCCATTTACTTGTCTATGAACTGTATAGGCAACCAAGTAGTCCTTTACCGCGGACGCGGCTATTCGAATAGATCATGATAACCCTGCAGGGGTGTACTTCTTCATACACGCTCTCACCACTTACCGTCGTTTACACGACATGTACTCGGCAACCTTCAAGCGGAAGCCCAACGTGGGTGTCGGCCACGACCTACCTAATCACCTAAGTCTCTAATCCAGGTTTATCGCCTATCCAGGTTCCATCCGCAGGGAGTCCGGCCGAGGTTTCCCATACGGCCCCGAACGATGTGTACAGGGTTCCCGAGATACCTAACGGGTAGTCGGTACACCGTGCCACGTACCTACCGCATCACAGCCCACCCCTACGGTCAGCGCTGTCCACGGCCTCCAGTAGGCTACAAACACCAGAAACTACTTGCAACTCCTGGACAGAGAACTAGGGTGAATAAGAAGCCGAGAGGGTCCATTGGTTTCGGGCCCAATGTATGGTAGTAGCTGATTCTTAAATCACACATACAGATCTCAGTGCTTAAGGTCGGCTTCAATGAAACAACCCACCATGTACTCCTACATGGCCTCTCATCGATACCTTTACCAAATCGTGTTCACCACACCACCCTCACTACCGACATAATCATTTCACTCTAGCCCATCACCCAGATGAACCAGACCTGACACGACTCTAAGCATAGCAGGCATAGCAAGGTAGGAACAACACATACATATGGCTCAAACAACTCCTACACATGCTAGTGGGTTTCATCTAGTTACTGTGGCAATGACAGGTCATGCAGAGGAAATGGGTTCAACTACCGTAGCACATAGCAGTTTGAAACGCGTTGTCTTAATGCAGTAAATGAGAGCAGGAGCGAGAACATGGGATTGTATCGATATGATCAAATGGTTGGTTGCTTGCCTGATGGTTCGATGCACTGATATGGTTCTTCGTTAGGGTAATCACGGTACTCCTCGGAGGCAGAACCTGCCGCAAAGAACACCGATACACAGTCATCACCAAACAATGTGCGACAATATGATGCATGCATGAAACATGGCAATATGAGTGTGTTGGGCTAATGCAACTAAGACCCAAAGGGTTTGAACCAATTTGAACCAAAGATTCAAATTTCAAACTCATACATGGCCCCTTAAAGTGTTTTATCTTGTTCTGCATAAAACAGCAAGTTAACTTGTTTAATCATGCATGAAAACAGTACAGATGGATAGATTGGATTTTTCTGATCATTTTTCATATATAACTTGTCTGATTTGGAGTTACAGATTAAAAGGTATGAATTTTTGAAGTTTAAACTATATTCTGGAATTTCCTATATTAGAATAAATCCAGAAATTAATTTATTGCGTCAGCCATGCGTCAGAATGACGTCAGGGTCAATGGAGACGTCCAGGTCAAACCTGACTGTGGGTCCAGGGTGTCAGGGTAATTAGTTTAGTTTAAAGTTAATTAAAACTAACCCTATTTAGTTAACAGGGCTGGGCCCCACCTGTCATTGACTCATCGGGGTCAACCAGGGCCCACCCGCGGTCAAAGCCAGGTCGTCTGCACCGGCGTTTAGCCGCCGGCGAGCCCGACACGGCGGCGGAAGTGGTTTTTGCCGTTCCGGCAACCAAACGAGTTGCGGAGGCCATCGGAGTGGAGCTGAGGATGAGCCGCAGCTCTTGGTGGAGTCCGTTGGGGTCGGGGTGGCCGGAGTTGGCGCCGGCGACGACTTTGGCAGCCACCGGAGTTCGGCCAAGGGCGAACTTGATGCTAGAGGGGTCGGTGAGGTGCGGGGAGTAGCTGGTTAGGTGCTATGTGACGTGGTGAGCATGATGGACACCAAGTTGTGGCCGGAGGGTGATCGGGAGCATGTCGGCGACGAGCTCCGCGGCGGTGGGTGCGGTTGAGCTTCGGGAGGTCACTACACAGCTCGGGAGCAAGAAAAGAAGGGAGGGGAAGATGGTTAAGCTCACGGGGAGTTCGACGAAGCACTTGGTGCGGCCGGGGACGGGCCGGAGCGACGGCGGCGTTGAAGGGGATCTCCGGCGACGGCGGTTCGGTCAAGGTCGATGCGGTGGGCTCGGGCCTTGCGAGCGCTCGGGGCTCGGCTTGCTCGAAGGAGAGGAGGGTGGCGGAGCTCCTGGACACGACGGCACGGCGTGGGGTTGACGGAGGGCGTGGCTACGGCGAGGGGGTGGCGGCGATGGCGTCGGCCATGGCGGGGGAGCGCGAGAGAGAGGAGTTGGGGGAGAATGGAGGTGTCCTGGGGGTTCACGGCTCGGCGTGGAGTTCATCCATCCAGCAACGAGGCGAGGAGGTGAAGCAGGGCGACGGCCAGCTGCGTGGCGCACGCTGCGGCCGCCGTCGGGCACCTGCCTGCCTGCCTGGCCGGCAAGCAGCTCGCTGGCGCGGCGCTGGGCTGGGCCGGCAGGTGGGCCGGGTGCTGGGCGCCAGGTAAGTTTTTTGTTATTTCTCCTGTTTTCTGTTTTTTTTAATTCCTCTGCAACTTTGTTGAATTATTAAAAATACTTAGGCAACTCCTAAAATCACCAAACTACTCCTGGTCCATAGTTGGATTATTTCCAACATGAAACATTTTAGTTTGGAGATATTTGAGCATTTGAAATATTTTATATAATTTTAAATGCCCAAATTCAAATATCTATGATTTAATTCAAAGACCCTAAGATGGCCTAGGAAAATGTGCACCACTTTTGGCAGAGGTTCTGAACCAAGACAAAAATGATGGGCATTTTAGAAGGGCATTTCAGGTCCATTGAAAAAGTTTTTAGTAAACCCTAGTTGGTTTCAGAGGGGGCTGGGGGTTCTGTCATCCCCATTTCAGGTTTCTGATGAAAGAATAGACATGATGCAACACTCTAATGCATGAACTAGCTAGGGTGTGACAACGAGCCCTACGACGCGACGATGGGACGAAATGCATGGTTGACGAGGAAATGAGGGGAATGGCAACGACTTTCTATGAGCTGTTGTTTACTTCCAAGGGATCAGAGGGAGCGCAGGAGCTTCTGGAGATAATTAACCCGGCTGTTACGCAACAGATGAATGAAAACTAGTGCAAAGAGTGACGGATGTAGAGATTGAGGAGGCGTTGTTTCAGATGGGGCCAACAAAGGCCCCGGGTCCGGATGGGTTACCTGCGCTTTTCTACCAAAGGCACTGGCCGATGGTACGGGAGGACGTATGCCGGGCCGTCAGGGATTTCTTGATGGTGTTGCTGCTCCAGATTCGTTCAATGCAACGACGATTGTGATGATTCCGAAGGTCAACTCACCGGAGCTGCTTTCTCAATTCTGCCCAATCAGTTTGTGTAATGTTCTGTACAAAATGGCAGCGAAGGTTCTTGCGAATAGGCTAAAGGTTATTCTACCTGTGCTTATCTTCGAGGAACAGAGCGCTTTTGTACCGGGCAGGCTTATAACGGACAATGTTTTGGTGGCATATGAGTGCGTGCATGCGATCAGAACCCGGAGACGAAAGAAGCCTTTATGTGCAGTTAAGCTTGACATGACGAAGGCTTATGACAGAGTGGAGTGGATGTTTCTTGAACATATGCTGTTAAAGCTTGGGTTTGCCGAGGGTTGGATCGCCATGGTTATGAGATGTGTGACCTCTGCCAGATTCACGATGAAATTAAATGGTGGGCTATCTAGATGTTTTTTACCATCCAGAGGGCTGAGACAAGGGGATCCTCTATCCCCTATTTATTCTTGTTCTGTGTTGAAGGATTCTCAGCTATGCTAAAGAAGGCTCAAGAAGAAGGAAGTATAAAAGGGGTGGGGTTTGGGGGCACTGGCCCCCAAGTCACACATCTCCTGTTTGCAGATGATAGTATAGTATTCATGCAGGGCTCGACAGAAAATATTCAGGTGCTAAAGAACATCTTGGCTAGATATGAAGTGGCATCGGGACTAAAAATCAACCTCCAAAAGTCTTCAACTTTCTTTGGGAAAGGTTGTGAACAGCAGCAAAAGGAGATTCTGAAGCACACCTTTGGCATTGAACAAGAGGCGCTCAGTGAAATATGTTTGGGTCTACCAACACTGGTTGGGAGAAATAAGGATGGGACTTTCAAATACTTAACGGAAAGTTGTAAAGGCAAGGTAATGGGATGGAAAGGACGAGGACTCTCGAAGAAAGCAAGAGAAGTACTAGTTAAGTCTGGGCTACAGGCAACACCAACTTTCACCATGAGTTGTTTTCACCTATCAAAGAAGATGTGCCGGAAATTGACTTCAATCTCTTCAAAATTCTGATGGGTGCAATAAACGGTGAAAGGAAAGTGCACTGGATCGCATGGGATAAAATGTGCCAATCAAAACGTACAGGAGGTATGGGCTTCAGGGACTATGAAGCTTTCAACCAGGCATTATTGGCTAAGCAAGCCTGGAGGATCTTGCAGGTATCGGACTCCCTCTGTGCTAGGATACTTCGTGGGAGATATTTTAAAGAAAGCTCAATTATGAGTGCAACTTGTCCGTCCGGTGGATCATACACTTTCAGAAGCATCCTTCATGGGCGTGGCCTGCTGCGAGAAGGTATCATTTGGCGGATCGGAGATGGCTCGTCCGTGAACATCCACCATGACCCATGGATTCCACGCCAAGGAAGCTTGCAGCCACTGGGCGCAGTGTTTCAACTGGGAGTGGTGAAGGTATTGGACCTGCTAGACCATACAGGTGCGGCATGGGATAATAGTAGGATTGAGGATATGTTCTCACCGGATGATGCAGAGGATATAAAACAGATCACTGTGGGCGGCCCGGGAGTTAATGACTATATAGCATGGAATAACACTAAGGACGGGAAGTTCACAGTGCGATCTGCCTATCACCTGAGGATGAGCCTGAATGCAGCGAGGGTCGGACGAGCGGGGCCTCCTCGTCTGCCTTTACTCACAGGGGCTGGTTATCTATGTGGGACACGGCAGCGCCAGGCAAGGCAAAAGTTCACATGTGGCGACTGATGAGGAACGGCCTGGCCACGGGTGCAGAGTTGCTGCGCCGGCGTATCAAGGCTGGAGTGTTTTGCATAGCATGTGGACGGGAAGATGGATACCACAGATTTTGGGGGTGCCTGCACTCCCTGTGTTTTTGGAGACGGCTTAGCTCGGAATTGGGAATCTCGGTGGCAATCCCACCACGCAGCATTGATTCCCAGAGCAAGCTAGAGAAATGGTTGCTGGAATGGTTCGCTCAGGCGGAGGAGCTGGAGAGATCGGTCATGGTGCAGGCAGTATATACCCTTTGGCTAGCGAGAAATGATGCTAGAGATGGACGCAAGATTACTGAACCTCACGAATTATCAACCAGGGTAGCTACTTATCTCAATGAATGGGCTGAGGAGCATAAGAAGGAGGTGAGGCAAAGGGAAGCAACGGTGCAACAAGCCTGGGAGACTCCGGAGGACGGATGGACTAAGGCCAATGTGGATGGCTCGTTGTGCAAGTGTAGGCAAAAAGGAGGCGTGGGGGTGGTGCTGCGTGATCATCAAGGCGCGTTTAGAGCGGCTTCTTGCCAGTTCCTCGGAGCGATGGTTGATCCGGGGAGAGTGGAGCTGCTCGCTTGCAAGTCGGCTGTACAACTGGCGACGAGCTTGGGCGCAACGCAACTTCATCTGGAGAGCGACTCGGCTCGAGTCGTTGCGATGCTAAATGATGAGGAGAAGAATCTGTCTGCCCTGGGGCCGATTGTGGAAGAGGTTAAGTGGGTGCGACGTAGTGCAAATGCCGCCGCTGATAGGTTAGCTAAGGTGGGAATGGAAGATGAACTTTCTCAAGTATGGCTCTCTTCCCTGCCAGACTGCATTTTGGACATTGTTTCGGATGAGATTTCGAGTTTCATTTCATAATTAAATAAAGCGGCAAGAGATACCATAAAAAAACAAGAGAGACGGGAGACAGAGAAGTAAAAGTGAATAGTTATCCTTACTAGCAGAGTGCCCATGCGTTGCTACGGGCTACGATGCATATAAATGAATTGAACAAATGATAAGGGTCGTCTCCAAGTCTGACACTCATTTCTCTCTCATACGCCCGACCATGTTCGGACGTGAAACGATTGCCTAGCGGGCTTCTCAAAATTCAACCGTTTGAACAGTCCATGCTATCCCGACCATATGTGTGAGAGGAATATGGTTGTCCGCCATGTTATCTTCAACACACTGACCCAACATAAAAAAAATAACCATCCCACGATGGACCCTTCTCTTTTTTAGTGGACCCTCCTCTTCCTGCTCGGTTCCCGCCGTAGCGGGACATTGCTCGCTAGAACCCTCTCCTTTAAAATCAAACAATGTCCATATCATCTTCACCATGACACACTATCTCCTTCACCCCATATTTCCCCATGGACCGCCAAGGAGGAGTACCCGCCAACCGCCATGCTCTCTGCCCTGATCCCCCCTCCCCCTATTTGTGTCGATCCACCACCGCCTATTAGGTGTATATGCACCCATCTCTTAGAAATGCATGTTAAACACATTTTTAAATGTTATAAATAGTTAAAAAAGGACAGACCCAGTGCATAGAAGCTCCCACACAAGGTGGGGTCTGGGGAGGGATTATAGGAACCTAGTCTTACCCCTGCAAAGTGCAATGCAGAGAGGTTGGTTCGAACCCAGGACCTCTTGGCACAAGTGGGGAGGACTTCACCGCTGCGCCAGGCCTGCCCTCTAAATGTTATAAATAGTTCCAAAACAAAATTTCCCATCTACATCTATGCAAAAATATGTGCGCGACACAAACTTTCGTAAAAATACATCATTTTATTTTGCCTCCACAAAAAAAAGACAAATTTCAATGGTTGAAAATATTGTTCCATGAGACAGTTTTTTGTCTTTTTTGCACACAAAAAAAAATCATTCGAAACTTTTGGCGCACACATAGAATGTGAAGTTGTACATGTGCAACAATTTTCAGAATTTTTTTTTGAACTTAAAAAGGTGTCTTTCGAAGTGGGTGCAGATGTACTTGGGTTCATCCATGTATTTTCCCGTCCACAGCTAGCAGCATACAACTCATTTTGACCGTTCCCAGAAAAAAAAAAAACAAGCTACCAGCCACACAGAAAATCAGGCCACCAACGATGCTGTAAGGACCAGGCCACCTGAAGTCTCCCACAAACTACAGTTCTTTCGCCAGGCGCGGCGGAGCACGCCACCATGTCTAGTTGTATTAAACGTCCATAGTTGCATCTAATCAAGCTATAAAAAGGAAGACACCATCTAGCATATATCGTGAGCGCATCACATATAACACAAGTATGCATACAGTCAAGGCATCCAAGAAATATGTTGCTTTTTGAGACCAACATAATTCATCTCTGTGTACTAATCAATAGTTAAAAAATAGCTAGAAATTATTTAGTCTAGCGGATAACTGGAAGTCCAGTCTACCAGGAAGCTAATCACAAAAACATGATAAAAATCAAAACCATAGTCTTTCTATTCCTGGCAATTGATCATCCTATATAGGAAGATATAGTTCATATACCATTAGTAAATAATCTAGGCATATAGGTACAGAAGAGCCACGAGACTGATCCGAGTTTCAGCTTAACATCAACCAATTGCTTACAGTCCAGAATAGAGTCGCAAAATTGCATCAAGAACAGGATCTGACACTTGCATTGTGGTGTTTTTCCACTGTATATCTGACACACACACTACATGCACTCTGCGGATATGTATCCAACCGGCTATACTCTATGCTCACTGGATTTTGCGGACTTCTTGGCCATGTTAGGTAAAGAAGCTCCATAACTGTCATTTCGTAGCAAGATTGCAGCCACTCCTGCCTCCTCCTATATGTAGCACTTGAAACCTTCACATGAAGACTGTCATTAAGAAAATGGTTGTATCAAAGTGAATCTTGTGAAGAGAGTCAATTCAGCTCTAGTGTTCAATGTCACAGTGTCAGAAAGCAAGCAATAATAATTCAGTTATATGATTAAGCCCCCAACCGGAACCCGCGACATGCCCCGACGCTCAGTCCCCATCCTGCACTGTTGTGGAAAACCCCGGGGTGCCCCCAAGCCAACGCGCGATCTGGCTCCAGCGACCAGGCACGTCCATCGATCGGGATCTTGGCCAGCGCCAGCGGGTCCCTTCAACACCGCCGCCCTCCGGAAATTTCTAACTCATGAGAAATGGAAACTTCTCACTCAGGAGAAATTTTCTTTTGAAACTAAATAATATAGACTAAATTACTAACATGATCAATGTTCTGACCATGAGATAGTTACAGTGCCCTCCATAGAAAAAAAGAACTTGAATCAGAGATCGGTATAAGTTATAGCTCTTTCACCGTCGTTGAAGAAAAATATAACTGTTGCACCATGCTAGGCACTCAGATAAACCCCAAACATATTGTATATTTATTAGGAAGAAACTTCAACAGTATAAGAAAATCTAGGGATCAAATGGTAAACTGTTTTAGGATCTTGCACAAGAAATCAGTAAAACTTTTATGTAGGATCTGTTGAACTGATGAGTTCAATCATTGTATTTGGAATATGATATCATATATAGTAACTCATTGCCTGCTATCAATACAAGAAACCTCACATGAAGCATATGACAAGGTTTATCAAACAAGCAAGTAGGATTAACATCCAGAAAATTACATCAAGATGGAAGCTTTCTATTTAGTAGACAGGTAGTTGATGGGATGTTACCTGCAGGACCTTGGTCTTTTCTCCTCCGAGATGAGCTGTGCCGCCATGATGGACAGTCCTTCCAGTTCCACACGCTTGGACGGCCAGTGCCATCCAACAGCAGGTGGCGTAGTGGAGGCATGGGTGATCTGCACACGCACACACATCTGCTAGGTCAAGCGCCAAGGGAGGTGGAGCTGACTGAAAAGAACTCGCCAGAGACGCTTAAATCTGCAGTTCACCAAAAGATTTCTACCTAATATCCTGCTCCCAAATACAAAGAAATTGTTTTTTTCAAAATAAGAGTTATATTAGCACGGGCACCAAGAGGAATGATATTGTATCATCTTCAGGGCATGCCTCACAGAAAGCAATTTCTACATAAGACAGGAACATACCCATTGGACGACATCACTTTGATATGGAATAATGAAGAACAAACATGAGGCAGTTAAACATGGTGCACCCCGTAACAATAATGTTTTTGCAGTTTGCAGCTGTTGCCATGACATTTATCCTACTCCGTGAAAGAGAAAATTGGCAACGATGTTTAGGTTTGCCATCGCTGCATTCATGCTTATCTTTCATAGAAAGAAGACGACAAAACAATTCCAAATCTCTGAATATCTGCTATTGTGTGCATGAAATTATTAGCCATCTAATTGTGACCAGGGAGATATATAATCAGTACATGGTGAGTTCAGCTTGTAGCGATGCAATAGATACATGTTCAGTATGATCAGATCATACAGAATATTGACCGAAGACGGATCAAGGGTTGCGTCGCGGCGGGGCATACCTATATATCCTCCCCTCTGGTTCCTTCACTATGACAAAACATCTGTTTTAGGAGCTATTAAATTCCAAGAAATTTAGGTGCTCATACTTTCTGTCAGAAAAATGTTAAAGGTCAAATACTCTTGTTAGGATCGGATTCACAAATAAATATACATGTCTGTGCAAGAGGTGCTTCCTCTGGATCATAGAAGATGGTCCAGTCATCTGGCCAAAGATACCACCGTTTTGGCCATCCATTTCTTCAAACATCTTTAGTCATATTCAGATATACCAAAAAGAACACAACTACAGATAAATGGTTTCAGATACACGATGGGTCAGCTGCATTTTGCATCAATTATATATCATATGACATATGAAGATGACAACCCTATGATCTACAACAAGGATAGCTAGCAAAATCGAACAGAGTCAAAGGAGGGGGATTTCTATTACCAAGGGCATGTTTGGATGATGCCCACAAGAGCCCTACCAAAACGTTGGCATGCCAATTTTTTGGCCATCGAATTCGCCGCCAAGTTCTCGCCACCACGCGGTCGCCAGAATCATTACAGGTTGCAGCAGGTGACCAAAATATTGGTCGGGATTCTAAAATTTGGCTGCAATCCAAACGCCAGCCCACCCCATCGGTCAACGCCAAAAAATTGGCAGGGCAGCGGTAGGCACTGAACCAAACAAGCTCCAAATTTCCAGATTAAATCGGCACCAACTTACGTGAATCATTGTACAATTAGTATGAACTCGCACCCAAAATAGAAAATCTTCAAACGTGAACAGTTGAACCTTGAAGATGAAGAACGTTGGGATTGGAGTTGAACCCCTCCATGGCAACGAGGAGCTGCGCAGCAGGCGGGTTTAGGCGTCGCGGCAGAGGTCAGCTAGGTGGGTAAGGAGGAGGAGGAAGACCGGCGTGGCGAGGGATCAGGGAGCTTGCAGCAGGGACTTGGCGAGGGAGGCGGCCGGCGGTGCGTTGACGGTGCTAGAGATGGCCGAGGACAGCGACGAGGTGGCAGCTGCGCACGAGATCACATGGGTGTCCGGCGAGGAGCCGAGCGGCGGGTGTGGCTGGTGGTGGCGCTAACCCTAGCGCGCCGCCAGTTCGTGGTAGGGATGGGAGCAGGCGAGTGACGTGCATGTGACGACATGGGCTTTCTGTCATAGGCTTGTTGGGTTGGGCCCATGTGAGGCTTGGCGGAGCGGGGATCGACAGGGGTGGGGAAGTCGATCGACTGGAGGACGAACGAACGACTTACGAACTCGTCTATTAGGAGTAGAGATTCGTCTATTAGGAGTAGAGATTGATGATGGCCCCGAAGGGGTAACTGAAGGGATGCGAGGCAACCGCCTCATCAGGAAAAGTAGGGATCAATAGGATTAATTAAATCCTAACAGTTGCATTCGGGAGGGAGGGCAGGCGATATTGAAGATCGAAGAGAGATGGGAACTTGGG
This sequence comes from Triticum aestivum, assembly GCF_018294505.1. Lineage (NCBI taxonomy): Eukaryota > Viridiplantae > Streptophyta > Magnoliopsida > Poales > Poaceae > Triticum > Triticum aestivum. The sequence continues at coordinate 111,208,859 of NC_057803.1, forward strand.
AAGGCATGCATACGCCGGCTCCAGATGCGCCTCTTCTTCCCCATCTCAGCGCAGGATTTCTTCCTGGTGAAGCTCTCTTTCCCTGCATTGTGAGCTAACGCCTCTGGGAGGCCAGATGAGAATTACATTCGGCCCACAGGGTAAAGAAACCAAAAAGTTCGGACCTAAACCAACTCGCACTCGGTTCGAAAGTACGTTCAACGTACTGTGAATTTAGCTATCTGCATTGGTAGTTTCACCTGGGCAGTCGTGCTACTTAAAATCTGCGACAGCCTAACTAAAGCTGCTACCAATCTACTGTCGTTTCAAAAAGGGGCATAATCGTCCAAAGTTCGGCGGCGACTGTCATCCATAGAGCGTTTAGGTTCTCACTAACTGAAAACCTCTTCAACCGCAAAACGCAGATGCAAGCCACATTGTATAACAGAGATAAACACTGAAAAAAAAATATTTCCTGGCAAAAAAAGAAGCACAGCGAAATGCCATTTCCTCAGAAGCATAAAATCCAACACAACACAATCTATATGGCAGTTCCAAACAATAGCAGCAGCAACAAAACAATACTAAAACAACAGAAAAAAAGCAACTCAGTACTTCGGTGGTTTATCATGCCGTTTATCATGCCACCAAAAACTCTTAAGCTGATTGGCCAACTGCAAGCCATCATTCATCTGCAATCATGCAACCCAACAGCAAAATTCGAACCTACGCTTCAGATCCCCAGCAAGGAATAAAGATATAGTTGAATAGATCAGCCAGATTAGTTGGGTTCCAAATAGTACTTTGATGCCTAGTTGAATTTCAAACAGAAAGGCCCAACCATCATAAATGAAGTCAGCAGCTGCAAGGGGCCAAAGGGGCGTCCAACGAATGGGAAATCTGTGCACCACCAAACCAATTGGCAACCCTTAACTGTTAACAGATCGCAAAGCAAGATTTGCACCTTAATGCTTCTTCAGTAAGAAGCCCAACTAGCGAATCCACCATACTCATATCAGACACTTTGTTGACCCCTGAAGAAGGAAGATCACGCAAAACTTCTAAAAGAACAGTACCCCTCCAGCTGGCATGTGACTCGGTACGTGAAGAGAATATTGCTAGATTTGCACCTTGCTTATGAAGAAGCACAATTAGCAAAGCCACAATAACCATACCAGGTAACTTGTTAAGCACCTGGGGAAGGAAGATCACACAACGTCTCCAGTTGGCATGTGGTTTTGCTATGGGCAAGAGAATAAAGCAATGCTAGCATAATAATAACATAAGAGTAGCAACCACCTGCAATTTGAGAGAAAATGATTATTAAAGCCATGAATAAAGTATACCAACTAACTGAAGAAATGTAAACAGATAGGGAAACATACCTCTTACTAAAGATGGCTGAAGCTTAAAAGATCGTTCAGCGGGGAAACAACGCCCAAAGACCACCCAAAATAAGGGTTTAGCTTGATCACCATGGCACATCTGAATTTCAGCCTCATGATAGATTGGCGGCAAAGGAATGTGAGCACCTCATACATCTTCAATAACTTTCACATGCGGAGCAACTTGGGTGGTCCTTAGTCCTTGCGTTCCTCAAGGAAGGCAGAAACTAAAGGCAATCAAGTAATGTTCATAACAGTAGTGTTCACCGGTTGACCGGTATCCATTCAACTCTAGTTCTATGTAGACACATAACCCATACAATTCAGTAAGCCAAGAACCTGACAAGTAAAAGGTTTTGTTGTCCCTTGAACATATAGTAGCACAAAAAGCGGGAACAAAGGGGCGCCCCTTCAAATTTCATGTTGAAATATCAAGGCTGCAAAGATGTCGATTTATTCGGTGGTCTGCATCGGCGTCGTACCCTGTGCATGGTACTTCTCCAACTCAGCATCAAGTTCTTCAGCAGACCTTGGCTGACTACGCTCTTTCCCACGACGACCGCCAGATCCACTGCCTCCGCCACCGCCACGGCGACCCCTCCCACCCCTTGCACGGGGTCTGTTCTGTGGCAAACTAGCTGAGACACCCCTTGGTGCACTGTAACAAATGAAGTGGTGTACGGTAAGGTGGGAAAATCTACTGCTAACAGACAAAGCAACAAAAGGTGCACCTATAAACATTCAATAAAGCAGGAAAATGGTAGAACATGGTTAATATGCTAGATAACCTAACCAGCTAACTATGTAGAAAAAGATGAATTCATGAAAATGAAATTCATAATTCACTTCTGCTAATACCCCTACAAACTAAGAACAAACTAAATGTGATGCCCATTGCAACACGGCGACCACCCACTGTTATATAATGTCTCCTGAAATATTGGGCGATATATAATGGAACACCTCTGAGATATATAATAGCAATTGTATTATCACCAATTCACCATCCACAACATTTAAAATCACACAAGACTTTATGAACAATTCTAGCAAACAGGCAAATTCAGATACTTTAATTGCAATAAACTGAATCCACAAATAAGCAATGCGCCAAATCTAACATACCTCTTAGCAACATTCCTAGCATAGCTTCCATTATTGGTCGGTAGTGCGGCTGGAGCAGTAGGAGTGTTAGTCCCAAGTATCTCTATTTTCATAGGCTTGCCATCAAGTTGGACATTGTTGTATTTCCTCAGCGCTGCAACAGCATCACCACGCCTTGCAAATATAACCTCAGCTGTTCCCTACAGAACATAAGTAATATTAGGCATCACACAGAACACACACATGGAACAAAGAAAAACATAAGGCTGGATCAGTACCTTAGACCTCCCACTTCGGTCATAGTGAATCAAGCATCGCTTCACATCACCCAGCTCGGAGAAAAGCTCCTGAACCATTCAAAGAAAAAATAACTCAGGAACAATGCCGTATGAACAGGAAACTGCAAAAAGCATTCTATAGAGAGCATATCAACATTTAAGTAAAATATACAAACTGAGAGACCATAACAAGTAAAAGATTCCATGTGAGCAACTTTGTCAACTTATGAAGTATGCAATAAGATGCAAAAAAATCAATTAAACATATCAAATCGAGACTACGGCAGCGCAATTGAAAACATAACCACGCCAGTAAAGAGGTCACACCCTTCCAAACAACCATTAACAATTAACTATAATTGAGAACTAAAGTCCTACTCACAGAAACAAGCTAAGAAATTCTCAAAAAAAAACAGCTAAGAAAATTCAACAACGCGAGGCTACTAGCACGACCAAATCACAGTTATGGTACTGAGTCTGTGCCAGATCTATAAAATAGATCGACTAATACAACATCCAGGGAAACTACGAGATTCTTTGAGACCAACTACTCAGCCAAATTACATGAGAGCAACAACTGGACATGTAGATCCGGCGACGTATATACCTTGAGGTCCTCGGTTGAGACGCCGAAGTCCAAATTGGTGATGAGGAGCTTGGTGCCGGTCTCGATAGCCGAGACCCTCCCGCCGCCGCCGCCTCTCGCAGAGGCGTCCGAGTACATGTCGTGCTGCCACGCCGATTCCGGGGCCTGGATCGCGTCACACCAGAGTGAGAAAACCACCAGATCATCCTCCCCCGCCTCGGCGAAAGCGGAAGACCATCCTCCGCCGACGGCGCGAAGCATAGCCCGTGCGATTCGTTCGTACCTTCGGCGGCTGGTAGGGCGCCGCCCTGTTCCCCGACCTCTTGAAGGCGCGCCTGTTGGGGCCGACGCCTCCGGCGGCGGCGGCAGATCCGCGGCGACCCTCGCGGCGGCGGCCACCCCCGCCGGACGAGGAGTTGCCCTTCTTGTTGCTCTTGATGATGTCCTCGAGGGACATGTCGAGGGACTCCGCCATGGCTGCGCGGGCGAGCGGGCGGATCTGGCGCTAGGGTTGGGAGGGGGAGCTCGGCGACGGGGAATCGAATTGGTTGGGGAAGCTGATTAGGGTTGCCAAGTCGTGGTGTGTCGGGGAATTTGGGAGATATTTTTGCGGGAGGCGGGCGCGATAAAATAGTACGCGTAGGGAGAACGCGTGGTGGTAAGGTGGGGTGGGGGCGCACGAGTCACGACCCACGCGGGCGCGACGGGGATTGTTTTGGCTGGGTCGGTTCGGGCCTTCGCGGTCGGACCGGACTCTACCTTGCTGGGCTCGTTCTCCCTTCCTACAAATTCCATTATGGCAAACCAGTTTTTTTCTTTTCGCATCATTATGCCAAACCAGTTTAAAAGCAGAACTTGTTTGTTCTGCTCAAGAAAAAACAAGACCTTTTTGTTGTGTGGGGAAAACTAACCGGAACTATACTTACAATTCAAAAAAAAAGAACTATCCAAATCGGGATATGACTTCCGCGTGCGGCGTGCCTTCTCCGAGTTGAACTCGGCAGCTTTAGGCGGCCATGAAAGTGGCTTTCGTATGACACTATGGCCTTGTTTGGTTCGGCTTTTATCGACGGATTCCGCTGCCACGCAGCAGAATCTAAACCAAAGGGCGAACCCAGCAGAATCTGATTCCAGAAATCCGCTGTCAAAATCTGAACCAAAAGTGGAAGCAGCTCAGGACGTGCTTTCCAAAATCTGATTCCGTTGCGGGCCAAAATCTAAAAAAGCTGTATCAGCTGGGTTGCCAAATGACCTACATCTTTTTCACATCAAATTTTTCACAGTTGTTTTTCTACAGTAGATTTTTCACAGCTGCTTTTAGAAATCCACAGCCGAACCAAACAGGGCCTATGACACTAGACCATTTACAACCGCATTGGACTAATATGAGCCCATATATATCGATGGGCGCTAGCGTCCACACACAACGGCCTCCCACTCCTCATTTGTCTATGTTCGTTGGTCACATGTGTCTTTCGCATATCCAAAACCCCTACATCCATGCAATCTTATACAACGAAGATAGATATCATAGCACAACATCGGGCATAGCAGGTTCATCATTACAAATTGGACATACACAAAAGATGGATAGTTCGATTGACCTACTAGACAACTGCTTTTTTTGCGGGAAACATACTAGACAACTACGACTAGAAGCATACTAGATAGTTCATCGAAGTTCACGCTTCAGGTTGTGGATTGTCGGAAGGAATCAACTACCTATGCAATGGAGCAATCTAACTCTTCAAGTTGAAACTAATTGTTTGGAGACCATTTATGTGGTGAAAAGTGAGAAGCCAGATAGATCGAGATTTGCTTTCTTGGTCCAAGAGATTAAAAAGAAGCGCTTAGAGAGGAAAGCATGTATTACTCATGTACATCGTAGTCAGAATACAGTGAGACATTTTTTTGGCAAAATTTGCTAGATTACATATTCGTACTGACATATGGCTAGGTGCAGCCCCCCATGTGTTGCACAGTTATGTGCCTCAAAATGTATCAATCGTTGATGAGTAATATAAGTTTTATTCCCGCAAAAATAGCATGGAGCGCTTCCTTGCCGGCCCCTTCCCCTTTTGGCATCTCCGGTGCGACGGTACTAGGCCCTCTGGAGGTGCCACTGGAGGGCAAGGACAACGAGGGGAGCCCATCCAGACACTGAGCGGGGCGGCCTGCTCCTTGGCAAGCCGCACAGCTTCTGTGCGCAATGACCGCCTTCTCCTTGGCGTGGCGTTCGGACTCCTCGAGGCCAAGCCGCAATGCCTTAACATTTTGCGGCATGTGTCCTTCTCGGACATGGTCAACAATTGGTGAATGACGCCACAGATAAGCTCGTCCTCTGAGTCATGGCAACCGACGCAAATTTGCACAGCACGCAGCCGGACTAGATAGACCTGGGTCGATGGCCTTGCCTCCGACTTCGGGAATCATGACGCAAACTCGGCGGTGCCGGCACGAGCAACGATCGTCTTCTGGGAGGAGCAGGGGACGATGGTGACGGGCGCCACTACTCGCCCCGTCGCCTCACCGGGGAAGGCACGACCCGTGAAGGGCCAGCGCAGTTGGGCATGGAGCTTTAGATGCCCCGCGCAGGCCACTGGTGTAAGGGCATATTTATCCCTAAGGTGTTTTGGTGATTGATGACAACGCGTTTGCGGACTAATCGTGTGCCTTGAGTATCCCAGACATTTCATCGCTAGGCACAAGACGGTTGGGTGCCCCTCGAAGACTGTTGAAGACGTCGTCTTTTCTATGTTTCTTTTTGGTGGATTTGAGTCGTAGGAAAGCCGTACTATTAAGAGGGGGTCCGCGTCGGAAAGGTTTGGGTGGAATCATCACGTACACGTTTCTTCCTTGTCCCCTCCTTTCCCTTGCACCTTGGAGCTTCCTCTGTTGTTTATCTCGTCACCTTGTTTCTGGCTGCTGTGTTGGCCTGCGATAGTACTGCTCCCAGGTGAGCGGTAGTACCGTAGGCACCAGCGGTAGTACTGTGTTGCGGCGCGGTAGTACCGCAGGTGCCCACGGTAGTACCGCTCTCCTGAAGCTGCACTACCGTGGCCCACCAGGCTAGTACCACTCCCCCACGGTAGTAGGGGCGGATGTAATTTTTTACATCCGCGCCTACCACGGGAGTACCGCTTTCATTCCGCGGTAGTACCGTGCTCAGCTGCCATGCGGTAGTACCGCCCCTCTACGGTAGTACTGTGTCGGGTTTTTGCTTCTTCCGTTTTTCAGCGGAAGTAGGCACGGTTGTTTCCTTATCCTCTCTCTTCCCATGCTAGGGGATTCCTGCCTTGCGGTAGTACCGCAAGGGGGAGCGGTAGTACCACGCCCGCGGAAGTACCACCCTCAGCACTTGTGCCATAGGTCTGCCCTAGCCGTTGCTGCTGCAACGGTAGTACCGCGGGCCTGCACGGTTGCACCGCGTGAACTTGTGGTAGTACCGCTTGGCAGCAAGCGGAAGTACCGCGTGGCCCCATGGTAGTACCGCTTGTCTGGTGCGGTAGTACTGCTGGCCGCGGGCTGGTAGGTGGATAACGGTTGGATCTTTGTCCCTCACTATATAAGGGGTCTCCTTCTTCCCCGTTGACTTATCTCTTCCAACCCTAAGCTCCATTGTTGCTCTAAGCTTCATTTTTGCCCGATCTCACTCCCTAGCCAATCAAACTTGTTGATTTGCTCGGGAGTGGTTGAGAAGGCCTCGATCCACACTTCCACCAAGAGAAATTTGATTCCCCCCACTAATCCCTTGCGGATCTTATTACTCTTGGGTGTTTGAGCATCCTAGACGGGTGAGGTCACCGCGGAGCCATAGTCCATTGTGGTGAAGCTTCGTGGTGTCGTTGGGAGCCTCCAATTGAGTTGTGGAGATTGCCCCAACCTTGTTTGTAAAGGTTCGGTCGCCGCCTCCAAGGGCACCAATAGTGGAATCACGGCATCTCGCATTGTGTGAGGGCGTGAGGAGAATACGGTGGCCCTAGTGGCTTCTTGGGGAGCATTGTGACTCCACACCGCTCCAACGGAGACGTACTTCCCCTCAAAGGGAAAGAATTTCGATAACACATCCTCGTCTCCACCGTCTCCACTCTTGGTTATCTCGTGCCTTTACTTGTGCAAGCATATTTGTGTCATATCTCTTGCTTGCTTGTGTTCCTATCCTTGTTGCATCATATAGGTTGCTCACCTAGTTGCATATCTAGACAACCTACTTTGATGCAAAGTTTAAATTGTTAAAGAAAAACAAAAAATTGTTAGTTGCATATTCACCCCCCTCTAGTCAACCATATCGATCCTTTCAATTGGTATCAGAGCCTCGTCTTTTTGTTAAGGACTTTACCGTCCGAAGAGTATGGTTGATACCGTAGACGGTGTGGAGGAACACTCCGGTGTGAATCCGATCTCGTCTACGGGCGATGGGGAAACCTCGGTCTCTCGTGAGGAGTTCAATGTGGCCTTGGAGACATTGAAAACCTGAGGTTGAAAGCATTTTTACTAAATTCCTTGAAGGGCTTAAACTATCCACCGCACCGTTGAAAGTGGGTAATCCCACCGACAAGGTGACGGATGCTATCTCCGATAAGGGGGAAGCTAGTAGTGAAAAGGCTCCTTCTTCTAGTGGTAAGAATGGCACCGGTATCTTTGCTCATGTGGAACCACCACTTGTTTATGGTGGACCGGTTCCTTCCACTCATTTGAATCATGCCGGTCCTCCCCCTAAGATTGTAAAAAATGAGGACTTTGATTCTTGGGTTTACCGCTTTAAACGTCATTTAAATCATGTGAACACTAATCTTTGGAGAATCATTGAAGAAGGTTTCTATCCGCATGATCCAAGTAACTTCACTCCTCGAGAAGACGCGGATGATCAATTCAATGAGAATGCTCTCTTCATCATTCAAGATGCAATCCCACCCGAGACCTACCTCATCTTTGGCCCTTCGCCTTGGCCAAAGACGCATGGCTTTGTGTTGTCTCTCTCTACCGGGGAAGCGCAAGCATTCAACGCTCCAGCTATGAAGTGGTGCAAGATGAGGCCGATGAGTTTGCAATGAAAGAAGATGAAGAACCTCGTGAGCTTTATCGGAGAGTAACCAAACTCGTGGTCTCACTCCGAGATCACGGGAGCAAGGACACGGATGACAATTGGATCAAGCGCAAATTCCTCAAGGCAATGATGCCCTACCACAAGGCCATGGCCTCCGTCATTCGTCAAAGACCGGAGTTCCACACTTTGACCTCAAGCGAAGTGTTGGATGAGTTTGTGGCCATGAACATTTTGGACAAGACCGCCGACAATGTGGTGCTTCATTCTCAAAGGGCAAAGAAGCCCAACCTTGCATTGAAGGCCAAGCTCTCCGTTGAAGAAGAAGAAGAGGAAGAAGAGAAGAGCAACCCCGAAGATACAAAGTATGCATATCATGAACACATGGCACTCGCTTCAAGGCAATTTTGGAGCAAGAAAAACTCGAGGCCAAACTTTAACAAAAACAACTCAAGTGGCACGAAGAGCAAGCAACGTGTAAGGACTTGCTACAATTGTGGCAATGTGAGTCATTTTGTTGCGGAGTGCCCGTATGAGAAGAGGGAAGACAATGGTGGCAAGCTCATCCGAAAGGACAAGGCCAAGCCGTTCCACAACAAGAGCAACTTCACCAAGAAGACTCCTCCCAAGGCATTGGTGGTACAAGAAGAGTACAATGAGGATGATGACGATAATGAAGATGGTGAGTTGGCTTCCATGGCCTCAGTTGCCATTGCGACGACTCCACGGGTGTCTCTCTTCGACTCACCCAATGAGAGCATCATCGCCAGGTACCTCATGGCTAAAGCCACCAACAAGGTAACCCCCAACATCAAAACTACCATCATTAATCATCCTTCTTCGACGGATAGCATTGATGAACATGAGGGAGCTAATGTGGAGGCAAATGAGTTTGAGGCCTTTATGGGAAAACTTAAGGGTAAATCCAAGAAGCACTTTGTTGCTCTCTTGGAACAACTTGGTGAAGCCAATGACATGATCGAGGCTCACGAAGATACCATCACTAAGATGGAAGGGCATAGTCGTGACTATGCCGATGAGATTTCGGATCTTTCCAATGCTCTTGAGGAAGAGCATGGTCTTCATTTGGCTCTTGAGGAGTCACACAACGTTGACCATGCTAAGTTAAAGAAAGATTATGATCATGTTCTCATTGCTTCTCATGTGCTAAACTCCGAGAAGGCCAAACTTGAGGTTGATCTTGCTAGACTCAAAGAGGAGTTTGATCTATGACAAGGCTCACAAGGTCTTGAAGGGTGCTCATGCTAGCCTCAAAGAGTCTCATGATCAACTTCAAGTAAAGCTAACCAAGGAAAAAGCCACTTTTCCTCGTATGATGTTAATTGATAATGCAAATGCTACTAACCCGTGTTGTGAGCATGTGCATCTTGTTGAGGAGAAAGCTAAGCTAAAGGGGCAACTTGAGAGAGGTCTTGCGACTTGCATACAAGGCAAGAAGAACCTCAACGACCTCTTGATCAACCAAAAGGGAGTTGTGGCCAAGGAAGGGGTGGGGTACGTGCCCGAGTCCAAGAACAAGAAGAAGAATGACAAGATCAAACGACCTCCTCCCCTCATGCAAACCTTTGTGAAGGAGGGAGAGAGTGCTTCCAAGGATAAGAAGAACAATGCGAAGGGTGGCGCTGTCAAAAAGGGCAATGCCACTCCTCTCATCAAAGCCGGCGACTTTAATCCTTCTTATATGTTATGTCGTGCTAGTGATGGGCATGCATATGCCAAATTCGTTGGTTCTCCTCATGAATACATTGAATGGTCTATTTGGGTTCCAAAGACCCTTGTTACTAACATCAAAGGACCCATTACAAAATGGGTACCTAAAACCAAGCATTGATCTCTTGTAGGTGTTTGCTTCCGGTGGGGGATCATGGTTGCTCGATAGCAGAGCTACAAATCATATGACCGGAAGCAAGGACTTGGTGGTGGACGTGCACAAGATTCCATCTATGCCCACCAATGTCGAGTGGGGTGACGCCTCATCTTCTAAGGTATTGGGACTTGGCAAGGTGGTCATCTCTCATGATCTCATGATCGAGAAGGTCATGCTTGTTGAGTCCCTTGCATACAATTTACTTTCCGTTCGTCAACTTGCAATCATGGGCTTTGCCACTTTCTTTGATATCGATACCATGGCCCTCTTGTGGAGCAAGACTCTTAAAGTAGCCTTTGTTGGGCATGTCGAGAACAGTCTATATGTGATTAACTTTTCGGAGCGACCCACTAAGACCGCGACATGCCTAATGGCTAAAGTTGATGTGGGATGGCTTTGGCATCGCTGTCTAGCCCATGTCAATATGAGATCTTTGCAAAGTCTTCTCAAGGGGGACCATGTCCATGGACTAACGAATGTTAGTTTTGCTAAAGATCGTGCTTGCAGTGGTTGTATCGAAGGAAAGCTACATGAGAAGGCTCACCCTCCCACGACTATCATTTACTCAAAGAGGCCTTTGGAGCTCCTTCACTTGGACCTCTTTGGGCCTCCATCCTTCGATAGTCTTGGGGGTAGGAAGTATTGCTTGGTGCTGTGGATGACTACTCAAGATACACTTGGGTGTATTTCTTCAAGAAGAAGAGCGTGACCCAACAAACCGTCATTGACTTTGCAAATGAAGCACAATGTCAACCAAATGCAAAGATCTTGACAATAAGAAGTGACAACGGCACCGAGTTCAAGAACTACACCTTGGATGAGTTTCTTAGTGATGAGGGGATCAAGCATCAATATTCCGCACCTTACACCCCTCAACAAAACAGTGTTGCGGAGAGGAAGAACCGGACGTTGATGGATGCGGCAAGGACCATGATGGCGGAGTTCAAGTCTCTGTACAACTTTTGGGCCGAAGCCATCAACACCGCGTGCCATGCATCCAATCGGCTCTACCTCCGCAAGGGCTTGAACAAGACTCCATATGAGATACTCACCGGTAATAAGCCCAACCTCAAGTACTTTTGGGTGTTCGGGTGTAAGTGTTTCATTCTCAAGAAAGGTGTTCGGTTGTCTAAATTTGAGGGTAGAGCTTATGAGGGCATATTTGTTGGTTATGCTACAAACTCTCATGCTTACCGTGTCCTCAATAAATCCACGAGACTTATTGAGGAGACGTGTAACGTGGAGTTTGATGAGAATAACAACTCCCAAGTGGAGCAAAGTGGCACATGTGATGTAGGTGATGAAATTCCTCCTCAAGCCATAAGAAGAATGGGTGTTGGTTTTATCCTACCCATTGAGGAACCCCTTGTGGCCGAAGGAGAAGGACAATGCTCCACTCAAGTGGAACCATCACCAACCCAAGGCCCACACGCTTCCGAAGAACAACATGAAGGCCCTCATCCTCAAGAACATGACCAAGGGCAAGATCATGCTCAAGATGGTGTTGACACATCAAGTGATGCCCAAGGTCAAGTTCTCTCCTCCGAGCAAGTTCAAGAACAAGAACAAGCTCAAGACGACGCTCAAGATGATCAAGTGACCACTCCTCGTCTCACCCCTGAGGAGGAATTGGAGCGTCGTGCCGCCAAGGTTGCTTCCAAGCTCTCCACCAAGGATCATCTCATGATGAATGTGCTTGGAAGCTTAAGAAAGGGGGTAAGCACTCGTAGAAAATTAGCAAACTATTGTGAGCATCACGCGTTTGTCTCTTGTGTCGAACCCCACAAGGTCTATGAGGCGCTCGAAGATCCGGATTGGCTCAATGCCATGCATGAAGAACTCAACAACTTCGAGCGCAACAAAGTGTAGAGATTGGTGCCAAGACCGACGGGGAACCACAATGTCATTGGAACCAAGTGGATATTCAAGAACAAGCAAGATGCCCATGGGATTATCATTCGCAACAAGGCTCATTTGGTAGCACAAGGCTACTCCCAAGTCGAGGGTATCGACTACGGTGAAACCTTTGCTCCCCGTTGCTCGTCTTGAATCCATTCGCCATGTTGATTGCATATGCTTCTCATCATAATTTTAAGTTACAACAAATGGATGTGAAGAGTGCTTTTCTTAATGGCCCCATTAATGAATTGGTTTCTGTCAAGCAACACCCCGGGTTCGAGGATCCCTACTTTCCCGATCATGTGTATCAACTCGATAAGGCACTCTATGGCCTTAAACAAGCCCCACGTGCGTGGTATGACCACCTTACCGAGTTGTTACAAGACCGTGGTTTTGAAGTTGGGCTAATCGACCCCACTCTTTTTACTAAGAAGGTCAAAGGGGAGTTGTTTGTGTGCCAATTATATGTTGATGATATTATCTTTGGTTCCCCTAACAAAGCTTTCAATGAGGAATTTGCCGCTCTCATGACCTCAAAGTTCGAGATGTCTTCCATGGGAGAGTTGAAGTTCTTTCTAGGGTTCGAAGTGAAGCAAAGAAGAGAAGGAACCTTCATCAACCAAGCTAAATACACTCAAGACATGCTCAAGAGATTCAAGCTAAGTGATGTCAAGCCGGCTTCCACTCCAATGCCCACCAAGTGCCAACTTGACATAGATCCCAATGGTAAAGCGGTGGATCAAAAGGTATATCGTTCCATGATAGGCTCCTTGCTCTACCTTTGTGCATCTAGACCGGATATCATGTTGAGTGTGGGAATTTGTGCACGGTTTCAAGCTGCACCTAAGGAAAGTCACTATGTGGCGGTCAAACGAATCTTTCGATATTTGGCTCATACCCCAAACTTTGGCTTATGGTACCCAAGAGGAGCAAACTTCAAGCTTGTAGGGTATTCAGATTCTGATTGGGCGGGAGACAAAGTGGATAGGAAGTCCACTTCCGTAGTGTGCCAATTCCTTGGTTGCTCTTTGGTAAGTTGGTCTTCCAAAAAGCAAAGTTGTGTGTCTCTCTCGTCCACCGAAGCGGAGTATGTGGCGGCCGGTAGTTGTTGTGCACAACTCTTATGGATGAGGCAAACTTTAAAGGATTACGGTGTCATTTGTGACAAAGTGCCTCTTTGGTGTGACAATGAAAGTGCCATCAAGATCTCTCTCAACCCGGTGCAACACTTCAAGATGAAGCATATTGAGATCCGGTATCAGTTCATCCGGGATCACATTAGGCGAGGAGAGATCGAGCTCAACTATGTCAACACTCATGATAACCTTGCAGATATTTTCACGAAGCCCTTGGATGAAGCAAGATTTCACGAGTTAAGGCATGAGCTAAATATCATTGATTCGAGCAATGTTGCTTGAACCCTTTCACACCCCACCATACTCAACTTGTTGTCTTGTTTAGATGTAGGCATGGACATAGGGGGAGTGTTGTTCTCTCAATGAACTCTCCCTCCCCCATTATGCATAAATTGATCAAGTCTCTCACATTAGCCATGTTTGATGGTACTTGTGCTTCAAAGACGAGTTTTGGTCATGGGCCCAAGGATAATTCTTCGCGGTGCCATACCAATTGACTCAAACATAGGTGGCTACGGCCACCACCCTCTCTTTGGAGAGGTGGTGTCTCGTGGTTGTTTCGTTTTGTCGTTTGCCTTTCTGCCTTTGTGTGTAGCGCGGTCTTGTGGTGTCGTGTTGCCTCGGAGTGTTCGTGCAAAGACCTTTTTTCGTGTGCTTGAAACGCGCATCTTCTTGAGCCCACGGTACTACCGCGGCTTGCCGCAGTACTACCGCTTTGAGAGGCACGGTACTACCGCACCAGAGCGCGGTATTACCGCTCAGGTGCGGTACTTCCACCGAGCGGTACTACCGCGATGAGGCACGGTACTACCGCGCCATCGAGTGAGCGTGGGGGTTATGACTCGGGCAGGGGAGTTCCAACTCCCCATACCCATTCAATTGTCTCTCTCCCCACGTCTCTCTCTCTTTTGCTCAAGAACGATGCCAGAGGTCCTCGCCGGATCTCCATCTCCAGCCACTCTCCTCGGATACCGACCGGTGGGATCGTTCCCCACCACTTCCTCTTGCCATGGACCAAGGTTTTTCCCCAAATCCCTCTTTTTCTTGGTTGTTCTCTCGCTTCTAGGTTTTTGGGGAGATGCTTGTTGTTCTTGAGATTTTAGGCCAAATATGTGCAAGAGTAGGATGTAGGAGAGTCGTGTTGCGTAGGAATCATACTTGAGTTGTCCTGTGGTAGATTTGTCCAACCGTAGTACCGACGCGGTTTTGTGGGCTTTTCTCAGATTTGAACTTGTTCGGATCTGACGTGGTGCGGTACTACCGTGTCTCATGTGCAGTACTACCGCTCGTGCGGTACTACCGCCCATCAGGTGCGGTACTACCACGCTAGCTTGTGTGGTACTACCGCCCATCAGACGCGGTACTACCGCGCTAGCTGTGGCACTAAGATCCTACTACCGCTCCTAGACCCGGTACTACCGTGACCTTACACGGTACTACCGCGACTAAGAGCGGTACTACAGTGTTAGTACCGCAACACTTGGCAGTACTACCGTAGGGGTCAAATCTTTCTCATGGCAATTATCTTGTGTGCTTTCTGCATGTTTCTTTTGCTTTGTTGTGGTCTTTGCATTGATCCTTCTTGCTTGTCGTGTGTGTTTTGCGCTTTGTGTCTCAGGTGGTGGCTCTCGCCGTTCCAATCCCAGTCGTGACACTGGCTCCAAGCGTTTGCGCAATCCCCAATATGAAGCACCAGAGGGCTCCAATGCCCCCAAGCGCAATGTCAAGACCGTTGCCAGCAAGAAAAAGGAACCTGCTAAGGGCATGGACGAGATTTCAGTCAATGAGTATGTCGAATGCCGGAAGATCAATCCCTATGTGAATCCTCAGGCTATCCTCAGAGGCACCGAGTTGTTCTGGACCAAGCAACACGCTCTCATCTATCTGGATGTGATCAAGAACAAGCAGAATACCTTCGTGGATGTCAAGTGGATAGACATGAATCACATGCGGAAGGACAAGTTTCGTGACTATTTTGGAGAGGCTTTGGACTTGGTGGAGCAGCTTGCTATTGAGCCTGTGATTTCCTTTCACCTTGACTATGACCCTGAGCTTATCTGTCAGTTCTTTGCCTCAGTTTACTTTCATCCCGGGGATGAGCGGAGGATGACCTGGATGACCAACGGTCGTCAACTGTCTGCTACATGGAAGGAGTTCATGGATCTGCTTCACATTCCTGATGACGCGCTTCACACACCCATTGGTGTTCGCCCCCACGCCAACTCTGAGTCTGCTAACAAGAACCTGCTTCAGCCATTCCTTGTTGAGAAGGTGTTCCCAATGGCAAGTCTACTTGGGTGCTGAACTCCTTTCTGGATATCATGCATCGCATCTTCTGCGACACTCTGTTCCCACACATTGGCGACAAGGACAAGGTTCATTCTTATCTAGTGGACATGTTGCTCCTGTCTGCAGAGGCACGTTCATCACAGACTCAGCCACTTGATGTCTCCCACATCATGTGGTGTGAGCTTCGGTTTGCGGTGTTCACTCGCAAGGTACCTATCTATGGATTGTACCTGTTTCTGTTGCTCTCCACAGCTTGGGAGAAGATGTACCCTGGTGATGAGTTCCTTGCTCCAGACTGGATTCGGCATGAGTCCATCAGTCTCCGCGTCAAGCCCAACTGGGCCAACACTACTACCCGTGCTGAGGCTTCTACTGCTAGGAGGGCTATTGGTGAGGAGGAGGCTGGTGCAGATAATGTTGCTGCGGACCGTGCTGCTAGGTCTACCACACCTTCCTCTGAGCCGTCGTGGGCCAAGAAGTTAAAGGACAAGATGAAGACTCTCTTCTGCATGCAGGCAAAGGGACAGTACAAGACTCACGTGGCAGACAAGGAGAGTCGCCGCCGTGACAAGAAGGTTATGAGGCTCTTTGGAGAGGATGTCTCTGGCGGTTCTGAGGACGTCATCACGCCAGAGGCTGCCTGGATGGCGAAGCAGGGGTACAAGTGGACCAGTTCAGGGGAGGACATCGAGGAGTCCGTCCCCGCTGCTAAGTCTGACGAGGAGCATGAGGACCAGTGGGATGACTTCTCTGCCTGAGCCACCCCGTGTGTGTAGGTGTCCTCTCTGCCTTTTTGGCATCTCGATGCCAAAGGGGGAGAGAGTGTAGGGATTTTCATTGTGTCGTGCTTGGTGTGTTTGCTTTGTCGTTTGAACCTCGATTGCCTCGTTTGCCTTTGTTTGGTTTGTGCCTTCGAGACTTATCCTACATATGGTGTAACACATATGCACTTTATCTATCTTAGTTAACTTATGTTTGTGCTATCTTGTCTAGTGTTAGCCTTCCATTTACTAGATTTGCCTTGTCTCTATAATATAGGGGGAGTTTTGATCCTAGTATGTGTGCCGTGCAGTCCAAAGCACCCATCTAGTTGGCACACATCTAGGGGGAGCCCGTCTATATTCTAGAGAGGAGGGGTTTGCGGTTGCTTAATATTATTTCCCTTGTGCAAATCCCGTATTGTCATCAATCCACCAAAAGGGGGAGATTGTAAGGGCATATTTATCCCTAAGGTGTTTTGGTGATTGATGACAACGCGTTTGCGGACTAATCGTGTGCCTTGAGTATCCCAAACATTTCATCGCTAGGCACAAGACGGTTGGGTGCCCCTCGAAGACTGTTGAAGACGTCGTCTTTTCCATGTTTCTTTTTGGTGGATTTGAGTCGTAGGAAAGCCGTACTATTAAGAGGGGGTCCGCGTCGGAAAGGTTTGGGTGGAATCATCACGTACATGTTTCTTCCTTGTCCCCTCCTTTCCCTTGCACCTTGGAGCTTCCTCCATTGTTTATCTCGTCACCTTGTTTCTGGCTGCTGTGTTGGCCTGCGGTAGTACTGCTCCTAGGTGAGCGGTAGTACCGTAGGCACCAGCGGTAGTACCATGCTGCGGCGCGGTAGTACCGCAGGTGCCCACGGTAGTACCGCTCCCCTGGAGCTGCACTACCATGGCCCACCAGGCTAGTACCGCTCCCCCGCGGTAGTAGGGGCGGATGTAATTTTTTACATCCGTGCCTACCATGGTAGTACCGCTTTCATTCCACGGTAGTACCATGCTTAGCTGCCAGGCGGTAGTACCGCCCCTCTGCGGTAGTACTGTGTCGGGTTTTTGCTTCTTTCATTTTTCAGTGGAAGTAGGCACGGTTGTTTCCTTATCCTCTCTCTTCCCAGGCTAGGGGATTCCTGCCTTGCGGTAGTACCGCAAGGGGGAGCGGTAGTACCGCGCCCGCGGAAGTACCGCCCTCAGCACTTGTGCCACAGGTCTGCCCTAGCCGTTGCTGCTGCAGCAGTAGTACCGCGGGCCTGCACGGTTGTACCGCGTGAACTTGCGGTAGTACCGCTTGGCAGCAAGCGGAAGTACCGTGTGGCCCCACGGTAGTACCGCTTGTCTGGTGCGGTAGTACCGCTGGCCGCGGGCTGGTAGGTGGATAACGGTTGGAACTTTGTCCCTCACTATATAAGGGGTCCCCTTCTTCCCCGTTGACTTATCTCTTCCAACCCTAAGCTCCATTGTTGCTCTAAGCTCCATTTTCGCCCGATCTCACTCCCTAGCCAATCAAACTTGTTGATTTGCTCGGGAGTGGTTGAGAAGGCCTCGATCCACACTTCCACCAAGAGAAATTTGATTCCCCCCACTAATCCCTTGTGGATCTTGTTACTCTTGGGTGTTTGAGCATCCTAGATGGTTGAGGTCACCGCGAAGCCATAGTCCATTGTGGTGAAGCTTCGTGGTGTCGTTGGGAGCCTCCAATTGAGTTGTGGAGATTGCCCCAACCTTGTTTGTAAAGGTTCGGTCGCCACCTCCAAGGGCACCAATAGTGGAATCACGGCATCTCGCATTATGTGAGGGCGTGAGGAGAGTATGGTGGCCCTAGTGGCTTCTTGGGGAGCATTGTGCCTCCACACCGCTCCTACGGAGACGTACTTCCCCTCAAAGGGAAGGAACTTCGGTAACACATCCTCGTCTCCATCGTCTCCACTCTTGGTTATCTCGTGCCTTTACTGGTGCAAGCTTATTTGTGTCATATCTCTTGCTTGCTTGTGTTCCTATCCTTGTTGCATCATATAGGTTGCTCACCTAGTTGCATATCTAGACAACCTACTTTGATGCAAAATTTAAATTGTTAAAGAAAAGCTAAAAATTCTTAGTTGCCTATTCACCCCCCTCTAGTCAACCATATCGATCCTTTCAACTAGGAGGGCGCGCGAGCTTGAGTTGTTGCCACTGGCCATCCACGACTGGTGGAGGGCAACACGAACAACGAGCTCCTCGTTTGACTCATCCACGAGGGCGTCCAAGTAGACATGGTCGCCCTTGGACGAGGAGTTGTTGCCGGACCGCGCCATGGTTCACAGAGTGGAATGTGGAAGCGGAGAGGATGTGAGAGTGAAGAGGATTGTGGGCAGGGTTTGGTCCTGGATGGGGTTTTGTGGGCCAGCGCTGGCTGGATCCTACATGATTGACACTTCCAGACCACGCCACATATGGGCTGGGTTTTGGGGGTCCGGCTGGGTGGCTATTTTCAATCTGGGGAGTGCCCCGGTTGTTCACCCGATGTTTATTGGGAAGTGGGGGGAGGGGTCCAGTTATATATGCTCTTAGGCCAAGAATACTGCATGAATAATTGTTACCCCTATTCTTTTTGCCGGCTAGAAAGATCGTCATTCGTGTCCGTTGAGGTCAGCAAAGTCGCACAAAGATCCTTCATCCTTCGGCTAATATAATAGGAAAAAAGTGAAGAGTTAGTGCCAGGCACAACACAGACCATGGGTTTGACTCGTCATGCATTGGTGACAGACGTCAACGGGTCAAACAAGGCGGGCTTTTGCCCAACGGGATGATGGCCCAACACCCTCCCATAAGACCACTGCCATCAACCCACACTTCCTGCTCTTACCAGCACCAACAACATACGCCTGAAGGAAATATGCCCTAGAGGCAATAATAAAGTTGTTATTTATATTTCCTTATATCATGATAAATGTTTATTATTCATGCTAGAATTGTATTAACCGAAAACTTAGGACATGTGTGAATACATAGACAAACAGAGTGTCACTAGTATGCCTCTACTTGACTAGCTCGTTAATCAAAGATGGTTAAGTTTCCTAGCCATGGACAAAGAGTTGTCATTTGATGAACGAGATCACATCATTAGAGAATGATGTGATTGACTTGACCCATCCGTTAGCTTAGCACTTTGATCGTTTAGTTTATTGCTATTGCTTTCTCCATAACTTATACATGTTCCTATGACTACGAGGTTATGCAACTCCTGAATACCGGAGGAACACTTAGTGTGCTATCAAACGTCACAACGTAACTAGGTGACTATAAAGATGCTCTACAGGTGTCTCCGATGGTGTTTGTTGAGTTGGCATATATCAAGATTAGGATTTGTCACTCCGTGTATCGAAGAGGTATCTCTGAGCCCTCTCGGTAATGCACATCACTATAAGCCTTGCAAGCAATATGACTAATGAGTTAGTTACGGGATGTTGCATTACGAAACGAGTAAAGAGACTTGCCGGTAACGAGATTGAACTAGGTATTGAGATACCGACAATCGAATCTCAGGCAAGTAACATACAGATGACAAAGGGAACAATGTATGTTATGCAGTTTGACCGATAAAGATCTTTGTAGAATATGTAGGAACCAATATGAGCATCCAGGTTCCGCTATTGGTTATTGACCGGAGAGGAGTCTCGGTCATGTCTACATAGTTCTCGAACCCGTAAGGTCCGCACGCTTAACGTTTGGTGATGATTGGTATTATGAGTTTATGTGTTTTGATGTACCGAAGGTTGTTCGGAGTCCCAGATGTGATCACGGGCATGACGAGGAGTCTCGAAATGGTCGAGACATAAAGATCGATATATTGGAAGCCTATGTTTGGACATTGGAATGGTTCCGGGTGAATTCGGGCATTTACCGGAGTACCGGGGGGTTACCGGAACCCCCCGGGGAGTATATGGGCCTTATTGGGCCTTAGTGGAAAGAGAGAGGGGAAGCCAAGGAAGGTCGTGCGCCCCCTCCCCCTTGGGTCCGAATTGGACTAGGGAAGGGGGGCGGCGCCCCCTTCCCTTCTCCCTCTTTCCTCCTTCCTTCCTCTCCTACTCCAACTAGGGAAAGGGGGAATCCTACTCTCGATGAGATTAGGACTCCCCCTAGGGCGCGCCATAGAGAGGGCCGGCCCTCCCCTCCTCCACTCCTTTATATACGGGGGAAGGGGGCACCCCATAGACACACAAGTCGATCTCTTAGCCATGTGCGGTGCCCCCTCCACAGATTTCCACCTCGGTCATATTGTTGTAGTGCTTAGGCGAAGCCCTGCGTTGGTAACTTCATCATTACCGTCATCTCGCCGTCGTGCTGACGAAGCTCTCCCCCGACACTCAGCTGGATCTAGAGTTCATGGTACGTCACCGAGCTGAACGTGTTCAGATCATGGAGGTGCCGTACCTTCGATGCTAGGATCGGTCGGATCATGAAGACTTACGACTACATCAACCGCGTTGTCATAACGCTTCCGCTTACGGTCTACGAGGGTACGTAGACAACACTCTCCCCTCTCGTTGCTATGCATCACCTAGATGGATCTTGCGTGTGCGTAGGAATTTGTTTGAAATTACTGTGTTCCCCAACAACACTTGGATGGGAATGTGTGTGGGAGGGAGGGGAGATGGCATCTGGATTTGAGGTAGGAGGGGGCAGGTTTGAGGGATAAATCTTCACTTTTTTAGGAGAGCTTTTGAGAGAATGGTTGGATATGGCTTAATTCTTCAAGCAAATTATTTTAGGGATTAAAACTCTTTAGAGGAGGGTTAGAGAAGCTCTAAGTACCCACGTTGTATGTAATTGACATTTGAGTGCGATAACTTCCTTCATACTACTACCTCTTGAGCTTGCGTTGGTTTTCCCCGAAGAGGAAGGGATGATGCAGCAAAGTAGCATAAGTATTTCCCTCAGTTTTTGAGAACCAAGGTATCAATCTAGTAGGAGGCCACGCTCAAGTCCCTCGTACCTGCACAAAACGATAGCTACTCGCAACCAACGCGATTAGGGGTTGTCAATCCCTTCACGGTCACTTACGAGAGTGAGATCTGATAGATATAATATTTTTGGTATTTTTGGTATAAAGATGCAAAGTAAAAAGTAAAAGCAAAGTAAAAAAGCAAAGCAAGATTAAAGTGATGGAGATTGATATGATGAGAATAGACCCGGGGGGCATAGGTTTCACTAGTGGCTTCTCTCAAGAGCATAAGTATTCTACGGTGGGTGAACAAATTACTATTGAGCAATTGACAGAATTGAGCATAGTTATGAGAATATCTAGGCATGATCATGTATATAGGCATCACGTCCGTGACAAGTAGACCGAAACGATTCTGCATCTACTACTATTACTCCACTCATCGACCGCTATCCAACATGCATCTAGAGTATTAAGTTAAAAACAGAGTAACGCCTTAAGCAAGATGACATGATGTAGAGAGATAAATTCATGCAATATGAAATAAACCCATCTTGTTATCCTCGATGGCAACGATACAATACGTGCCTTGCTGCCCCTTCTGTCACTGGGAAAGGACACCGCAAGATCGAACCCAAAGCTAAGCACTTCTCCCATGGTAAGAACTACCAATCTAGTTGGCCAAACCAAACGGATAGTTCGAAGAGACTTGCAAAGATAACCAATCATACATAAAAGAATTCAGAGAAGATTCAAATATTATTCATAGATAGACTTGATCATAAACCCACAATTCATCGGTCTCAACAAACACACCGCAAAAAGAAGATTACATCGAATAGATCTCCACAAGAGAGGGGGAGAACTTTGTATTGAGATCCAAAAAGAGAGAAGAAGCCATCTAGCTACTAACTATGGACCCGAAGGTCTGAGGTAAACTACTCACACTTCATCGGAGGGGCTATGATGATGTAGAAGCCCTCCGTGATGATGACCCTCTCCGGCGGAGCTCCAGAACAGGCCCCAAGATGGGATCTCGTGGATACAGAAAGTTGCGGCGGTGGAATTAGGTTTTTGGCTCCTGTTCTGATCGTTTGGGGGTACGTAGGTATATATAGGAGTAAGGAGTACGTCGGTGGAGCATCGAGGGGCCCACGAGGCAGGGGGCGCGCCCTAGGGGGGGCGCCCCCACCCTCGTGACCGCCTCTCTGATGCCTTGGCGTAGGGTACGTAGGTATATATAGGAGGAAGGAGTAAGTCGGTGGAGCAACAGGGGGCCCACGAGAGTGGAGG